>NC_141691.1:1874235493-1874835493 GCF_964263255.1 Lissotriton vulgaris
TGCAAGCAGATGTATGTCAAAAGTACTTGTGTAAGAAAGAGGGCTACTTAAGAAACATGTGCATGTAAAATGGTGGCGCTTCCCACTGGGCCGAACCTAGCCACGTGACACCTTTGACAAAGTCAGTAGATCTGCCTTACTTAAAATGATACTCCTTATATTGTTAGTGTCCAAACCCCTCACAAACAACATGGGATCCCCATGGGGGGATGTTCAGCACAGGGCCTGAAGCGACCAGGCCCGGAGTCCAATTCCACGCCAACAAGGAGATGTACATCTTACTTTACAGTAAAAAAAACATCGAAATTCTGTACAAATTAGGCTTTTTGTCAGCAAGGAACTTCTGATTAGTTCTCCTAAGCACTGCCATTTGGCAGGTAGTAAGGGGAGGGTTGGGACTGCAGTCTCTGTTAGTAGAGGTGAGCCTTGTATGTCACTGATTATTCCTTCAATTGGGCTGATGACAGCTAGGTGCAGAAACCTCACAACTTTTTGTGCCTCTGTTGTTGGTGCGCCAGATTGGACACAGCCCCACTGCTACCTGCAGCTAAAGTGCACTGGTTAAAGTGATGTTATAGTTAGGTGAAATGTCAGTTAAAACATATCATTTTAAATAAACAAAACCACTGAAAGTCACCAGTTATATTTATCGTAAGTCACTATAACTTGTGCCCTAAAGTAACTTTAACTTGCATGCTCGCCAGGCACTGCTAAAATTAGCTCACTCATGACATGTTCAATGATATCATTGAAAAGATCACTGCAACGTCTGAAATGACATCACTGATGACAACACTGCATGGAAAAGTTCAAATTATAGGTACTTGAGATAAATATAACTGGCTAATTTCAATGGCTTTGTTAATTTAAAACGCCAATTTTTTGGGGGGGAGGAGCTTCGCGGGCAACCAAGATGGCCGCGTGAGCTCGGAGCTCCGAAGACCCTTCGATTCTACGTATTAATCCTGTCACATATCCTCTCAGAGTTTCGTGATATATTGAAGATGAACCGACGCTGACACGGATCCCGTTGTCCTATTCCAAATCCGACGTTCCTAGGTGCAGTTACACCGTGTGAAAGTTTGTGGACTGCAGGGGACCGTAACACAAGTCAGGGCCTGTGATTGCGACAGTGCCAGACGGAGGTGACGAGGCACGGATCTGGCTGCTCCGGCCCCCAACGGAGCTAGCGTAGTGGCGGAGTGAGCACATACTGGATGGAGTGCGGGTTAGATCGTCCCAGATGCAGGTGAACTGGTGAGGCCCGGTGTGTTGACTGGCGAGGTGGCCCGGGGATCAACAATGGCTGGCAAGGGTGGCGCTGACAAAGCACAGCCTCGGGTCAGCAGGAAGACTACGTACTCGCAGTCGAACAATATGGAGCGCTACACTCAGCCGAGGGGCTCGCCTGGTGCCTCAACGAGACCCAAGGACCTGCATCGGGAGGTGTCGCCTGAGGTTCAAGACCCCACGCTCCGCGACATAATGGGCGCCATTGAAGGCATGAAGGCCGAGATGCACCAGCAGCACGAAGTGATGGCGCACAAGGTGGACACTCTGGCGATTGACGTCAACCTGATCAGAGCGGACCTGGGCAAAACGAACGAGCGGGTCAAGCCGCTCGACATTAAGACCTCTAGCCTAACCACGGACGTCTCGGATTTGCAAACTGAGGTCCGCAACTTGAAGTCGACCAATGACCTTTTTGCGAGAAGGCTCGAGGATTATGAGGGTCGGGCTAGGCGGCAGAACGTCCGCATTATTGGTGTGCCGGAGGGGGCCGAAGACTCGGCAGTGGACCTCTTTGTTGAAGACCTGGTCCAGAACCATCTAGCCCCTAAGGGACTTAGTAAGTTCTTTTCCGTGGAGCGGGCGCACAGAATGCCGGGTGGTCGGCCGAAGGAAGGTGCCCCCCCCGAGGCCTATCATCGCCCTGCGTGTTTAACTTTAGGGACCGTGACTCCATTTTACAGGCCTCGAGGAGTGGCGGGCCTCTGCAGTTCCAGAACGCTGCCATCAACTTCCTTCCGGACTTTACCCAGTCCGTGCAGAAACGGAGACAAAGTTTCATGGGAGTGAAACGAAGGCTGCGGGACATGGGTATGATGTACGCTATGTTGTTTCCTGCTAAACTACGGATCGAACATGGTGACAGGGCTTTTTTCTTTGACTTGCCGGAGGTGGTCTCGGACTGGCTTAACACCTTGCCCCAGCGACGTGAAGACACCGAGGAACGATCGGAAGAAGCCACTGGCGGTCAAGACCGGCAGGAATGAGGATTTGCTACAGGATTCTTTTTGGACAATGGGTTTACCATCAGCTGTTTGGTTCAGTAATCCTGTACTCATGAGGGGGCTTCCCCTGTACTTTTCTATTTGGAGGATGGGGGGGGGATAGGGTTACCTCCTTTCTCCTCGGGGGCTTTTCGTAGATTCGTTTTCTAGGGGCAACAGGCACACTGCGAGTTGGGTGAGCTATTTAGTCTTATGCAGGGGTGCAGTGTGGGGGGTGGACGGGTTCCTTGTTTTTGTTCATGGGTTGACTTTTCTTATTCTCTGTTTCCCTTTTGGCAAGGCAATTGTTTGTATGTTTCCGTTCACGTAATGGCAGTGCCCGTCGAGGGCTGGATGGGTGGAGATTTCGATGATGGGGGGTAGGAAATTGAATGTTCTAAGCTTGAATGTCAATGGGCTGGGGGACCGTATTAAGAGGGGTATTGTACTGCAAATGTTTAAGAGGTGTGTGCCGGATGTAATACTGGTGCAAGAAACGCATTTGGTGGGGAACACATGCTAAACACTTAATAGGAAGGGTTTCAAGATGGTGGCACACTCGGGGTTCTCCTCTGGCTCCCGGGGGGTGGGGATTATGGTACGCTCGACCCTCCCCCTGGAGACTGCCTCGAAGGTGGTCGATGAGCGAGGACGTTACGTCACAGTCACGGGGAGGTGGGAGGGGCGTAACTTGGCTCTAGTTACGATTTATGTCCCCCCTGGGTTACAGACAGACACCTTCAGAGATCTTGGTGGCGCCATTTTGGGTATTCCAGAGGGGTTGCTTCTTTTGGGGGGCGACTTCAATGCAGTGGGTTCGGGGACATTGGATCGGCACCCATCCAGAGACCTTCGAGGTGCGCAGACCTGGCTTCCTGACTTCATTGACACCCTAGGACTTGTTGACTGCTGGAGACTGCGGCATCCCACCCAGCGCCAATACTCGTTCCATTCAGGGGCTAACGGTAGCCTCTCCAGGATTGACTATGTTCTTACATTAGCGGCCCACGCATCGGCGGTCTCGGAGGCCAGATTGATGGCACGGGGCATCTCGGACCACTCTCCGGCCTGGGTGTCCTTCGATTTTGATGTTGGGTCGGCCGAGAGGGTGGCTCCGATAAACCCGTGGTACTTTCGTGATCCCAAGACTCGTGGACTCCTGGCCAAAGCCATGGAGCTCTACATCTCCGAAAAGACGGGCTCGGGAGCCGGCCATCTTGGCGTCCCTTGACGCCACGATGGCCTTTGACTCCCTTGAGTGGCCATACTTGTGGGCGGTGCTGGAGAAGTTTGGGTTTGGTCCGGGGTTCATTGGATGGGTTAAGCTCCTGTATGCCAACCCGCTTGCCAAGGTGGCGGTTAACGGCCGCGCATCAGCTCCATTTGCCCTTAGTAGAGGCACCAGGCAGGGGTGCCCCCTGTCCTCTCTTTTGTTTGCACTGGCACTAGAACCTTTGGCGGCGTGGTTGAGAGGGCATCCGGACATTAGGGGAATCAAGTGGTCCCCGGGCTTTGAGGACAGGGTGTCTCTGTACGCAGATGACATTCTCCTGTACCTCACCTCGCCGTGTATGTCCCTTATTGTTGTGTGTGACGTCCTGGGTACCTTTGGTAGACACTCGGGACTCGTTATTAACTGGTCGAAGTCCCATTTATATGTCCTGAGGGGTGAGGTCCTGAGACTCCCGCGGGACTGTAACATACAGGTTGCGAGACAGGGGTTCAAATACCTGGGCATCTACATCTCTGCTGACCCCACGGTGCGCTACACGAACAACTTGCTCCCCCCTCTTGCGAGCCTTCGGCGTGATGTGGAAGGATGGCGGAGGTTGCCGCTTTCCTTGCTCGGACGGGCGGCATTGTTTAAAATGATGTCCCTACCCCGGTTTCTGTATGTACTTCCGAATACCCAGGATCTGGTCCCGTCGGAATACTTCAGAGAGGTTGAAGGCCTCCAGCGGGCCCTGCTCTGGGATGGCAGGCCACGCATCGCTATTACCAAACTGACTCTCCCGTGGTACGACGGAGGGATTGCGCTGCCTGACATCCGCAGGTATTATTGGGCGTCTCAATTGGTGGCCATTAATCACGGATTCTATGGGCCAGCAGTAAATCCGGGCTTTGCCATGGACCGGTGGCTCCTGGGTGATGGGAAATACTACAGGGCTCTGTACTCTAGGTCTCTGGATGGGAGAATGACAGGTCCCACTAAAACGTCGGTCCATATTTGGGGGGCGGTGACGAAGGCACAGGGATGGCAAGGCAAACTCACAATGGTGACTCCACTCTATGACTCAGATCTGTTGGGCAACTTGTGGCACACAAAGGGGTTTGACCGCTGGGACTTGATAGGCATCTCCAGGGTGGAAGACATGATGACCAGGGGTCAGATCAAGACATTTGAGGCACTTCAGAGAGAATTTCAGCTGGGGGAAAGGGAGTTCTTCAGGTACGCTCAGTTAAAACATGCCCTCCTGGCGGTTACACCGGAAGGTGAAAAGATCCCCGAATCTTCCCCACTGGAGGACAGGTTGCTGGACGGCTACATGCCTGACAGCGCTATATCCCTGACCTATAAGAAACTCATTAACGTTCGTACGGACCTTCTGTTAGGGGTGCGACATCAGTGGACCCGAGATGGGATTGAGCTGGACGACGAGGATTGGCAGTGTGCGGTCTCGTCCCCGAAGGAGGTGGCGATCCCGGCCAGACTGCGACTCGTGCAACTGAAAATCTTGCATAGGGTTTACGTCACTGGCCCCCGACTGATTCACATGGGTCACTCTGAGGATGGTCTCTGTAGACGGGGGTGTGGTTCCCTAGCGACATTCATGCACATTATATGGGAATGTAGGGCGGTGGCTGCATATTGGAGGCGTATACACACAGTGATGGGTGAAGTGACGGGAGTTGACTTGCCTGCGGAAGCCCGGCACTGTCTATTGAATGTATGGGGCCCTACAGACTACACCAGTTCACAAACTCAATGGGTCACCCTGGGCAACATGGTGGCTAAAAGGGACATTGCGCAGAAATGGGGAGCGGCTCTGCCCCCTACGGCAGAGATGTGGAAGGCTAACATGGACTGGTGCATGTTCCGGGAAAAAACTGTGTATGTTGCCAGGGGTAGGCCCAAAAAGTGGAATAAGGTTTGGGGGCCCTGGAATAAATATAGAGGTGATATTTGCCTCCCGCCGGACGCAGCGCCCTTGGAGGAGCGAATGTCCCCTTAGCCCCTGATTCTGGCTGCTTAGCTATACACAATGTCCTGACACCTCCCTCCCTTCGATACCCAAGCATGTGACCTGTTCATGTATCCTATTTTCTATATAGGCCCATCCTGCCCTGAAATAGGGCGATGCCGTACTCATTTCTTTTGCCTTGCCATTCGCACCGTTATAGGTGCTTTTCTGTTGTTATACTGTTTCCTTTCTTTATTTCATGATATAAAATAAACCTCAGGTGATTCTGTATTGTATTCTGTGTGCACCACTTTACACCGCATAAAGTCTTGCTGCCAAGCCTTCGGGATGTATGGCTGAATAGCTGTGTACTATTGTGTTGTAAATAAAGGTTTTCCCAAAAAAAATACAAAAAAGCGCCAATTTTTTAACTGATATTTTCACCTAACTATAACGCTTTTTTAACGTTTGTTTTGTAAGTGAATATAAATATTTAGCAGTCATTTGTTCACATATTGCTCTTCTGGAAGGGACAGGAGCTGGTAGGTAAACAAGCTTTTTCATGAAGTTGTCAGTATTCTTTGGTAACATGGCAAACACCGGTCATGTGGCAACCTGCGGTATTGTGCATGCACATCAATGAACTAGGGTTATATCTAATTTCCCTGTCCTACCGTGTTCTTCATCTATATGACATAGTTCAGCCAATAAATCGGAAGGTAACCTGAGGCTCACCATTGCCTGAAATGTGCACCAGTACTACCTTTGCCATATCAATGCAGTCCAGGCAGGCTTCAGGTGGGTGTGACCGATGTGGCCCCACTAAACACTGACCAGGGGGGGGCACTGTGTATAGCAATAACTTTTGGTTTAAAAGTACCTGATGCAGAGTACCACCTGCGTCCAGATATCAGGAAATAATAAAAATGTCAAGATAACTCTTGTGATTAATTTTCCTGCTAGAGAGAGAGATCAAAGCCTTGTCTAATGGCAGTTTTCACTCGCCACAAAGTAGCACAGAGAGTTAATATGCCTGCTGTTAAGAACAGATCTGTATTTTACGTAGATAACTGATTGGATTAGTAAAGCCAGCCTTTACCAGCTCTGTAAAGCAAATTAAATGTATGTCAGAGAAATGCTATGGAGAGATGAGGGGCACTTTTGCCGGGTGGTAGACATCAGAGGAAGAGGCCATGGGGTTGGGGGTGTCTAAAAAGATTATCGCACCAGGCGCCAACGGCACTAAAGCTGGCCCTGAGTGCAGTGTTTGATAATAAACCTGGGCAGAAATGTCTAACTCGAAAAGCCAAAACTTTTTCTTACTTGATTTTTATTTGTTTGCTTTTTCTCATTGTCTTTCCCTCACCATTTACCAGTTCCCCTAATTTTAGGTCGAGCCCTGAGCCATGGTGCAAGCGCTGGTCTGGGGTTGATCTGTGGTAGTTGACTAAGTGAAGGAAGCCCCACCCATCTTTTTCATTGGCTTGTGTCTTTGTCCTTCCTAAATGCTGCCTTCTGATTGGTTTATAGACTTGTTAGTCCCTCCTTATGACAGCCATGTCATCATTTGTATCCTTCCATGGCTACTGGCCCCTTTACTTTGACTTTTGCATGGAATGTGTTATTTAGGTTGTGAGCACTATTTTCTTCAATGAGGTTCTCTTACTGCCTGTGCCTTCTCCCCCCCACCCTCAGTCTGTGCCTTCTCGCCCTCCGGACCCCCGCCCGCCCTCACTCCCGTTTGCAATGCAATAGGTCTTGCATAAATGTGAGTCCTATTGCATTGCAAATGCTTGTTTACATTGACCATTTTCTATACTGGCTTCTCACAAAACATTTTAGTCCTACGTATCTCCGGAAATGAGACTGTTTTGGATGCAAACAGAAATCGGGCAAATTCGCAAATGGGCCATAGTCGTGTTATAGTAACTGCATGTTTAGTGCTTATGCCACCTTTAAGCTGTTTCAAAGCGCTTGAAGAGCCAGAGGGATAGAAAAGAGACCGGATTCACACACTTGTTGCTTTTAAAAAGTTGTCCTTTGATTCTAACCCTGTGCATTACTGGTTTGGAGCGTTGATGAATGGGCTTGGGAGGGGGCTGAGGTGGGGGCATCAGCTCACGTAGCTCAGTTGACCTTGGGTGACCCCTGAGGCCCAACCCTTGCTTGGAATCACTGTTGCAGATTTTTGGGTTTAGGAGACTAAGCTGCTTGTTCAAGCCCCCTCTCGGGGAGATGCCTTGAAAGGGGGAGGGTACAAAGAGAGTGCACTACCAGGCGGGGAGGGGCTAATGGGCGTACAGGAGAGAGGAAGTGGAAAAGAGTGTGGGCGAGGGGAGGGGTTGAAGATGTTTTCTTTTTATGTACATTTCCAGAGCGCACAAAGCACTGAGCTGGAGATCTGCGTCGGAGCTTGTAGTTTTTGAACCATTGTATGGAGCAGGTGGTACTTGCCCTACGGACTAGGGAAGCTTTAAATGCACACATAAACCTGTCGAGTTGGCATAATGGAATGGCGGCCTTGTTGCAGTAGGCAAAATAGGCCTTGCGATTGATGCTTTAGTGATTAAACCTTGTGGTGGTGGTACGTTTTTGCCATTATATTTGCTGGGGGCATCTTACACATACAGCTTACTTTAGGGCAAATGACTGACCCGTTGGCGGATTCCCGGGAGAGACTTTTTTTTTAATCCACTCAATTTCATTTAAAATCGGTGAAATAGTTTCTGAATGACAGTACATTCCGTGTACATCAATCTGATAAGGTCACCTATACACAATCAGTAGTTTTACTGCTTGTGTTGTCTTTGTACACATCTCTATACAATTTGATAATGTCGATAATGATTGCTTTACGTTAATTGATTCATCGTGGTTTACTATTTGGGGGATGGTGTTGTCAATTTTATGGGTTTCTCTATCCACTGTTAGTCTATTTTTAGTTTCTCCTGGTGTTTGTTCATCCGCTATAGCATGTTCAATTTTATTTCTCCATCTTTCATATTTCAGAGCCACCAAATACGTCCTTTAGCTAATATGAAACCCAAGATTTTCATCCTGATCTTCATCCTATGTGCTTTTCTAGTGGGGAAAATCCCTAATATACATTGTTAGGTAGACTTGGCGGGTAATATTAGTCATCTCTAGTGTGTATGTATATAGTACCAATCGGTCTCAGCCACCCATACACTCCCTTCCTACGTAGAAAAGCTGTAATTGTAATGCCACATCGCCTACAAGCTGAAGGATTGTTCGGATATAGTCATGCCTGTTTCTGGGTTGTAAGTAAGTTTTATGCGTATTGAGGAGCTGTATACATTTGAGACAAGTGTTTGGGAAATGTATTTGACCTTTTCACAGGCATTCTTCAGTCTGCACTGGTTATGGATAAATTATATTAAGATAATGTATACGGTTGTGTGAAAAAAATTGACTTGGGAATGTGATAAATGTGGAAAAGTGAAAATATCACCCATGTTAATTCTGTGACATCAGAACGTACCCTGTACATACTTATTATGAAAAAAAATGCTACGTGAACTAAACCGCAGTGAAAACAAGCATTTTCTGTGCAATAGGTCTTGCATTTACGCGAGTTTAAGCTATTAGCATTGTAAATAACAATGCTGTTTATTTATGTATTAAAAACCAAAAAATAAACTAAAGGCATTCCCACGTCCAATGTGGTCTACTAGTTTCAGCCAGGCCTTTTTTCTTAAACTGGCTTTCGTCAGGACCTTTTATGTGTGGGGTGGCAAAGGGGGCTTATATGTTGTCAGTACCCTGTAGGTGTAGCACACACTAAGGTGATATAGATGTGAGAGGTGTTTCCTCTCAGTTTGTACCTGTAGAAAAAGCGGACAAGACAGGACAAACACAGACACATATTGTTTAGAACACGTTGGTTTAGGCACATAGTATGTGAGGCGGAGCCTGGTGCCTAATATGTGAGCGGGTAAACCGACAGTGATCAGGAACTGGACGTGGGAGACCATAAGTCCCTCCCTACACATCCTAAAGCCTTTGTTTTTAATTTTGCCTGGGGCCCATTAATAAAGTAATCTTTCAGGAGCCCTAGGACAGCATTTTAAAATCCCACTCAACACACCAGCACTGCACACTCACGTAACATAACCTGCTCCGCTGTAACCAGGCATCGTAGCACACCTGAGGCACACTTGGTGCCTCGGGTGGGGCCCGATGATGAAGCATGCCACCAACTAGGTTGGTGGGTGAGGGCCTTCATAAAAAAACAATTGGTTTTTCTATGCAGACACATACTACACGTAAACTGTCCCAGTAGCTAGTTTCTTTTGTTTTTCATAATCCCTTGGGGAAACCATCTAGCTACTCTAGTTCCTCACTCTCTCCTTTGATTACAAGAGGTTCTTTGCAGCAGGCACATTAACCCTCTGCCCTAAATTTATGATGAGTCAAAACTACCACTAGACCAAATACTGATCTCTCATCAGTAGGAACATTAATCACCATAGTTATCTTGACCTTTTTATTGTTGTCTGAAACTCCTGGATGAATAAGGAAGTTCACCTGCTTGTAAACCCATAAGTTATTAGATCGAGCCTGAGTCAGCGCAGGCCATAGCCGCAACTTGGCACAAAGGGTCTGAAATTATCCAGTAAATCAACTTCTAGCTCAGGAGTGCCTGTAGAAATGACGTAGAGACCTCTGTAGTCCTCTACAAGAAGGCTGGAGTGCACAGTCCCTTCTCCTGGAAATTTAGAGATTCAGGTTTCCTAGCTGTCTTCTGTGTGCCTTCAAGCTTTGGAAAATGGATGGACGCCAGAGGTGCACCTAGAGTCAAATTTGGGGGGGGGGGGCTAAAAAAAAGTTGGGGGGGCTGATTCTTCAAGCAAAAGGCAGAGTGGAGCTGCAGGGGCCCTTACAAGGGGTGAAAACCATCAAAGCCTTATTAACAAGCAAAAAGGTCTTTAAAAGACCTGTGAAGTCCTCGGGAGCGGCTGTGTGTGCGCCCGGGAAGCTGTCTCATCACGGGCTGCCACACACGACGGGGGGGCTGAAGCCCTTTGAGTCCAATGGCCGCTGCGCGCCTGATGGACGCCATTTCTGAAAATCAAAATAGAGGTACGGCGCTTTATTCTCTTTCATGTGCCACTCTGCTAACTTCTATTTTGCAGTGAAATATAGGAGATTATATTCATTTGATTTACTTGTAGAAGATTGAGGAAAACATGACTTCTGTTGGTGCTGTGATTGGTGTTTATCTGCAATGTTTCTGTCCCTGTGATCTGTTCACAGTGAATTGTCTGATTTAATTCACTGTGCCTGGTTACCAATTTATTCCACTGTAGTAGGACTTCTGTACTTCGCAGCAGTGTGCGCGGTGTCTAATCTACTTGACTGCAGTGTTCATTGTGTCTGGTGTTCCTGACTGCAGTATATTCAGTCCCTATGCTTTTCGATGCGGTGCTCTGTGCAGTGACTGGAGCAAGCTTTGCACCTAAAGTATTACTGTGCAGTATGCTTGCTTTGTTGACTAATACTCTTCACTGCAGCGTGTTTTATGCTGCACAGTACTCTATACCCAATGCCTACTATGCTTATTATAGTAGGTGCAGAGCGTATATTTTTTATTTAGTACACCTGAACGTCAGTTGCTAAGGTTTCAGATTGCTTATGTGAGACATTTTCATAATTTCAAAATTCTATGGGAGCATGTGACTTGCAGTACTTTTCCAGAATGTTCTCAAGTTTTCTGATGTTTTTTTTTAAATTTTTTTTTTTACTGAGAGTTCATTGCAGGTACAACATACAATATTAACGTTTATAAATACATATTGCAGAATATTGAGGAAATGAGGCATTAGCTTAAGTCTAAAGTGCAGAGTGTTAAATATTATAAATATTCATTCCAAAGAAGTGCTATCATAATATTGCTGTCGCACAGTAAAAAATCATATTGGATTAACGTGCCAAGTGCTATATCAGAATACATATGTACATGTATATTCTGTCTTTTTATACCAGATGCTAGAGAAGTGCAGAAAAAGATTGCATTAAAATAAAAGACAGAGTGCATAATGCCATATAAAAATTAAATGCCTCCATATTGGTTTGATTATCTTATCCCAACTATAAGCTGTTATCCTGTAATTCAAACACACTCCAATATTTCTCATACTTTCTTAATGCGCCTGATCGTATGCATATTTCTGCTCCATATCTTGTATTTTGGACAGTTTTACTCTCCATGCGTTAAAAGTGGGTACCTTCTCTGTTCTCCATAATTGTAGTATTAAAGATCTTGCTATAAGTGCTGCAATAAACAAGCATTCCTCGTGTGGGGAAATAGTGGATGAGCAGCCCAGAGCTGCAACGGATTCATCAAGTGAAATGAGGGGTTCTATTGTAAATCTGAGATATTTCTTAATTTCCTCCCACAGGCTCTGGATTTTTGGACATTCCAAATGATATGTGTCCAAGTGCCTTTCTCTGCACAGCGAAAGCACTTATCTTCTACCTGTAGGTATATTTTATGAAGAAAAGAGGGTGTTATATCAGCCATTTCGAATAGTATTGCATACGTCTCAAAGTTGCCCCTCTAAATATCGCTATATTATGCTTATTAAGCCTATTCAAGGTTGAATTGAGAATCTGTATATCTTCCCTCTTCTTCCATCTATCCCTAAAGTTTTCATATAGTGAGAGAGATTTATTCTCATCAAAGATTTTAATCCAGTTACTAATCTTCCGTTGTATGGGGCAGTTAAGAGCTTCGCTGATATTGGTTTTATAACAGAGACTGTCCATATCTAGCTTTTCCAGTATAGGTTTTAATCTGATAAATGACCACATTAAAATTATATTGGAATGCTGAAGTCCCATTTCAATCTCCGTCCAACTTTTCCAAAAATTCCACTTCATGAAATCCTGAATCTGGACGTACCCATTTTTTTCCCACAGCTTTAGTATATTATTCTCTAAAATACCTGTTTCCCCAATGGAGATATTCAAAAGCCTTGTTGAGAGATTAATTCTTAAAATGTCGTAGTGTGCTAAGAGCTGGGTTTTTTGTTTAAGCAGCCATTGTAAGGTCTTATAATGAACTTTCTTAGGGTATTTAGTAGCTCTTGTAGGGTCAACGATATTATATTCCTTAGGATCTTTTTCATGAAAAAATGATCTGCCTCTTGCGGGTGCAAAATGAAACATCTAAAACTGTGACGTGCAAATGTCGCATAATAATAATTTCTAATATTCGGGAGAGATAACCCTCCTTCTGAGGTAGGATGATTTAAAGTGCTAAGTGCCAATCTTGGTGCTTTATTTGCCCAAAGGAAAGAAGAGAACATACTGTCTATTTCTTTAAAAAAAAAGGGGTCTGTATCGCACATGGAGCTGCACTAAACAGAAAATTAAACAATGGAAGAATAGACATTCGAATTAATGCAACTGGCCCTATAATTGATAACGGGAGCTGATTCCATTGTGTCAACTGAGAGTGCACCTTTTTGAATAATGGAGTATAGTTCAGGGAAAAAAGGTCTTCCACTCTGTCAGTTATATAGATCCCTAGATATCTCTTTGGGCGGGTGTTATATGTCTGTCTAAATTCTGATAAAAGAGACTTCACATCACAATTACATAATATAATTTCTGTCTTGGTCTTATTAATTTTATAACCTCCTATTTTTTCAAAGTCTGCAAACACTTCCATAACTTCCATCTGAGTGTTTATTCTTGAGTACATGAAGAGAACAATGTCGTCAGTGTATAATTTAATGTTCATCATTCCTTGGACCGGGACAGTATAGGCTTTTTTTTCCCTGATTGCAATTGCTAGTGGGTCTATAAATAGAGCAAATAAAATCGGGGAGAGGGGACAGCCTTGTCTAGTGCCTCAATTTATTTCGCATGTCCCTACATTGACAGAGTTGATTAACATTTGTGCTTGTGCATTTGAATAAAGTTGTTTTAATAAAAATATAAACTCGTTTGGGAAGCCGAACCTTTGTAAAATTGTAAAAAGGTAATTCCAAGAAACAAGATCAAATGCTTTTTCGGCATCTAAAAACAAAATCTGTGCCCCAATCTTATTGATATTAAAAAAAATCCAATGCCTATAATACATTTGTATTAGTATAGAGCTGTCTTCCTGCTGCAAAACCACACTGATCTGTTCCAATAAGCGTTCCCACCATCCTATTTAGCCTATTAGCAAGAAGTTTAGTGAAGATTTTATAGTGTATTTAAAAGGCTTATTGGCCTATAAGAATTCACATTTTCAAGATCCTTGTCTGACTACCACTGCGGTAGGCCCGGCCTCCCCCCACCCCCCCGTAGTGTGTGGCAGCCCGGGCTCAGACGGCTCCCGGGCATACACACAGCCACACCCGAGCACTTCACAGGTCTTTAAAAGACCATGTGCATGTTAATGAGGCTTTGATGTTGTTTCACCCCTTCCAAGAGCCCCTGCGGCTCCACTCTGCCTAATGCTTAAAGGTTTTTCTTGGCCCCCCAAAATGTGGTTCTAGTTGTGCCTCTGATTCACATAGCCATCCTATGTTCTATCCCTATTCTCTCCTCCATTTTAGCCCAGATTTCTGATGTGTGTTAGGAGCACCGTGATGATTTCTTGAAAATAACTGAAACCAGAGGTAGTTGGTAGTGAAAATAGAAAGACCCCTAAAAGCCTTTACAGGAACAGGGGTTGGTGAGAAAATGCTGCATTCACTAATGAGTTAGATTAACTGAATCTAACAAAAAAATGGAATGCAGTGCCAGTCTCCTAGTACATGCCTTTTTGTTGTTGGAACATAACCTTTCTGTGACCACAATTGTGCATTTGCAGAGCCAATAGCTCTGGATAAACACTTTTTAAGGTCCCAAAGGCGAGACCGATTGCATTGCAAATGCTTGCTTCCTCTCCTACCATTCCGTTCCTTCTATTTTTGTTACACGACACCGACTGGGTCACCCGCGCTGTCAAGAGACATTAATTTTGTTACAAACGGCTTCAGTATAAGGAAAACACACCTCAAGAAGGCTGTACACATTTAGGACAACCTGTGATATTAGAGCGATGGGCGTATTCGTTTTCATAGCGCTCCTCCCATAAAACTGTCACGAAAAGAATCCGAACATCAACCAACCGCCTCAACGTCCGCCGTCGCCGCCCTCAGCATGCGTCACATCACACGACCAGCCCCCGTTGTCTAGCTCGAACACCTCATTGGCTGACGTCCAGATAGCGTGAGCTCAACTCACACGGGGCGCCAATCTCCAATTGGTCGAGCAAAGTGAATCAATGAGGAGAGGGCGGATGTTAAAAGATGACAGGCTTTTAGCATTAGCACAGGGCTCGCGATGGGCTGAGGACGCGCGTTCCTTTAAAGAAAATAACTGGACTGTACTGTACGTGTATGGTAATGAGTATTGCGCTTGGCCCCGCCCCTTTACCTGGTAATGAACCGTAGGGTGGCGTTCATGAGGACCAGAGCAGCGCTTATAGGCTCCCGTGTCGCCAGCGGGATTTCTCGTGATCTGCAGCATCTCTCTCCATCACCCCACCTAAGGAGGCAGCAGCACCCGGCATAGGTGGAATAGCCCAGCAGCACCTCATCAAAAATACCCCCTATTAGTAGCACAGATATTATTCATGACTAGCTCCATTCCATCTCTACCGCGAATCCATTCTAAATAAGATCTCCAGCCATTAACTCGAAAGAAAAAGCTGCCACCCCCACCCACTAGCTAACAATTATTCCTAAAACAAGCATTTCCTCTCAGCCGAGATAACAGACGGACAGGGGTAAGAGCTCACCCAATGCGGATCTCTATCTATAGCACACGTGCAATATATTAATTACAATCAAGAAAGAAAGCACTAAGGTCAAGAGAAGAGTAGGGAGGGAAGGACGCCCGCACGTTGAGCGAAAACCCCAGACTACTACCACTGCCTGCACACTGAAGGACTGCTCGCATGGTGGAGAGGAAAAATCTATTTATTGCACCAGGAAGAAAGGAGGGCGCCTTCTCCACGCATCTGCACTTGGACGTCCAGAGAGGGGGCCACTTGTAGCCTGCGGTCACTGAGCTCGCTGCACCCCGGTTGCCCTGCCTTGGAGGTAGTCTGTGTGGGAGACCGGCCCCCAGCATGTGGACCTTCCTCGGCATCGCCACCTTCACCTACGTGTACAAGAAGTGCGACCTGCTGTTGGGCTATGCTCACCCGGAGCTGCTGCTGGCCGCCGGCGTCTTCTGCTCGCTGGGGCTGCTGCTGTCTTACCGCTACCGGGGCGGCACGGCGCAGCAGAAGCCCTCGCCGCCCGGGAGGCTTGCCCAGGTGTTTGGGGCTTTTCCCTTCGGAGGCCTCTTCAGCTCCAAACCCACGGCGCAGACGAGCCAGAGTTCACGATCCACGAAGGTAGGTTTAGACTGTTCAGCCAGTCGTCTTCTTTCAGGGATGTATTGCAGCGAGGTTATTAAACATACCGCCGTTTCATGGGAAGTGATGGTAATGATGAAACTTTGAATGTATTACAGTTCTGCTAAGCATGTTAGTACAGAAACGTGTAATGTATTTGAGATGTGCTCCCCCTGTTGCATCTGTTGACCACCTCTCCTGCTGAAAAGGCATGCTACTGTCCTCTTAAATGTCAAGTCAGTCAAGTCAAGTCATAAAATTTGTATAGCGCACTACATACCCAGAGGGTTTCAAGGCGCTTAGGAGGGGAGGTGGATTATTTGTCAAATATCCACGTTTTAAGCTGCTTTCTGAACGCTAGGTGGTTCTGGGTGAGGCGAAGGTAAGCGGGGAGTGAGTTCCATGTCTTAGCAGCCAGGTATGAAAAGGATCTGCCTCCCATGGTGGTCTTGTTAATGCGAGGTACCGTGGCGAGGGCTTGGCCGGAAGAACGTAGTTGGCGGGAGGGGGTGTAGAAGGACAGTCGAGAGTTGAGGCAATCTGGTCCGATGTCGTAGAGTGATTTGTGTGCGTGGGTAAGCAGACGGAAAGTGATCCTCTTATTGACGGGTAGCCAGTGGAGGTCTTTAAGGTGACCAGAGATGTGTTCGTTGCGTGGGATGTCTAATATGAGCCTGGCTGAGGCGTTTTGGATTCGTTGGAGTTTCTTCTGGAGTTTAGCGGTGGTGCCTGCGTAGAGGGTGTTTCCGTAGTCCAGTCGGCTCGTGACCAGAGCGTGGGTGACTGTTTTCCTTGTTTCGGAGGGGATCCAGCGAAATGTTTTTTTGAGCATGCGAAGAATGTTGAAGCAGGAAGAGGATACGGCGCTGACTTGTCTGTTCATTGAGAGTGAGGAGTCCAGGATGACGCCAAGGTTCCGTGCGTGGTCTGTCGGGATGGGTGCTTTTCCAAGGGCTTCCGGCCACCAAGAGTCGTCCCATGCAGAGGGGGATGTACCTAAGATGAGGACTTCTGTTTTGTCTGAGTTCAGTTTCAGACGGCTTTGTTTCATCCATTCAGCAACTTCTTTCATTCCTTCGTGTAGGTCAATTTTGGCGGTGCTGGGGTCATTGGTGAGAGAAAGGATCAGTTGGGTGTCGTCCGCGTAAGAGATGATGTTGAGGTTGTGTTGGCGTGCGATGGCTGCGAGGGGGCTCATGTATACGTTGAAGAGGGTGGGACTGAGTGAGGATCCTTGGGGTACGCCGCAAATGACTCAGAGGCCTCGGACTTGAATGGAGGAAGGCGGACTCTCTGGGTTCTTCCGGTGAGGAACGAGGTGATCCATTTAAGTGCTTTTCCTGGAATTCCGATGTTATTGAGGCGTTGTAGAAGGGTGTTGTGGCAGATTGTATCGAATGCTGCCGAGAGGTCGAGGAGGATGAGGGCGACTGTGTCTCCATTGTCCAGTAGAGTTCGAATGTCGTCTGTTGCTGCGATGAGGGCGGTCTCAGTGCTGTGTTTTGCTCGGAAGCCAGATTGTGAGGGGTCGAGGGATTTGTTGGTTTCGAGGAAGGCGGCGAGCTGGTTGTTGACGGCTTTCTCGGTGACTTTGGCCGGGAATGGAAGAAGCGAGATGGGGCGGTAATTTTTGAGTTCGGTGGGGTCCGCTGTTGGTTTTTTCAGAAGGGCGGTGAGTTCAGCGTGTTTCCAGTCTTCAGGGAAGGTAGCGGAGTTGAAGGAGCAGTTGATGACGTCTCGGAGGTGCGGTGCTATGACGGAGTCTGCTTTGTTGAAGATGTGGTGAGGGCATGGGTCTGTGGGGGATCCTGAGTGGATGGAGTTCATCAGGCGGATGGTGTCCTCAGTGGAGATTGGGTTCCAAGCGTTAAGGGTGTTCGCGGGGGGAAGAGGGTTGGCAGATGGTGGGGTGGGTTGGTTTCCGGGTTGGTTGTCAAAGCTGTTGTGGATGTCTGCAATCTTGTTGTGGAAAAAAGAGGCTAGGGAGTCGCAGAGGGTTTGAGAGGGGGTGATGTCGTTGGAGTTGGCTGAGGGATTGGAAAATTCCTTGATGATGTTGAAAAGTTCCTTGCTGTTGTGGGCGTTGTTGTCAAGTCGATCCTTGAATGCTGTTTTCTTGGCTTTTCGGATCAGTTGGTGGTGAGTGCGGGTGGCGCTTTTGAAGGCGTCCTTGGTGCTGGTGGTTGGGTCTTTTTTCCAGGCCTTTTCGAGGGAGCGGCAGAGTTTCTTGGACTTCTTGAGATCGTCGTTGAACCATGAGGCCTTCTTGCTGCCAGGTTTGCTTTGACGTTTTTTCAGTGGAGCTAAGGTGTCGGCGGTGTTGGCAAAGGAGACTCTTCCCTTTTCATCGCTGCCACTCCTATTCAAATGGGTGCTTGGAGAGTGGCACAAAAGCCCCCAGGAGCAAACTCAGTAAAAGAAAGAATGGCTGCCCTTATTATTCCTTTCTTGGCGAACCCTTTGGCAATGGCTGTTTGGCGGTTCGACCCTTCCAGGGAAGGGAACATTGTAATATGTCCCCAGACAAGTGGACAGCCTCTATGCTGGAGAGCTGACGACCCCAAAATCAAATTTCTGGTGAAACAGCCACTATCCCCAAGCAGAAATACATCAAGGAGAGTCACTAATGGAAAGGGTAGTCTTTCCCCTTTCCAACGATGACTCTCTCATAGAAAATAGGGGCGGGGACACAAAAACACAGGCATGAATGCATTAAAAAAAAAGGGTGCAGATATTTTCCCTTCACTTGGGAGAACTATTATGGATAGCTAGGCGTCTGATGGCACACACCCAGGGAAGGGAAAATGTTAATTATTAATATACCCATATGGGATGTAGAAGACGGTCCCTATGCCAGGGGGCAACTAATTACCAAGAGATGTGATAAATGTTGTAATAATTTTTGATAATTTGGCAAATTTGTTTAAACAGTGCCTTATTGAACACTGTTCAGTAGCTACCAAAGTAGAGAGAAGGCACAGGTAGAGGCTAGGTTTATCCTCCTGGCAGTTACGTATGAGAAAAAAATCGAGTATTTCGAAGAAAACCCGCACATAGGAAATTAGATAGGATACAACGAGAGTTTGTTGTAATCACTTCTCTAGAAAACATACTTTTTTTCTAGAGACCCCTCATCCACCGGGGTTGCCCCTAGGTGGCATGCTTAATCATTGGGGTTCCTCTCAATCCTCTACAGATTGCGGCGTGCTGAGACTTGCGAATTACGTAGGAGCACTTTTTATTGTAGACTATGTGTAGTGCAGTGATGTGGAGTAGAAAGGGAAAGTAGCGTCAGATCCATCTAGACTCCATTATAGCTACTTCTCGGAAGCCCTAAAAAAATGAGAATAGCATCAACAGAAAGTTTGGCATCATCCACAAAACTAAAACCCAACACTTTTCCATCAGTCCTTACTGACAGGCAATCCAAACGCCTGAACATTATAATTAAAAAATGGTCTTTGCTTATGGAGTCATGTCTATTTGCTTGGTATTCCAGCAAGGTAGTGCAGGAGATATCCAGCTTGCGAAAACATATACATGGCTTACTCTGGTACGTAGTGCGTGTTGGCATGGATAGAAAAAAAGAGTCTGTGAAAGTGAGCTAGGACATCACTTATTTTGTAGGCCAATGCAAGGCTACTGGCATATTTGTATGATACCAGGAACAGATATGATCCACCAAATTGTCTGAGTATGTCCAGACCCTTATTTAGGACATGACGTTTGAAATTCAATTCCTTTAAAGTGACACGTCAAACAAAAAAGAGCCATGACCAGTCCTGGGACACTTTCCTCTTCAATGAAATTCCCCAAGCAGTATTGGAAATTTCGAAGTTTTAGTCACTAGGCCCACAAATCTCACCAGCCAATTCCTCAACAACATTTGTTTCGGTATTAATTTGGTAGAAATGCAGTCAGGTTAAGATAGGCCCAATCTTTCTGTTCGTCTCCCTCTGCTCCAAACTCCCCAAAATTGCTCTAAAGTACTACAGCTCTGAGGAATTCCAGACTGCAGTAGAGGAACAGGTGGGCAAGGATGGCACTTTTCCTTCTGAGGTGAGAGGAGATAACATCAGATTAGTGGACCTTTCAGATTGTGAATTCAGAAGATTTACCCTCTCAAAGACTGCCACCACCTGTCCATTCACAACCCCTCTTCCACACCACCAGTCAAATAAGTGTATGTTAGCAAAGAGTGCATTCCAGAATATTTCCCAGAACCAGAAGCACAAATGTTGTGATTCCAGGTATTTTATATCTCTTAAGGAGACAGGCACCATAACACCAATTCTGGATCTGATCTTTGGTTCCCAAACAAATATCCCAGTAAAAGAATTTTCAAAAACAAGCTCTCCCTACATTCTGCAGGCTCTTCATGCTCAAGACTTGATGGTCTCCTTGAGCCCCCCCACCTATTGTTATATCCCAAATTAGAGAAGAGCACAGGCAATTTCTGAGGTTCGTGGTAGGGGGCAAACTCCACTTCTGTTTGGCCTGCATTTGGTGCCCAGAGTATTCATGTAGGTCATTGTGGAAACGCTATCCCATTTGCCCCTTCGAGGCATTAACTGTACCGTTAAGTAATCGACTGGATCTTCTCCATAGCTAGGTCTGCAGCACCTACAGAGTACAGTTATTTTTTTGAAAGAGTTGAGATTCTGGGCCCGATTTAGATATCAGCAGATGGATTATTCAGTCACAACAGGGAGGGATATCCCATCCGCTGAATTGTAAAGCCATGGTACTTAGTTTTCGGCGGGTGGGATATCCATCCCTGTTGTGACGGAATAACCTGTACACCAATTTCTAAATCAGGCCCTCTTTCTCAATCAAGAGCAGTTTTCATTAAAACACACTCAAACTACTTTTTGTAGGATTTTACCTGGATACCCAAGACTTCAGAGCATTTTGTCCACAGGGCAGGTTCCTCAGCATATAACAGATGGGGACATAATTCACACAAATACTGACCACTTTGGTTAACACCATCAGTGCTGCAGCAATTCCCCCTCTGTGCTACTTCTGATTTATTCCCATTGCTCATGACGAGCTCAGCTCGTCATGAGCATCGAAGGGGTTAACTCAGCCCTATTGTTACTGTGTGGGATGGTCTCATACACTCAAATCCCACCTCGAGATTTATTTAAGTATTTATAGAGCGCAGACATTTTACTGAGAGGTATCTTGTATGTGTGTGTATATGGTATTCCAAAGTGCAAACTGAGTCAAAAGTCATCAGAGCTCTGTACCCGGTTAAAGACAAGCATAAAGTAAAAAATGAAAGGATAGGTAGCTGGGTAGGGATGATTAATGCATTGTGAGGTAGTGTTTAAAGAGGGAAGTCTTCAACTCTTTCCTTTATTAAAGCAGTTGTAGGGAGGTTCTGATGATTATGGGGATGCTGATCCAGATCCTTAGTGTACAAATGGAAACAGCTTGCTGTCTTGCTTTTTTTATTTTACACTTCTTAGTCTGCAGTCTGATGGTGCCCTGGCTGCAGGTGTGTGTGGACCACCAGAGATGGTAAGCTTTTGTGAAAGATAAGCAGGGATGCTGGCCATCATGGCTTTGTTAATTCTGCAGCTTGTGTTGAATATGGTGAAGGACAGTAAGGGGAACCAGTGGAGTTTCATCATAATGGGAAGGTGATGTGATCGTATTTTTCATGCCCCTGGATGAGACATGTAGCGTGTTAAGGAGTGCCAGTGTAGAGTCTGGGAAATCATGGAGCAGGATGTTACCACCATCCAGATGCAAGAGTACAAGGGCTTGAACAGCAGTTCTGAAGCTGCTTTCTGGAAGAAACTCTCTTCGAAGAGAACTCATACCAGGCCGTCTTAGATTTTTTGGCAATGTGTTCCATAAGGGTGGGGTTCGTGTTCATGATGAATCCAAGTGACTTGGCATATGATGATAGTTGGGGTTCATAGCCATCAAGCTTCATGTCATTAAAACAAGTTTTCACTATTTCTTGTTTGTATCTTGGCGCTATCAAAACCAGATTTACCCGTCAAAAAAAGCAAAATGACACCTGCCACAACTCTAGCCAAGAAGTAAAAGCCTAGTTTTTATTAGTGTGCTAAAATTAAGCAGTAATACTGTCAACACAAAGAAAGGCAGGGAATTCAAATGCCTGTCTGCTGCGACTGAGAAGTTGGCTCACTTAAACTTCAGGACTATCACCAAAAGGGACTTTTCAGAACTTAGGTAACACCTCAGTTTATAGAGGGTGTGCTTCTGTCATTAGTTTGATGCATGCATTCATTTGTTGTGTACTTGTAGGAGTTAAAACCTCAAGTCTATGTTGAACAGCTAATTGACATTGTACTATGGATACAATGTCAGGAAGAGGATATACAGCCAGATTCATGAAGCCAAATTGCCATCGCAATAGCTGCGAAATAGCAATTGCGATCGCAAAATGAGGAAAAGCAATTCATGACAGTGAAAATAGCAAAATTGCGAAATCGCTTAATAAAAATAGCGATTTCGCAAATCCATGTACAAAGCCCATGTGCGAATTAGAAATAGCGAGAAACCATGGATTCTGCGAAATCAATTGCGAAATCGCTAAATAATCGCAAATGCCATTCATGAAAAATCGCAGATTGCGAAATACACGAAAACAGCTATTTGCGAGGCGCTATTTAAGGAGAACCCAAACCAGGTGGTGGAGCCTGTACCACTGCTGTGGCTGTTTGCTGGGGTGGTGGCTGCACGGCTGTGGCAGCAGGGGTGGCCCTGTCCGCATGAGGTGGTGGTGGTGGCTGCACGGCTGTGGCAGCAGGGGTGGCCCTGTCCGCACGGTGTGGTGGTGGTGGCTGCACTGCTGTGGCAGCAGGGGTGGCCCTGTCCGCACGGGGTGGTGGTGGTGGGAGCACTGCTGGTGGCTGTGATGGGCCGGGTCGTTGGGAGGACTGGCCCTCACCCTCAGTGTCCTCCTGGCTCTCGGCGATGTGCAGGGCATCGCTGTCTGTGCTGGCTTGCTCAATTGAACCTGTAATGTGAAAGGGTGCATGATTAATGTTCTGTATCTTGCCCAAGCAATGTTGATACATGCATGCAGCCTTGCTTTCCCTGACTGGCTTTTGGATTTACTTTGCATTTAGTGCTCTGGCAGTGTTGGGCTTACTGGGGGTACATGTTACACTACAACTACCACAATGCAATGGGGCTTTTTTGGTGTGCATGGACTGCATTGTTGGGGATGTCAAATTGCTAGCTCAGGAGTCATAGGCATTGTTGGGGGACAGGGTCGCAGTCGCATGGCACTTACCTTCAGGTTGTTGGCTGGGTCGAGACGAGTCCAGCTGAATGACCCCCACACAGGCTTCTGGCGCAATGGTGTCCTCAATCAGGTCCTCCAATGGGGTGTTCGGTGTGGCTACAGGTTCCCCTCCACCGGTGGCCATTCGCTCCCCAAGTCTCTCCGCAATACGCTCCTTAGAGCGACCTCTCAGGTCGTACCAGCGATTTTTTTAGGTCATCAATTGACCTCTGGGTCACCCCAACCGAAGCGCGGATGCGCTGCCACATCCTGTGCTTATCTGCCTCTGGCACACTCCGGGAGTCTTTTCCAAATAGCCGGGCGTGGTCCTTGCAGACCCCCTCAATTAGATGCTCCAGTTCCAGTTCAGAAAATGTAATTTTCCGCTTTCTCTTCTGCCCACTGCTCCCTGCTGCATCCTGGGACATCTTGGAGAACTTTTTTCCAGCTGGGGTGTTGCACAGTGTGAGGTTTGGTGCTCCTCAGTATCCTGCTGCCACTCCCTGGCTCTGTGTTCTGTTTGTGGGTGTGGTGAGCCTACTTCCTGGTTGTGATGTCATCAGTGGGCTCAAAATGCGACTTCCCGTTTTTGCCATCTGGCAGTTAGCGAGATCGCAAATAGCGATATCGCAATTTGCGAGATCGCAATTTCTACATAGAAAATTGCCGATTCTGCGATTATTATGCGATTGCGGCAAGATCGCAATCGACAATTGCGATCGATTGCGAATCGCTTTTTTTCATCGCATTTCTACATGAATGCCATTCTGCGATTCTCAAACTGCGATTCGCAATTTTTCGCAATTTGATAATCGCAGAATGGTACCTTCATGAATCTGGCTGATAGTGTGCTGTTACATCTATCACGAACGTCTGCACCTGACCTTCAGTATTTCATTACGCTAACATACAAGCTAGAGATGTCACATGTGTTTCTACTATTGAAGCCGACATAGGCGCGCCATGGCCATCATGTACTGGGCCTTCTGACGTTAGCCCAACGTGCACGTCCAAGTCTGTTACATCTGTGTGGCTCCCCAGCGTGTCTTGTACTGCCGGGTGATGCTTGGTTGTTACTCTCAGGTAAGCCGATCCTGCTCCACGCTTATGGAACGTCTCTATCTGTAGCGTATGATACAGCAATGTCCAATACAGTATTTTATTCTTGTCTTTCCACAAAGGATCACCGCATTCCAATTATGGAGTCATTTCCATGTACTTTCGAGCAGTGATTAATTAGACCGTTCTTTGGAATCATTTTACCTAGAATAGGTTTACAGATCTATGTTTGGGAACATAACCACGGAGGTCGTAAGCTCTTCCTACGCCCTGGAGACACTTGTTATAGATAATTCCGCTTTGCTTATATGGAGCTAAGGACCACTGGCCCCTAGAGGGTCTGTACGCCTACGGTACAGTCCCCTACTGTTCAACCACAGCTCAATACAGACTGGTGTGGTTTTTTAAGAGAGGCCCATTCTTTACCAGTGACCACTCTGCCTAATTGATCTCTATATTTCATTTAGGTTGCCCTACCCCTTTCTCCCTGTCCTGATGAAGACTCGCATGCTGAGGCAGTTAACCCCCTTCAACTCAACAGTTGGGTCGAAATGTCAACATTTTAAAAAAATTGAGCCTGTATTTATCTAGTAGTCCCATTGGATGGTGAATCTTAACTCAATGAACACTATCCCCCATTATGGTTTATAGATAAGTAAAAATTGTTTTCCCAAAAAACTTATATACACTGGTCTCTATTCTAAAGTTACACTAGCCAGAGTCCATGTTATTCATTTGTAAAAATGTTTTTCCTAGCTTGATTGTTTCCACAGTGCACAGGAGCACTTTTACATACATTCTTCTATGCACTACTCTTTGAGCAACCTGAGAATACGCATTGAAATATTAATATATATGTATTTACTCTGATATTTGAAACATTAAGGGCCAGATGTAGCTGGGCAAATACTGGCCGGTAATGATGAAATTTGTTAAATTTCACCGTTACCGACCGGTATTTAGCCATGTGGGATGTAGGGAAGGAATCGGTAATAAGGAATTGGTAAATACCGATTCCTTATTGGTCTTGCATTTAAGGAATCGGTAATACCGATTCCTTAAATGCAATGTAGGTAGCACTTAAAACAGTGAACCTCAGCCTTAAGGAATCGCTATGACCACCAACTTCAAGTTTATGGTAAGTAGCGATATCCTTTCAAAAAGCACTTTTTTGCTTTTTGAAATGTGCCATGTGGCACACATCCATGCCCTTGGCATGCGTGTGTGCCACATGTGCACACATGCACATTTCAGGGGTGCAACATGGTGTCCTTTGGACACCCTGGCACTCTTGAAATACCTCCTGGTATTACTGATTCGGTAATACCGAATCGGTAATACCGAATGTCTTCACATTCATTCCTATGGGCCTCCAGGCCCATATGAATGAATGGGTAGGTATTCGTTATTACCGAAACTCAATTACCGATTCAGTAATAACGAATATTAAGAATTCTGTATTTTTTACCGAATTCTTACCTACATCTGAAATACTGATTTCTAAATGCCGAATCGGTAAAATTCACTATTCAGGAATCAGTATTTCCCTATTACCTACATTGGGCCCTAAATGTTGATAAATATATTCTTTCGCTTTGAAGTAATTGTTGTGTTTCTCTCTGATATACATTTGTCTCTCTCACATATAGATTAATTAGTTTGACCATAGGTAGGATACAAACTTGTTCGACTACCTTTTGGCAATAAGAAATTGCCAATAGGACCATTTTGTTGTCTATATTACTACCCATTTGTATGCATCTTTTTCTTTCCCCTGAGTAAACCAATTTGTTGTTTTTTAAATTGCCCTGGTTCATAGGGTTGTAGGGTTCACCCTATATATTGTTGTAGTCCTGATCACTTAAAAGCATGTTGTAATCTACAGGTGATGCATTTTTATTGAACATAAGCTTTATACGTCATAAAGTAGAGAGCGAGTCGACAATTTTTATCGTTCTATAAATCTTTGGTTCAGTACATTTCAGGATAAACATTTCCATCCATTCAAGGGAGGGACTTTTACTGCCCAAAATAATTTGGAATGCACACATACATTTCCCTGATTGCCTTCCCCCTTCCCGATGGTCATCCCAACCCTTCATTCATCCATATCCCTTGTACTGTCACCAGGCTCCCCCACGCTTTCTCCCACTTTTCGGGACAACCTCTGGCTTTGTATATCACTTGTTCTGCCCCCTGGCACCAGTTCAGGTCCGATTTCCATTCCGCAATATCTGGGGGCGCCACAGCACCCCATGCCATTCACAATAGTCCTTTTGGCCACCCGGCTTTGAATCTGAGCCAGATCTCGGTGTATCTAGACCATGTTGTTTCCCCTGTAATCCCCAGGATCAACCATTTCGCATCCAAAGGCACCCCCACCAGCATGACCCAGGACATTATCTCTGTTGTTTTAGCCTGGAAATTCTGAATAGGTGGGTGCTTCCAGAGGATGTGGAAAAAGGTACCTTCACCTCTACATCCCCTCCTACACTGCAGAGTCGAGACCCTGCGTGTTCTATGCAGTAGCATCTGTGAGTAGTAGGACCAGTGTGGTATTTTCAGTTGGACCAGTCTGAAACAAGGGTGTATGGCTATGTCTCTTGGGCTCTGAAGAACCTCAGCCCGGTCCTCATTGTCTCGGTCTCCCATGTCCGCCTTCCATGCCCTTCTCATTGGCCCCAGTGGATCGGAGGAGTTATTGACCAAGTCACAATAGATCACTGGCATCCCTTTATCTGACAGTACGCCTGTAACTCGGTCCTCCGGGGTGGAGGACTCTAGCAGCTGCTCTTTTTCCTGTATGTGGCATCGAAGAGCATGACCCAGCAGCAAGTATTGAAAACGCTCAGAGTCTGCTAATGCATATTCTTGACTTAGGTCTTCAAATCGGATAATAGCTTGGTCCCTCCAGACATCACCCAAGTGTTCTATGCCCAGCAGAACCCATGTCTTAAATCCCTTGAGTCTCCTCACTTCAGACCATAAACAACTGTGCCATAGTGGCGTCAAGCCAGTGAGTCTAGCAGTCCAGCCCAGGTATTTTGTGGCATCTCTCCAAACTCTGGCCAACGTCAGTGTATGCTGCTGTATGTCTCTGACACTCCTTGCTCATAAAGGAGATTCTCCTGTCCCCCACGTCCCATCGCCCTTCTATCTATCCTGTATGAAGGGTTTTGGTGGTAGGCAATAACCCACTCATTAATTACAAGGAGTTGTGAGGCTCAGTAATATTTTTAAAATCCCAGGACCGCCAGCCCCCATATTAGTCCCCTCTTTGCAGTTTGACCAACGTTATTCTAGGGGGACCACCTACATAATAACCGACAAACCTCCCAATCTATTTTTCTAAACACATCCTATGGAATTCTATAGTGTTTATTTTGCATGGCATTCAAAAACTGTAGCAGGCTTATCTTTTTGTAAAGGGCCACTCTGTTCATTAGCGTTAGTGGCAAGCTGTCCCAATGCGTCATGTCTCCCCTTAACCACTCCAACTGGGAGAGGATATTTCTTTTGAGGAATTCCTTGGGGTCTCGTGTAACATATATGCCCAGGTATTGGAACCCTTCTGAGGCAATCAGAGTCAAACAATCTCATGGCAGGCAGGGATTCGCTCCTGAGAGCAGGTAAATCATCGACTTGGACCAATTATTTATAACACTTTCTTAATCTATCAAGCTTTTAGCATAAAAAATTCTCCCATCCATTCTACTGAAAAACTCTTGTTGAGCTCCCGACTCTGCTAATCTGAAATTAATATTTCAGGTGCCGTTTGAAGCCAGAGATTTGGTACAGTAATTTGTTTTGATATATATTTTTTCATATCACACTTCTGCTGTTTCTTTGAGGTGTAAATAACAGAGGTAACTATTACTCAATGTAATGGCAATTAATGTATCAACTTAGAAAGTATGGAAAACTGAGTCCAATTTGCTGGGTTCATACTCAAGATCTTCAGATCACTGTTTGTCTGCAATGGGCATTGCCTCATAGAAGTGTCTTACTGGCCTTTGAACATTTTTGAGACTATGAGAATTTAAGGCTTGAGACACAGTTTCTCCAATGCTGACCTGTAACATAAAGGTGGTTACTATAACATGTTCAATCATAGGTGAAATATTACTTCAGCATGAACTATATAAAATAAATTCATCTTTCGCACAAATTAATATAGATTTAATGTAGGATTAACTCTTGAATTCAAGTCACTGGGAGCACTAGCTCGAAGCTTTTGTTTAACAACCTAATGCATTAGTCCAAGGCATGTCAGTCTACATAGGGTATTATATTACTATAGTGTGCAGAAGGTCATGGGAGTCACTTGTACCATGTTGCAACAGGAGATGTGTTTTAAGAAATTATGTAGAGAGGCAGTGATGATAACGAATAGAAAGTGAATCCCAGTGTAGTGATCCCAACAGGTAGAATGGCTGTATATTTGCCTGGATGCATCGAGGCTTGGAGCAAGTTAGAAGGTTCTGATTGTCAGGCTTTATGTTGTGGATGAGAGTGGATCTAGTATATCAGAGAGGTGTCCTTGGCAGCCTTGAGTAACAATGTCTGCAATATGTATAGAACAGTGTTTCTGTTTGAAAGCCAACTGGCCTGGTGATAATTTGTAGGAGTGTTCCTTAGAGGATTATATAGGGCTCTTGTGGAGGAGAACTTTGTCCACTGTGCAGAAAGAATAGTGGGGAAGACACAAGATAAGGCTGTTACAATCAAGTTTTCCTACAACTACATAATAATATTAATGTGATGTTACAATACACTGCTTGAAAGGATAATTATTGTATTATGTTCAGAGACATGGGATTAATGTAAAGTTATATGTCAATTTAATTTTTATATACCATTCTGTCAACAGAACAAAATAGAAATGGATGGCTGCAATTCAGCCCAAGCAGATACTACCTCGCCCACAATCTCGCCATCCCAACACGATCCTGACATTATCATTGTTGGTTCTGGTGTACTAGGCTCTGCCTTCGCTGCAGTGTTGTCAAGGGATGGAAGGAAGGTGACAGTGATAGAGAGGGATTTGAAAGAGCCAGACCGGATAGTCGGAGAGTTTTTGCAGCCTGGTGGCTATCAAGTTCTGAAGGAGCTGGGTCTTGGCGGTGAGTAGACTAAAGTCACAGTTACAAAATGCACATATTTGTAATGCATCAGTATAGTCTGATTCATCGAAAAAGTGTTTGGTTTGTACAAAATTTAATGAGGTCACCATGATTAATTTCAATCTTAATCTGAAACAATTGTTTTGCAGATGCAGTGGAAGGACTTGATGCACATGTTGTACATGGGTATGTCATACATGACCTAGAGTCCAATTCGGAGGTGGAAATCCCTTACCCTTTGTCTGAGGACAACCAGCTTCAGTGTGGGAGAGCATTTCATCATGGGCGTTTTATCATGGGACTCCGTAGAGTTGCTATGGCCGAACCCAAGTAAGGCTGCATTTATTGTGTTTTATAAAATCCATTTTTAGTCACAAAGCAAACCTACTTTAGTATTTAGCAGAACGCTACTTACAGTTTAGTTAAATTTTCTAAAATTTACTAAGCAATCTCTTTTATCTCTTTACGATCAATCTCTGGTTTCAGAGCATCAAGCATTCCATATAAGTTTTCTCAACCCAGGCCCAGCTCAACAGTCACTGATGTCCTTGTTTATCAGTGGCATCGACTCTTGTAGTGAGATCTCAGTGGATGTGATTGCGCAGACCCCCAGATTCAGTGCATAAACTGTTGATAATAAGTTAGAGGTCTGAGAATAGGTGAAATGTGTTATTTTCATGCTGGGTGAGGAAGCCATTATGTTGCAGCATTCTAAACTCTCCGGAGATGTCAGATAAGCGAATATGAGTGAACCATTATTTAGGTCTAACTTTATTGTAAATAATATTAATCCACATTTGTAAAGCGCACAATCACCCGTAAAGGTCTCTAGGCGCTGGAGGCCGTCTGGAAGATTAAGCAAGCTATTGCCCAGAGTCACATGGTGCTGGGCTAACCTGCTGCCGGAGCCGGGAATCGAACCGTGATCCCCAGATTCCGGAGTCAGTCTCCCTAGCCGCGGCGCCACACCTCTTCCAATGCAATAACTCTGTGTTAGAACACAACAATAGAAGAGGAAAAAAGCTAATACTCACAAGAGATTCTGCATTGGCATGTTTGCGCAGAATAGTTTATTTCACTGCATGGATGTAATTCTTTTGCTCCGGTTTTACCATTTAGAGACCATTCAACAGCACACTTCAACTACAACATCAGCTTGCAGTCCTATGTAGTGGCACTGAGGAACATTTTTAAAAATAGACGGGGTACTCTTACATGTCCCTATCAGCAGTTCTTTGTGAGGGAACATGTATGTTCTGAGGAACTCCCATGGATGAGACCCCCTCACAGCGGTCTCAATATGTAGACAGTGACACCTAGAACCGTTCACTCAGCCATGGTGTGGTATTATTGCACCCACAGGGTTTGGTCTGTAGCTTCTCCCACACCTGTGGCCTTCTTGGGCCCTACCAGGGATTGAAGACCCCTCTACAGAAATATGTAGCATCTGGTGAAATGTTGTTAAAGGCTTCTGTTCTAAGCTGCAGCCAGAATTGAAGACACTACTTTTAGGTCTGGCTTAGAGGCAGCTCTAGTTGTTTGGCAAACCACATGTTTGAAAAAAAGATCCTGTGCATAAATATATACATAGAAAGTCATCCAGTCAACCTCCTTCGTTCATTGGTCTGTTGTAATGTTAGTTATTTTTGCTTCACCCCACCACAACCTGTGGCAGTGGGTCAGCCCAATTCAGCCATGGGCTTACTTCACTCTGAGTGATGGCACATCCATCAAGAAAGTAGTCCACTGCTGAAAAAGCATTTGACCGTATTGAGTGGAAATACCTTTTTACCATAATGCAGAAATTTGGATTAGGTGATCAGTTCATAGCCAAAGTTCGACTACTTTATGATAGCCCGTCTGCCCAAGTTAATTGTGGAGGTTTTCTCTCTACTCCATTTCCTATTCGACGGGGTACCTGTCAAGGTTGTCCACTCTCCCCTCTTCTTTTTCTTTTGGCTATGGAACCTCTGGCTGCTGCAATTCGTCAATCGGCTGCTGTGGTGGGTGTTCCTCTTCCAATTGGTCATTCAAAAATGTATTTATATGCGGACGATATTCTTCTTACACTTACTAACCTTTCGCGATCTCTCCCTGCTCTCTTCCATGTCATTGATGATTTTTCTTCTTTTTCTGGCTATAAGATATACTGGGACAAGAGCGAAGCCATGCCTATGTCCCTTGGTACTACAAAGGATGCAATCTCTGGTTTTCCATTTCACTGGCAGCCTTATCGGCTTAAATACTTAGGAATATTCCTCAATAGGGGATTCGACAACGTTGTCACGGACAGTTTAACTCCCTTGATTACGCAAATGCAAAGGGACTTCGATAAATGGAAGGTCTTGGGTTTATCCCTTTGGGGACGGGTTCAGGCGATTCAGATGGTCACCTTACCACGTTTTCTTTATGTTTTTGGTATGCTCCCTTTGACTATTCCTCTGGCTACTCTTCGGTCCATTGATTACATTTTTTTTTTTTTTATATGGGGCACAGCTAAACCGCGTCTCACCTTTGCTAAATTAAAATCCCACCAATTGCAGGGAGGTTTGGGTCTTCCCTCTATCGAGCACTACTCCCTTGCCCTACATCTTTCCCATCTTTCTTTCTTTTTTACCTAAAACTAAGGATATCCCTCAATGAGTGCCACTTGAACGCCATTTATTGGCCTCTGGTCCTGGTTTATCCCTTTTATATGGTAAGGGTTCCTTTTCTCTTGACCCCAAAAATCCTATCTTATTTGCCATGTTTAAGTCTTGGCAAAGAAGTCACTGTATCCTTAAATCTAACTCGCGGCTTCATTTTAATGCTCCTATATGGTCTAATTCGGCTATTCGGGTTCGAGGTCGAACTGTATCCTGGCCTCTATGGCAGGAAGCTGGTATTAATTTCCTGAAACAACTGTTCCATGGTGACAATTTTAAATCCTTTTCCAAATTCAGTGAGGAATTTCATCTACTGCCCACACAATCCTGTAAATACTCTCATCTTCAGCAAGCTCTCACAAAACATTTAAGTTCCCCACCTGAGTTATTGTCCGTCTCTCCTATTTTATCTTATCTGAATTCATGGGGAACTTTTAAGGGTGTCACTTCTGGTCTTTATAAGACTTTCCTGCTCCCTGTATTTTCGCAACCCCTTTCGAAAGCTCTTCAATTGAAATGGCAAACACGCCTATCTGTGACTTGCTCTGACGCTCAATGGGATCTCATTTTGGAAGGATTACATAAGGGTGTTCGAGAAGCTCGCCTTACATTTTGTGTTTTTAAAATTCTCCACGAATGGCACTGGTCTCCAGTCAAATTACATCATGCTAAGTTACTTTCGCATTCCTTGTGTTGGAGATGTTCTGCTTCCGGCTGTGATATAACGCACATTATATGGGAGTGTCCTCGTACCAGATCATTTTGGCTTTTTGTATGAAACACTTTGGCTCATTCTATGTCATTGCCTTACCCTTTACCTCTGCAAATATAATTTTACATGACTTTCGTGGCCTTTCCAAGTTTACTAAACCGCAGACTCGTCTCCTCCATACTGCTTTAGCCACGGCAAAAAATGTTATATTGCGTCATTGGAAGTCTTCCTTACCTCCTTCTCAGGAGGAGTAGTTGGTGGCAATGATACATACAGCTTCTTATGAACGTATAATCTATAGTCTACAGGATCAAGCTTCCATTTTTCTTCAAGTATGGTCCCCATTCCTGGAAATCACAGTGGATAATGACTCTGTCTCTACTTCTTCTTCTTCTACGACTACTCTTCCTTCTTAATTTCACCTTCCTTGTACCATGCTTACTTTCTTTTCCTTCTCTCTTTTCCGCTTCTTATCATTCTTCTTGCTTCCATCTCTCTTAATAACTAGTTTGTTACTCTGGGGCTTCTTTTCTTTTCTTTTTATTTTTCCTCTTCTCTCTTTCCTTTCTTCTCTCTTTCTTTTCTTTTCTCTAGTGCCTTTAATTTTGCCTTATGAATACTAGAGGATGTGTTGCTTTATGCCTCCTTTGTTATATTCCATGAATTGTTTCCTCATTTATACTGTGTTTCATTTCTTCCTCTACATGTATATCTGCATTTTTGATTTATTTGAAATTTTCTTAATAAACAATTTCAACACAAAAAAAAGAAAGTAGTCCACTTAAGTTCTTGCACATATACACATCATCCTAGAAAGTAGTCCACTTTAGTGCCAGGGCTAGTAATCCAATCTGTCCTTACATTTCTGCTTTCATTTAACGTATTTATTTTTTCAATGTGCTTTACTTGTTTTTTTTCAAACATATGTATGCTACTTTTAAGTTGAAGCATTTACACTTTGTATTACTTATACTCTTTTAATGTATGTTGCATATGCTTGTAAATAAGTACATAAATAAAATGCAGACTTGCCGACGCTAGACCTATTGAGTTAGAAATGCTTGTTTTTAATGAGGCTTATGGCCACATAATATGCATGGTTCACCCCACCCAGTACAGGTATGCACTGCAGAAACTAGGGCTGTAAACCAGTGCCAGTTAGTTTCTACCAAAGTCGAAGGGACACGTCTTTCAGTTATCTAAGTATCAGTTGTAATATTTTACCTGCATTAGAATGGCTACTCATGCACAACACTAAAGTTTTACTTACTTATTTTTTCAGTACAAATTTCATTGAAGGAACAGTGACAAGATTGCTTGAAGAAAATGACAGTGTTATTGGAGTCCAATATAAAGATAAGGAAACTGGGGATATCAAGGTACAGTGGTAGCATTTGGCTTTCTTGTGATATGACCCGTGGAAAATTATATACATGCTTGAGATATTATTCAAATGACAAATTCCATTGATACTATTAAATACAAATAACACATATTTTAAAACCTATAACCGAGCCTGCAAGGGATGCATGACCATTTTATTTCTTGTCTGACCTGGAGAAAAAAAAACATTTCCCAGTGAGAGACTGATGAGGCACAGGTATTTACAATTAGAAATCTGTACATGGGGGAAATAATGTTTCTCAGACCTAAGAATTTAACCCGTTGGCAAAGTTACTGTCCGTTCTGTTCGACAGCTAATCGACATTTCTGCACAATGAAAGTAAACACTGAGCATACTGATTGTCAATTACTCTTGAAGCCTCTTTAAAACTACCAACAACCTCTCATGGTTTTCGAAGAGTTGCTTAATCATTAAATAAGTCCTTAAAATACAATCTTAGTAAGAGAGTTGTAGTTACAGAAGAAGCGTAGCTGGGCAAAATGGAAAGATCAAAAGAAAAGAGTTGTGGTATTGCGAGGTAGGGCGTGGAATTTATAGATTAGAGCGGAAGAGGGGAAACCACACCCCTCAATGAAAATGGTAGAATGGGTAAAAGTAAGGAGTGAGGAAAGAGGAAACCTATGGAACTGCCACCAAAATTTAAAGAAATAAAGAGAAAAACAGAAAGCCTCATTCTCTGTTTGCAACTGCACCTCCGAAACGCATCCATTGAAAATACTAACATGGGAGAATCTTGTTTTGCCCAGGTAAAGCAGAAGACGTATTTCTGGGACTAAAAGGAAGCGTAGTACTTCTGGGACTAAAAGGAAGGAGAGTACTTCTGGGACTAAAATACGTTTGCTCTCAGTATGTCTGCTCTCAGTACAGAAACAAGCTACAGAGAAAAGGAGTAAAATCAAGGTGGGCAAAAGAATGGAAAGCTGCACAAGCGCAGATAAGAAGCACAGAACCAAATAAGACACTGGGAGCGTTGCCCATTTACCGGTATTGGACCTGCCTTGTCAGTATTTTCATGCACTACTATGTAAAGACCTTAAAGAAAATCTTTTTTTTTTAATATAATTTATTTATCAAACAATAGCACATTACATTGCGTACAGGGCCCTTCACCTACATCCCTTCTCGGGCCGGCGGTAGGCCAGGTCTTCTTACCAATGAGACAGTAGTGTTTACAACAAGGGTACCAAGAAGAAGCTCCCAGCTTGGAATTGTCCAGTGTACAGGCCGGTCGGTGAAGGTCCCAGGATGGTATGCCAGTAGTATTGCATCGTGCGCCGTGCATAGTCAGACATATCTGTAAAATTTTATATTTTCTCCCAACTAACAACCCAACCCCCAACCCCGCCCTCTCATAACCGGTCCCTAGTCTGCATGTTCCCTGTGGTGTAAGGTGCAATCTGTTGGAGAGGTGTGTGGTGTGGTGGTGTGCATTTCCCGCTGAGTGCCCAAGTGTATGTATGATCCCGTAAGGCTGGGAATGGCTGAACGTCTACCTAACTTGTTAGCGCTGTCTAGCAAGCGGTACTGCCGCTGGAATCAGGGGGGATCTATGTTCGCTGCGCCCTCCTGGCCCTCATCCCCTCCCGAGGCCAAGTCGTCGTCGTCCATCCTGGAGTAGAGATAGGTGCGATAGAGCTCCCAGAAGTTTTTGGGGCGGCTACGGGGAGGGAGCAATTCGCTATATGTCTCCGCCTGCGTGTTACAGTACAGCATGTCGTTAGCCCACCGCTGGAGAGTCGGGAGCGGACCCTTCATCCAACAGGAGGCCACGACTTGTTTGGCAAGTAGCATGCCCATGCTGACCAGTTTACGCACCGGCGCCGGCACAGTCCTCGTATAGCCCAGCAGAGCGAGTGCCAGGTCAGCGTCCAGTTCCTGTCCCGTTATTTTGCTTATTTCCGTAAAAATAGTCGTCCAGAACTTACTGATTCCCGGACATAGCCAGGCCACGTGTATGAAGTCCGCTACTGGGGCGCGGCATCTCTCGCAACGGGGAGAGTCGCGAAGCCCATAGCGATGCAATCTTTCAGGTGTATAATATACTCGTTGCAGGAATTTAAAGTGAAGAAGGCGGTGTCTCCCATTCAGCGAGATCCGCCTGGTGGCCGCGCAGCAGTACGTCCACATTCCATCGTCAATGTGCATGTCTAAATCGGTCTGCCAGGCCAGTCGCGCCCTTGTGTACTGCAGTGCCGTGTGGGCGTGTCCCATATTGTAAAGCTTAGAAGTAAGCTTCTTCGGGGACTCTGTGTGAATGACATACTCTAGCTCTGGTATCGCAGGGGGTTCCTCCATATCGGGGCCCAGAAAGTCCAGCAGGGCGCTGCGCACCCTGTGATACTGGAAGCGATGGAGCAGGGAGGGGCGGTCAAGCCCCCGCACCAGCTGGTCCCACGTCTTAACTTTGCCATGTTGGAAAAGGTCCCCCAGCGTGTGCGCCCCTAGATCAGCTAGGGCTTTGTGTACACCAGGTTCCGCCAAAGTAGGAAGCCAAAGGGCCCAATGTATCGGCATATTAGGAGCGTACAGTAGTATCTTATCTTGCCTCTGTATTATGGAGTTCCAAGCGTGGTTAGTGGAACGGATGGAATCCAGTGTGCCCACTCTGCGGTCGCCAGGGCTGCAGATAGTCGCCGGGAGTGGAGTAGGGGCCGCGAAAAGGCGCTCCAGAATCACATGCGGGATATCCGGGTCGCCGTGTATCCAGGTATGGAGGTGGGAGGCCTGCGCTATCCTATAGTAACGTTCCAGGTCTGGGGCAGCCAACCCCCCTTGCTCGTATGGGAGCTGAAGCACCTTCCATTGGATTCTAGGTTGTTTCCCGGCCCAGGCGAGCCTAAAGAAAATCTTTAAGATCCTGTATATTTTCCCCATTTTATTTAGTGTCAAATCAACAAATGCAAGACTATAACATGTTAAAATAATTTTAATGTTGTCTACTCGATACCTAACCCTTTTTTAAGCAAATAGAAGCAGAATTGCTGTATGAAAAGAATACAGCATATCTTAAACAAACTTATTCCAGTAAGAGCTCCTGACCCTTCTAGAACCCCTCCCCATGCAAAAATGGTCAGTATTTCTCTCTGAGAAAGGTGGCATCCCAAAATACGGAGCATATTCTAAGATGTTCCCATCAGCAGTTCTTTGTGAGGGAACATGTTTGTCTCATCATAGATTGCATCTTTCAAATGGGGTCTATGATCCCACTATGTAGACAGAGATCGAGACACGTGGGACTCTTTACTGTAAGCCTTGCGGAGGGGTGGGGGGGTGTTTGATCTGTAGCTTTTCCCACACCTGTAGCCTTTTTGGACCCTTTCAGGGATAGAAAATCCCTATACAGAAACAACAGAAACGGAGGACACAGCCGAGTAGAAGATGTTGACTATTAGTGTATAGGGTGTGTTTGGTTGCTTACTGTTTGGACATTTAAAAGAATAATGGGGAAAAATAGAGTACGGAGGACTCACAATTAGTAAGCATTAAAACATGGAGAACTGTGTGATTTAAAGAAGTTAGATTCAATGTGATGATATTTGGAAAGAAAAAGTACTGAACAAACTCTGAAAAACCATTTATAGTCAATGAACACCATTAAGAGGTTCAGACCAGCATGTATGGAGGATAACTCCTTATAATTGCCACATGCCAATTGCTAACCAACTAAATGCATCATATTAAACTACTCTTTAGTCTGTGCTGCCCAAGTGGTTCATGTAGGCCCTGCACAAAATAATGAATCACAATTCTTTCACTGTCTCCATAAAGGTAAGGGATGTAGATGGCCCTGATGAACACTGTTTGAAGGCACTGGTGCTCAATGTATTATAACACAACTCTTGAACAATTTATCCTGAATAAAATACACAAAATTAACTAAGCATGTAAAAACCTTTGACGTGTCTTTAAGAGAGATTGGAATAAAGCCTCCTTAGCTACAATCCTGGTTTTATTTACAATGGATTTCCTCTCATCTTGGCTAACTCATTTATCACAATGTAAGCAAGCTAAACCCAAAGTTCACACGAACCACAACATTATTTCAGAATGATAGATGATGATGTTTTATTGGCCCAGTGAACAACTCACTTCTCTTGCCTCTTTTTTTTTTTTGGGGGGGGGGGGGAGGAGAGGGGGAGTAATATTTCTGTTATTTTGTTTTAACAGTCAAGCAACATCACAGTTCAACAGCGTGCCCCATGCTCCCTCTATACTCTTATATCCTATATGAAGATTTTTCTTCATTCTCATTCCATTTCCCGTGTAGAGGTCAGTTGTAGGAATGTTTGAAAAGTTCTGTTTTTTTACGATTTGGCTCTCAGGTTTTGGTTTAGGGCGTTCAAGGGGTGCTGGAGAGCATATGTATTTTGTGCTCTTCCGCCACAAGGCTTTGAGGACAATCCAGAGAACATTGAACATGAATCTTGAGCCTCTGGGAGGCAGTGGATAACTTTTATTGCTAGTTTGATTTAGGCACCTTTCTGAAAGATCAGGCACATTTTGGCATTTTGCAACCTCAGGACTTTGACAGTAAGTTTCTACGTATTCTTTTTTAAATGTCATCACACTAGACTAGGCACACCAACACTATTGAGAGTAGGGTTCGTACCTAGCCATGCACCATGGCAGTTCTTGAAAATGCTTTGCACACAAATGATTCTGGATATTTCCTATAGTGATAGAACCACATACAGTCACTTAGGACTATATAGCATGCTGTAGAAGTACCTTGAATGTCTCATTCAACCTATGACCTATTTTATCACAGTTTCATGGGCCTATCCAAAGTAATCTAGCATTCATAATGCTGAGCAGGAACACATCGAGCCACTCACAGGAATGACACACTGTCACATCCAGCACAATCTCTCTCTAGATGGATGGTAAAGGGAAAATCTATGTAACGCAGATGGTGGAACTAGTGACATCAACCTAAAACTGTACTAAACTTAGTATTTCATGGTATTGGAAAAATAGTTAACTGAATGTAATCTAGTCCATAATCACATTGTAATAATATATACACATACTAAGCATCAAACTGAAGCATCTAAAGCTCTGTCCTCAGCTTCTTATTCGGATAACCTTGGAGCCTGGCTAGGATAGCCAAGATGGCAAATACAATCTAAAGGAGGTCCTGTCAGCCCCGAAACTCAGGAAAATCCTTCATGTAGTTGCAATCTGCATTAATCTGTACTGCTGTGGATGGCTGACACATGCATGCACCTTTTAGACCTGCTGTGAGACATTTAGGAAGCACTCCTGAGGAAACCCTTGCCTGTGAGGCCAAGCCTCACTTTGGGGCTTAGTGAGGAACCTGAGGCCTTGTCCGTCCCTTAGTAGCACACAGTGGAGGATCTTCGAAAGTCTTCTTGGCAGGGTCTTGCACAGGAAGCATGACCTGCAGCTTTCTTCAAGTGTCGACGGACCCCCGCTCACCGTTGGACCGGTAGGGCAGTGTTCAGGCGTTACACGCGCTTTATACACCAGCGGATGGTGTCAGCGGGGGATGGAGCACAGTGCTCTCCCACCTGACTTTGCGACTTGCTCGAGGTCTGGGACAGCCCTTTATTGCTAGCAAGGAGAGTGACGAAGCAGAAACGTAATCTCTTATGGTAGGACGCCCATTATCCCAGGCAAACAGGTGCATTCCTGCTGATGGACTAAATGTAGCAGGCCTCAATGAACTGGGAAAGGACCTTAGTGTGGGGGAGAGAGTCTCAGTTAGAACAGTCTCGCTGGAAGCCTACCCTGGAGTCCACACTAAACTATGAAGAATAGCACTATTAGAATGTACACATAAGAAGACCAGGTAATCATATTACTGGGGTGGCTCATCAAGAGGGAACAAACATTTATTCCAATAGCAGTGCATTAACTGCAGCCAGATGCGACTGTATATACTCAACAGGAAATACACAACACATTCTTTGATAATAACTTCTCATTATATAGCAACTTCAGGTCCATTCCAGGTGCGACTTGGCCTGTTTTGGCTGGATTTACACCTCATCCTCAACACGGGGCTTGTCCCATAGCTGATATAAGACGACTACACATAGTTGCAATAAGCGTGATTAGGTCGTTAGTGCAATACATTACCCACAATCTCCTGGGCGCGGCCCCAGGTGTTGCGGCGTTTCCAGCTGGACAGGGCAGAATTAAACTTAGTCCTGTGATGGTCAACGCTGTGATGGGCAAGCGCCCCCAGAATAAGGATGATTTTCCTTTCTGGCTTGCCGAGAAGTTTGACCAGCTGGAAGCAGTATTTCCTAACACGACTCCTAGTGAGGAACACAGGATTCTGACAATTAGCATGCCTAAAGACTTGATCCCAGAAACTGTGAGTCATGGGGTAGGATCTTTGCGGCAGTGTATATGAGGTGCTTCGGCACACTGTCAATTACTGTCCTTCCGACGGTCGTTAAGCGTGTTCAGGATAAGCACGGACCTGAGGCAGCAGTTGAATTGGGTATGCGGCAGTTTTGACGTAGTTTCCGATCTCGTTCTTTCGAATGTCAAGGGAGATGCTGTGAGCTTTCAGGTGTCTAATGCTTTGCAGGCTGTACCCGATGCCGATAAACCCCGCCAGTTACCGAGAATTATTGTGGCGACTTATAAGACCGTGGGCCGCAATAGTTTGGGAGTCAAGCCATTTTCCACTAAAGAGAAAAAGCAACCCCAAGGGCAGAAGTCGGAGACTGACGAACAGCCCAAGGCTAAAAAGCAAAATTGTCAAAAAAAAACAAAAAACAGGGTAAACAACAACAGCAGAAACAGGAGTCTCATGCCTGCGTCTACAGAGCGTATTTATGACGTGCGCGATCGCGCGACGATAAAATCACCTGATCGTTTTCAGGTTTCTGAACAACGCTCTTCTCGTTCTTTTCAGGACTCTTCGGCCTCATCGACCGGTGGTGGAGGAGGCAGCAGAGGTCGAGGTGGCCACTAGGGATGCGACCAGCCCCGCCCGAAAGACAGTAAAGGCAAGCAGGATGATTCAACACCGAAAATACCCCAGTTTTAGAAAAAGAAAGTTGCTGCTTTAACAGCGAGATATGCCACAGATAGTGAGAATGCAGCTTCGGAATCAGACATGGGCTCTGACCTTGCTGGACAGCGAGGCGGAGATAACCATAGTGTGAGAGGCCCTGCGTCCGCTACTGAAGGTGACAGCGACTGACCAATATGTTGTTCTGGAGACAGCTGATACTAGAGTAGCTCCCCCTGATAGACTTTATAACATAGTCCTTTTAATTGAAGGTGACATACAGCATAACATCAAAGGGGTATTTTGGGAAAATCTTACGACTACCTATGACATTTTGTTAGCTGAGGCTGACTGGCCCCCACCTTTTGTGCTCACAGCTCCTAGAGGGGAGGAGGTAATCCTCCCTAGTTTTGCACACACGGTCTCGAATGAGCATGCGCTGAATTTTGCAGAAGAGTGGGCTAAGGCTCTTGGGCCGACTCTGTACCGTACACAGTGTGGTTGGGATACATTTTCCCCACACCACGAGATTCCTTTGCGGTCTGTGCCACAGCCTCAACCTCAATATCCTATCCGACATGAAGCTAAGGCTTCAGTCGCGGACATCCTTGAACAATTGGAATATCAAGGTGTGATTGAGACTTGTGTGTCACCAATGAATAACCCTCTTTTTACTGTGACCAAGCCTGACGGCTCGTACCATTTGATATTGGATTACCGGCATTTAAACTCGCATTGCCGTACCTGTGCAGTACAGATACACACGGCTCTGCTCTTGTGGAGGGTCTTGTGCGTAAACGGTTTAAAACCACGCTTGACATATCCAACATTCTTTTTGCCCACAATTGGGATGGACTGAGTTCCCAGTGGACCAGTTTTACCTGTGGCGGCAAGCAACCCCAGTATAAATGTTTACCTAGGGGCTATAAGAATAGTCCAGGCGTATTTGCTGCCCGTATTGTCTCTCTCTTAGTGAGGATAGACACTGATGCGTGTTCGTATGTGAATGACATTTATCTCACAGACGACTAGCTTTGGGCGCATCTGTGTCGCGTTGACTGGATAATTTGTAACTGCGGACTTTGGTTACAAGTTAAACTTTGCAAAGTCTCACATTGCAGAGTACACAGTGTTGTTCCTGGGCTATGAGCTCAACAATGAAGGTCGAGGATTGGCTCCTCACTTCTTGGAGAAATGCGCACAACTGCGCGCTCCGACAGCTCTGAAAGAATTAGTCCTTGCTGGGATTTTTGAATTCCGGGCGTACATATATTCCCGAATATGCCCAGCGTTTCAAACCTTTGTATGCTTTGATACAACCTACTTTTACCAAATCTTGCTGGCTGCTAGAACATTCAGCTATTTTGCAATCTTTGCAGGCTGATCTTCTAGAATCTAAATTTTTACTGACTCGTGACAACCACACCAACCTGGTGATAAGAATCATCCCTGGGGCGATGGGTTTTACGTACCTTGCTTTTACAGAAGGTGACACAGTACCTATTGCTTACAAGTCACACTTGTACACTTCGGCTGAAATGCGGTTTTTCTCTGTGGAAAAAGTTTTGACAGCAGTGCAAATGGCGATTCTTAAGGAACGTGCATTGTCGCAGGGAAAACGCATGTTGGTTGTTACCCCGTTTCCTGCGTTGGAGGCAGTGACGAAAGCCAGTGTACCAAATTCTAAAGCTTTGCACCCATGGTGGATACAATGGGCAGCATCATTGACATCTCCGGATGTCACGTTTATTTTTGATGCCTCCCTAACAGTCGCAGGAGTTTTTGCAGTATGAATTTGTTCATATGCCCCTTTGGCTATGCGACCTTTGGAGGACTTCCATTGCATCATATACACTAATGGTTCAGCGCAGGTTGCACATGGGTCTAAGCACGTATACGTTTCCGCTCGCGCTATTGTGGTAGGTGCCATGGTGAATGATGAGTTCAAGTCCAGAGTCGTGCACACGCAGACTCTAGGGGACTGCAACGCACAATTGGCTGAGCTTCATGCTCTGATGCGTGCATTGGAGTACGCTGATCCTAGTGTGACAACTCTTATTGTGAGTGATTCTTACTACTGTGTCCAGTCTTACAATGAAAACCTGTTCTTTTGGATTCAGAATGATTTTCGTGATTCCAAGGGTAGCACAATAAAACATAAAATGATCTGGGTCAGAGTGGCTGAGCTTAAAGAGCAGTTGCCACTCATGTTTATGATTCACACTCTCGGTCATCAGCGCGTGGGAGTCCACGCTGTTGGCAATTCGTTGGCTGATGAGGCCGCGAAATGAGCTGTATTGACATATTTGGTTGCAGCAGTTACACGTTCCAAAAGTAAGATTGATGATGATATCTTGGCAGCCATTGCTGCAACTGAGAAGGGAAGTAAATATCCAAAAGGATTCCCTTCGAAGTATTCATACCACTTAAGTCCTGATAAAAGTTCCTTACGTGAAATTGCCGCATCCCATGAAGGTGTTGCATCTGCGCATGCGGGCGTTTCGGCTACTGTAGCTCAGTTACAACAACGTTTCTGGTGGCGGGGACTGTATAAACAGACGCATGATTATGTCCTTCAATGTGACATTTTTCAGCAGATTTAGCCTTCGACTGCTGCGCGTCCACCCCAGACACAGTTGTACATATCTAATAAACCGCTAGGGTGTGTTTATTTAGATCACTGCGGACCTTTTTCTTCTGATACTGCGTATAAGTACATCTTAGTAGCACTTGATTCATTCACACGCTTTGTGTGGGTGTGGCCACACCGCAGACATGATTCACGGACTGTCATAAGAGACTTGTGTGTCTTTGTAGGGGTTTTTGCCTGTGATACCTTCCATTCGGATCAGGGTCCGGCTTTCGCCTCTAAGGCGTATAAGGATGCCATGACTTCATTGGGGGTCCTAGTCAAGTTTTCGTCTCCCTGCAGACCTGAGGGTAATAGTGTTGTGGAACGGATGAACCGAGATTTAAAGCAGTCTTTGACGGCTCGAGTTATAGGCACTGGCAGGAACTGGCTGGCCCCCTTCAATAGCGTGCAGCGTGCTCTTAATAATCTCCCTAGAAGGTCTCTGGGTGGGCGGACCCCATACAAAATACTCTTTGGTATCAAGATGTATGTCCCGGACCTTGACGGTCCAGACTCTGTGGCTCTAGCTGCCTCCTTTGACGTAGATGAACATTGCAATGTTTTACAGGATCTACAAAAGACAAGAGACAGTCTTGCAAAGGAACATTTGCCCTCCACCTCGGATGATGCGTTGCAGATCCCGGTAGTTGGCTGGCTACCCCAAGTTGGAGAACTGGTTCGTGAGAAGATCGAAAACAAGAAAGAATTTGGTCCCTTTTATCGAGCTCCGGTTACAGTGCTTGGTGTGAAGGGCACAAGAACAGTCATTTTACCACGACTTCCAAGTCGTAAGGAGAACGGGTATATCTCCATTGACAATGTCAAGATACACAGAGTGGCCGATTCTTCTTAGTATGACACCGGCGGTGTCATGTCCTTCGATTTTGAGAAATTCTGTTTTGGCCCCAATTTCCAATCCTGTGCCTGATGTTGCTCTCGAGATGCCTGCTATATCCAGTCCTTTATTGAGTGCACTGCCTGGTACTCAACATGATGAAACTGACTACACTTACCCAACTGACTTATCGATGCCTGATTTGCAAACTCGCTTAGCTACAGAATTTACACTGATTCCCACACATCAAAAAAGCCTTCAAAGATTTCTGTTCTGGCAAGACTGTTTAAGAAACATTTTTTGATTCCCCTTTGGACCTATATTTGGATGGTGCTTTTTTCGATTTACCTTTTTATGTCAATTGGTTTTGTGTTTTATTTTTTCCATCTCGTCAATGGACAATATGTTGAGGAGAGAACATGCATTCGACATATCAATGGAACATTGGCTCCCCATTCCTCATCACACAGATTGAAGAGAGACTTGGCTTTTGTTAATATCACTGCTTGGCCTGTCTTAGATGGGATTGTTTGGGATGCTGTTCGATTTCAAATCCAAGGGGCCCACTGAGGTTATAAATGTTATAAATGTCCCTAATGTGCTTAGAGTGGCATGTAGTTAAACAAAATATACGTTCTGATGATTGGGATGTTCAGGCCGTAGAATCATTGTTTTCTGATTTAAATATGCTGCCTTTAATGCTGAAGATTTGTACTTGGAGGCTGCTAAATACGGTGATTTGTATTGTTATTAACATTTTGGCAATCACTACCTGCATAAAGCTAATACCAGGAGGCTCACTGTAAATTACACCCAGTGGGAACACTGTCCGGCTCCTATACAAGGCAGTTCTGCTACCTTTTTGAAAAGGTTCACTAACTTTACAGATTTTAATCAGTCTAATCCCAATGCATTTTTTTTTTAAATGACTGAAAAGTCCACATCCAAAGTTAGACTTACCGATACTAAATTATTGTATTCAAAGTCCTTTCTAGACCAGTTAGCTTTGGGGGCTACGAGTTGTGGAAGGATACAATTGACCTTAAATCAGTTTGGGGTTCTAAAAGCTGGCAAGTGCAAGGCACTGAGGCTTTGCACCGTGCATGCCTCATCCCGAACCATATTTTGTTTTTGAAATCTACAATTTCGCAGACAACATGGTTTGGATTGGCTACTCCTAAAATATTAAATGTTCCTTCTTTTCCTGATTTAGAGGAATTTTCCAGTTGGAGTACTACTACTAAATTTTCCATGAGAGATTTACAAACTCTGTTGTTGAATTCCTCCTTTAACATATCCAGTTTGGATCCAGAAGGCTGGTTGCTGTGGCACAGAAGTGCTGACTTGTGCCAGCATCGTTTTCTGGGTTTCGCTCATGGCTTTACACATGTCAGGGTGAATCCCCGTTTTGAGAGTGGCCATTCAGTGACTACCTATTCTGTAGGGAAATTGTGTCAGAATTGGCTCAGACATTCTACCTTGGCGTCAGTTAAACTGCATTTATCTAAACTGACTGACGATGTTGATCTGAATGATTTTATAAAAGGCCTGCTAAAGGTAGATCTAAAAGATGGATTTATGCTGTTTATAACGAATTCTGGAAAACATCCCAGATTGAGGCGGCTACCCGCCTTAGAGCTATAGATCAAGCTAATTTAGAAAAAGTTCTGGCAGTTGTAGATAATGTCATAAACATGCTCTCTTTCCGCATTTACACGTTAGATAATATACCCCCAGATGCATCAAAGTTATGTTTTGCGAGTCCTTAATAGCGAATTCTAATGAATCGCTGTTAAAGACTCGCAAAACGGGATGCATGTAGGAATATAATACCTGCTTGCTGCAGCCAGACCACTTGCTTAATTTACTTCTTCCATGGGCTGCGTCTAAACCGAAGTTTCCTCCATTGCTGTTGGTGGCCCAAAAATGCTTCCACAGAAATTTACTCATTGAACATCATATCACACCCAACGTTCTCACCATACCTCTTTTGGTCTTGCAGAAGGACCAGTGCTACCTGTCTATGAGTGAATTATGACAGTGGATCACTGCAAGCCTAGTGTCGGGTGACTTATGCCAATATGTATAACATTCCAAGATGTATAACATTCAGAAGGTTCAATTCCTGACTTACGAAGTTTTGACTAATGTTTGCCACATTACTTGAGGCATTGCGTCAGACAAAATCATGCCTTTGTGCAAGCTCTACTCACAAAGGGATCTAGTTGTCTGTCATTTAGCTGGCTGTATATAGCCATGGGATAGCACATAGATGTCTTGAGTAGGCTCAGTGAAGAATGGGAGACTGAAGTAGGGAGAGAAACGTATGACAGAGTAGTAAGTAAGTTGGTGCATTCCTACATACTAGCTTCCTCAATCACTGGTTTGTAAACATCCAGTTTAATGTCTTGCAAACAGACTATCTCACCCCTTAGAAACTCAACCGAATGTTCCCTGATGCCATAATCTCCTGTCCCCTTTTTAATATCTTTCAGCATATATTATTGAATTGCCCCTCCGTAATGATCTACCTGTGCTCAATCATTTTCACCCTTGCCTATGTCACTGGTTGCTATGACTTTTGAGACTTGGGAGACCTATGCATTAGACGTCCTGAAACACACCAAGAAGAATTAGTGGGTGCCTGATCCACCGATTTGACCGTAATATTAACTAAGCTAAGCATTCAAATTAGATGGAGGGTCAAACATGCCTCCCTTGATGTCAGTCCATGCTGAGGTTTCTAAAGGCTGAGAGTAAGGGGCTATGGCGTAAAGAGGCGAGAGGCCTCCATTAGCACCCAATAACCGACAAGTGGGACAACATGCTTTCTCAGTTCAAAAGTACAGTGAGAGATGATACTCTTCCACCGTAACCCGTAGAACAGAGACTACAGCTTCCTTGAAGCTGCTTTGCTGAGTGGCCCATCAATGCTCCTCTCGCCTGCCAGCTCCAATACCCCTTCTCCAAGTACAGCACTTTAGGCATATAATGCAATGGCAACCCAAGGGGGCTTTGTGCACTACGTGATAGTGAAACAAACGGGGACGGCGCGAGTGACATAAGGGTGAAAACAGCGATAGGCGCAAAGGGACAAAAAATGCACAGGCCAGCAGACTGAGAGAATGGAGGCACAGGAAGGACAGAAGGATGCTGCTGAGAGGAAAAGGAAGCAGAAGTTCAGCCAAGAGGAACTACAGGTGACTGTGGATGAGATTGTCACCCACTACAGCCAAATATTTGGGAGGCAGTCTCTGCATGTTGCAGAGACTGTGAAGAGTAACATATGGCTATCAATCCAGGGCAAAGTGAATGCCATAGGAGTCACCCACCGGGACATTGAGGACATCAAGAAACGGTGGTATGACCTGCGTATAGTCACCAAGAAGAAGATAGCAGGACAGAAAAAGGATGCTGGTCTGACAGGAGGTGGCAGGGCCAAAGCCCCAAAACTCACACCAATTGAGGAGCAAGTTGCATCCACCATGGAGTCTGAATGCATCCACGGGATTGGAGACCTGGATAGCACCGCCAAATCAGCCAAAAAAACAAGGTAAGAGGCATGTACCCACATGCATCCCCACCTATCCCAACCCTGCACCCCACTGTGTACACACATGACACAGCAGGAGAGGCCAGCAATTATTCCAGCAATGCATCATGGTAGACGTAGTCATGTGCACACAGAAGCAAAGTACAGCACACATGACTCAGCAAGGCATGCCACACACATCCCCAAACAAGCAATGTGGACTGTGCAAAGGTTTACAGACCATTTAATTAAGAAAAACACAAAGACAAACTACAGCATTGACACTATGTCAATTTCATTCCACGGGAAAGTCGTCTCGCAGTTCTGCACCGCCGAGGGAGGAGAGGGCAGCACCATCTAAAAGAGGGGAGAAAGAAAAAAGGAAAAATCGTCACAGCGCAGGAGAAGGTGGAGACGACCCTACCCAGGACCCCTCATCACCAGACCCACCCACTACACCAATCCCAATGTCCCCTCTGTTTTTTGGGTCTCCAGACCTCACCCACACGCCCATGCCGGGAGGGGAAAGTAGCCAGGCGGAGCCCCCGCAGAGGATTCTGCAGAACTCTGATTCAGAGGATGAGGGAGATGTCCCCCAGAAGAGTGCGCCACTGCCTGACAGGCCAAGAACAACTATGTCTGCTGGCTCAGCGCGCACTACTGTCCTTGGCAGGAGGGCACGTGATGGTGGGGAGGGCCAGGATGGTGAGAGCGTGTTCTGTGGGTTAGAGGGCACGATGGTGAAGGTCCAACGGCAGCAGGCCAAATCGCTGCAAGCCATGCAGCGGCAGGTGCGCGGTTTGAGCGCAACAATGTCCAACATGGACAAGGGCATTACCCAAATGGCTAGTAGCCTGGACCTGATTGCACAGGGGATCTCAGACATTTCAACCTACATGGGGGTCCTCTCGGACAAGATTGATAGGGAACATCTCCAGCGTGCAAGGGAACGGCAGTACATGCGCGACCAGACAAAGGCCATGAACAGGTTTGCTGCCAACACAGCTCTCCTCTGCAGACGCTCCATCTCAATGCAGGAGGCAATAGAGCACTGCTGCACTGACTTAACCCGGGACATGGGCAGAGTTACCTCTGCAATGGAGCAGATGTTGACCTCTAACATAGGCCATGCTGGTGACACGGGTGTGGAGGAGACTGAGGGGTCAACCAGCAGGAGTGGCTCCAGTACACCTGTCCAGGAGGTGCGCAGGAGCGGCAGGCACAGCCATGGTGAGTCAGGCACCATCAGGGAACCTGAAGGACAGGCACCTAAGTCCCGCAATGTGGTGCGAGGGCGCAAGAACTGAACTATGCAGGGAACTGACTCTAATGCACACAGTGACAGCAACTGAGTATGTGCAGCCAGTGACATTCACGTACAGTCATGTGACCATCATGAAGTAGTGAAGAATAAACTCCTCATGTCCGGAAGTATTCCTGTGTGTGTGTCATACTTTACCTAGAAATAGCGTTGTGTAATTTCACTCCGTCTCAATCTGCCATCTACTGCGGCTGGCCCTGTTGCCTGGGGATCAGCATGTTCTTGGTCCTCATCTATGTTCTCACGATGTGTCAACTACACCTCTGTGCCTTCCTTGGTCACAAGATTGTGCAATATGGCACAGGTCACTATTATTTTGCAACACAGGAGGGGGGTGTACTGTCGCGCACCTCCACTTTTGTGGAGGCAACGGAACCTGCTCTTCAGGATTCCAAAGGTTCTCTCCACATCATTGCGGGTAGACCTGTGAGCAACATTGTATCACCTTTCTGCTCTGTTGGTTGGGTTCAGGTACGGTGTCAGCACAAAGGAACGCAGGGCATATGCACTATCACCTGGGAGAGAACAAGAGGTACATGGGTTTCATACACATTCCACATGGAGCAGAAATACATTTCAGGGTGTGTGCTACATATTTACCTAGCAGATAACCATCTTCAAAATCGCCATTCTGTAGCCGTCTATATATTCCACTGTTCTGGAATATGTAGGAGTCGTGCGTGCTCCCTGGAAATTTAGCTACTATGTCGGTAATGATGTTCCCTGCATTGCATATCACCTGCACGTTGATGGAGTGCGTAGACTTACGGTTTCTGTATATGTGTTCCGTGGCTGCAGGTGGGCATAGGGGAATGTGGGTGCCATCAATGCAGCCTATCACATGTGGGAAGTGAGCCAGTCCATAGAAGTCTGTTTTAGTATTGGCAAGTTCTGCTGGTGTGTCAGGGAACTGTATGTAGTCTCCCATTCTCTGAGTCATGACATCCAGGAACTTCCTGAAGAAACGGGACAGACAGCTCTGGGATACTCCTCCTACTGCAGCTATCACACTCTGGTAGCTCCCAGAGGCAAGCAGGTGTATGCTGCACAGCACCTGGACATGGGGAGGTATGGCATGGGCCCTGGGTGTTGGATGATCCAGGTATGGGTGAAGGTCCCTTATTAAGTCCATGATGGTATTGGGGTGCAGCCTGTACCTCTGGAGTATCTCAACCTCAGTCAATTGGAACAGAGTGATCCTCTGCCTGTAAAGCTGCTCCTCCCTTTGCCATACCCTCAGTCCTGTTGCCTGTAGCCTTCGCCTCCTCGCTATCACATAGAGTGCAGCCATGTTGACTGGAGGGTTGCATTTTGGGAGCCTTTTTATTGCATCCACATGGTTACCACCACCTTTCAGTCCATGGTAAAATCCGACTCAGAAATACCGAATTTGGATGAATTCGGTATTTTTTCCCTTTCTTACATCTCGATGGCCATGTTTTCCGATTCCTTGTTTCCCGATTCGGTGTATACCGAGTCGGTATTTATCCGATCGGGGAATACCTAATCGGTAAACATCGAATCGGTTAATTCCGAGTCGGATTTTTTCTGATTGATATTTACCGATTCGGTTTATTTTTGGCACCTACATCTCATTCTCGCAATACCGCTCGGTAACTGCCGATTTTACCGATTTTGGGCCGTTACCGACCGGTATTGGCCGACCTACATCTGGCCCTGAGTCTCTCTTCCTTTATGTCCAGATCCTTTGTAATGTCCTGCACATGCAACTATATCTGTGGCCCAAGTGAATCCAATTGAGATATTATTGTCTTATACATATGCACACCCAGATCTCAATTTGGTCTTTGGGTTATACTCCTGTTGTTTTCCCCCTACTCCTAGTACGGCACTTTAGCAATTGACTCTCAGATCAGCCCTCCTATCCTCTCGCTTAACCGACCAAACAATGGGCCTAGCAGAACTACTTTGTCTGACCCGTTCTCTCCAACACCAAACTCGTCCTTAGAGTTTGAACATTTTGGGCCAGATGTACGATCGGTTTTAGTGGTCGCAAACTGAAAATCAGACCGTTTGTGACTGCTTAAAAGGGTTCTGGCATGTACAAACCCTATTTTGCGAGTCGATAACCCATTACTGACTGGCAAAATAGGGTTTGCGAGTCACTATTAGGAAGGGGGTGCCAAGTGCGTCCCTTCCTAATTGCGAGTCGCACTGGTATGTACGATTGTTTGTCGCAAAACACGTGCAGTTAACTTCAAGTAGGTGGTAAGCCACTCGAAAACAGGAAGGGGTCCTCAGGGGACCCCTTACCCTTTGTGAATGTGTGCAAAAATATTTTTTAAGAGCAGGCAGTGGTTCCACGGACCTTCGCCTGCACTTAAAAAATGAAAAGAAAACTTTTCTTTTTTTTCTTTTAAACGCATCCCACTTTCCTTTATGGGAAGCACGCTGCATTTAAAAAAAAGTTGCTTTATTTCAAAAGCAAACACAGATATGGGGGGCTGTTGTCCCTAGCAGGCCACCATCCCTGTGTTTGTAGCCCATTATCAATGGGTCTCATATTGCAACTTGCCCCATGAATATTAATGAGGGAGGTCATTTACGACCCCTTTGGGACTCGCTAAATGTGTCTAAGATACATTAGTACATTCCATTTTGCGAGTCGCAAATTGCTAGACGCGCAAAAAATCATAATTTGCAACTCACAAAACGGAATAGTCGTAAATCTGGCCCTAAGTTACTTACTTGTTGTACATGTTGTTACTTTATGTCTCAGTCTCCTTATAAAAATGTGCACTTTCCCTTGACACCAGTTAACTATGCAATGGAAGTGGTTAAAGCACTATTATTGCCAATAAAATGATATTTTTGTGTAAAAGATAACTACCAAGATAGTATTTGATTACAGTAACAAAGCGTAAGTGCTGCAAGTACAATGTACTGTTTTTCCGGTTTTTAGATTGTCGTGCTGAGTTGTGCCCTTTTCTGTTGTAGGAACTTCACGCACCACTAACTGTAGTGGCTGATGGACTTTTCTCAAAATTTAGAAAGAATTTGGTCTTTGCTAAGGCCTCAGTTTCATCCCATTTTGTTGGCTGCATTCTAAAGGTAGGTTAGATTGCTACATGCTTATCTGTTTCTGTACCCTATGACAAACAATTTCAGATTATTATGAAATGATGCTGTTGACGCTGTTCCACCTGACAGACAGGTGTTTCCCAAGAGCTAAAAGGTTCCTCCTGAGCACTTCAAATATCAATCATTCGAATACATATATTCATATCTCACAATGGCATATCCATTAAAGTGCAAAGCAGTCCAAATATTTCCTATAGAAAGTCCAAGTAGTACAGATCCGTTTGTAGAATATCTAACTCAAATATCCAAGATAGGTAGGTATATCCAGAATTAGTTTTATTGTTGTCATCCAAAAAGAACTTCTTTGCAGCCAACAAGTGTTTCGCCATGCAAAATTAACATGCATCATTGACTTCCTCAGGGCTGCAACCCAAGAAAAATATAAATACACAATATCAAATAACAAGGAGGGGTGGGGTCGCACACTACTCACACACCGGCGGAAGTTGCCCCTAAGGACTCTGGTCATTGTAGTAGAGTGTTCGCGATGCATCATCTTTCGATCTTCCTGTCTTCGCTGTCTTCGCCATCCCTGGACACGTGTTTCGGGTTTTCAACCCTCGTCAGCAGGGATAGGCAGTGTTCTGGGGTCGCCGATGGCTGCCAATATCTGCCAGGTATAGTACCACTCCGGCGCGTAGGTGCGGTATCCCAGGCTCGTCAGCCCGCTGCTCAAGGGAGCTTTAAATTACAAGGAGGGGTGGGGTCGCACACTACTCACGCACCGGCGGAAGTTGCCCCTAAGGACTCTGGTCATTGTAGTAGAGTGTTCGCGATGCATCATCTTTCGATCTTGCTGTCTTCGCTGTCTTGGCCATCCCTGGACACGTGTTTTGGGTTTTCCACCCTCGTCAGCAGGGATAGGCAGTGTTCTGGGGTCGCCGATGGCTGCCAATATCTGCCAGGTATAGTACCACTCCGGCGCGTAGGTGCGGTATCCCAGGCTCGTCAGCCCGCTGCTCAAGGGAGCTTTAAATTACAAGGAGGGGTGGGGTCGCACACTACTCACACACCGGCGGAAGTTGCCCCTAAGGACTCTGTCATTGTAGTAGAGTGTTCGCGATGCATCATCTTTCGATCTTGCTGTCTTCGCTGTCTTCGCCATCCCTGGACACGTGTTTCGGGTTTTCAACCCTCGTCAGCAGGGATAGGCAGTGTTCTGGGGTCGCCGATGGCTGCCAATATCTGCCAGGTATAGTACAACTCCGGCCCGTAGGTGCGGTATCCCAGGCTCGTCAGCCCGCTGCTCAAGGGAGCTTTAAATTACAAGGAGGGGTGGGGTCGCACACTACTCACACACCGGCGGAAGTTGCCCCTAAGGACTCTGGTCATTGTAGTAGAGTGTTCGCGATGCATCATCTTTCGATCTTGCTGTCTTCGCTGTCTTCGCCATCCCTGGACACGTGTTTCGGGTTTTCAACCCTCGTCAGCAGGGATAGGCAGTGTTCTGGGGTCGCCGATGGCTGCCAATATCTGCCAGGTATAGTACCACTCCGGCGCGTAGGTGCGGTATCCCAGGCTCGTCAGCCCGCTGCTCAAGGGAGCTTTAAATTACAAGGAGGAGTGGGGTCGCACACAACTCACACACCGGCGGAAGTTGCCCCTAAGGACTCTGGTCATTGTAGTAGAGTGTTCGCGAGGCATCATCTTTCGATCTTGCTGTCCTCGCTGTCTTCGCCATCCCTGGACACGTGTTTCGGGTTTTCAACCCTCGTCAGCAGAGATAGGCAGTGTTCGGGGGTCGCCGATGGCTGCCAATATCTGCCAGGTATAGTACCACTCCGGCGCGTAGGTGCGGTATCCCAGGCTCGTCAGCCCGCTGCTCAAGGGAGCTTTAAATTACAAGGAGGGGTGGGGTCGCACACTACTCACACACCGGCGGAAGTTGCCCCTAAGGACTCTGGTCATTGTAGTAGAGTGTTCGCGATGCATCATCTTTCGATCTTGCTGTCTTCGCTGTCTTCGCCATCCCTGGACACGTGTTTCGGGTTTTCAACCCTCGTTAGCAGGGATAGGCAGTGTTCTGGGGTCGCCGATGGCTGCCAATATCTGCCAGGTATAGTACCACTCCGGCGCGTAGGTGGGGTATCCCAGGCTCGTCAGCCGGCTGCTCAAGGGAGCTTTAAATTACAAGGAGGGGTGGGGTCGCACACTACTCACACACCGGCGGAAGTTGCTCCTAAGGACTCTGGTCATTGTAGTAGAGTGTTCGCAATGCATCATCTTTCGATCTTGCTGTCTTCGCCATCCCTGGACACGTGTTTCGGGTTTTCAACCCTCGTCAGCAGTGATAGACAGTGTTCTGGGGTCGCCGATGGCTGCCAATATCTGCCAGGTATAGTACCACTCCGGCGCGTAGGTGTGGTATCCCAGGCTCGTCAGCCCGCTGCTCAAGGGAGCTTTAAATTACAAGGAGGGGTGGGGTCGCACACTACTCACACACCGGCGGAAGTTGCCCCTAAGGACTCTGGTCATTGTAGTAGAGTGTTCGCGATGCATCATCTTTCGATCTTGCTGTCTTCGCTGTCTTCGCCATCCCTGGACACGTGTTTCGGGTTTTCAACCCTCGTCAGCAGGGATAGGCAGTGTTCTGGGGTCGCCGATGGCTGCCAATATCTGCCAGGTATAGTACCACTCCGGCGCGTAGGTGCGGTATCCCAGGCTCGTCAGCCCGCTGCTCAAGGGAGCTTTAAATTACAAGGAGGGGTGGGGTCGCACACTACTCACACACCGGCGGAAGTTGCCCCTAAGGACTCTGGTCATTGTAGTAGAGTGTTCGCGATGCATCATCTTTCGATCTTGCTGTCTTCGCTGTCTTCCCCATCCCTGGACACGTGTTTCGGGTTTTCAACCCTCGTCAGCAGGGATAGGCAGTGTTCTGGGGTCGCCGATGGCTGCCAATATCTGCCAGGTATAGTACCACTCCGGTGCGTAGGTGCGGTATCCCAGGCTCGTCAGCCCGCTGCTCAAGGGAGCTTTAAATTACAAGGAGGGGTGGGGTCGCACACTACTCACACACCGGCGGAAGTTGCCCCTAAGGACTCTGGTCATTGTAGTAGAGTGTTCGCGATGCATCATCTTTCGATCTTGCTGTCTTCGCTGTCTTCGCCATCCCTGGACACATGTTTCGGGTTTTCAACCCTCGTCAGCAGGGATAGGCAGTGTTCTGGGGTCGCCGATGGCTGCCAATATCTGCCAGGTATAGTGCCACTCCGGCGCGTAGGTGCGGTATCCCAGGCTCGTCAGCCCGCTGCTCAAGGGAGCTTTAAATTACAAGGAGGGGTGGGGTCGCACACTACTCACACACCGGCGGAAGTTGCCCCTAAGGACTCTGGTCATTGTAGTAGAGTGTTCGCGATGCATCATCTTTCGATCTTGCTGTCTTCGCTGTCTTCGCCATCCCTGGACACGTGTTTCGGGTTTTCAACCCTCGTCAGCAGGGATAGGCAGTGTTCTGGGGTCGCCGATGGTTGCCAATATCTGCCAGGTATAGTACCACTCCGACGCGTAGGTGCGGGATCCCAGGCTCGTCAGCCCGCTGCTCAAGGGAGCTTTAAGTTACAAGGAGGGGTGGGGTCGCACACTACTCACACACCGGCGGAAGTTGCCCCTAAGGACTCTGGTCATTGTAGTAGAGTGTTCGCGATGCATCATCTTTCGATCTTGCTGTCTTCGCTGTCTTCGCCATCCCTGGACACGTGTTTCGGGTTTTCAACCCTCGTCAGCAGGGATAGGCAGTGTTCTGGGGTCGCCGATGGCTGCCAATATCTGCCAGGTATAGTACCACTCCGGCGCGTAGGTGCGGTATCCCAGGCTCGTCAGCCCGCTGCTCAAGGGAGCTTTAAATTACAAGGAGGGGTGGGGTTGCACACTACTCACACACCGGCGGAAGTTGCCCCTAAGGACTCTGGTCATTGTAGTAGAGTGTTCGCGATGCATCATCTTTCGATCTTGCTGTCTTCGCTGTCTTCGCCATCCCTGGACACGTGTTTCGGGTTTTCAACCCTCGTCAGCAGGGATAGGCAGTGTTCTGGGGTCGCCGATGGCTGTCAATATCTGCCAGGTATAGTACCACTCCGGCGCGTAGGTGCGGTATCCCAGGCTCGTCAGCCCGCTGCTCAAGGGAGCTTTAAATTACAAGGAGGGGTGGAGTCGCGACCCCAGAACACTGCCTATCCCTGCTGACGAGGGTCATGTCATAGATGAATATTAGAATGATGAAGATGATTTTTATGTTTACTCTGATGTAGAATATACTGATGTAAAATATGTCTGTCTTATGTTCACTATAGATATTATAATGTGGATAGCCTTTTCTGATGCTACATGTATTGATGTATTATGGAACTAGTACAGTATTCTCTCGAAGATTGTGGTAGTTATTTTCCTTCCCTCTCCTTTCCTCTCCTCCTGAATTCAATATATGAATATTGAGATGATGAACTGAGAACTGTAATATCAGAATGCTGGTAACTGTTTAGGTTGAAGCAGGTTTTTATTAAGTAGTTCTTAATGCTTATAGATTTTTGAGACTAATAGATTGCTAAAGATATATTGATATGTTTAACCTACTACCTCGTATTACTTTGCCATATAGTTGCACGTCGTTACTTCTGAAGACATAATATGTTTGAAAATATGTTTCCTCTGCGATGGTATGTTTTAATAGGGTAGAGATGTGGAGTACCCTATTGTTTTCTTGCCTACGAATGGAGAGGTTGCCGTTTCGATACTGGTATAAGGGTGACTACGTAAGAATAAAGGAAATAGATTTCTGTGATTTTGTTATTATATTTTCTAGAAGTTCACATAAAGAGTATATTATCTTTTTTCAATTATAGATTTAGAACTTCATATTACTCACCCGGAGGATAGGCAGTATTTATATTCCGATATAGATACTATTACGACCAATTTTTAAAATTGCGGAAATAGTTTAAACGAGAATAGAAAGATATTTCTAATTCAGATCTTTAACAATAATATAATTTCGTGGAAAGTGGACAAATTTATTGATGGTTATGTGTTTAAAGAACACATTAAAATATGGCGCTTACACTTTAGCGATCAGCACAATATAAATCAAGATGGCGCCCACGTAAGACGCCACTTCATGACCGCTAATACAGGATACAGCAGACTTATGAGCCGGTAAGCAGAAGCTTCTCTGTTTAGGACTTTAAATTGTTATTATATAAAAAAATATCATTGTAGATATGTGCTACTTATTTATATACACATTGTGTACTTTTATCGCAGCTACACGCACTTGTGCTTCTCTTTAACATGAACCTGCGATATTTGGACAGTTACAGACTAGTTATCTTGGATATATTTTCACTATTGAACAGTTACGGATTAGTCATCTTGGATACATTTTGGCTACCGGATTTATGAGGTGAGCCCAACCTATAGACTGGATATGTTAATGAGAATAAATATTATAATTGGGACCCCGAAATAGCAGATGCATTTTACCTATTGCAGATACTAAAATTTACTGAATTCGGATGATTCTTATGTTTGTATCTTTCTATTTACGGCAAGATTGTGAAATAGGCGAATACCTGAAATTATATGGAGTACTCTTTAGATGTAAGTATAATTTGGTGCCTTTTTGATAACGGATACTAAAATTGATCGTAGGGATATAGTTAGAATATTTTAACATTTATAGTTGTAGGATGCTGATTTTGCAGATGGCTTTCCAAGAAAGTGGATGAGAATAGGTTGTAATGATGACCTGGTACTAATTGATCTGGACCATCACTGGATATACTAAGCTGGCATTCTTTTGTTACAGATTCAGGCTCATACTGATTTGAGATTATTTTTTGATCGTATTATGTATGGATAATGTTCGAGGTAAATATATATTCTTTTCTTAATATACTGGTGCCTCGGGCTCTTGAATACAATAAGGGTGTTTCTTTGGCAAGTGAATTAGCACCATAGAGATGTTTCAAAGTTCTGTTTACTAATAACACTTAGGGTGACTAAAATGTTCTACTTTCTACGCTTGCTCTTCTGCTAAGGTTGTATTGGTGAAGGAGATATACTTAGATAATATTTAATTAAGGAATATTATTTGATATTGTGTATTTATATTTTTCTTGGGTTGCAGCCCTGAGGAAGACAATGATGCATGTTAATTTTGCATGACGAAACACTTGTTGGCTGCAAAGTAGTTCTTTTTGGATGACAACAATTAAACACCTTCTGGATATACCTACCTATCTTGGATATTTGAGCTTGATATTCAACAAACGGATCTGTACTACTTGGACTTTCTATGGGAAATATTTGGACTGCTTTGCACTTTAATGGATATGTCATTGTGGGATATGAATATATGCCTGAGTCTATACCTGGTCACCATTATTAATAATTAATTGTTTCCCAAGAGCTAACACATTAATATCATTCTGGTCTGTTACATTAGAGCATTTCGTACTCAGTATTCCTGCTTCATACATTTCTATTTTAAGAGAATCTGGAGCAGTTGTGTGAGAAGGCAAAAACGTAGATTGTAGGATTAAGTGCTACTGCAGTAAGCCAACCACTCTTGTAGCATTATCAGTAATGTGTGGCGCAAATCAGACGCTCAGCTGCTTACAATGGAAACCTACAAAAAGCAATAAACTGATGAACACGAAGTCTAATACAGACTTCGTGTTCATCAGTTTTCAGTATCATCATAAAATTACCCTGATTGTATGAAACTGAAATCTTTAAAGTGGGTCAGTGTCAGAAGTACTTTATAAGGTGTGATGGCCATGGTGGGTAATGCAGAGCCATTGTGGCTTTTGATCGTGTTGCGCACGTCTAGTATATTCCCGTCAGTGGAAGGGAGAAACGAGCATTGGAAAAAACAGATGATTGGCTACAAACGTATTGGCTTAGTCAGTGTTTGATTCCTTTGGAAATGTTGTTTGAAAAACTTTATTACTGCACCCTATAAAGACACATGCACATGTGTGACCACCTTGGAATTTTTTGTGTAATTAGTTTTGCAAAAAGCATTCAAAGATGGTCATACATGCATCTACATGCTTGTATGAAAGGCCCAGTGGAATGGTGTTTTATAAAGGAAAACAAAAAACATTCAAAAACAAGCATTGATAAATGCAATAGATTTCACCTATGTGATTAATAATAAGCTGTTTTTTGTTGAAAGTTGTAGCTGGGTGAGCAGTCATGCAATATAAGTTAATGAATGAAGTTAATGAACTCCGTTAAGGTATTATGACTTTTTTTATTGAGAAAGACACTATAGTGTGCTGTTACTAAAGCCGGGAGATTAGGTAAATTGGGGAGGATGAAGAAAAAAACACATGTATTGGATGCAAATTCTATTGACTTTTTCAATGTTTTTTTTTACATATTGCAGAGCAGTTAAGCTGCTATGCAGTATAACTTAAAGCTAAAATAAAAAGCACCATGACACGACACTAGGTGAAAACTATTGGCTTTGCACGTGCTTGTTTTAAGCCAGCGAGTGGACTGTTTATGCCAGGCTGTAGCCCCAGATTGCATAAGGTGAGTATTTGCTACCTGTGCAAAGAGTTATCTATGCTGCCACGAAGTGAAAGCAAAGGCGAACCAAGTTATTTATGCAGCCAAGTAGGCAGAGCAAAGGTGCGCAGAACTACCCATGCAGCCATCAGGCAGAACAAAGGCAAGCAGAGTTGCCCATGCAGCCACCAGGCAGAACAAAGACGAGCAGATTACCCATGCAGCCACCAGGCAAAGCAAAGGCAAGCAGAGTTACACATGCAGCCACCAGCCAGGGCACAGGAGAGCAGAGTTAACCATGCAGCCTCCAGGCAGAGCAAAGGCGAGCAGAGTTACTCATGCAGCCACCAGGAAGAGCAAAGGTGAGTAGAGTTACCAATGCTGTCACCAGACAGAGCAAAGGCGTGCAGGGTTAACCTTGAAGCCACTAGGAAGAGCAAAAGCAAGCAGAGTTACTCATGCAGCCACCAGGAAGAGCAAAAGTGAACAGAGCTACCCTTGCAGCCACCTGTTAGGGTTTCATGACTTGTATTTGCCGCTGATGCTGCCTTTCCTCTGGTGAAACCTGTAGTAAGGTGTTCTTGCAAAGCCTGTGAATTTCTTAACAGCTAGACATGTCTCCAAAAGAAGTTTTGAGAGCCCATCTACTGTAGACACAGTTTCAAAGAACAACTCAGAACAAGTTCTTCTTGCACCAAATCTCAAAGCTTGTCTGATGTCAAGGCGGCAGAAAGATATCTATTTAGTGGTTTTGCTGTTCTTCTCTTGAACTAATTAAGCTAACAATCCTCACCTCAATAATTTAGGTAAAATACCCAGGATCAGAAACACCAAGATGACATGGAGTGAGATAGTCACTTTATCTACAGGTAAAGAAGACGGTGTGGAGATGTCTTTAAGTGTAACAGACTTGATTTCTGTTGGAGGACATTACAGTCAGCTCATTGTTTACCTCACTTCCTAAGGCAACATCAGTGAGTGAGATAGAGAGACTTAACTGGAGACTTCTTAACTTTTGAATGCTCCCCAGGCATCAGACTGGATCCGGAAATTTTTCAGCAGTACCTCTGCACGCCGGGGGACGGCGCAGTACGCCTCTGTGATGACTTCTACTCCGGGTGTGATGTTACTGGAGCCATATAAGTCCCTTCGGGTGTGCGCATGTCAGTTTCTTCTTTTCTGTGCTACCAAGCAGATCCAGAGAAGCAGTTCCTCAGGCCGTTTTTCCTGGCCTACCTCAACAGTTTTTTGTCGGTGGTAACTGTGCCTATCCCAATGTCATCAGGCTTTAAGGCTTGTGGGTCCTGTACTCGACAAACGTCGGTTACAGACCTGCATTCCGTTTGTATTTGGTGTTTGGGAGAATGCCACAAATCCGAGGATTGTGGCTCCTGCCAGAGACTGAAGCCAATGGCTCCCAAGGAATGCCGTATGAAGTTGCTGGTGGCACGCCTCTTGCGGACCTTGGAGACTTTGCGTCCTCGTACTTCTATTCATGTAGCGCTCCGTTCGCGAGGCCTTGCCAGGGCCGGAATTGTTCACCAGGGCGTTGTACTCAAACGTCCAAAGGTAAGAACAGGGGTTTGAAGTCGCAGCACCCCTGACTTTGCCGCATGAAGACTCATTCTCCCACGGCTCCTCCTGCTGGCCGGTTGAGGAGGTCATATGCGACTCCGCCTTAGTGCCTCAGCGTCTTTCCAGGAGCCAGGGCATTGGTGGCCCAGATGAGGGAGTATTATTACTCTCCTCATCTCATATTTGGACTCCACCTTTCCTCAGGAGCGCCCCAGGGTCCCAAGGAGCCACGCCGGTGGGTTCGCCCTTGGTGTTGGTTGGGCCATCTGAGTGCTTGAGTGGACGCCAGTCCGCTGACTCCATTACAGCACCTGTGCACAGCCCTACGGTTCTCCACCTTCAGCATCTGTTCTTGATAAGCTGACTCCGGCATTAACGTTGGTGGCGTCGATCGAAGTCTCTCCTCCTCCTGTCGATGTTGAAGCGTCGCCTTCTTGCCGTCTGGTGAGGAGTCGATGGAGCAAACTGGGGGGAATGTGGTATTTTCACTTCCTTATCAGGGTGAGACTTTAGCAAGGTATCTTGTAGCGGATGATACAAGGTAGACTGGGCTTTTTCATCCCATCTCTGAGATTATTCCATCTCAGATGGAGGAAAATTGGGTATCTGCACTTGGTGAGACGAGTGGATTGGAATCTTCTCCAGCCTCAGGGCTTCTTTTCCCTCCTAGCTTTGCTACTGATACAAGTTCCTCCTTTGCAGATATAATGAGGAGAGTGGCTGCAGTCTTAGACTTGTCACTTCCTATGGTGGGGAGGTCCACCAATCCTCTGATTGATGTCCTTTACCAAGGTTGGATGAGGAAAAACCCTGTTCTTCCATTCACTGAAGCCTTGTGCGTCATATTGTTTGGAACTTGGGCCAAGCATGAAACTGGTCTCATGGATCCTGCTATATCTTACAGGCCTCTGCCTGCTCCAGGAGACCAAGCTTGTCTCCTTAGGCACCCTACCACTCGTAGCCTGGTAGTTAGGGCTTCTACAGCTTCACAGGATATGGAGTCTTCACCTAAGGCTCCATTGAATAGAGACTCTAGGAGTCAAGATGCATGTGGCAGACACATCTTTGCTTCTGCTAGTTTTGCTCTAAGGTCCACCAACACATCTTGTGTTCTTGGACGTTATCCCCACGCTTTGTGGGCTACCTTTCAGACTATGTTGCCATCACTTCCAAATAACCTCAGTTCTGATTTTGAAAACTTGATTAGAGATGGACAACAGGCAGTTAAGCTGATAATCAGATGTGGCATGTATACTACTGATTCGGTAGGTTGGGCATTTTCGGTGGTGCTTCTGTGTCGTGCATGGGTTAAGAACAGGATTTTCAGAAGCTGCACAGGCGACTTTAGTATATATGCCCTTTGAAAGTGCCCATCTTTTTGGGGCTCAGGCCGATTCGGCATTGAGACGCTTCCAAGATAGGAGAAGTGATACAGAGTCTTAATTACTCTTTCTCTGGTATATGTTCCTTATTTGGCCCTATACATGCGTTGTGTAGGTAATACTGGAATTTTTATTTTCTTAAAGGGCTTAACTTTGTAAGGGTATTGACATGTCCCTTTTTTTATAACCCATGGTTGATGTTTTTGCAGGGTGCAGATGTTATTGTTGCAATACTGTCTTTGACAGTTTGAGCGGTATAAGGATACCTGAGGTATATTCCTTTCTAGCTTTGCTTTTTTATCTGATATGGGCTTCATGCTCAGGAGCTCATTTGCAAGTGTTGTGTCTTCCGATTAGGAAATCTAACTTTTCCCATGCTTCTTTCCAAGCAGATAGTTATGCAGGTATGTATTACCGTTGACTTACAGTATTTCTTAGAGACATGTTTCTTATGACAAATGTGAGACCTTGTATACGCATTATATTAATTTTGGTTTCTGGTTTGTCCAATGCAGTGCAGAGTGCACTTTTCATTGATGTCGGGTGGTGCATGGATTGCTTTTGCGTTGGATACTTTTTTGGTTATGATTCCTGGTGAAGGGATCTTGCCAGCTTTACTATGTGTTGAGTTCCCTAGCTGCACAGGGGGTTTTGTTCTGTGGAAGTGTGCACCTCTTTATTGGGGCTGTTAGGCCCGGCAAGCTCAGGGCTGATGTGTATTCATAGTCTTTGTTTCCTGCATTTTTGGAGGGGATGTTTATGCTTATGTTCAATTTTGGAACATGGTTGACTTGTCAGCTCTGCTTCTCAGTTTATGAGATGAAGTGACTGAATAGTTACCTTATGGTTGTTTGGGACCATGTTTTACATGGTTAGAAAGATTTCTGTTCTTTCAGGGGAGAAGGTTCATGTTTTCTTCATCTTAGCTTTAGGAACTTCCTATATTTTTCCATGTGCTTTGGTATTGGCATTTTTGAAGGCCGTATATTTCCTGTTTGGAGGGTAAATGTTCTCTGTCTCTCTAGAGACATTTCCCTTTTTCTTTTAAGCATTTGTTATTTTCTGTACCTTACATTTACATTTACACTTACCTTTAAGGGATCATAGTGTGAGGTTATGATCTGATGCTACATTGTTATTTCAGAACTAAATATGCCTATATGGGCGCTTGTCTGCCTTCCGGTCAGATTAGATCTTGGCTCGCATGTCTTGTGGGCAATTATTCCAACTTGGTTTTCTTTTTGGGTAATTTCCAGGAACTTGGCTTATTTTACTCATTCTGACCTTCTAGGACAGTGTTGTAAAAAGTGCTTGCGATGGCAAGGTGTTGTTTTCTTGTAGATTTTCATTAAGTAATACCGGCCTGTTAAGATACTTTTGACAGGCAACATTATCTTGATGCTAAGTCATTGAGAGTGCAATATCTCTCTTGATGCCTTATTGACTGGTATCCCGGGGGCTGGTTTTTCAGTTCTGTTTAATTGTGTGTGTATACATAAAGGTATTGTATATGTGTTTACATATGCTGTGTTATGATTCTGCCACGCGTAATAAAAAGAATATTAATTCTAAAAAAATATTTAATGTGATTTGTGTCTCCTCTGTATATTGGATTCTGTTCTATATGTGTGGAATGCAGTGTTATAGAGTTGGACATTATTGTTAAATTTTTATGACGGATTAATTTCAGTTAATTGCCATCTTTACATTTCTACGGACACTATACATTGTGTGAGCCTTGGTCAAGTTGACCAAAATAAGTTACTGTTTCAAGAATGGACCAGTTGTTAATCTACCTTAATTCCTGGGTTGGTATTCCCAACCTTGCTATGAATGAGTTATTCATCTTGGCTGTAATGAGAATGGGCTCTGGATGGCCTCCTTTTCTGAAGTTATTAGGCTATGTTTCCTTCAGATATTTCTTCACCGATGTAGAGAATGCAGGTTACATGGCATTCGCTTTGCCTTTGGCGCTTCTTGTCCAAGGACTCGCTCATTCCTTTGGGGGTTAAATGCTATTGTCTGACCGTTATCAGATGTCTTCTGATAGAGTTGGATCTTGTTCCCCTTGAGGCTATGTTTTTTTTTCCGTGCCTGCGGGGTTGCTTCCTATTTACATTATCTGAAAGAGACACGTTAGTGATAGATTCCTTACCTTAGAATATCCCCAGGCGTCAGACTGGATCCGGAAATTTTTGCGTAGCAATACCCCTGCGCGCTGGTAGGCGTCGTCTGCGGCTCCGCGTCCGTCGTCGGCGTCGTGAGCGCCGGGATGACGTCATCGGAGTATATAGACGGCGCCCATGCGCGCTGACGTCAGTTCTTCTTTTTTCCGCGCCAGCTAGCGCAGATCCGGAAGAAGCTCTACCCCCAGTCACTTTTTGACTGAAAACCTTTTTGATCTTTTTGATCCTCTATTTAGTCGATTCTCGACTATCGGTGCCAGGGATGCCCGGGTTCAAGCCTTGCTCGAAGTGCGGCCGACTCATGTCGGTCACGGACCCCCATCGCCGGTGCCTGAAGTGCTTAGGCCTCGACCACGACGATCGAACCTGCTCCGACTGCCGGGCCCTGACGTCAAAGGCTAGGCGGGAGCGGTCCCGCAAGCGTCTCGAGCTGAGGCAGTCGGCCCCGCGCCGCTCCAGGTCCCGGTCCCGGTCCCACGGGAGGTCGAGGGACAGGTCGCGAGGTCGGAGTCATCGACGTTCCGGGAGTGGACACCGATCGTCTGGTTCCAAGTCCTCAGGTAAGAGGCATGAGAGGTCGGAGCGACACCATCGATCCTCCGACCCGCCCCGTCGCTCGCTCGATGCGACCGGGGACTCGGGCGACACCGCCCACGCGGCTCCGCGGGAGTCGCAAGCGTCGCCGCCTGCCCCACACCTTCGGGTCCCTGGGCACGGCGCGTCGCAGGAGGAGGTCGAGAGGTACCTCATGGCCATGAGGGCCCTCCCTCCTCAGTCGGTTCCCGTGGCGCCTTCGGGCCGATCGGCTCCGTGTGGAGGTCCTTCCAGGTCGGGTGCTTCGGCCCCGACGACGTCGGGTACTTCGGGCCCGGCGCCGCTGACGACTTCGGTCCCGGCGCCGCACGACCTCGCTGGATCCGGCTCCGGATCCGGGACCTCGCCGGTCGACCCTACGACCTCGCCGGCGCCGTCCCTTCAGGTGTCGTCCCCGGCAGCCGAGGTGGTTGCCGCCCCCGATGTTTCCTACGGTCCTCCTCAGGAGTCGGAGGGGCGCCGCTGGGCGCCGATTCCGTCGGCCTTCGGAGAGTTCTATCTCCACGAGGAGGCCCTGGCTGTTAATCCTGGTCTCCAGGAGCCGGGTGACGAGGAGCAATGGGAGGGGTCCGAGTACCCTCTGGCACGAGATTGCCAGTCACATCAGGACTGGACATATGAGCTTGGGGAGGCCAGTGGTATTGACACCTCGCCAGACACTGGATTTACGTCGCCCCCGACTGTGGCTTCGGAGGCGGGTTCTGCTTACAGTGTAGTGTTGACGAAGGCAGCTAAGGCCTTAAACCTTCAGCTCCCCGTCGCGGCCGTGAGGACTAATCTCCTCACTGAGGTCCTCAAACAGCAGTCCGGCTCCGCGGAGCCCCTCCTGCCGTTCAACGAGGCCTTGTGTGACGTTCTCCTGGGCACTTGGTCCAAGCCCGCCACAGGCCCCCCTGTGGACAGGAACGTGGCCAGACGCTACCGCCCGGCACCGGGCGACCCTTGCTTTTTGTCCACCCACCCCACCCCCGAGAGTCTGGTCATCCAGGCCTCCAACTCCCAGACCGCATTCCCGTCGGCCCCGCCCGACAGGGAATCCAAGAGATATGAGCAGTTCGGGAAGAAGGTCTTCTCGTCTGTGAGCCTAGGGCTACGGTCAGTGAACACCAACTGTCTCTTGGGCCGCTACACCCACACTCTGTGGGACACGGTTGCGGAGGTGCTGCCACAATGCCCTGAGGAGGTCAGGGCTAAACTCAGCCAAACCCTTGCGGACGGCCGAGATGCGGCACGTTTTTCTATCCGGTGTGGGCTGGATACCACGGACTCACTGGGCAGGGCGATGGCAACGACGGTGGCGGTTCGACGCCACGCCTGGTTGAGGTCCGCCAACTTCTCGGCCGATGTCCAGGCCACACTCCTGGACATGCCGTTTGATGGCCGTCGCCTCTTCGGCGACAAGGCAGACCATGCGCTGGAGCGTTTCAAGGACTCCAGGGCCACGGCCAAGTCCTTGGGCCTTACGGCCCCACGCCAGCAATCGGGTGCCTTTCGCTCCTTTCGTGGCCACGGAAGGGGCGCCCCACCACGTACCGTCAGCCACACGCCGCAGAATGTACAGCAACGCGGTGGCGGACGTGGGAACCGCCGTGGCGGTGGTCGGGGCCAGCGGCGAGGCCAGTCCACACCTCCCTCAGCAGCCCCTGCCTCAAAACCTTGCTAGTCCGAGTTTTCAGGCCCATGTGACGCCTGTGGGAGGCAGGGTTCGCCATCACCTCTCCCACTGGCATACAGTCACTTCGGACAGGTGGGTGCTGCAAATTGTCCGAAGGGGCTTCTCCCTCCCCTTCGAGTCCTCCCCTCCATCCATGCCACCTCAATACCACCGTGTGTCGGGGGATCACTTGCGACTTCTGCAAGAGGAAGTTTCGGCCCTCTTGGCCAAGGGGGCCATCGAGCACGTTCCTGGGCCAGAAGTAGGACGTGGCTGTTACTCCCACTACTTTCTGGTACCCAAGAAGGGCAAAGGGGGCCTACGCCCTATCTTGGATCTGCGGAACGTCAACGGCTTCCTCCGGACGGAGAAGTTCAAGATGCTCACTTTGGCTCAGGTCCTGGCTGCCCTGGACCCAGGAGACTGGATGGTAGCGTTGGACTTGCAGGACGCCTATTTCCACATCCCCGTCCTGCCGGCCCACCGGCGTTACCTACGGTTCATGGTAGGCCAAGAGCACTTTCAGTTCACCGTGCTCCCCTTCGGCCTTGCCAGCGCCCCACGGGTGTTCACGAAGGTGATGGCGGTGGTCGCAGCCCATCTGCGCAGGCAGGGGGTATCAGTCTTCCCCTACCTCGACGACTGGTTGTTGAAGGCGGGCTCGCCCCAGACAGTCGTCAGCCACCTCCAGACTACGGCCGACCTCCTGCACTTGCTGGGGTTCTCCATCAATGTGCCGAAGTCACACCTGTGTCCCTCTCAAAAGCTCCTCTTCATCGGAGCGGTTCTCGACTCGGCGCAGTTTCGGGTTTACCCACCCGAACAGCGGGTTCGGGATATTCAGGCTCTGATTCCTGTCTTCAGGCCGTTATCCTGGGTCTCGGTCAGGTTGACGCTGCGGCTTCTGGGGCTGATGGCCTCCTGCATCCTTCTGGTGCGTCACGCCAGGTGGCGGATGCGGGCTCTGCAGTGGGACCTGAAGTTTCAGTGGGCCCAGCATCAGGGCAACCTGTCCGATCATGTCCTGATCTCGGAGGGCACTGCGAAGCAACTGCAGTGGTGGCTCACGGACCGCGACTGGGTCAGTGGCAGACCCCTCTCCCTACCCCAGCCGGAGCACGTAGTTGTGACGGACGCGTCCCTCCAGGGCTGGGGAGGCCACATGGGAGAGGCGGAGATCAGAGGCCTCTGGTCTCCGGCGGAGTCCCGGCTCCACATCAACCTTCTGGAGCTGAGGGCGATTCGTCTTGCACTGAAGGCATTCCTCCCCTCTGTCAGGGGGAGCGTAGTGCAAGTGTTCACCGACAACACCACCGCCATGTGGTACTGCAACAAACAGGGCGGTGTGGGGTCGTGGACCCTCTGCCAGGAGGCTCTGCGCCTCTGGCAGTGGCTGGAACATCAGGGCGTGTCTCTGGTGGTTCAACACCTGGCAGGCTCTCTGAATGCCAGGGCGGACGAACTCAGCCGCCGGTGCATGATGGATCACGAATGGCGTCTGAACTCGGACGTGGCGCAAGGTCTCTTTCGACAGTGGGGAGAGCCTTGGTTAGATCTATTCGCCACAGAAGAGAACGCGCAATGTCAGCAGTTCTGCGCGTTGGAATTTCCAAGGCGGCACTCGCTCGGAGACGCTTTTCGTCGCGAGTGGAGCTGCGGTCTGTTGTACGCCTTTCCGCCTATACCACTTCTGCCCAGAGTGCTGAAGAAGATCAGGCGCGACCGGGCCCAGGTTATCCTTGTGGCTCCGGACTGGGCACGAAGATACTGGTATCCCGAGCTACTCAGCATGTCAGTCGATCCCCCGATTCGTCTGCCTCTTCGGGAGGACCTTCTGTCGCAGCAGCAGGGGACGGTCCCGCACCCGAACCTGTCCAGTCTCCACCTACAAGCTTGGAGATTGAGCGGCGGCAGTTGAGGCCATTTGACTTGCCTCCCGAAGTCTGTGATATCATTCTGGCAGCCAGGCGTCCCTCCACAAAGTCGGTATACGCCTGCCGGTGGAACAGATTTGTGGCATGGTGCACAGCAAAGGCTGTGGATCCTCTCTCTGCACCCCTTTCGGAAGTGCTGCTCTTTCTTCTTTCCCTTGCCCAGCAGGGCTCTGCTCTGGGCACTCTTAAAGGGTACCTTTCTGCTCTATCAGCCTTCTTGAGGCTACCAGATCAGCCTTCTTTATTCAAGTCCCCTATTGTAAGCAGATTTCTGAAGGGCATCACGCACATGTTCCCTCCTGTTCCCTTCGTGATGCTCCAGTGGGACTTGAATCTTGTTCTCACCTATCTGATGTGTGCTCCCTTTGAGCCACTTCATAACTGCCCTCTTCGTCTCCTTACTCTAAAGACGGCCTTCCTGGTTGCCATCACCTCTGCCAGGAGGGTGAGTGAGCTCCAGGCTCTTTCTTCTTCTCCACCTTTCCTGTCTGTTCATCCTGATAAGGTGGTGTTGCGTACACGACCTTCCTTTCTGCCCAAGGTTGTCACGGCCTTCCACATCGGGCAGTCCATCACTTTGCCCACCTTCTTTCCGCCTCCGCATCCCTCGAAAGAGGAGGAGAGGCTCCACCGTCTGGATCCAAAACGTGCGCTCTCCTACTACCTAGACCGCACTCGCCAATTCCGGGTGGATGACCAACTCTTCGTTGGTTACGTGGGCGCGAAGAAGGGGAAGGCTGTACACGAGGACCATCTCTAGGTGGATCATCTTGTGCATCCAAGCATGCTACTCCATGGCGAGGAAGGAGCCCCCGGCTGGATTGCGGGCTCACTCCACTCGGGCCACGGCAACGACAACTGCCCTGGGCCGCGGTGTCCCCCTGCAGGACATCTGTCAGGCAGCCACGTGGGCCTCGCTGCACACGTTCGCAAGACACTACTGCCTGGACAGTCAAGTCCGGAGGGATGGCTTCTTTGGCCGTTCCGTCCTCCAGGACTTTCTGGTGTGATATTGGTTCGCAGACCCACCACCGGGGTTGGTATTGCTGGGGTATCTATTCTAAGGTAAGGAATCTATCACTAACGTGTCTCTTTCAGATGCACAAGTTACTACTTGTGTAACGATATATCTGTAAGAGACATTAGTTAGTGATAGATTCCTTACCGCCCTCCCATCCTCCCCGTTCTGCGAACCGATATTTAGGGTTAAGGTCATCCCCTTTCAGGGCCCTAGTTTCATGGCACCAGTGTTAGTTCTATCATGGCTCTGCGTATCTGGCGCGGAAAAGCTGTGTTATCAGAACTGACGTCAGCGCGCATGGGCCCTGTCTATATACTCCGATGACGTCATCCCGGCGCTCACGACGCCGACGACGGACGCGGAGCCGCAGACGACGCCTACCAGCGCGCAGGGGTATTGCTACGCAAAAATTTCCGGATCCAGTCTGACGCCTGGGGATATTCTAAGGTAAGGAATCTATCACTAACTAATGTCTCTTACAGATATATCGTTACACAAGTAGTAACTTTTGCGTCTGTGGTCATTGCCACAGATAATATACAGAGCCATGCTCTTTTTCACCGAATTCCTACTTACTTCTGGTCTTGTCAATTTCAACCAGCTGGTTCTTTTTGAGAACTTTTGTAGGATTCGTTTGCAGACTCTCCACCGGGTGGGTATAGCTATGGTATTTAATAAAAAAAATTAAGGAATCTGAAGCTAGATGTCTCTATCAGATGAACAAGTTACTTACCTTCTGTAACGTATTAACTGGTTGAAACTCAGTCCAGCCGCAGATTTCTTAACGCCCTGCCCATCCTCCCCACCCTGCTAACAATCTGTAGTGTAAGGTGTATACCCCTTTTCTGTACTGGATTTATATACCGATGATCACTGTTTCCCGTAATTGAGTGAGTCAGCAGAACTTTGGTTGGTACTTGGTATTGCCATACCTTTTGTTTGACTGCTTCATCATACCTTTTTGTCATTCCTTATGTGTTTTGCATGAGTATTGTCTTGCTATTTTTTGCCATTGCTATTCATGTTTTAAAGATATTTTGATCTTTTTTGGAACACTGTTTCCACAGCCAGTTTTTATAGTGGCTCCGCGTTCTGGCGCAGAAGGTTTCACAGAAAAAAGAGACGTCTGCGTGGTGAAGGGGACTTATGTGGCTCCACTGATAACACAAACTGAGTCCACGTCATCACAGAGCTGGACGATGCTGCCCCCAGCACGCAGTGGTACTGGTTAAATAATTCCGGAGCCAGTCTGACGCCTGGGGAGAATTCAAATGTTAAGGAATCTGCAGCTAGACTGTATCTCTAGCAGATAATAAGTTACCGAAGGTAAGTAACTTGTTCGTTATGAACCAATAGAGATGTAAATCACTGCAATCATGTTAACAATAAAGGCCTTCACCTTCTGAGGAACTAATCAATCCTTTGTTAACTAACAGGAATACTGTACCCAAAGATTACTGCTTCTCCAACTTAGTGTTTGAAAACTATTTAGTTAACCTCAACCCCACCCTCCGAAAACCTCAACTGAGGTGAAAAATGATACAATGGCTAGCCTCTGACTCGAGTAGTGTGTCAGGTGAGCAGCATTAGGTGAGGCATAGCATTTTGTCTAGAACAAAAGGCTAACAAGTGTCCAGTGCTGTTGAACTTGGCTCTTTTTTGCAGGATCATCCTTCAACTTTTTACCTTTTTCCTAGCCTTTTTCTGACATGGTGTTGGTGGTTTTAGGACTCTGGGCACTTTAGCACTGCTATTTAGTGTAAAGTGCGTGTGCTCTCTGTTAAATATGGTAAGATTGGTCTACACCTGTTTAGCCTATTTAATTTACCTGTCAGTCCCTTGTAAAGTAGAATCTCATATATACAGGGCTGGTAAATGAAATGCTACTGGTGGGATTGCACCGCTGATTGCTTCACCCAGCAAAGTAGCCGTTCAAACCTATCCCTATCCCAGGCCTCTGCCATTGCAGGGCCTGTGCTCGCAGTGTTACTGCCAGTGTGACATGGCAACTAAAGTGTGTGCCATGTCTGTGACCCCCCCCTTTTACTGCATGTCAGTCACCCCTAAGGTAAGCCCTAGCTAGCCCCATGGGCAGGGCGCATTGTAGGTAAAAGGTAGGACATGTACCTTAAGTGTGTGACATGTCCTGGTGGGTGACAAACAGCCATTTTGGTTTCTCACTACTGTGAGGCTGCCCTCCCATGGGAATGTATTAGAGATTCCCTGATAAGTGTTTCAGTGGTAATTCCTGATATGAGAGGAGCAGCGTGGTCAAGTTTGGTATGTTTGGAATAGTAATAATAAATGCTACGCAATGGTGTGCGCAGATTTATTATAACTATTTTAGAAATGCCACTTTTAGAAGTTATTCAGAAAAGGAGGTGGTGATGGACAGAGTATCTTAATTAAGCAGAACACTCCTACCCAGTCAACAGATCAGGGCTTGATCCATCACCGTTTTTTAGCCCACTGCACCATCCCAGCTCAGAACCTGGCTACATGCAAATTAGTCCGTCCCTGGCCCAGTGCATCATGGGAACAGGGCAGACCAAACTACCAAGCCAATTCTTTTACTGGCAAGGAAACAAGCTTCCGGGGACCGGTTTCTGGCATTACAGCCGTCTTCGGCCCGGCTTGCTTGAATCCTGATGGTGCAGTGAGCAAGGGACTCATGTCTGAGCATACCCTTCCACGCTTATGGTGGACAAAACGATTCAGAAAAGGGGGTGGTGATGGACAGAGTATCTGAATTAAGCAGAACACTCCTACCCAGTCAACAGATCAGGGCTTGTTCCATCACCGTTTTTTAGCTCACTGCACCATCCCAGCTCAGAACCTGGCTACATGCAAATTAGTCTGTCCCTGGCCCAGTGCATCATGGGAACAGGGCAGACCAAACTACCAAGCCAATTCTTTTACTGGAAAGGAAACAAGCTTCCCGGGACCGGTTTCTGGCATTACAGCCGTCTTCGGCCCGGCTTGCTTGAATCCTGATGGTGCAGTGAGCAAGGGACTCACATCTGAGTATACCCTTCCACGCTTATGGTGGACAAAACGATTCAGAAAAGGGGGTGGTCTTGTGTATCAAGGCTTGTTACTCCTTGGCGAAGAAGGAGCCTCCTGTTGGGCTGAGGGCCCATTCCACTCTGGCCACGGCGGCTTCAACTGCCCTGGGCCGGGGAGTCCCCTTGCAGGACATCTGTCAGGCAGATACGTGGGCATCGCTGCACACATTTGCAAGACACTACTGCCTGGACAGCCAAGTCCGGAGGGATTGCTTCTTTGGCCGTTCCGTCCTCCAGGACTTTCTGGTGTGATTATTGGTTCGCAGACCCACCACCGGGGTTGCTATTGATGGGGTATCTATTCTAAGGTAAGGAATCTAATACTAACCTGTTTCTTTCAGATGAACAAGTTGCTTACCTTCGGTAACGATATATCTGTAAGAAACAGTAGTTAGTATTAGATTCCTTACCGCCCCACCCATCCTCCCCGTTCTGCGAACCGATATCTAGGGTTAAGGTCATCCCCTTTCAGGGCCCTAATTTCAATGCCACCAGTGTTGGCTTTTGACATGGCTCTGCGTTTTCTGGCGCGGAAAAGCTGTGTCTAAGAACTGACGTCAGCGCGCGGAGGCGGCGTCTAAGTACTCCGACGACATCATCATGGCGTCCACGAAGCCGACGACGGCTGCGGAGCCGCAGACGACGCCTATTGATGCGCAAGGGTACTGCTACGCAAACATTTCTGGATCCAGTCTGACGCCTGGGAATATTCTAAGGTAAGGAATCTAATACTAACTACTGTTTCTTACAGATATATCGTTACCGAAGGTAAGTAACTTGTTCTTTGAGGCGAATACAACAAACAGTTTAAGGAATAAACGTAACTTCCTTCCCCTTAACTATCAATCTTCTGAGAAAACTCAAGTCACATTAGCAAACTGACTACATGCCACGTTGTTTTTAGGAAGAACCCAGAGAAAAACCATTAATACAAATTGCTTTTTATAGCAAGGATCAGCACCGTCACATTCGCATGCATAATAAAACGGCAAACTTTAACCTTTCTTTAGATAATGCTGCTTGTAAAATAAAGGCTTCTTGGAAACACGACTCAATACCCATGAATTCCAGTAGGGTTCGCTTCAATAGAAATAAAGGGGAAGCATGCCAAGACTCTTTTCAAAAGAGGGCAGGCACGTCGCAAGACTGGCTGTCATGCGATGCCCAGACTCACAGAATCTTTTGGAAACCCAACAATCAGATTCTATACATGGGTCAGGGTGCGAGTAAGACAAGGAGACAAGGCTATGGTAAAGCCTTCATCATACACTTTGTATCAGAAAGTTACAGGGTCAGGGGAACCAATCAAATTTGTCTTTGTACAGAGGAGGTGTAAAGCCAGCAGCATGGACATGAATTGAGTATCGCGGCGACTCCTCCGTCACACAGCACCATGTACTCATCGCCATGATGGAAGACTGGAGAGATAGCGAGGTTTACGGCTAAGCCTTTCATATGGCACGAGACCTCAGCTTCAAAACAATGTAGAATTATTGGGGAATAGAACCTATCCCCCAATATCAGCAGGGCATAGGAGTATACTCTCTGTACTTCCCAGTTCCCCCCCAAAAAACGGTTCCTTTTGACCCATTCTGGACTTCAGGCCCCTTAACGAATACATTGTTAGGACACTTCCATAAACTATTGTAACAAGGTGACTTCATGACCACGGCACATTGCCTGTATCTCAGGATTCATTACTAGTCCAAGGTGCTCCTTTTGGGGCCATCGAGGGTGTTCACCAAATGGCTCGCAGTGGTGGGAGCTCCTCTGCGCAGAGAGGGCGTTATTGTCTTCGTCTTCCCCTATCAAGATGACTAGCTCATCAAGAGTGCTACACAACAGAAATGCCACAGGCATGCAAAGGTCACGATAAACCTTCTTTACAAGCTAGGTTTTACCATCAACGCTACAAAATCCCACCTCCAATCCCTCCAGATACGGCCCTAACTGGGTGCAATCCTCAACTCAGAAGTTGGCATCGCCTATCCAAACGCTGCCAGGATACAGTCCTTTGCTGGCACTAACACCTCATTTTCATCATGGCTTCCTATATTGCTTTGGTGCCACATGCATCCATTGCAGAAATGCCTAGCACACCAGTGGTCCCAAGCAGAGGGTCATTGGGAAGATCGAGTGTTGATCAGCCGCCGCACTTGTCACTCTCTGCAGTGGTGGAACACTAACAATCTGTTGCAGGGGCTTCCGATCCTCGGCCCAGTTCCTCAGAAGACCAGTACAATGGACGCCTTCCTTACAGGATGGGGTGCCCACGTATAAGACCTCACTGTACGAAGCCAGTTGGAACTCAGTCAACAGGGTCTCCGCATCATTTACCTGGTACTGCTATCTGTTCACCTAAAGTTAAAGGCTTTCCTCCCTCACTTCACTGGCAAGGTAATCCTTATCAAGACTGACAACATGACAACCATGTATTATCTTCAGAAGCAAGGCAGCACCCGATCTCACCAGGTCTCTCATCTAGCCCAGAATATTTGTTGGTGGGACCACTGACACAAGATCCATCTACTAGCAGAGTACCATCCGAGAGTGGACAACAACTAGTGGCAACCCCACCCGCAAGCCCTCCTCTAGTACTTCTACCATTGGGGATTCCCAAAGGCAGACCCCTTTCCCATGCTAGAAAATGCCAAATGCCCATGCCTCACCTCCAGGTTCCCACACCCACAGTCCTGGGGGGCAATGCACTATGGGTGAATTGGTCAGGGATATTTGCTTCAGCTTTTCTTCCTATCCCACTACATCAATTTGTGGTTCGGAGGCTTCAGCAGACATCTCTTACCTTCATCCTGATGGCTCCCACCTGGGCCTACCAACCCTGGTTCATCATTCTGTTTGAAATCTCAGTGGTACAGCATGAGAGGCTCCCCAACTGGCCGGACCTTCTCACGCAGAGCCATGGAGAAATCAGGCACCTAGACCCAGGTATCTCAGTTTTGCTCTCATGCTCCTGAAGTCCTAGAATTTGAGTACCTTTATTGCGTGTCCAATGCTGTGCTAAATTATGGATCGATATTATTCAAGTCCTCTCAACAATGGTTGGTTATGGCATTCAGATGACAGAGAAGGATATAGTACTGGGGATTGTGCAAGATCGGGGTTGTCTTTTGGGATCATTTGTTTCAATCGTAACTGTTTGTGCTCTCCTTTGTGTTGCTCGGGTTTGGATTCAGAATACAGGCCCTACTAGTAGGGATGTGCATCTACAGCCACACATGCCTCGAACAGAAAATGTTACTTACCCAGTAAGCATCTGTCGGTGGGATCTAGTGCTGTAGATTCACATGCACCAGCCATCCTCCCCAGACGCCTGTGACTGTTTCAGTAGTCCTCCTTTCCTCCTTTCTTTTTGACTGGACATGTCTATATACATCTTTTTGTTTTACGTTCCACCCTCAGCCTCTGGGCAGTAAAGCAATCTAACAATAAAATCGATGGCCATGCACATTACCAGCAAGATGAGGAGTCAAAGTACCTCATGACTTGAAAGGCTTCTTTGAAGAAAAACAACTTGCACACATTCAGGCCCTGGTGGGAGTATGGACAGCATGTGAATTTACAGCACTACATGCCCTGAACAGATGCCTACTGGGTAAGTAACATTTTCCTTACTTCACTCAAAGTATAGAAAAAAAATGTAAACATTTTCAGACATTATTTTTTATTCTTCGCCAATGGTTTCCACCCTGGAAGTATAAAATAAAAAAATACACTTTCATCCACCCGTATTGGCTTTGTCAATTCCGATGCAATTTTTAAAAGCATCCCTTATTACCAAAGCTAATAGCGATGAGTGATGTGGGAGTGATATAAATTCTGGGGAAGAGATAGGCAGGGGAGTGCAGAGAGCAAGAGTGAGCATAACACCGTGCCAAAGCAGTTTTTGTTGGATGGAGGGGAAAAAGATAACTAGGGTGAGCAGCGTAGCAGGAGTTGGAGAGAAAGAGAGACGGGGCTAGAGAGTGCAGTAAGGAGCATTGGTGAGAAAGGAGGAGGAAGGGAGAGGGAAAAAAGCAGGATGTACACCCCTAACTGTGCTCTTCCAACAAGCTTGGGTGGGGCTGTAAATTCTCGAATGGCCCTCTGAATGTCTGCTGTGCGTACCTGACAAAGCGCTTAGAGACCCCTGCGTTATAACGCGCTATACAAATCGAAATAAATAAAATAAAATAGGGAGCGTTAAACCACTAAATGATATGACCTTGTTTTAATCTAATGTCCGCAGTGGAGGTATACCCACAATCCATGAAATTTAAAGGTGAAATGTAATAGATCCAGAGGTACGACTAGCACAAGAACAGGGAACAAAGCCATCCAGTGAGGAGTAGCAAGGTGAAATGGATTTAGAAGCCATCCAATCATGAGCAATCATGAAGCCAAATCTCAGAATTATAGAAGTATTGATTACTATACTGTCAGTGACAGACTGCTTAAGCTGTCTGCAGGGAGACCAGAAACAAATAGCCATTGCATCAGCTTGGCACGCCAGACCAGTTTAGCTGTGCTAGTGCTTGTTTATTATTTTCGAATGTATTACTGAATAATCTACTTCTATTTTCGGATAAAGATGTGTTACTAAGTACTAATATGTGAATGTGTAGGTGTGGTCCAATTTGCTATTATGTTAAGTTTGTCATGATCATTTTCTGATGTATCTTTCTTGAATGCATCTTCTATTTTTAGGACTCTCCACAGTTTAAAGCCAATCATGCTGAGCTAGTTTTAGGAAATCCTAGCCCAGTGCTACTCTACCAGATATCTTCCAACGAGACAAGGGTACTTGTGGACATTAGAGGTGAAATGCCAAGAAATATAAAGGATTACATGATTGAAAACATTCATCCACAATTACCAGGTAAATTAAATATTCATTGCAAAACCACAGTTTTTTTTCCAGGGTGCGTTAAAGACTTTTTGATAATGTGTAATCAAACAGGCAGATACATATCTGCAAACTGCATCATGGTAAAGGGACACCGATGAAATCACAGACCTTTATTTATTCCATAACTGCTTTCCCAGGAGACATGAGTAGATAAGATAACAATAAATGAAAACTACAGTCTTCTGTGGCCATGAGATTGAGTAATTATTTGTGCATTTACTTTCCTGTGAGGAAACAGTATAGCTTGCATTTTAATTTCTAACCATTTCTGACAGGCTGTAATAAAAAAAGGATGCATATTTTATCACAGTTTAAATCATCTGAAATCTTTTAGTTCCTGGATTTGCATTGGTGGCATCCAAATAAAATTAAAATTGTTGCACAATAGGAAAACTCCCTCCTTTTCCTCCACACCACAGATTAAATAAACAAACTAGTGAATGTTAAAACAATAGGTGTCACACCTAGTGGATTATCACAAAAAAGATTTTCTAGAACCCTTTTTATTCACGATTGGTCAGTAAAGGTAACTGTAGTATTCAGCCTTTACCAGACGTCCCCTCTAATTTTGCAAACAAACTCGCCAGCCGTTTATCATCTTCATTGTTATGTCCTCTTAAAATCATTGAGTGACATGTGTAAGAAATTGGATTGGTATTTATGGTGGGTGACTACCCACCATATTAAGAAATCACACCCCTTGTTAGGGTGAACCCTCAAAGTTACGGAGTTAACCTAAACTGATGCCCCGGTAGGTATAGCACAGAGCAGACCAGCTTAATTTAAGGCAAAATTCTATAAACAATATGACATCAAAATTAAGCAGAGAAGTAGCACAAAGCGCCTGTGATAGTTAGTGGTTGTGATAGTCTATGACCTAGTTGCGATTTGAGGCTGACCACGATGGAGCATGGGTCGGATAGACCAACCTGCCAAAGATTTTATTTTCAGTTTTAAGTCCCAATAAACTAAAGAAGTATACTTCTAGAGCTCCTCAGGGGAGGCACTTATAGATTTACAGGGTGTTAGGGAGAGTCATATAGTAGTGTCCAGGTCAGATTCAGTTGCCACTGATCAGTTGCGTACTTCCAGGGAAAGGTCTGTTGCAGCTTGTTGTCTCCCTCTACCCACACACAAAGGAGGTAAGCCAACTGGCCTTTGAAGGCCACTTCTTTGTCCTGGGTACAAGAGGGAACACTAGGTTCAACCGTCAGGCCTCCTCTCGGGTCACAGCAGGTCTAGTCCTCTTCGGATGTAAGTGTTCTGATTTGAGTGCCTCTTTTATTCCTGGAACCATATGGGGGTGAGATGATTCTGCACACACCCTAACCAATAGGCTAAAAGTTCACAGGACCAACCCTACCCACATTTTCAGTAGTTCCTTTTTGCCTTACTTCAAACAGGCCCAAAATGTCATGTGTCAGGCCATTTTCAAAATGGCAAAAGTCTTTGAACCCACTAGACTTGGTCTCTGAGGGCTAGAGGTGTGTGTGGCGAGTTTACTATGGTAATCCTAGTGTCCAACCACACCTAGCACTGAAATCAAGCCTGAGACCGGCAATGTACCCACAACAAAGCCGGAGCCGGAAATCTGGTAATACCATCGCAGGGTCCTCCAGCAATCTGAGAGTGGATACACAAGAACTGTCTTGGCATCCTGTTCTCTCTCTTTTAAGTGTGCCTCATAAGGCTGAATGGACCTGTCAAGCAGGATTTGTGGTGTCAAACAGGATGCCCACAACTCCCACCCTGCATATTTAGTGGAGTTCAGGGCTGTCAGCTGTGCCCATTCAAGTCAGCCTATTGTTTGCTCCTTGGGGGCATTTCTCACCGATTCAAGGCTGAGTACAGGCCGAGCGCTAGCAGAGAAATATGCTATTTACTTGCTGACAGTACAGGGAGGTAAAGGGTAACTTTGTAAAAGTTATTTTTACTTGACATTTATTAAACATCTGACTTGACCATTGAATTAGATTAACAATTAAAAATAGTTGCTTGGTTATCTTTGTAGCTGGTCTCATTCGCATTCCGGAGATACAGTATTAGTATTTTAATCTGTTCTCTGATTTTCTACATAGGACAGCTAGGCCTTTTAGGTCCTTGTCACTTAACCTCATGCGCGCTAGCGGAATTCCCCTCGTACGCTGAGATTTTTAAAAGCGCATGTTACGTGACGAGCTGGGCTCGTCATCAGCGTGCGAGGAGGCTACGCCATGACGAGCCCAGCTCGTCATCAGCGTGGAAGGGATAAGAGACATGGTAATGTTAATTCTCTACACGGCCCACTTTTAAATACCTTATGGGCTATAAGGCTCACATATGGTACCTATTAATATTTAAAACTAAGTATTTTACCTGTCAAAAGGATTTATTTTGACAGGCTGCAGTGCATGGTTTGCACTATTTTAGTCAGGCTACAGTGGTAGACCTGAAGCCATGTTTCCACAGCAACTATAGTGAATGATACAATAGGTGCTGAAGTCCGTTAGGGCCATTTTGCTTCCAGGCCCAAGGTGCATTTTGAACCAAACATTGTGCACCTATAGGCAGGTTAAATATACCAGTTAGGAATATGCCAATGTGGCCATAATTAAAGGGGGAGCACAGTCATTGTACTACTGGTTAGCAGGGGTAAAGTACACTGAGTTCTAAAGCCAGCACAAATATATGGTCCAGCAAAAAGAGTATAATCTGGGGTGACCATGCAGAAAAAGCAGATTTCCTACAATGTATTTTAAGTGTTATATTAGTAATGGGCAAAGACTAAACATATCATATAAATGTCATGTTTGAGGTACCACTTTTTGAGAACCTAATAGGTGAATTTGTTTTTTCATTGAGTGTATATTCTCTACTTTCACATGTTGTCTCTGGAGCAAAGACTTTTATGTTATTTCTTTTTATTTTATAACGCACACAGATACTCCGAGGCATGTTCCAGCGCAAGGTGTATGGGGTAGAATGAGTTGAGCTAAACAAAGAGGAATGTTTTTAGATTTTCTTGAAAGCAGTGGGGTCTTGAGTGTTGCGTAAAGCAAATGGCAAATGCATTCCAGGCCAGAGCAGCTTTCAGAGCAAGGGAGCAGCCACCCAACCTTTTTAGTTTGAAGCGGGGAACCTGAGCTAGGAGTTGAGACATGAAGCGCAGTTGTCTGGTGGGAGCATAAAAGGAGAACCGCTTTTGTAGGTATGTAGGGCCTAAGCCATGAAGGGCGCGATGAGCAATGACTAAGGATTTAAATTTGACCCGTTCTGCCACAGAAAGCCAGTGCAGTGAGCACAGATGTTGTCTCACACTGCTTCTAGTAGGGATGTTGTGAAGAAGCCTGGCAGCAGCATTTTGGACCACCTGTAACTTATTGAGCAGATAGTCCGGGATGCCAACAAACAGAGCTTAAGCATAGTTTAACCGGGATAAGATAAGAGCATGGGTGGCCGTTTCTTTAGCAGCCCTTGGAAGAAGAGGAAGAGGAAGACATTTCCTGAGGGTTGTAAGTAGCATAAAGCAATTACCAGCAAGATTCTTGACCTTAGTGAAAAACAAAAGGTTCTCCTCAAGCCAAACCCGGAGGTTCCTCGCGGGTTTGCCTGTTGAGGATGACATGGTGAACTCGGATGGCCAGAGCGCTTCTTTGAAGTTGGGGGGGAATTTCCGTAAGGAGTATTTCAGACTTCTCTTAAGCTGAGTAGCGGCTAGCTAATTAAATACCGAGGTCAAAACATTTTTGCGGAGGAGATGGAGTCTTCTTTTTTGCCCCATGTAAATAGGAGCTGGGTGTCGTCAGCGTAAGCACTCATTTTTGCCCCCAAGTCCTCAGCTGGACCAAAGGGATAGCATAGATGTTAAAAAGCTAGGGGCATAGAGAAGATCCTTGTGGGACACCTGTGGCCACTATCTGAGTAGATGAAGAGGACGGCGGGAGCCAGACCTGTTTCATCCGCACCTCCAGAAAGGACTTAAGCCATTCCCAAGCAGTGCCAGAGACACCGATTGCAGCAAGTCGGGTGAGCAACAGTGAGTGTGGAACCGTGTTGAACGCCGCCGACAGGTCAAGCAGAATCAAGGCTGCCCTCCCACTCGTGTCCAGACACTCCTGGATGGCCTCCAGGATTTCCACCAGGGCTGACTCAGTGCTATAAGAAGTGCTAAACCCTGACTGGGGCGGATGTAAGAGGACCAACCTTTCGAGTAACTCTGTGAGTTGTTTAGTCACCACATTTTCGCAGACCTTTGCCACGCTGGGCGAAAGGGAAATGGGACGGTAATTCCCTTGGCTAAGACGATCCAGGGATGGCTTTTTTAGTAAGGGAAGAATCTTGGCCTGCTTCCAGACTTCCGGGACGCGAGCCTCCTGAAAAGACATATTAATGATGCTATTGAATTCAAAGTTGATAGTCTCCGCAGCATCTGACAGCAGTCTAGCTGCGCAGGTGTCCGATGGAGAGCCTGATTTCAAGCCCTTAAGAATTTTTACTGAGCGGACAGGTCGATGGGAGTAAAGGCAGTCAGGGAGTGAATAGGATTAACAGGTGGAGTCACCGGAGGCAGGGGCCCTGCTGTAGTCTGGCTGCAGGAGGTAAAAGACACCTGGATAATGCAAATTTTGTCCATGTAAAAACTTGAGAGACTATCGCACCAAGCGTCTGAGGATGGGGGGAGTACTCGATTGGACTGTGGGAGTCATGAAGCTCTGGACGATGGAGAAAATGTCCTTTGTATTGTTCTTGGAAAGGTCAATGCGGGCCGAGTAGAAGAGGCTTTTAGCCTGGGCTATAGCAGAGTAATACATTTTTTGTTGTAACCTGAGCATATGCTTAGCCAAGGGACAGAATTCTCTGCACCGCCAATCCCGCTCCAATTTCTTGCACTCCTGTTTTAGCACTTTCAGGTCGGGCGTGAACCATGGTTTCAATGTCGACTCCCTGGAAAACCTAAGGGGGAAGGCAGAGGATAGCAAATCCATTGTATTTGTAACACAGCTAGTGTAGCCTGCAAGCCCTCCCTCAAAATCTTTAGCAAGAACGGGCCTGGAAGCCGCCAAAGCCTGGCTAAACACAGTCGGATCAATTTTGCCAAACGCCGGATTGTGGTTATATCATAGTGGTGAGTTTGCGTTAGCTGCCACCCAAGAAAAATAGGTCAAGAAATGGTCAGAGCAGGTACCGGGAGGGGATCATTTACCAAGATGGAAAAATTAGAGCAAATTGCATCAAGGATATGACCCACTTGGTGTGTTGGGAGACTAATCCACTGAGAAAGCTGGGCAAGGTGTAGCATATCAAGATCATGTGTGTCCCTAGTATCTGTCTGATCAATGTGGATGTTTAAGTCACCGAGGACAATATAGTGGGAGAAGCAAAGAGCCCAGGGAACAATAACATCACCCAACACTTTGAGAAAGGCCCCAGCTGGTCCAGCAGACCTATAGATCAGGGAGCCTCCCAGATTAAAATGTGCCGAGAAGCAAATGCTGAAGTCCAAGATTTCGCATTCCCCCATGAACTAACCTCACCCTGGTGAAGAACCAACTTATCCTTGTATATAATGGCCAACCATCCTCCCCCTTTCCTCTAGGCGATCAGCTTTAGAGTTCCTATAGCCATCAGGAATGGCCATCGTGACAATTGTATTAGAGGAATCATCATGTCTCTGTGATAAACAGGAGATCAAGTGGTTTATCCACAAGGAGGTTAAAACATCCTGATGATGTTTCTTGAGTGAGCGCACGTGGATCATGGCAGCATGAATTGGAGGCCCCCTTATGTACTTACCGGATGAAACACAGGATTGGGCTGATTTTGCCAGGCGCAATCCGAGCCTAAAATCACATATTGTGCAAATGGAATCTTTGACACATAAGCACATTCCAGCTGCTACAATAGGGGCATGGTTTGGGGCAAAGTGCCTGCATTTGTTCGATGGAGTAGGTCAACCTACCCTCTGGATGGGGAGTCCAGCGGGCAGCATGGCTGGCGCTGGCCGCTTCCAGGACGCTGACGGGCGCAGACTGGCTTGCCTTAGGCACGCCAGCGGCGCATCTGCGCAGCGCGCATATTTATAATGACGTTCTGCTGGAAAGACTGGAGAGCGCACAGCCCCAAAATGGCGACTGTCGTTGGCAAACGGGGGAACCAGGAAGTGGAAACCCCTCTAGACACACAATATTTCAAATTCAAATTCACAGTTCAGTTTCAATATAGAATTAAGTTTAAAAAGGCCTAAAACAATTTAAAACAAAGCAGGAGGTAGAAGCCAAAGTATCTGCAAAGATTGCAGGATAGGTAATGCTCGGTAAAAAGTGGGCGGACAAAACCCTCAAGGCGCCTGCGTCCACGCAGCGCATATATTTATAATGACGTTCTGCTGAAAGGACTAGTGAGCGCACTGCCCCAAAATGGTGACTCTCGTTGGTTTTAAGAACCAGTCAGTCCATTCATCTCTTTGAGCCCTGCTCACATTGCATTGGAGGCAGCCTAATGTTCAAGGATAAGCCTACATAAAAATGATTAATTCCTCAGGAAAGTGCTGATGCAGCGAAGTGGCTTATTCGCTGGATATACAACACTCTCAATACACCAAAGTTGTATCCACTGGTTAGTAAACATCACTGATCTGAAGTATTGGTGCTCAGATTATTTGGCACAAAAGAGTAACTTTTTGGAACATTATCCTTTTTCGCAGATGTGGGGTTGAGGATCATAATCCAGCTTGATAAACCAGACATGTATCAAACTCAGTCCTCTAAACTAGATCCTTTCCATTGACCCGTTACAGGTACCTGACATGATTACTTTTGGGTCTGATCCCAGGAAAATATTATGAGGGTGTAGAATGCCACAAGGATCCACTGTTTAATGCTTAATTACTTCCACTTACCAGACTTACCAGATTTTTCCATTAAGATCAGCTACTTTAATAATGTCAAGTCAAGTCAAGTCAAGAGATTTATATAGCGCGCTACATACCCATAGGGTCTCAAGGCGCTAGAGGAAGGGTGGGGAATTACTTGTCGAATATCCAAGTTTTAAGTTGCTTTCTGAATGCTAGGTGGTTCTGAGTAAGGCGAAGGTGAGTGGGAAGTGAGTTCCAGGTTTTAGCTGCCAGGTAGGAGAAGGATCTACCTCCCATGGTGGTTTTGTTGATGCGAGGTACAGTGGCAAGGGCTTGGTTGGAGGATCGCAGCTGACGGGAGGGGGTGTAGAAGGACAATCGTGTGTTGAGGCATTCGGGTCCAAGTTCGTAAAGTGCTTTGTGTGCGTGGGTTAGGAGGCGGAAAGTAATCCTCTTATTTACGGGGAGCCAGTGGAGGTTTTTCAGGTGACCAGAGATGTGTTCTTTACGCGGGATGTCTAGTATGAGCCCGGCTGAAGCGTTCTGGATGCGTTGGAGTTTTTTCTGGAGTTTTGCGGTGGTACCGGCGTATAGTGTGTTTCCGTAGTCCAGGCGGCTCGTGACCAGTGCGTGGGTGACCGTTTTTCTAGTTTCGGTGGGGATCAAGAGAAATGTTTTTTTCAGCATGCGAAGAATGTTGAAGCAAGATGATGAAACGGCGTTGACTTGTCTGGTCATCGAGAGTGAGGAGTCCAGGATGACGCCCAGGTTCCGTGCGTGGTCCGTCGGGATGGGTGCTTTTCCAAGGGCTTCTGGCCACCAAGAGTCATCCCAGGCGGAGGGGGAGGTGCCTAAGATGAGGACTTCTGTTTTGTCTGAGTTCAGTTTCAGACGGCTGTGCTTCATCCACTCGGCTACTTCTTTCATTCCTTCGTGTAAGTTGGTTTTGGCGGTGTTAGGGTCTTTGGTGAGTGATAGGATCAGTTGAGTGTCATCCGCGTATGAGATGATGTTGAGATTGTGTTGGCGAGCGATGGCCGCAAGGGGGCTCATGTATACTTTGAAGAGGGTGGGGCTGAGTGCCGATCCTTGTGGCACGCCGCAGATGACTTCAGAGGCCTCTGACTTGAATGGTGGGAGGCGGACTCTCTGTGTTCTTCCGGTGAGGAACGAGGTGATCCATTCCAGTGCTTTTCCTTGGATTCCTACGTCTGAGGCGCTGTAGAAGGGTGCTTTGACAGACTGTGTCAAAGGCGGCGGAGAGGTCGAGGAGGATGAGGGCAACTGTGTCTCCATTGTCCAGTAGAGTTCGAATGTCGTCTGTTGCTGCGATGAGGGCGGTTTCAGTGCTGTGTTTGGCTCGGAAGCCGGACTGTGAGGAGTCGAGGGATTTGTTGGCTTCGAGCTGGTTGTTGACGGCTTTCTCGATGACTTTGGCCGGGAATGGAAGGAGTGAGATGGGGCGGTAGTTTTTGAGTTCGGTGGGGTCAGCTGTGGGTTTTTTCAGAAGGGCGCTGAGTTCTGCGTGTTTCCAGCTTTCCGGGAAGGTGGCGGAGTTGAGGGAGCAGTTGATGACATCTCGGAGGTGTGGTGCTATGATGGAGTCTGCTTTGTTGAAGATGTGGTGAGGGCATGGGTCAGTTGGGGATCCTGAGTGGATGGAGTTCATCAGGCGGATGGTGTCCTCAGTGGAGATTGGGTTCCAGTCGTTGAGGATGTTCAAGGGGGGTGAAGGTCCTGCAGAAGGTTGGGTGGGTTGGTCTTCGGATCGGTTGTCGAAGCTGTTGTGGATGTCTGCGATTTTGTTGTGGAAGAAGGAAGCTAGGGAGTCGCAGAGGGCTTGGGAGGGGGTGATGTCGTTGGAGTTGGCTGATGGGTTGGTAAATTCTTTGACGATGTTGAATAATTCCTTGCTGTTGTGGGCGTTATCTAGACGGTCTTTGAATGGGGCTTTCTTGGCAGACCGGATTAGTTGGTGGTGTATGCGGGTGGCGTTTTTGAAGGCGTCCCTGGTGCTGGTGTTTGGGTCTTTTTTCCAGGCCTTCTCGAGGGAGCGACAGTGTTTCTTCGATTTCTTAAGATCATCGTTGAACCAGGAGGCGTTTTTGCTGCCTAGTTTGCTTTGGCGTTTTTTCAACGGTGCTAGGATGTTGGCGCTGTTGGATAGCCATTGGGTGAGGTTAATGGCTGCTTGGTCGGGGTTTGAGGAGTGGGCGGGGGAGTTTTGAAGAAGCGATGAGGAGATCTGGTCGATGGTGATTTTGTTCCAGTTTCTTCGCAGAGTAGGTTGAGGATGGTTGTGAGTTGTGGTCTTATTGTAGATAAAGTGTACGCAGCTGTGGTCCGTCCAATGGAGAGTTGTGGTGTGACTGAAGGAGACATGTTTGCTGGAGTTGAAGATAGGGTTGAGTGTGTGACCTGCGATGTGGGTGGGCGTAGAGACAAGTTGTTTGAGTCAGAGGTCGGCGAGATTGTCCAGAAGGGTGGTGGCGCTGCTGTCATTGCTCTTTTTCAGGTGAAAATTGAGGTCTCCCAATAGAATGTAGTCCTCGGAGGGGAGGGCGTGTGGGGTGATAAAGTCAGTGATGTCGTCACTGAATTGTGCACGGGGTCCTGGAGGTCGGTAGAGGAGGGTGCCTCTGAGTGTGGTCTTGGGGTCGGTGTGGATCTGGAAGTGGAGGTGTTCGGCGCTGGCAAGGTTGACGTCTGAGCTGGTTGAGATGCGGATGGAGTTCTTATGGACGATAGCGATGCCTCCTCCTGTTTGCTTGATGCGGTCCTTGCGGATGATCTTGTATCCTTCCGGGATGGCAATGGTGATGTCTGGGGCTGAAGAGGCATTCATCCATGTTTCTGTTAGGAAGGCGACGTCCGGTGAGATGGTGTCTAGTAGATTCCAGAGGTCGATGGCGTGCCTGTGGAGATGATACTCCACTAATTTTGTCATTGAAATTCACACAGTCCAAAAGTCAGGCTGTTTTGCTGATTTTATGCTGCCCGTCAATAAAGTAATGGTTCCCTCTAGTTAAAAGTGAACCTAGTTAAATGTGAGTTGATGATAGTGGAGTTACACTATAAGTGGTAATGGTGACTACGTCATAAATCCAGTGGCAGTGTTTGTACAAGGAGATACATCATTTGTTTTGGTATTCAGGCAAAATATCTAATCAAAAATATCGTCCTACCAAAATATCATGTCCAAAATATTGTGATATGGAAATATCGTCAGCAAGAATATCGTTGTCAAGAATAGCGATTTTCAGGTAAGTAATATCAATTTTTAAAATATCGAAGTCATTAATATCGTTTACAAAAATATAGTTGTTTATAATATTGTTTTTAATTGTGATCTATTTGAGTATACATTTTAAATGTCAAGTCAGAAATTTATATAGCGCGCTACATACCCAGAGGGTCTCAAGGCGCTTGAGGAGGGGAAGGGAGTTACTTGTCGAATATCCAGGTTTTAAGTTGCTTTCTGAATGCTAGGTGGTTCTGTGTGAGACGTGGGTGGATGGGGAGAGAGTTCCAGGTTTTAGCTGCGAGGTAGGAGAAGGATCTGCCTCCCATGGTGGTTTTATTGATGCGAGGAATGGTAGCAAGGGCTTGGTTGGAAGATCGAAGCTGGCGAGGGGGGGCGTAGAAGGAAAGTCGTGTGTTGAGGCATTCGGGTCCAAGTTCGTAGAGTGCTTTGTGGGCGTGGGTTAGGAGTCGGAAAGTAATCCTCTTATTGACGGGGAGCCAGTGGAGGTTTTTCAGGTGGCTAGACATATGGTCTTTGCGTGGGATGTCTAGTAGGAGTCTGGCTGAAGCGTTCTGGATGCGTTGGAGTTTTTTCTGGAGTTTTGCTGTGATACCGGCGTATAGGGTGTTACCGTAGTCCAGGCGACTTGTAACCAGTGCATGGGTGACTGTCTTTCTGGTTTCGGTGGGGATCCAGCGAAATGTTTTTTTGAGCATGCGGAGGATGTTGAAGCATGAAGATGAGACTGCGTTGACTTGTCTGTTCATCGAGAGAGAGGAGTCCAGGATGACGCCCAGGTTGCGTGCGTGGTCCGTCGGGATGGGTGCTTTTCCAAGGGCCTCTGGCCACCAAGAGTCGTCCCAAGCGGAGGGGGAGGTGCCTAAGATAAGGACTTCTGTTTTGTCTGAGTTCAGTTTCAGACGGCTGTGCTTCATCCACTCTGCTACTTCTTTCATGCCTTCATGTAGGTTGGTTTTGGCGGTGTTGGGGTCTTTGGTGAGTGATAGGATCAGTTGGGTGTCGTCTGCATAGGAGATGATGTTGAGGTTGTGTTGGCGAGCGATGGTTGCGAGGGGGCTCATGTATAAGTTGAAGAGGGTGGGGCTGAGTGAGGAACCTTGGGGTACGCCGCATGTATGTTATGTAAATGTTTGGGATAATCATCATATGTTTTTGAATATATTTGTTACATTTTTAGTAGTTATTATATGTAAAGTAGTTAATTTTTCAGATTTTAAGTGCTGTAGCAGGTTGTTTGTTTTGAAGGGGTAAAGGGTGAGAAGTAATTTAATTATAATAGATTATTGAATATTTTTGTATGTGAATTATTTATTTAATTGATGATTAATGATGTTATTTTTTTATGTAAATTTTATGTGCGGCTTGTAAAGTTTATATGGTTGCAGGGTGGGAAGTCATTTATTTTTTATGAATTTATAATTAGTTGCTAATTAATATTAATTAATCTATAATTAATTATGCGACTTGTATAAAAATAAAATCAGGTGAGGTTGTGGGGTTTATAAGGGTAAAGGGTGGGGAGTATGTGTATTTGAATTAATCAAATACTTGTTTATTATTAATTATTTAATTGACAATTCATTATTTTAATTGTGTAATACATTTTTTGTTAAGTTTAATTTTTAGGTGTAGCTTGTGGGGTTTATAGGGGTAAGAGTTGGAAGGTAATTAGTTAAGATGATTAATATTTAGTTTTTAATCGCTAATATTTATACAATTATGTAAATAATATTTATTTATTTGTATTTTTGGATGTGGGTTCTGGGTTTTGTAGGCGTGTAGGGCGGGAAGTAAATTGATTTAAAGTAATAATAATTAATTTGATATTAAATAAAACATTGATAATTAAATATGTTAATTGTGCAATTAATTTTGTGTGAAATTTTAGGAGCGTGTTTTGTGGGGGCAATTTGTGGGTAGTAAATCAATTATAATTAATATTTAATGATGATTGTTGATAAATATTTATATTAATAGTGCAGATAATTTGCTTTTTAAAGTTAAGGTTTAGGTGCATCTTGTCAGTTATGTAGGTATAGGGTGGAAGTAACTAAATTAAAATTATTTAGTCAATATTTTTTTGTTACTTAATAATTTCTAAATAAAAAATGTTTTGTATGAAAATGATTTTTCTATTTTATTTATTATAATATGTGTAGTTATTTGTGATATGTATTTAACATTTATACAGGTTATAATTGTTTTGTACAGTTTTATATATTTCTTCATTCACCTTGTTTTCTAAATTATTGTATTGTTTTGTATAATTTTTTTTATGTTGCACTGACTGGAGTGCGAATTGTAAATGTTACCCCTCCCCAATCCAACACTTTCCCTACTGTTGTATTGACTGGAGTGGGAATAGTAAATTTTACCTCTCCACAATCCAACACTTTCCCTACTATTTCACTGACTGGAGTGGACATAGTAAATTTTACCCCTCTGTTATCCCATACTTTCCCTTCTGTTACACTTATTGGAGTGGGAATAGTAAGTTTTACCTCTACGCTAATAAACACTTTCCCTACTGTTTCACTCATTGGAGTGAGACTAATACGTTTTACCCCTCCGCAATCCAGCACTTTCTCTACTGTTGCACTTATTGAAGTGGGAATATTAAGGGCCTGATTACGACTTTGGTGCAGTTGTGCCTGCTGTCAGCTGGCACAGCTCTTCCAAAGCTGCGCAAGGACCGCCTGCCTAGTTACAAGTTGAACTCATGTTGTGGGCGGTCCTTTGCCTTTCACTTGGCGGTGCTTGGAAAACAGGCACCGTAATTGGAACGGCAAAAAAGTTCCAGCGCAACAAGGACGGTGACGTCCATTCCGTGCTGGAACTTTGGGGGAATACAGACAAGACACATGTTGTGCCCCTCTGAATGTATCCCCAGTGCGAGGGGGCCATGGGGGCCTGGTAGGGCCCCCTTTATTCCTCCGCCGCCAGCTTTTCATGGATCCCATCATGAAATGCCTGGCGGTGGCGGGACTCGTAACATGCTCAGTGGGACTGTGCCAGTCCAGCTGAGCTTCTTACGTTGTGGCACAGCTCCGCCACCGCCAGGGAATGACTGTTTGCTGGTGCAGCCTCTGGTCCTCTTCCCCAATGACTTTTGAAGTCTTAATGCGGCAGATGGTGGATCACCACTGCTGCACCACCGTGAGTGCGGTGGTCGGAAGACCGCCACAGTCTTAATCAGGTCCTAAGTATTACCCCTCCGCAATCCAACAGTTTATCTACTATTTTACTGCTTGTAGTGCGAATAGCACATTTTACGCCACCAGAATCCAACACTTTCCCTACAGTTACACTGACTGGAGTGTGAATAGTAAATGTAACCTTCCTCTAATAAACCATTGCCCTACTGTTTCATTTATTGGAATGAGAATAGTAATTTAACTATCGGCAATCCAACAATTTCCCGAACCGTTGCATTGACTGGAGGAAAAATGGAACATTTTACCCAGTTTTATTACTTTTGCATTGCGATAAGTGGGAGAACTACATTTTTATAAATACTTTTACAACAGTTTGTATAAATTGTAAAAAGAATAGTATATGTATTAAATTGAACTTTTATCATTTATTTTATATTTTCATCATTTATATTATGATGTTTTAGTCGGTTTAAAAAAATTATAATATTTATAAATATTTGTTTTTAATTCGTAAAATATTTGTACTAAATTGTGATAATTTTATGTTTCTTTTTATTTTAATTAAAATGGTTTGTTTAAAATGTTATGCTATGGGAATATGTGTGTGTATATATATCATGTGATCAAGGTACGTTGTACCGAAACGCGTAATGGCCAACATCTGCACAGCTAAATAAAGAAGATTCTGAGCACCTATTTGGGTCTGTGCTCCACGTTCTTTTCAAGGGAGAAAGGCGCAGGCGACTGCTCGTGCAAGTGGAGTGGCGCGATATATATATATGTGTATTTGTTATATTTTTATATTCATTTAAAATGTTGAAATTATATTAGTAATTAAAATGTTGTTTAATTGTTTTTAAGAAGATATATGTAAATATTTATATTAATTTGTATGTGTATTTAACTTGTTTGTAATTTAAGAAGTGTATTTGTTATATTTGTTAAAATATATTTTACATCTTTTTTAATTAATGTTAGTATTTAATATATTTATTATTTTAATTTTTATATATTAAAAAAACTATATTTAGTACAACAACATTTATGACAGCAATATTTTTTCCCGACATTTTTGTACTTGCCATTATAAGTAGAATATAACAATATTCTTTACCTCAATATTTTGGTCCCGATATTTTATTATGGGGATATTTTGGGTGTCAATCCTTTGTCAGTGAACCTTTTTTTTCAATCCACGGTAAGTAAATAGGAATTACGGGTCAAAGTCTCCATTTTTTGTGCGACCTCTCTCCACTAACCATGTCTGAAAATGAACATTGAACTGCAAGCAAAATAAGTGGACCACATATTCTGGTATCATTTGTGCCAATGAGAACTTAGAACTGTGTATGTAATCCAGTCATCCAAAAAGCAGTCAGGTCACACACGTGGTTCTCCTATCTAGCTTCAGGCCCCACCTGTAATTGCCCATTGTTAAAGTAACAACCTTTTTTGTTTTTTTTGTTACTAGTAATAGTGTGTTAAAGATATAGTACATATGCCTATAGTAATACACAAGCTTCCTGTTGCCTTGCTTTATCTAAATGGAAAGACATTTGTAATAGTATGCTTAAAACAGCTTTTGTTTATTGCAGTGCACTTACAGGAGCCATTCCTAATAGCAGTTCAGAATGATCGTTTGAGAAGCATGCCAGCAAGTTTCTTACCACCATCATCAGTGAATAAACAAGGTATGTAAAGAAAGAAATTCATGCATGTCATGCTACATGGAGGGACTATGTATTGTAACAAACAAAGTGAGGAGTTGAAGACTATAGCCCACTTCAGCAAACCTAGGCCTCCATCCTTTTTCTGGTGAGTCATTTAAAATGGTGTAGGATTCTAGGATACTTACTGAGTCAGTTGTAGATCCTCTTGCCATGGAGGAGATGATTCAGTTGCAAGCATGAGAACGAAATACAGCAATCTCATGACCACTGCTCACAAAGCCTATTCTATTAGTACTCAATGCTCCACAAGACACAAAATAAGCCTGTTATGTTGCCGACATGGTAAAAGAAAAATCAGGTTAAGATGGGAGGGGTTGGTTAGATAGATTTCACCAGTATTATGAGCTACTACTAAACTGTATTCCTGTCTTTGGGTGATCAGGATGATGAAGCAATGGCAGTGAGCTCTTTCTCTCTATACTATTGGAGTATAGCAGCGTGACAAAGTCTGACTTGGGAGCAGTCTCATATATTGTGAGACTGGAGATTCCATTAACTAATTAACGTTCTGGAAGATGCCTAGATGCAATGACATTCCTGTTGAAATCTTAAATCATCTATACAGTAATATTGTTTCACAATTACTAAAAACCTTCATGGAGGAAGAGGCGTTTTGGTACCTAAAAGTTTGACATGTATTAGAGTGACAGTGTGGAGTTGACCAATATTGAAATTGCGGCAGTGAGTGATGAACTGTTCAAAGAAACAGCAACCCGAATCTACAAGGCCTTGACAGATACTTGACCCAACTGTTTGGGAACCTATAAATGAAATGAGTGCACTTGATGAAGCCGACTGAGTCGAGGCATTCACCCAAATGAGGCAAGTTGACATTAATGTCATCCGGTGGCTTATCAAGTCGAAAGTTCTCCTTAGCACCTACTAAAATAAGACCAGGCTTCACTCTGTAGGGGTTGTCCATAATCCGATTTGACAAAGATGTGGCTAGGAGGATGGCAGTTCCAATCGTCTGGGCGCTGGAGCTAATGCTTTTTGGTAGTAAAAGGGCACTGAATTGTTGCTGATACTAGGAACTAATCCTCAGATTTCTGTTTTACATGCAACTACGTAGCACCAACCTGGCTCAACTATGACTGAATCACGATAGCCCATTTTGATATGGCCAAAAATTGGGCAGATTTACTACCCATACAACTGATATCTGACACAAGGATATGGATTAGTCTTGACAGTGGTCTTCAAGGGGTGGCGTTACCCCCACAATGAGCCATGGAATGTTTTTTAAAGACTGGAATCATGAATGCTGGGGATGCTGATCTGATCTTCACAATTACATGCAAGGTGTAGAAATCTCACCCCCATGCTCTACATCTGTCACATTTATCATCCTTCCTCAGACCCCATTTGCAAAGCTTTGCTGGGGCGCAATATTTTTGGTGTATAAATCGAAAATGTATCAGTCTGAGTCGGCTGCAGGATAGGACCTCCACCATTTGGGCCCAGCAGTACTCTCCCACTGCATCCAAAATGGGGATGTAAATGTCCTCCTCCCAATCTTTCCTTTCAAGAGCTGTCCGAATAAGCATCACCTCCTGCATCGCCCTTTACAACCTATTAATGAGTTGCTTAGTGGAGTGGGTGTCTATGATGCGTTGCAGTGATGTAAAGTATGCTGGCTCGCAGAAGAAGTCATGATCTCAGCTTGTGACCCAAACATATCTAGTGTAGTTGCCTTCCTCACAAAAAAGTCTCCACATTTTGTGAAACCTCACCTTAGTCTCCATTATCATGGAGAAACATGAGTGGAGTTGCAGGGGGATATCGGAAGTAGAGTAGGGGATAACCAGCCAATGTTTGAAGTCCGTCTCAGGCCCTGCCTGTGCAGTGGACCTTGTTAAACTCGTGAACCCTGCTAGTATAACACAAATGTATAGCTGTCTCCATTTTGGGTGGGATGCGCCACGTCACACTCGATAACTGTGTGGGCCGCGAAGTTATGTGGGTGAATTCAATAGTACGCTAAGTGTGCCTGCGCACACAGGTAGTGGAGCTACATGTGAGGGGCTTCATAGTTGCCTCGTTTGTATAGGTGGGCAAGTGTGTCCCAGGACAGCCTAGGTTTCTTTTCTCCCAAGTCATTCTGTTACAGAGCATCTTAAGTGTCTGAAAAAACACTTATGCAGTCTGATGGGTATATTAACAAAGTAATACAGGGAATATGACCATTTAGACTAGTCTCTTTCCCAGATGTTAGTGACAGTTTCAAGCACTAGTTGGCTAACGGCTCTACCATGTTTGAGCTTAATAATGTCCTCCGCATCAGTGCTTATTCAGAAGCCCAAGTATTTAATGGGTGTCTCGCACCTCTAAAGTCAGAGTCAGTCCTGAGTGTGTCCGGAATGAATAGAAACACAGAAGACTTGATACAATTTGTTGCAATTCTTGATAGGCCCTAAATCTAGTGAACTCTCTGATTGTGGACTCTGACTGATTTTTGGGATCTTTTACATATAGTGTTATGCCATCCGCATATAGGGATATCAATAGGAGTCTGTCTGTAAATGCCAGTGTATGTTGAGTGTGGTGTTGTCTCAGTTTAGGTGCTAATTCTTTACAAAGCCATCGCAAATAGCAGTGGCAATAGGGGGCATCCCTGCTGCATTTCTTGGGCGTACGGTATAGTGTCCAAAACCTGTCCCTTTTGGGAGGTGTATATTAACCGGACCAGATCAAAAACATTCAAGATAGTATCCGAAGCATATAGGGCCAATCAAGAAGATCAAATGCTTTAGTAGCAACTAAAAAAGCCTGCCACCGCCCTCTTCCTAAGGCCTGTCTGATGCATGACTGCAAACATTGTGCGCAGTTTATAGGTGATCGTTCTCCCAGGGATAAATCCTATCTGATCTGGTACTGTTAGATGTGGCATGTGGGGCGTGAGCCGTTTCTCAGTTTTCTTAGCAAGGATTTTAGTGTCACAGTTAATGAAAGCCAGTAGACTATAGGATCCACAGCTATCTGCTCCTTCAGAGGATTTCAAGATGTTATTATAATGGCTTCTCACATAGTGGGAGTAGAAAGCCATGCGTCACAGCTTCCTCATACCGGCCGATAGGCATGGTGGAAATAAGTCAATGTATGTTTGTAATAGTAGGCCTGTAGGCTGCCAGAACCCGCTTTGTAGGCTTGGGTGGCCTCGCTAATCTTATTCAGTGGCATTGGGTGTGCCATAAATTCCCTCTGGCATCTCCCTGTCAGGTAATTGCAGCGTTTTCTATGTAGGTGAGTATAGCTGCAGGGTCACCCTGACAATACTCTCTGTTGATTCATACAGAGTAGTTCCTGCCTCCATTGTTGTAATAAAGCCTGCAGCCATATTTTTTTTTTTAATGGACGCTAGCAACTTCCCTGGTCTCTCCCCCTCATCAATTGCTCTGGCTTATTTATAAAGGCATTTAGCTTCACCCTCAGCAGTATAGTTATATGCTGTTACCTTATATCTTATAGTTTATCTTGTTTGGTAATTGTCATTTACAATGAGGTCTACTTCGAGTTGCTTAATTTCCTTATATAGTCTCTCCATGTTCTGTTGCAGAACTTTCAGTGCCCCTTTTTTTTTTTTTTGCAATACAGTGGCATCTTGGCCTGCTGCTAGAATGACCCCTGGTTAAGCTAGAAATATTGTGTAATTTCAGTGCGTATCACGTTATCCATCAATACTGTTGGCGGCGGTCGACACCTTGTGTGTACTGCTTGAGTCCCAGGGAACTACACTTTAGAATTCCTGGAGAATTATCTGATAATGTGTGCACCAAGTGGGCTAAGTGTCTTATCCCAGTGTAAACCTCTCCTTTGGTGACCCAGTGATCTAATCTGGGCCACATGTTATTGGGTGCAGAGTGATACGTTCCTTCTCTAAGGGTCTCCTGTCAGAGCCTCCAGGCATTCACTATACCACTGTCTTTAATTATACCATGCAATAACTTCACACCCTGTGTATGCCCCCTCACCCCCAAGTGTGAACAGTCCTTTTGTGGTTCCAGCGAGGTGTTAATTCTCCCCCAGTGAAATGTCCTAGGAGCTAGCTTCTGCACTCGTTTCATTGAAGAAGTCAGGGGTCATAGGTGTTGATTGGGGAGATTAGTTTCCCATACATTAGGCCCTCTGCTATGATAAATAAGCCATTTGTGTCTGCATTTGACTGTGTTGATGAAAGGGTATCCTAGACTCAACAAGGAGCACCACACTTCTATCATATGCCAAGTATGATGCTGTATAGCAATGGCCTGCCAAATGATGAAAGAGTGTATTTTCTTGCTGGTGTATGAGATGTGTCTTTTGCAAAACACCAAATTCATTGTATGTATGCCAGGACCTGCCTTTTGTTCCTGGTGTTGTTTAGCTCTCATTCCAACAAAGGAACGCTAGTATCTGTTCACCAGTGTGTGTTGTAGTCATTCGTAAAGGGTCTTGGAGGATCAGTCCTGCAGGTTGTACATTTTGTTCACTTTCATTCTGTCGGTGTACATGCATGTGGCTGTGCCACCCTTCGTGTTGGGTTGCAGAAAATCCCTTGTGGTGCTTTCCCCTCCTTCCTCCCACATCGGCCCCCTAATCCTGCTGGTGTAAGTGGTAAATCCCAACCTTCCACTTTTAATTTAAGGTTTTAAAGGGGGGTTGAGGTGCAAGGCATGTACTAGCGTGCATTTGTTTCTACAGTATGACCAAAGGTACACCTTGCTGGGTTAACTTCAGCAGAATGGGCCATACTATGTGCAGGTAGCTACAGCACACCTCATGGCTGCCTCAGCCCATGTGACCTCAGCAGCCCCAAGGTAAGTCCCACTGCAGGGTTTCACCCAGTTCCAGTGGCCCCAGATAAGTCTACATCAAAGTGGAACTGCGACACCTCTGTCAGTGATCAGTCTATTTCCTTACCTTAATCTTGGCAAATATGCATGTGTAGATTTGCGAACTGCTAAAATCTGAGTGTATGCAAGTTCACTTTCCCTCCAACCACTTTTCCCAACTCTGGAAGAAGGTTTATGTCTGCCATTATCGGGGGTACATTTCCAACATTTCTCAGTATGGGAAAAGATTAGAGAAGAGTTGTTGAAAACCCTTAAACTATGCAAGTTAGTTGGTTTGCACAGAGTCAAAAGGGATTCTAACCCTGGAACTATTGCTTACCACTACCTTCAGCCCCAGTATGTAGATCATAGGGAAAGTGGCCACATGAGGGGATTGCAAGTTTTCAAACACTTCTATGGTATGAGCCCTGGCATAATCGGAGAGGCTATATCAGAGCTGTTATATAATGAGATTGCTGTCATAATTTGTTGCCGCACTACATGGCACCAAAGGGACAAGTCGATTTTGTTACAGGAGAAGTAGATTTATGAAGCAGCCTTCCCCATGGACAAGTAGATATTTTATTAAATTCCACAACCCTGAGGGGGGTCCCTTAGTTACACCCTCAGCCCCCAACCGGATGCCCTCAGGATGAAGGGGGCCCTGCTAGGGGCCCCAATAGTCACTTTCCGACGGCCATTTCGTGTCAAACAGGCCGTTAAACAATTCCACCTAAGAAATTTATGCCATATTGGACCTCCAGCAGGGGAACCACAATTGTACATTCCGGCATGCTTGGGAGAAAAAACAGCATATTATCAGACATCAGAAATAGTGGGAGGACAATAATTTAACCTAGCGACTTTGCAGCCCATGCCGGTCAGCGAGAAACTATGCTGAAAATATGATATTGTTGGCATTATGCCACTGTAGACTGCCACATCTAAAGAGGATAACCACTTTAAATTGTTGAAGGGAGTGTGGAGAAGAAAGGACCCTGAGGCAGATCCTGTGGTCCTGCACTATTCCTAAACAATTCTTGAACTCAGTGTTATCGTACATGAGCAGATAATGTTATGGTATGTTATGTTATGTTAAGGGGAGTTTTTTAAAGCGCTCAGCTACTCGGGCAGAGTGTCCCAGCGCTATCAGACCTGGAGAGCAGAAGCAGAGAAGCCAACAAAATTATGGTCCGAACAGCCATGTTTTAAGCTCTTTCCTAAGATAACAGGCTCGTATCTATCCAGGTGCCCGCAGGTGGTACTGCTAGGCCGACTGGCAACTGACATCTACCCTTTGTATGGCAGAAAAGTTCGATGTGTCTCCCTTTTACTTCTAGCTGCCAAACACACTATCCTCTTCCTCTGGGGAAAACAGACGCTCTTCTCTGAAAATAAATGGATACCAACACTTTGGGGGGTACTGGCCATGGAAAAACTCTCACAGACAGAAAGCAGAGGAAAAACATTTTGCAAGCAATGCAGTCAGCTTCTTGCCTTCTTTAGCAAAGACTACAGGACCTCTTGTGCCCCAAAAGACGCAGGGTCCTCAATATATTTAATAAAACTCAACTCAATGATTATTTTTCTTCGGTGATGAATAAAACACGAGGTCAGCATCTGAATAATCTTAATACATATTCAAGACAACAAATGTTTATCGTGGTCGGGGTCAGAGGGTGTGGCGGGGATTGAGGGGGTGGGAATAAAAGGAAGGACAGTTTTTGTGTTTGAGGTTTGGGAAGTTTCGTACTTATTCAATTGTTATCGTTCTAATACTGAAAAAGTTGTTAAATGCCACAAAAAATGTATTCAACCCTAAATTAACATAGGCAATTCAGTTTTTAGGGCAATCCCTGTAAGATTGACTTAGTCTTTACATTTTTTGAGGTTGTTAGAAATGAATATCAATTTCTAGTGTGTAATAACAGTGCATGTAAAATGTTCAATGTAAAGTACTGTATGCATTACAGAATAATTGTAATATTATTACCATTTCTTACATTCACCATTTTTTTCCCACCATAATTTTTTCATTTTTGTTTTACTGTCAATTTTAAGTTGTGGACTGTGTTCCTGTTCTTCCATGTTTATTGCTATAGGGTAGCTAGGGGGATTATACTTTCAGAGGTCTCTTTCTGTGAACGTAAATATTTAGTCCATCCAATACACCCCCTCCCATGTACTAGGAAAATAATTCACGTCTTCAATAAATTTCCTTTTTTATTGCAGGAGTACTTCTTTTGGGAGATGCATATAATATGAGGCATCCACTTACAGGTGGAGGAATGAGTGTTGTTCTTAATGATGTTAAAATTTGGAGAAGCTTACTGCAAGATATTCCAGATCTGTCTGAGGAGTCAGTTTTGCTGCAGGTGAGGCACCACATCCTACTGCTGTTAAACATACCCCTCTCTTGGAGCATCAGATTTAAATACAAATAGCTTGCCCTATCTTTTTGAACACATCCAAATATCTTGTGCATTCTCTAGCAAAACGTTTATAGTATCCATCAACAAATGAGCAATAGAAATTTTCTTTCTTAGCTACAATTTAAAATCCTTAAAAAACTTTTTAATAGTTAATTTATAAGCTTGTGAAGTTGCTTGAAACCAACTTTCTTTGTTAATTTAAGCCTAAAGCAAGCATTAGTTAAGCAAACAGGTCTGCCCTTGGCACGCTGATGAGATCGGTATTTTTATTTATTTATTTTAATACTGGCAAATTCTGCAAAAAAGAAAAAAGAAAGAATGCTGCCATCTAATCACGGCTGCCATATGCTTGCAATACAAATTTTAAATTGAAAAAATGTGGCTTTTTTACTAGTGATATATTGTAAATGGTAAGCATTCCAGCTTCTTCACTTGTATTATTGTTTGTTACAGCGAGAATAATAAATCGCATCCTAACCAAGCACTCAACTCTCAGGCAGCAACAATGTTACAATGATGCTTAAACACTTTTTAACAGCAACTTAAAAAGCAGTTGTAAAGCTTACCTTGGGCTGGTATGACGGAGGTAGAGGGCTAACAGACATACGACTAGATTATCAGGCCTCCCAGCTAACTCTAATCAATAGGTGGGTGTTCGGACCGCATGACGAGCCTAGCTTCTGCACAGATCATTGGCTTATGAGACGGGCCTGCTATAATAGGGCGCGATACACTAATCCCCGTAAACTTCATTTAACTGGGCCTACGGCCCGTGCGTTAAAGACTTGGCATGTAGTTACTGGTAAATTGGGATGGAAGGGACGACTGACTAAAGCAACACCACTATGGGAGCCTGACATCCTGGAACGCCTTGGTCGATGCCCGGGATTTGATAAGTGGGACACAATTGGTATATCCACGGTTGGGGACATGTGGGTTAAAGGGAAGCTCACCTCATTCGCTGACCTCCAGTCAAAGTACCAATTGGCTCCGTCCAAGGCCTTTAGATGCTTACAGATTAGTCAGGCAATCTCATCTGTTCTGCCAAAGGATACTCCTCTCCTTGATTCTTCCCCCTTGGAAGACTGGTTATAATTGGACCCCATGAATAACAAGGCTATATCGCTCACTTAAAGGAAACTGGTAAATAACCGTGCAGTTCCGATGTTAAAAGTGAGGGTTGGTTGGGAGGCGGACCTGGGAAGCATGGAAGATGACGACTGGTGAGACACATTGGCCTTAGCCCTCCCTCTAATGTTCCAGGACATAAGGGACAATGTCTCCTGGTGCTCCGTCAATGTAAAGTCAGCAGAAACCACCCTTGAATCTGTGTTGTCAATAAACCCCCCCTATTCACCACCTCCTCCACCCACCCACCTGGAAATGAGCAGTGCGTCTTGTGCAGACAAAATAAAAAGTGAAGAAGAAAAGCATAAACAACCCACAACCATGAACTTCCCAACCCAACCGTAAAGTTTGAAGTACAATCTGAGTAAATGACTCCCCAAGCTGCTAGCAAGGGATTTTCAGTAGGGGGCTGACCAAGGTGAGCTTGCCAGGTCTATGCGTTTCCAGCCCAGTGCTGAATGAACAGATCTGGCATCCCCACGGGATCAACTATACCCACACACATTGCAACCATGAGTCTCGCAAGAATGAGAAATATAGGTCAGAAGCCCCCTCCCCTTACCCCTACCTACCTCAATGAACCTATTCACCCGCATCAATACAATCAGATACATCAAAGGATATCAAATCAGTTCTTCTGTTGTCTGGGGAGTCATCACGGGAAGTCCAGTGTCATCGCCGCGAGGGCACACCAAATCGGACAACACAGATTTGTGTTCTGAAAGGGTGGCTTGTGTGCCATCACAATGTCTGCCACCACCTGGAAGGCTGCCATTCGCTCCAGTTCAGTTTGTGAGGGAGATGGGCCACCTCTAGAGCACCACGCAAAATCTTGCGCGGGCGCCTTCACACCCTCTGCCCGAATGTCGTCTGCCCAGAGCGTGCCGCTTGAAGGGCAGTCCCCACCTTGTATGCCCTCAGTCAGGCCCACACCGACTCTGGGTCTTCGCAGAAGTGTTTTGTTCCCTCAAGGATAATCCGTAACTTGGAGAGAATAATCAGAGCATTGCAGGGAGAGCGTTCTTAACCACCAGAAAGGAGGCCCTCTTGGTCTGTACCTCTGCTGTAAAGTCTGTGAACAAACGGGAGACAGTTTATCCCTACACCACTGACGAATACTATGACAGACCTCAACAACAACCAACGCCTAGACGCCAACCACGCTTCAGACCTACACCCCAGAATTGGACTTATAGCTCAGGGGAGGATAGAAGCGACAGCAGCAGTGATGAGAGCACAGGCGGACAACAGGCACGGAGATATCAAAACCCCGACTCACCAATGTTTGCACCACCAATGCACCCTTTCGGCGTCTGGCCGCAACAATTCTACCCTGCGGGATATGGGCCCCAATAAGGACAGCTGTCTTTTTCATTCCGAGGCCAAGTCAGGGGAAGAGGCAGGCAGAAACCGAGGAGAACATCCAGGGTCCAATGGGACGATGAGGCAACCACCAGCGGGGCTGTGACATGGAGCAGGGGCAGAGGCGCATCATTAACAATGAACAAGGAGTGACCAATGTCGTGAATCTGAGTAAACATACACTCAGCGTGGTTGAGAAGGCGGTTCTAGCAAATGGCTTGGGTTTTGTCCCCACACCAGACAATAATCCTTTTTTCCTCAACATTGAACTAGCCCAATTTTTCAGAAAAATCAAGCTAAAAGACTTATTTGGCGAGCCTGAGGGACCGAACAACAACCAGACCAACACGGGTCTACGAAAGAAGTCCACTGTAGTCAATGGACAAATGTAATGGTTTTTAAGTCACTTATCACTTCCCCATGGCCTTCACTTAGCTTTAGAAGTGCATCCCTATTCAGGTTGCTTATATCACCTGCTGTTTAATTTACATACTGTTGGATATAATGTCTGGAGGAAGTATAAAAGGTATCGGAGGATTTGTTTTCATTTTCATAGTTGCATATTTCTTTGTTACACTGATTTTATTTGAGCTCCTGATTAAGTATTGTAGCAAGAAAATATAAAAGAGATCAGAAGGACATACATATATGTATGGTTATGAGGTAGAAACTCCAATGTGCAAAGTGACACAGATGAATATGGCGCTCTGGAAAGATGTAGGAGAATATTGTACTGCTGCAGTCATTTTTAATCCAACCTTTCAGGTAGTGTTAATACGTAATAACAGGGTTGTATTATATGTAAGAAAGCTTTCCCTCTAGTCTATTAATGAGAGTAAAAATACTGAAAACTCTGCTTTGTTTCACAGGCTAAAAAGGAATTCAACTGGTCAAGAAAGAAATCTCATTCTTTTGTCGTTAATGTCCTCGCTCAGGCTCTTTATGAACTCTTTGCTTCTACTGACGGTAGGTATAACTTGAAAATACCTTCTCTATTTAATATGGGAAAAGCCTACATTTCTATGGAGATACATTAGGGAACAATGAGTGTCTTTGTACCTTTCCTTTATAACATAAGTTTGTTATAAGTGCTGATATACTCTACCATAAGGCTCAGGACTGTGGCAGCTTTCCATGCTTGTAGTCATAGAAGCTGGGATGATTACAGACCCCAACAATACCAGCTCTGTAAATTTTAACAGATCAGTTTTGTTTGGCCCTAAAGCAGAATCATTATTGCGACACACAGTAACCTACAGTAGGTAGCGGTGGCTAGAAAAAAAGTAAACTGCTGAAGACGAGAGTAAGGTCTCATGCTGGAATATTTTGTGTAAAAAGAAAGAATCGCAGGGCTGACGTTTACTCCAGCAGAAACCTGGGTTTGAGGAAAAGTTTCCCGTCTTGTAGTAGCTGCATGGATTTTAAAAGCAAATACATAGAAGCACTTAGACTTGTGACCTTATTTAAACTCTGGTTTTTGGGACCTTCATTTATAAATGTGGTGGATATTCCGTCCTCTGTGTTACAAGTGCATTATAGCGTATGGTCCTTGTAATGCAGCAGACAAGATTCCACTGCGTTTTTGATGGGGTATTCAATCTGCCAAACTCTAGATAAGGCTCTTGGTTTCCTGAGTGAATCCTCGTAGACCAATGATATGGAATATGTAACAAGTGTCAAGCAAAGTTGAGTATTGGTCCGTAATCTTACATCATTCTTCCTGTTAACCTCACCTGGCGAACATTTAGGGTCCAAACACAAAAGAAAAAAGTGTGCCATGTTTGTCAATGTGAAATTCGTTTTAAAGGCAATTCTGAAAGAAAAATCCGGGAGCATAAACTTCACCTACTGAGAGTTGACTCCATAGGCCACTCAAACTTCTTTGTTCTTCTGCCACAAGACCAGAAGAATAGGTTTTGACCTATATCTGATTGAAGTGATAGTCACATTGGCCGGATTGGGGTGTTTGTTGGTTCACAGCTCTTGAAGGTATCTAAAGCTCACTTGGCAGGTGAACAGATCAAACATAGCTATACTGGTCTTAGGCTCTGGCTCTGAACAGATCTGCCCTAAGATCCATAGGCGTTTCACTTCTAGTTCACATTCAAATATATTCCAATTTCTCATCACCAATTCACATGAACCAACAAGAATGTGAGATCATAACTGGTAGGCCTGCAGGGGGCATATTGTGAATATGGCATACTGTAAATATGGCATACTATCCCATTCTGCTCAAGGGTGCACAGTTAAGTCTGTGCACCAGGCGCAGCTTACTAGTAACAATGCTCTGTTCCCAAAGCATGTGCAAACCCAAACCTGCACTGGGAACAGTGAAAGAAGAAGCTACTGTCTGTTTTATTCGGCAGACAGCAACTGGACGCAATTTTTAAAAATGGGGGTGGGGCAGATTCTATGAAGGAGGGTGCATTGAGTAACTGTATCCACCTACAGAGGGATGTATTGGGGTTCCCAGTTATCCCATTTACCACCTTCAAGACAGCGCACTAACTGTCCGCCACCTCAATGGGGCACACAGTCAGTGCACTTCATGAGGGCCGCTAGCTATTATGATTAGTTTGTCACCATAGCCAACTGAGGCCTACTGCACTGTGCTTAACCTTTCCCAAAAGTCTACTAGCAGGCATACAGTCATAAATTGACATAGTATACAAAATTACAGGTGGCAAATCAAAATATTATAGCTCCTGTGAAGGCCTAACAAGGATTCTAACAGTACAAATCTTCTAAACCCACTGTTTGTCGATGGGGTAACCAGCACCAGCATACTATGGTATCCTGTGAGATGTCATGCAACTAAATACCTATCTGTAGGGTTTAATACACAGTAATACGAAATCCACCCATACATTCCTGTTAACTTTAACATATGCTTTTCACAATTCATTTACAAAGGTCTACTGCCTTTATGATAATGTTTCTTAATAAACAATCAGACCTATATCCTTTATCATTGGCTTGTCATCATACTCAACTGAAGCCTACTGCACTTTCCACAAGGCAACCGTCCGGGATACAGTTCTAAAAGTACAAATGTATGCAAAATTACAGTTGGGCGGGGCGTGGCTTCGAGGGCGAAGATGGCGGACGTGGCTCTGTAGAGCTCCTGCCAGCCCGTTCTTTATCTGCTAACTTATCCTGGCCCTACCTCTTCTTCCCCCATCTCTGCTAGTGCAGGAGTTTACTGGAGTCCAGAGGATCCCGGTGGGGTGCTTCTTCGAGCTCCGGGCGCCCGCTGGCGCGACCATCGAGGGCCGTCCATTCTGGGCCTACTTGCCGCGTGGCGAGCCGGGGCCTCGATTTTTCATCCGCCCGCTGGTGGCGCCACGGGGCCGGCTGGGTCTCTGTCATCTTGGCCCGCGCTTTAGGGGCGGAGTCACTGGAGCCGGAGTCAGGGGCTCGTGACCGTGCCCGGCGGAGCGGGGTCCCGGCACGTCGATGGTGGGGACCTGCAGCATATCCTGATCGCCCCGTCCTGTCTCTAGCGGGGCTGAGGCGTGCCCGGAGACGGAGGATCCGGCGTTGGGCCCTGGCCTGGTGGCCCCGGCGCCTCGGTGGAAGGAGGAGCCCCCCCCTCGCTCCGGGGTCTGCATTCTCTCCCGACGACGTGGGACGGCCTGCACCTGTATCCGTCCCTCCGGTGACCCGTAGCGGATTCTTTCCATCGGTCCGCCCCATCGGCGGCCATGGCGAGGGGCAGAGGCGGCCTCACCGCGGCCACGACGGGACCCATCGACAAATTTACCGGCCCGGGGAATGGTGCTGGATCGGCCGGGGGGAGTCAGACGGCCGGCCCGGACAATGCAGCGTTGCTCACGGCCATCACGCAATCCCGGGACATGTTGGACGCGAAGATCGGCGCGGTGGGCGCTGACGTGATGTTGCTGCGCCAAGACCTCCGCAATGCGGTGGCCCGCATCACGGAGACGGAGACCCGGGTCACGACGGTGGAAGGCGATGTTGATGCCCTGAAGAAGAGGGTTGCCGATCTGGAACAGACGCAGCGGGGCCTAGCGCTCCGGGTGGAGGACGCCGAAGGGCGGGCACGGCGAAATAACCTCCGCTTTGTGGGCTTTCCGGAGGGATGCGAGAAGGGGCCTATGGACGTCTTCCTTTCCCGGTGGCTGGAGAGTTGGCTGCCCCCGGACGTCCTATCCACCTGTTTTGTGGTGGAACGAGCCCATCGGGCCCTGACGCAGAAGCCTCCGGCTGGAGAGCGGCCTCGCCCGATCATAGCCCGGATCCTGAACTACCACGACAGAGATGTCATCCTCCGGGAGGCGAGGCTCAAGGACACCCTGCAGTTCGATAATTGCAAAATCATGATTTTCCCTGACTATACAAAGTTGGTTCAACAGCAGCGACACTCCTTTCTGGCGGCCAAGGCCAGGCTCCGGGGCCTGAAACTCCAGTACTCCCTGCTGTACCCGGCCCGCCTTCGGGTCATTTACAACTCAAGGACACACTTCTTTGATACCCCGGAGGCTGTCTTTGCTTGGACTGACGAGGCGGTCCGGCTTCGCCCACATGTTCAGCCGGGGCTCCACTCCGGCTCTTCCCGCAGTTCTTCTCAGGAGCGGGGCAAACAGCGGGCCAAAGGGAAGCGGCACCGCAAGTCCCGATCGAGGCGGAGATCCCTGTCTCGGGACCCTCTTTTGGGCGACACGCAGCTGGAGACAGATCATTCTGGCGGGGGGTCGTGACTCCCAACGGCTGACCCTTGATTTCTGCTTCGTGTTTAGGGCCACCTGCTGACACGGCGGATTGCTGTTCAACGGTCCGGGCCGGATCTGGTGCAGTATTACTTGGCCTTTACGGGCCTCAGCGGGACTCCTGTGGACCAATGCACTGTATTTGCGATGTTCTTGCTGATGCTTATTGATGGGGGGGGGGGGGGGGCATGTTTGGTGGGCTGCCTCCTGCTGTTGGGGTTGGGGAGGCTCGTGTTTTGGGGTGTGTGCTTGGTTAGTACTTGAGGGTTAAGTGGGATCCATTGGCATGCCGAACTTTTGGTTTTGTGCCTAAACTACCGTATGCCGCAACAGGTACTTCATTGTTTCTTGAGGTATTGGGGTGGGGGGTCTGGGATGGTTTGGTGGTGTGTTGGGGGGGTTGGCAGTGTGGGGAGTGAGGGAATTGGGGTACTGTTCGCTGGGGTGCACATGATCTTTCTGACCTATGCTACTGTGGGGGTTGGGGCCAGGCTGACGTCCCTCGCTTGGCGCCTACTGGCGCCGCTATGCATATTCTTAGCTGGAATGTCCGGGGTCTCTTGGATAAGATAAAACGGGGGGCGGTACTACGCTGGGCCAAAAGGGATCTTGCAGATGTGCTCATGCTCCAAGAAACACACATGCTAGGTACGAAGGCCCTCGGTCTCCAGCGCTTTGGTTTCCACCAGGTGTTCCATGCCGGGTTTGCCAGGGGCTCCAGGTGGGTGGCTATTCTTGTTCATAGGCGCCTGGCGTACACACACGAGCGCCAATGGCTTGACCCTCAGGGGCGCTTTGTGTTCATCCAGGGGAGAGTTGGTGTGGAGCCGGTGGTGTTTGGGTGTGTGTAGGCTCCCCCCCCCCCCCCCTGCAATGGGCTTTGGCTGAACGGTTATTCGCTTTATGGGCTGAACTCCCTGATTCTTTGGCGGTGATTGGTGGCGATTGGAATGATGTTGTGAATGTGGCTGTGGACCGGCAGCGGAGGCTCGGGGTGGCGCCTGTCCCCACTCCTACGCGGTTGGGCGCTATGTTGGATGTACTGGGCTGGGCTGATGTATGGCGGCATTTACATGAGGAGCGCCGCGAGTACACTTACGTCTCAGCGGTTCATGGCTCCCTTTCGCGCCTAGACTATGTCTTCGTCCCACGGGCCTACCTTGCCAGAGTGAAAGGGGCAGCGATACGGCCTCGCGGGCTCTCCGACCATTCCCCGGTGGCGGTCCAGATAGACCTACATAGGCCGCGCCAGCCCTTCCGATGGCGGATGTCCACGTGGCATCTGCAGCGACCCGACTACTCCCAGCATATTCGTGGCGCTATTGCCCAGTACTGGCAAGATAATCTAGATGTGGGGGTGAACGCGGTGACAGTTTGGGAAGCCATGAAACCCACTCTGCGGGGTGTCGATCTGGCTTGGTGCACGTCGGCTCACCGGGCACGGTTAGAGGGCATAACCGCGGCGGCGGAACGGGTGGAAGAACTGGAGGCGCGCCACAGAACTGCGGCGGATGACATCTCCCTGCGACAACTCCTGCAGGCGCAGCAAACGCACTCTTCAGTCTTATTGAATGAGGCTCGACAAGCGTGGCTGGCCACCCGTAGCCGGGTATATCAGTGGGGCGACAAATCATGCACGATGCTTCATCGGCTATGTCAACAAACCTTGCAGCCCCTTACGCTCCCAGGCCTTGTGGACGCTGCGGGTGTGGCTATCACAGACCCGACTACTCTGGCCGCAAGCTTTGCGCATTACTATAGGGGTCAGTACGCCTCCCGGGAGACTCTCGCTCCCGCTGCCATCGCCGACTATCTTGCTTCGGTCCCCCCAGCTGCGGTGTCCGATGAGGTGCGGGACGCTCTCGACCTCCCCCTGACGGCGGAGGAGCTTGGAGACGCGCTGGGTCAATTGAATGTGGGCAAAGCACCTGGACCAAGCGGCTTCCCCAGTGAGTTCTATCAAATTCCATCTACAGCTCGGGCCGCATTACCTACGTGCATTGGAGACAGCGCGTGGGCAGGGCCGCCTCCCGCCGGACTGGCGGCATGCCGAGATCGTTGTATTCCAGAAGCCGGGGCGACCCCCGGACCGCCACGACTCCTACCGACCTATCTCCCTTATTAATTTTGAGGCCAAGCTCTTGGCCAAAGCACTCGCGAACCGCCTGCTTCCCCACATCACTGCCCTCGTACATCCTGATCAGGCTGGCTTTATGCCGCGCCGGGCGACGCGGCACAACATTCGGCGGGCGCAGGCGGCGATTGATGCTATCGGTGCTTCAGAGGACCAGGCGGCGTTGTTGCTGGCCGACATAGACAGCGCCTTTGACTCAGTCAGTTGGACCTTCCTATTCACTCTTCTACCGCTGTTGAACCTTGGCCTGATTTTCATCTCCTACGTCCGCTTGCTCTACACGGAGGTTACTGCCTCGGTGCGGATCTCGGGGGCGGCCTCGGCATGGTTCCCGGTTACCCGGGGCACACCTCAGGGGTGTCCACTCTCTCCCTACCTATTCGCGCTGGCTATGGAGCCGCTGGCGGCTACGGTCTGCGCTGACGCGCTGTGTCGGGGCTTCGTCTGGAGCTCGGACCACACGGACCGCATTGCTTTATATGCGGACGACGTGCTATTCTTTATGACCGACCTTCGGGTTACAGGCCCCCGGGTTCTGGAACTGATGCAGGGCTTCGGCCAGGAGTCGGGACTCTATCTTAACCCGCGCAAATCGACTCTCTGGGTGCTGGGTGATGGCGCGGTGGACCTTCCATGGGCAGCATCCCTTCGGATGGCAGTGGAGGGGGTGAAATACTTGGGAGTTTTTCTCTCTGCCTCGCCTACGGAGGCATGGGGCCGGAATATTCAGCCGGTCTGGGACCAGGTCCAGCTGGACATCAAAACGTGGACACGTATGCCCCTTAACATATACGGCCGGTCGGCCATTTTCAAAATGGTGGCCTTGCCTCGTCTTCTTTACCAGCTGCAGAATCACCCCTACCCGATTGACCCGCAGTGGTTTCGCAGTGTTGACTCAGTGTTAGGCAGGTTCTTGTGGGCTGGAGGTGCCTCTAGAGTGGCGCTCCGTACGTGCTTCCTCTCTACCTACTGCGGTGGCTTGGCTACCGCGGATATGCTGTCCTACTATCAGGCCTCCCATCTCCTGGTGCTCAATGAGTGGTGGTATGGGGACCGTAGTGACCCGGCCTATGCCCTGGAGCACATTCTGATGGGCGACGCCTCCCTCCACACTCTGCTGTACTCGGCCAGGAGGAGACGATCGCTCCCCCGCGTTACCCAGTTAGTGTTTGCCGTTTGGCGGAGGGCTCTCCACCGCATGGGGTGGTGGGGCAAACTTACGGCGGAGACTCCGCTGTGGCGTAACGGCCTGCTGCCGGCGCTGGCGTCGCTGCAGGGCTTTGACGGCTGGGACGCAATCGGGGTTTCGTCCTTGGGGAATGTCCTCTCCGGCACCACTCTTAAATCCTTTCAGGAGCTCAGCACTGAATTCAACATGCCCAGGTCCCAGTTCTTTCGCTACCTCCAATTCCGCCACGCCCTTACTCCTAGCCTGGTAGGGCTGGAGCAGCTCCCAGACTTCAGTCCCATAGAAGCAAAACTGTTTATGGGTGACTTGGGTGACAAAAAAGTCTCCCAGATCTACCGATCCCTGGTCACGCACTGCTCCCCCTCGCTCTCGGCACTGAAGGCCCTATGGGAAGCCGATGTCGGCCCCTTGGACGAAGACGATTGGCGCGAAACCTTGGAATCCCCCCGGGGGACTGCCATTGCAGTCCGCCTCCGCTTTATTCAATTCAAATATCTGCACCGAGCTTATTTTACGAGGGAGCGACTGTGGCGGGCGGGTCTGATTGCCAACCCGGAGTGTCTGCGGTGTGGTTCAGAGAGGGGCACCCTCCTTCATACTGTATGGTCTTGTGAGCGGTTGACTCGGTTTTGGGCCGGGGTTTGGGATTGCATGTCTGAGGTGCTGGGATGGGATCTGCCCCGTACACCCCGGTTGGGCCTTCTACATGTGTTAGAAAATATTGGGGGCAACATCTACAAGCGCCACCTACTGCTGTTGGGACTGGTGGTGGCAAAGAGGGACCTGGAGCAGGCCTGGAAAAGCGAGCGAGCCCCTCCCCTTAGTGCCTGGAAGGCGGGCCTGGACTTTATCATGGGACTGGAGCAGCCTGTTTTTGAGGCTCGGGGGTGCCCCCGCAAGCATTTCAAAATATGGAAACGGTGGGCGGACTATAGGGGCCTCCCCCTCGACCCTCCTATGGACATGGACGATGCATTGCCTCAAGATGTGGACCCTGCACCTTAGGCCGTTGGCCGGCCCCACCTATGTACATCTTCTATTCTGGCTGCTTAATGATCACGTGCACAGGGTTAGGGTGGGATAAGGGGTGGGCAGTAGTAGGGGATTGGGGGGGGGGCTCTGGGGGGTTGGTGGGTGGATGTGTGTTCTGAGTTTTTAAAAATTGCTGTACACGAGGGGTTCGATGCTATGCCATAAATGTGCCTTTTCATACTCGCTGTTGACAGTCTCCTCCTGATTGTGGAGGGCTGTGCCTGCACTTGATTGACCCTCTAATAAAAATGGTTTTGAAAAAAAAAATTACAGTTGGGCAAGCAAAATATCATATCTCCTAACATACACTGACATGTATTATTGTAGTGCTCATCTCTTATCCCCACTGTTTGTTCGGGTGGATTACCAAACACTAGCACCATTGCCTGCTATGTTAATCTGTGAAATTCCAATATGCGGCAGGCTTTAGCACAGTGTATTAACAATCTATCCTTAAAATTAAGTATATTATCCTTTAGACATGCTTTTCACATTCAGTAGTTCAGGCCTACTGGCTTTGTCATATGTTTAATAATAATCAGATCAAACCTATGAAACTTGATATGACTTTTCCCAATGAACTGATTCACTCTTTACCCTTTGGCTTTACACTTTGCCCATCACCAACCTATTCATGTGCTCATAAACTGGCAAAAATCATGCATACAGTTGTAAAATTACAAATATGTAGGAAAATACAGTTTGTAAAACAATATACAACCCCTCTCAACAGTACCTAACAAAAATCATGCCTGTGAAAACCCCCAAGGTGTGTCAGAGTGGGTGGCCAGCACAAAAAACCCTGCTCACTATGGTAATCTGTGAGATTATATATAACAAAATATCTGTCTATAGCCTGTACCACCAGGTGATAACATCTAACTGTTAAATGTCGACTGGTTTAACAAATGCATTTTGAAATTAATAAGCTAGACCAACTGTCTTTGTCATAATATGTAGACCTATTGCATCGGTCATAATGTTTCCTAGTGCATTAATCAGGTCTAAAGCTAGTCACCAACTCATATCTACCGTTTTGAGTGTAAGCTTTTCCCCAAAGAAAGCACCAGAGACGGCCATAAAATTTGAAAGGTATACAAACTTACAGATGCCTAAGCAAAATACTATCTCTCCTAAGAGGGTGTAACACCAATTCTCACAAAGCAAATTTTCTATATCCCTGGTTTGTCACAGTGTAACCAACAGCAAAACCTTTGCCTACTATGGAAATCTAAGAGATTCCATGTAACAAAATAGGCTTTAATATAAATTAATAACAATCCACACATAAATGCCTTCTTACTTTAACATATGCTTTTCATAAATATTATGTCATGCCTTTTACCTTTACAAAAATATGTAATAACTTTTAATATATATGCTCATACAGCATGAACTGCCACTTGGTAAGGTATCCTGGTGCTAGCTGTCCGAAACAAAATCCTGACTCATGCAGAAACCTAGAGGTTACAATGCCAGTTTTCAAGGCTTTCCTACAGGTGCAAAGGTTGCTGATGGAACGGAGCGTGATCAGCAGACTATTTCAGAGACTAGTCGCATTCATGTAGAAGCCTCTACTACCCATTCCAGCTTTCTTAAATTTAGGAACTTTCAGGCGGTCAGTATTAGCTGAGCATAAAATCTAGGCGGAATGTAGCTCTGTAGTTTGTGTTGAAGCAAATAAGGCCCAGTGAGGGGAAAAGATCTATGATCATAAACAGATTGTATATACAACCAGGATCCTTGGCTGGTCCCTATAACCAACTCTGTCCTGCTGTACTAAGAATAAGCTTTGCGACAACCCAAAAAGTGTAATGCAAGCTAACTTTTTTGTGGAAGCACACCAGTTCATCCCAATAAAATCCTGTGCTCAAGTGTGGAGCCTCATCCCCCTCTCAATAGTACTCTAAAAGCTCTTTTTTGTTTAACACATAGGTTCACGTGGAAGTTACTCTGGCTTTTCAAGCCAGACTTAAAAATCCATGTAGATTATTATAGCCCAGGCATCACCAACAAGGGCGTAACACAAGCCCCCGCAGCCCCCGCGTTGTGGGGGGCCCGCACTCCAGGGTGCCCCACCCGGGCCCCTAACATGTTGCCGCACAGTATTAGGCTCAGACAAAATGGTGCGCAGCGCGGGCCCCCGTCCGGGGTCCCTGCGAGGGTGCGAGTCTTCGAAATGGTGCGGGCCCCAGCCGGGGTCCAGCTCCCGAGACTGTCCACTATCATGAAATGGCGGCGGGACAGGGTGGATGCACGCGGGCGCAGCGCGCACACACTTGTTTACGAGAGTCTGTCCTGACTTTCACTTTCCGCCGCCGCGTATGCGTGTGGGGGGCGGGGACAGGGCTGGAGAGTGGCCGGTGAGTGTTGACCAATGCCCTCATTACATTTGTCGGCACAGGGGTACAACACATGCGCAACCGCCGGCGGCGCAATGAGCTCACACGCAAATGCGTGTTAGAGTAAGGTGAATAAGGGGCGCGCATAGCCAGAGTCAACAGTCAAGAGAAGACAAAGCCAGGCCCGCCCACGCTCAGGACTGTCCGAAGACGCAGTTCTTGTTGCCTTTATTTTCCATAATTTAAATTGCCCGGCCCCTACCTGGCTAGCCTTGTGCGCTGCCTCCCCCCCCTTAGCTCAGCCCCTGCCTGCCTTCAAGTTCTTCTGCCCGCCTTCTGCCCATCACTTGCGCTCGCGCCGCCGCCGCCCTAGAGTCTGAGCTGCAGGCTGCAGCAGCATCTCAGGCAGGCCCAGGCCCAGGTCGGACCGGCAGCAGGCCCCCGGCCCCAGCCTCAGGTGAGTGAGTCTGTGCTCAGTGCTTCACGGTCCAGGAGGATAGGCAGCAGGGGCAGGGAGTGGTTCGGGCCCGGGAGGGGGGGGGGGTGCATTGTCGACTGTTAAGGTAGCGCCTGTTTCACGGCCGCTGTGCTTCCTCTGCTCTCATTGTGTGTTTCCCTAGTTTCCTGCTTGTCTTTATGAGCGCTTGTGGTTTACCATCTCTGCTGCATACATGGCTGTAAATCTTCATTTAGGACAGTGGTGCCGTGTATTTGCTGATAAGCAAAGAGCATGCTTATTACAGGCACACCACTAAATTGCCACGCTTTGGCCTGCCTGCTGTCTACATGCATCTCTTAACCTCTCCTTTTCTTCGTAATATGTTCGAACGTATCAATAGACTTTACTCCCCACTTTACAACATGACATGACACGTTTATTATCACATGACAATTTGTCATTGCTAGATGGACGTTCCTTTAACAGGTTTAGTTCTCTTCCAGGGGATCCTCATCAATAGTCATAAGCATAAGAATATTACTGCCCATGCGCTGGCCCCCGGAAACACTATATTATATGTGCTCCACATATATGTACATATATATATATATAACATCATTCGAATGCCCCAGAACACAAGGACGCCACTCCAAGGGAGAAGATTCACAAATCTTTAATGCAGAGCCACAGCACGCAGCCCCAAAACAGTAAAGTCCCAACGCGTTTCGGTGCAGCCTGCACCTTAATCATGGGGAGGGGAAAGTTTGGCAAAACCCGGAGCTGGAACCTCAATTTAATGTCCCTCAGAGGCATTCACTCTCCAGTTAGTGGCATGCCGGGATTTGAAGTTCCCAATTCGCCCTTTCGGTAGGGTCCGTAATTTTGTCGATTTTATTCTTGTTTCCCAATGTCTGTGTAGTGTTTCAAGCCCTCCAGTGGGCTTCAGGACAGCATGCCTGGCTCAATTTTCGCTCTCTCTTGCCGACCGGCTGTAACAGTCCACAGCCTCGCAGACCCGCGTTTGCTTGCAGGCGGTGCATCCTCCGCGGCTTGGAGCCTGCCGCGTGTTACATCATTCGAATGCCCCAGAACACAAGGACGCCACTCCAAGGGAGAAGATTCACAAATCTTTAATGCAGAGCCACAGCACGCAGCCCCAAAACAGTAAGAAGTCCCAACGCGTTTCGGTGCAGCCTGCACCTTAATCATGGGGAGGGGAAAGTTTGGCAAAACCCGGAGCTGGAACCTCAATTTAATGTCCCTCAGAGGCATTCACTCTCCAGTTAGTGGCATGCCGGGATTTGAAGTTCCCAATTCGCCCTTTCGGTAGGGTCCGTAATTTTGTCGATTTTATTCTTGTTTCCCAATGTCTGTGTAGTGTTTCAAGCCCTCCAGTGGGCTTCAGGACAGCATGCCTGGCTCAATTTTCGCTCTCTTGCCGACCAGCTGTAACAGTCCACAGCCTCGCAGACCCGCGTTTGCTTGCAGGCGGTGCATCCTCCGCGGCTTGGAGCCTGCTGCGTGTTACATCATTCGAATGCCCCAGAACACAAGGACGCCACTCCAAGGGAGAAGATTCACAAATCTTTAATGCAGAGCCACAGCACGCAGCCCCAAAACAGTAAGAAGTCCCAACGCGTTTCGGTGCAGCCTGCACCTTAATCATGGGGAGGGGAAAGTTTGGCAAAACCCGGAGCTGGAACCTCAATTTAATGTCCCTCAGAGGCATTCACTCTCCAGTTAGTGGCATGCCGGGATTTGAAGTTCCCAATTCGCCCTTTCGGTAGGGTCCGTAATTTTGTCGATTTTATTCTTGTTTCCCAATGTCTGTGTAGTGTTTCAAGCCCTCCAGTGGGCTTCAGGACAGCATGCCTGGCTCAATTTTCGCTCTCTCTTGCCGACCGGCTGTAACAGTCCACAGCCTCGCAGACCCGCGTTTGCTTGCAGGCGGTGCATCCTCCGCGGCTTGGAGCCTGCCGCGTGTTACATCATTCGAATGCCCCAGAACACAAGGACGCCACTCCAAGGGAGAAGATTCACAAATCTTTAATGCAGAGCCACAGCACGCAGCCCCAAAACAGTAAGAAGTCCCAACGTGTTTCGGTGCAGCCTGCACCTTAATCATGGGGAGGGGACAGTTTGGCAAAACCCGGAGCTGGAACCTCAATTTAATGTCCCTCAGAGGCATTCACTCTCCAGTTAGTGGCATGCCGGGATTTGAAGTTCCCAATTCGCCCTTTCGGTAGGGTCCGTAATTTTGTCGATTTTATTCTTGTTTCCCAATGTCTGTGTAGTGTTTCAAGCCCTCCAGTGGGCTTCAGGACAGAATGCCTGGCTCAATTTTCGCTCTCTCTTGCCGACCGGCTGTAACAGTCCACAGCCTAACTGGAGAGTGAATGCCTCTGAGGGACATTAAATTGAGGTTCCAGCTCCGGGTTTTGCCAAACTTTCCCCTCCCCATGATTAAGGTGCAGGCTGCACCGAAACGCGTTGGGACTTCTTACTGTTTTGGGGCTGCGTGCTGTGGCTCTGCATTAAAGATTTGTGAATCTTCTCCCTTGGAGTGGCGTCCTTGTGTTCTGGGGCATTCGAATGATATATATATATAAGCATATATATATAAAAACATGCAATAGCAGCCAAATAACATCAGAGCTGAAATATGCTGTGAAGAATTTCCACCATACATGAATAATATGCATTAGAAACGTGAGAAACAACACCAAAGATGGTTTAGAAACTGTTTTAATGCTCAGATAGCAGCAGAAATTCTTATAACTCACTGAAAGCATAGAAAGCTCCCAGGCTGCATTGCAAACACACAGTCTAAAAAGACTGAAAAGCTAACCAGTAGCTGCATAGCAATAAACTGATACTGTGCCTTTAAGGCACCCATGACCCCCTGTATCACATCATGCCTCAGGGGTGACAGTTAGGTCAGTTGTTCTTTCTGGCTCCTTCAGGAAGGATCCTGGTTACACAGCTCCACTAATTTCTGTTTTCTGACAGAAAATTACTTCACTTTTAACAACTTTTTTACTTACTTTGGCATTTTACATCTAGTCAAGTAAGAAACTGTCTTTTTAAGTCAGTTTAGTGAGCATTTTCAACTGAGAATGCCTTCACGTTTTTGACAAATGTCCTTCTTGTGGCAACAAGAAGGCAAAAACAGACAACCACGACGTTTGTATCCTGTGTCTGCCTGAGGAACATGATCCAGGCACCTGTCCTCACTGCGAGCACCTGTCAGGAAGAACTCTCAAAGACAGGGAGAGGATTCGCATTTATGGCCTGGCTCACAGGTCATCCAGAGGAAGGTCTACAGTGAAGAAGGGCTCCAAGAAGGCTAGAACATCTTCAAAAGAGAAGTCTTCTCGTCCTTCAGCTTCAGCGTCGGGCTCGACGCTGAAGAAAGAACCACGGGTGGGTCATTTACCTTCAAAATTACCGTCGACGGCGGGCTCGCCGTCGAAAAGAAGACCAGGTACGTCGACGACGTCTAAGAATCCAGCTCAGTCGTCGAAATCCCTTCCGCCATCGTCAACCCGGCGACGATCGGCGTCGAGAAATGTGACTCCGCCGCCGTCAACCAGGCGACGGTCGGCGTCGAGATCCAAGGCCCCTCCGCCGTCGTCAACCCGGCGACGATCGGCGTCGAGGGAGGTCACTCCTCCGCCGTCGTCATCCAGGCGACGACCGACATCGAGAAGTGTGACCCCTCCGCCGTCGTCTAAGAAACAACGTTCGGCGTCGAGGACCAAGACCCCTCCGCTGTCGACAACAAAACATCGTTCGACGTCGAGGAGGCAGTATCCGTCGCCGTCTCGTCGAGGCTCGGCGTCGAGGGTGACCAATACCCCCCCCCCCCGCCGTCGTCGCACAGACATTCGACATCGAGAGAGAGGGCTCCGTCGACGGCTTGTCATCGCCGTTCGGCGTCGAGGGAGGCTCCGCCGTCGGCTGCTCATCGCCGTTTGGCGTCGAGATCGTAGATCCTCACATCGATCGCCGTCGAAGCATTCGACGTCAAGATTGATGGTCCGCCGACTCCCCAGAAGCATTCGGCATCGAGGGAAAGACATTTGACGCCGGAACGCTCGACGTTTAGGCATTCAGAAAGAGTTCGATCGTCGTCGAGGAACTCTGTAATCATGGTGACGGAGTCAGCTTCTCGCAATTCCACGTCATAGTCTTCTGGCTCATCAACAACATCCTCAAGATCCAGAAGTCCTGTCCGCAGATCGCCTGTACGGCAGCCAGATCCTTCGGCTGCGGAGGACAGACTGTCACCCAGATGGTACCAGTCTTTGGATCATTGGCGAAAGTCAGGGGCTACCAGACGTATGCAAGAGTATGTCAGTCCTCAGCACAGATCTCCTCTCCAGAGGCTGGTGGAGGAAGTGGACAGAAGCAGTCCTCCCAGGCGCCAAGCAAGCAAATCGCCTGTGAGAAGGCCAACAAGATCCCGCTCCCCCTGAAGGGAAGATCCGGTTAGATCTCGTTCTCCCAGAAGAGAGGATCCGGTCAGATCTTGTTCACCCAGAAGAAAAGATCTGGTCAGATCTCGCTCTCCTAGAGGGGAAGAACATCTAAGAAGATCACAGGAGAGGAGGCACGGTGCGCACCGTAGACGTCGAAGAACTCCGTCTACTTCATCTACCTCTTCTACCAGGTCTTCCAAGAGGGATTACTCTCCTACGCTAATGGATAGTCCTGTTTCTAGATCCTCTCCAGTGGATGACATAGGCACTTACCTAGATGTCCTACAAAGAGGAGCTCAGAAACTGAGCATTGAGATGTCTGTCCCCCAGGTGGCTACGACAGTAATTTTTGAAACTTTGCACAAAAAATCTGTCTCTCGCCCGCTGCTGCCTTTGGTCCCGGGGATTATGGAGCCGGTCAAGGACGTTTTCCTTACTCCAGCAACCATCAGAGCGGTGCCGGCCCGCATACAGAAGAAGTACAAACCAGCTTCCTCTGACCCAGTTTTTGTAAAATCTGACCCTCCAGTGGACTCTGTGATAGTGGCAGCTGCAAGGAAGACGCATGCAGTTTCTGCTTCCACTTCAGTACCACCAGATAAGAACAGCAAATCACAGGACTCATGGGGTCGCAAGGTGTGCAATTCAGCTGCCTCCACACTGAAGGTCTCAAGTGCGGCCGCACTGTTGGGTAGATACGATAGAGCCTCATGAGACTCCATGGAGAGGTTTAAGTCCAAGCTTCCAAAAGAAGAACAGAATGACTTCGAAGAAACACTGAAAGAAGGATGTCTAGTGGCGAACCAGTTGATAAGCACTGCAGCGGACGGTGCAGTTCTTACGGCACACTCCTTCTCACATGGGGTTTGTGCCAGGAGGTCAGCTTGGTTGCGTCTCACAGGGCTGAAGCCGGATGCTCAACATCGCATCCTAAATCTTCCTTTTTCGGGGTCCTCTCTCTTAAGAGAACATGCTGACGAAGAGGTGACTCGTATGAAGACAGAGCTGGATACAGTAAAAGCGGTGGGTTTGGAGAAGAAAAAAGAGTTCAAACGCCGTTTTAAGACCAGCAAGGGAAGAGGGGCTCAACAGAGGGTTCAAACCCCTCAGTGGTCCCAAAATAAGAACCAGGGGAAATCCCAGTTTCGAGGCAAATCCAACAGAGGTAGAGGGGGTCACCAGCAGTCCTCTACCACCATGAGAGGAGGAAAGGCCTGAGCAGTGGCTTCCTCTGGCGCCGTTGCCCACTCCAGTGGGAGGAAGTGCTTCACAACACCTGGCAGAGTGGGTCAGCATCACAAAAGATCGGTGGGTGCTGAATATACTGTGCAATGGATACATGCTACGTTTCCGTGCGCTTCCAAAGAACATTCCTCCAAAGAACTCTTGCCCTCACAAGCTAAGCTTGCTCAGGAAAGAGGTGAAAATCCTTCTACAAAGAAGAGCTATAGAGGAAGTTCCCCCCTTTCAAAGGGGAAAGGGAGTTTACTCCAGATACTTTCTTGTCCCCAAAAGAGATCAGGAGGACAAGTTCAGGCCCATACTCGATCTTCGTCTCCTAAACAAAGTCATCGTCAAAGAAAAGTTCCGCATGTTAGCTCTTCACCAAATATGCCCACATCTTCAAACCGGAGATTGGATGTGTTCGGTGGATCTGCAAGATGCATACTTTCACATTCCGATTGCACGGCAGCATCGCAAGTACTTGAGGTTTGTCGTAGGAAACAAACACTACCAGTACAAAGTGCTACCCTTCGGACTCAAGTCCGCACCACGAGTCTCCACCAAATGCATCGCAGTGGTGGCGGCTTTTCTTCACAAAAAGGGTCTCCATCTATCCGTACCTGGACGACTGGCTCCTAAAGGGTCCATATCCGGTACGGGTAGCACACGATCTGCAACTTTGCCTGCACCAGTTGCACATGCTCGGTCTCCATGTAAATCTGGAGAAGGCAGTCCAGCGGCCTACACAGTCCATCCACTACCTAGGCTCCGTTCTGGACACACAATTGGGAAAAGCGTTTCCTTCGGAGGAGAGACTTTTTTCCATGAGACAGAAATGTGGGATTCTACTAGAAACTCTGTTTCCAACAGTCCTACAGGTAACATCCCTGCTGGGTTTCATGGCCTCCAGCATTTTCTCATCCCAAACGCCAGGCTGAGAATGCGGACTCTGCAACAGGCTCTCGAAGACCAGTGGGACCAAGCGACAGGGCGTTGGGAAGATCGTATCACTCTATCCCAAGCAACGAAGGATGCCATCAAATGGTGGACTCGGACGAGGAATGTGCTGGTGGGAGTGTCTTTTCACCAACCTCTACCGTCCCAGTCTATAGTGACTGATGCCTCTCTGCAGGGCTGGGGAGCGCACATGGGTCCGCTTCAGATTCAGGGTCAGTGGTCTGCGCAGGAGCAGACATACCACATCAACATGCTGGAACTCAGAGCGGTGTTTCTAGCTCTCAAAGCTTTCTTTCCAGCAATCGAGTCCAACTCAGTCCTAGTTCAGACGGACAATACGACCACCATGTTCTATCTGAACACGCAAGGAGGCACGCGGTCACGCCCACTCTCCCGAGAGGCTCAAACCATCTGGCACTGGCTTCTCTCTCAAGGCCTCTCAGTAGTGGCGGTGCACCTTCCAGGCGAATTGAACGTCAAAGCAGACGCACTCAGCAGGCACTTCGAAGATCAGCCAGACTGGGTGCTAAACGACGAAGTGGTAGAAGAGCTTTTTCGTTGCTGGGGTCGTCCGGCCATAGACTTGTTTGCAGACGACGAAAACACCAAATGCCATGCCTTCACGTCCAGGTTCCACCGGCCAGGGACACAGGGGAATGCTCTCCTGATGGATTGGTCGGGAACATTTGCTTACGCGTTCCCTCCCCTGGCTCTGATTCCGAAGGTAGTGTCCAAGCCCAGACATGGAGATGATCTTGATAGCTCCGGATTGGCCTCGGCAGTGGTGGTACCCGGACCTTCTGCATCTGTCTGTGTGTCCACACAGACGACTTCCTTGCAGGCCGGACCTGTTGAGCAAGATGAACCGGAGGATACTGCATCCCAAACTCCCATCACTGAACCTAACAGCATGGCACCTGAGGTCCTGCAATATGGACATCTGAACTTGCCTCCCGAATGTATGCACATTTTAAAGGAGGCTAAGAGACCTTCCACGAGGGCGTCCTATGCGTTCAAGTGGAAAAGATTTTACATATGGTGTAGGGATCATCACCTAGATCCTACTAAAGGGCAGGAGGAGGTAATTCTGCCATACCTACTTTACTTGGCAACTTCTGGTTTGAAATATGCTTCCATTAGAGTGCATCTGTCAGCCATAGTAGCGTACAGGAAATCACCTAATCAGATTTCTTTCTTTCAGGTTCCGGTGGTTAAGGACTTCCTCCAGGGGTTGAAAAAAGTTTATCCCCCTGTTCGAAATCCTTCTCCTCCTTGGGAATTGAACCTGGTTCTATCCAGGTTAATGTCACCTCCTTTCGAACCTATCCACAAGGCCTCTTTGCAACATCTATCTTGGAAAGCAGCCTTTTTAGTGGCAATTACGTCAGCGCGCAATATTCTTGTCTGATGTGGTCTCTGTTAAAACACTAATAATATTAGTAGCTCTGAAAGATTTTCATTGAACAAAAGCAGATCTTATTACAGAAAATGTTGGAGACCCTTGTATGGCCCTTGGCATCTCATACCACTTTTAACCTCAAAACGTCTGGTAATGATTGAAAGGGCAGGGTCTGGGACTGCAATTGACTCCTTATGACTGTCCTCGTCCCATCGGCGCTGCTGCCAGAGAAAAACAAACATTGTAAACTATCCAGTTATCTAATACACTTTAACAAAGGGGGACATTTTCATCTACCCCGCTCTCAACTCCAGGCCCCTCAAACTGGGTCCTTGTCTTCAAGAGGTGGACAGATGGATGGCCATCTGCAAACTGAAGCTTAACGAGGACAAGACTGAGGTCATGATACTGGGCAATACCTTTAACAAAAAGACACCATCCCCTGTGCTAGATTATATGTCCAGACTCTCCACGCCCAAAGGGGTGATAAAGAGCCTTGGAATGGGGCTAGATTCTAGTCTCACTATGCGGCACCAAGCCAGAAAACTTGCAGCCACTTGCTTTGGGGTTCTGAGACTGCTTTGAAAGGTTAAACCTTCTTCCCGTCTTACCTAGAAAATTAATTGTCCAGGCTCTCATTTTCTCCCACCTCGACAATGGCAACACTCTTTTCCTCCGCTCACATCGTTACATGATGAAGAGGCTGCCGACCATGCGGAAGCTTCTTATGAATGTCCCAAGACATCAATCTATAAAAAGGACCCCAAAGGACTTACACTGGCTCATAATCGAGCAGAGGGTCCGGCTTAAGGCCTTCTGCATTCTGCATAGGTCACTTCATAAGAAAGATCCTGGCCTATTAAGACCCCTAAATTTCGCAAATCTTGTTTGGGTGGCCGTTCATCTTCCCATCTGGCCCCAAACCTTGAAACACTCTTCTCCTTGAGTTACGCCTGACTTCCAATTAGCCCTCATTCAGCAAGGCCCTCTGACTTCATAGTGACTAGTCTTGCCTTACAGCCACTGAGTATGTTGACTGTTCCAGTGCAGGGAGCCCTTTGGGTAGCTATTTGCTGTATAAAACCCATAGAATAGAACAGCACTATGTCACTATCACAAGATGTTTGCAAATACGCAGATAACACTATATTGGTGAATAGTGCAATCAGCCCATGTGTAGTCCTAAATCAGATATTTTCTATGTAGAAAAAGACATATAAACAGGTAAATGGGCAACAGCGGACTCTGCCACTCTTAGTCCCGTGGATGCAGTGCATTTGGACAGTCTCCAGTAGAGATTAAAGAATTGTACGAGTGTGATGATTATCTGCCTTCTTTGGGAGGGAGGGGGACATGGGAGAAAGGGTTGTGAATCACTTGAAAGTCAGCGTCCACTTTGTATCTTGGGTGCGTTTGTTCGTCATAAAAAGTATCCGACAATGCAAGGAACATTATGCCGGCAAAGCAGACTTAACCGGGAAACTTTGCAAACTTCACAAATTGTGAAAATAGGGAACTTACAGCCAGATTCATGAAGCAAAAATCGGCTCGCAAAGGGCCAGATTCTGCAAATCTGGCCCTTTGCGGGTGCTTTTTTTGCATTTGGGATTAATCATCCCAAATGCAAAAATCACAAAATTTGAAATCGCTAAATTGCGAGGAATTGCATTTAAGGAATCTCTATTTGAGATTCCTTAAATGCAATTCATGAACCATTTTAGAATTGCGAATTCGCAATTTTTGGCCGCTATTTACCGCGAAGTCTGACTTTGCGGTAAATAGCGAAAACTTAGAAAAATGCACTTTGGTGCATTTTTCTAGGTTGGATGTTACACACACACATGTCCTTTGGACATGTGTCTGCGCAACACCAGTGTAAATCATCATTTCAGGGGTGCTACAGCGTGTCCTTTGGACACCCTGGCACCCTTGAAATCTCATCCTTATTTGCGATTCGCTAATTGCTAATCGCAAATAAGGAATGACTCCCCATCCATTCCTATGGGCTTTGGCCCATAGGAATGAATGGGGAGTCATTCCTTATTTGCGATTAGCAATTAGCGAATCGCAAATAAGGAAGCAGTAGAAATCGCTATAAATTTTGCGATTTCTACATGCATCCCGTTTTGCGAGACTTTAATAGCGATTCCTTAATAATCGCTATTAAGGACTCGCAAAAGAGGAGCATGATGAATCTGGGGGTTAGGACCACATGTACGACCGCCTAATTTTGCGAGTTCCAAATTGCGACTTTTTGCAACTTGCAATTAGGAAGTCACAAACGATTCCCAGTGGGTCGCAAATGGACCTACCTCATCAATATTCATGACATAGTTTGCAATAAATGCTGCTCCATGCACAACCAAAACCCACATTATATATATTTTAAAGTATTGGTGCCAATAGCTTTTGAAGAGCGCTGCACTGTAGACGAAACCTAAAAATGTTTATTTGCCTATTAACATTAGGAAATTAATGGCCAGAACCAAATTACGTGTCTAAACATACCATTCAGAGGACATCCGGTCACAGTATGTAGAATATAACTTTTTGTCCCAACCTTCAGCATTTGAGTAGCATATTGAATTACTTTTATTTTATTTTGCAGATTCTCTCCGCCAACTAAGGAAGGCGTGTTTCTTGTACTTCAAACTTGGAGGAGAGTGTGTATCAGGCCCTATCGGCTTATTGTCTGTGTAAGTATTAAAAACAGTATTACATATAATGAAGAAAAAATGTATCTAACAGTATTTGTATGTGTAGCAAAGGCAGCAATGGCAGCAGTCCAACAGTTTCAGTCAAAGACTGTTTTCCTTTACACACACATCTCAAGCTCCCTCACATGTATTGTTGCTCTTCCGTTCACATCAGGGCCGTAGCAGCCTTCAGGCGATTCCCTGGGAGGCTGTTGGGGGCCGGTTCTGCAGCGATGGAAACCGATTTTGTTATTGGGGGCCTGTTTTGCAGCAGTGCTGCAGTATTGGCCCCCAGTAACAAAAGCAACAGTGCTTCACACTTGCCCCCCCCCCCTTATCCCTCACGGGGCTGGGCTGATAAAATTGCCAGGGCTCCTTTGTGTTGCCTGTCCAGCCCTGGTTCACATCCTAAATTAAGGTCCCTCTGAAGTATCACAAATCGCTCCCTCACATGAATTATCGCTCTGCCTTTCACATTAAATTAAGGTCCCATTACGGCATCACAAATTGTGTTGATGGGAATATATGAATCAGCCCTCTCAAGAAACGCATAGTCCAATGTGGAGGGCTGTTTTTTTCTCACAGTCTTATACATTTCCTTTAACACTGGTGCAATTAGATCAAGATATGTGGTATAGAACTCAATGAGTAGTCCATCTGATCCTGATACTATACCCTCTGCCGTTTCCTTCACCGCCTTCTTTACTTTCCATTCTTTGATTTTCCTGCCCAGTGCTTCATTTTTGTCTTGTGTTCAAGCTTGTAGCCCTGCATCCTTGGTGTAACTGTGTATCGTCTGCAGGTCTGTTTCCTCTGAGACGTTAAATAAAGCCTATGGTAAACACAAGAAAGACACACAAAAAAAAGTTTACAATAAATTTCTTTAACTATCGTAGTGTATTACGAAGCAAGTGTGCTGCTACCATGAGGCAGATGCAACTAAACAAAGAATTTGCATTACTAACATCATAGTTCTGGCTCGCTGTACCACTGGATTCAAGCTAGCCTGGCTGACGAGGGGTGATAGCCTGAGGCTGATCCCCGGATGCTTGTTTCTGGTACGAGGATTACCTGGCCTGGCAGTTGGGCTGGACAGTTCTCATGGGGAGCAGGTTCAAAACTAATTTGCATTTAACTGGGTCTGGGCTGGGTGGCATGATAGGCAAACAAACAATGGATTTAACCCAGATCTCTTGACTGGGGATGAATGTTTGATTTGTTCCGCATCCCATCCATCATTGTGTGTCTTTTGCTTGATCTATATTCAGGCATAAATATTTACCAATGGTATATCCTTCCCTGGCAGTCTCCCACACATCAGATATCCTTGTCCTTTGTTTTGTTCGTCAATTGAAATGTCACCACCAGCCTGTCAATATCAAGACACCTCTGGCATATACATAGTAATGAGTAAAATATTCTTGCCCTCTTCAGTGTTTCTGTAGGGCCAGTTCCTCTGCTTTTGTCAGGTGTGTTACTGCTCCCTGTGCATCTGATATAGGCCTGCACATTATATTATTTATTGTGGAGAAGTGTGGCTTAATGGTTAGAGAAGCAGACCCTGATGCAGAGGTCTGGCCTGGACCAGGGTTCAATTCCTGCCTCAGGTGGGTCTTGGGCTAAATTTCCCCAGACCTGACCATTCTCGCCTTGGTGCCTATTCTAATCATGGGTCCCACGCTGCAACTCTGGGCAATAGCTTGCTTAATCTCCACAACGGCCCCAACAGCGCCAGGATGCCTGGCCTCACCTTGGAGGGCCCGGGAGTGGGCTCTTCACATGGAAAGGCCAAGAGGGATTACAGAGCGGTATGTGTACAGCGCCATGATACCCCTTGGGGTGATTGTGCGCTATATGAGCACTACAATATTTACATATTGTTGAACTCCCTTAAAACTCACATTAGCACTTTTAACTTCCTTGTCAATTTGGTTACCTATACCTTACTTTGCACTCTTCTATTCTTCTGGGCCTTACACTTCCATTATGCCTACTGTTTCCCCATGATAATGCCCCCCCCTCTCCCTGTGATCAGAACTACTGTAGTTAACAAACAATTCCCTAATATATCCTTCCCTGGACTATAGATTGACACACTCCATTCTGATTTTTAAAACTCACCATTCTCAACCCACTCAACTTTCCATCTATCATGGCCACACAGGCACCATCCATGAAAAGTTGGTTAATGTGACCCCAATCACACCATTCAGTCAACCATTACACAGCAGTGTTAAGATCTGATCTTTACAACAGGGAGCCACCCAGCAGAATTCAGACTTTTGTTGTCAGATGTCATCTGCTATCCCCAGGGTCACTTTAGGCATAGAAGGAGAGTGGGAGCACACTGCCTCACATCCCAGCACTCAATTTGCCCCAGTGCATGGTAACACTTACTTCAGTAGTAGTCTTTACATTTTCACCCTTGTTGGAGCAGCCTGACTGTGTAACTCTAGACACGTGTTTCTGGATTCATTCCTTCATCAGTAGAGGGCAACAAGTTGTTTTTGGGTGCTGAAAATACTATCCAAACTCTTCTCAAGTTTCTGTACCACTCACTGGACAAAGGTGCATCAACACATGCTCGTCAACTCAGTAGCTCATGGGAGTCTTTTCAAACAGAATGAGGGTGGAAGCACAGTGTCTGCATTCCAAAATCTCAATACTGTTTCCCCATGATAGTGCCACTCCCCCTCCTCCCTGTGATCAGGACGACTTTAGTTAGGTTCTGCGTCCCACTCATACTGTTGTAAAACAACAACAACAAAAAAGACAACAACCAATTCTCCAACTTATCCTTCCCTGAACTATACAGCAACACGCTCTGTTCAAATTTTCTAAGCTCCCCATTCTCAACCTACTACCCAATCCCATCTATCTTGGCCACACAGGTACCATCAATGAAAAGTGGGTTACTGTGACTCAGTTTGCCCTTCTAGTCTTCCAACTCCCCAGGCCGCAAGCACACCAGTCAGTCATTAGACTGCAGTGTTGAGATATAATCTTTGCAACAAGGAGCCACTCCAGCAGAGCTCAGACCTTTGTTGTCAGATGAAGTCATCTGCTGTCTCTTGGGTTACTTTAGACATAGTTTGTTCCTCTTCAGAAAATTACGAAAGCCCAGAGCTGGAATTCAAGGACTAAATTTCCCCTGAAGTCTATATGCCGTTGGTCGATTGAGACCCACAACTCAAGGTAGGCGCTGCTATTACTCTTAGTCTCTCTCTCTCATTGGGATTGCAGGTGTGATGGCCATCTCAGTTGTATTCTTGCATATCCAAGCATTTGACATTTAATGTTATTCAATCTATTGTTACCACACACATATCTTGCAGATCAGTGAAAAACATGGTTCCTTTTGTTAACGTTATTTTGGCTTGGCAGGGAAAAACACGGCATACTTCATGCCCATCACTTGCAGTTTCTTCTTCGCTACAGTGAACAAAGCACCTTGCTGTTTACTTTACTATTCTCCCCTGCAAGTTGTCCTTGTAGTATAGAGCAGTGTATGGTTTCTTTCACGGACTTGGAACAACTTTATCACTACCATTTGGGGTTGTGGTTCCGGGCAATTGAGTCCTTGTAGTAGTCTGCGAGCCCTATCCAGTGCAAATAATGAAGATAATCTTTCTGTTGTCACTGATTGTTTGAGCCAGTTCTCCAAGAATGTTAATATATATTACCCTCAATTGTTTGTGGTAGGCCAACTATCCTATTGTTATTAAGTCTGGCCCTCACTTCCGAGTTCTCTGTCTACAGTCAGTCGTGCTTCCAACATTTCAGGAGGTCTTACATCCTCGCACATTAGTAAAGACCAGGGGGTAGCTAGCAACTTAACTTTGACGTGCCAGCAGTAGGCATCAAGAGCTTGATCTGAAGCCATTAGTGGCAACACTGATAAACAAATGAATCCACCTTAAAGGGTAGGATAATTTCACATTCTAGTCATCATTTCAATCTCCCCTCTGACTTGCTGCTTGTGGTTGTTCTGTCTAACGTTCCCCTTTACCAGCAACCATGAAATCATCTACAACTCAGTTAAAGAACAAAGTCAGCCACTGGTTATATAAGAATACAGACTTTTCCCTTAGTGACTATAGTAACAATCTCTTTATTTAAAGGATCAACTGGATTGGCCCAAGTGCCAAACAAATTGGGGGTGACTGTGTTTATCACCTTTAAGTATCCATAACTGGAACACCAACTACTTCCGAACAATCCAGGAAACACTAACGTTAACTTGCTTTGGAGGTGCCTTCAAGGCCAAAATTGGAATTAACGCTATCCATATGAATCCCTTTTTTATCTGGGATAGGGCATACATTACACCAAGAGCAAATAGTAGGGGTAAAAGGCTATAAAGAGATCTGCTAGAATTCTTGAATATGGCGGATGAGAGGCATTGGAGGATGGGACAAACCAGAGGGCCACTTTTGTAGGCTTGGGGCATGGTACAGTTATAGATTATGTCTTTCTCTCCGAACATATGAATACGTTAGCACACTCTGTGGGGAGCCTGAAAAATAGTTTTAGGGCAAGAGCCGCTTGTAAGTCAGCTATCTGGGAATCGAAAGCATAACTTATGGAAGAAATCTGGCAGAACTTGTCTAAGGCCTGAAAAGATAAAGAGCTTGGTGTTTTCTGGAAAATTATGAATGCCAACAAAAGCGGATGTGATACATCAAATGGCCATGGTACTAATAATAATGCCAATAGCTAGTTGGAGCATATTAGCCACATGTATTATTTTGGTGTGGATGGTGATGCCGCTACGCGGGAGGTCCCTACAATCTCTGGGACGTGATGGGGTCCCTATGGGCATATATTAATTGAACATTGAACCCATCATAGCTAATGTTTTAAACTCTGCCTTCAATACCAGTATTCCAACTTCATGGCAGACAGCTATATTCGTCCCTATTTATATAAAATCAGTAAACAAGACCCCAAGTGTTATAGGCCAATCCCGTTAATCGAAGCCTGCATTGAAAAGAACAAGGTGATTAATATGGTGACGTTTAGGTTTAGAGCAGGGTTGGGAACCCAAGGACAATGTTAGAACCTAACCATTGAAAATTATACTAGCACTTATAAAGGAAAAATATATATTTTTGGGGATCTCAGTAGCTCTTTCGACCAGGTCAACTGTTCAAACCTATAGGATATTTTGTTGTGCATGGGCATACCCGAAATTCTTGTAAAATGTTTTATGTTCTCGTCACAGTGGAGTGACTGCTTCTGTGAGGTATGGCTTGGAGGGGGAGCATACTGAACCCCTTGCCTTAGCCAGAGAAGTTCATGAAGGCTGTATCCTTGCCTCCACTATTTGTTTTGTACATTATTGGGTTGAGTCTCTTTCTGATTCATAGTGGCAAGTAACAGCTAAAGGTGGGAACCTTGTTTGTTCCTGCACTGCTTTATGAAGAAAATGCTGTCTTAATTGTCCATCACCAATGGTTTAAGATGCCTTGTTGATAGTTCTGTTATGGCCAACTTGGACTTCAAGACCAATTTTTAAAAAGCATATGGTCTGGGGCAGTCCACATCATAATCACTATGAAAGAAAAGTCTATCGCAAGAGTGAATGATTTCTCTTATTTGGAGGTGATCTTTGATGTTTGCAGCTCCTGGCTTTCTAGCCTTTCTCATAGGTGTCTCCATTTTAATCAGTCTGTGTGGACAGTCTTTGAGCTAGAGGTCAAGGTGGCAAACAAACCTGTGCTGCTATCATAGAAATTTACAAACACAAGTGTGTTCCAGTCCTGATCTATGGGGCTGCAATAGGAGGATATCAAAAACGTGAAAAAATACAACAGGAGAAGAATCGCTTTTGTAGGCAACTACTAGGACTCTCCATCTAGTCCGCACTTCTGAATGTACACATGAGGAGTTGGGACTTCCCTACATTGAGGAATCCATCATCTTGGTCTGCTCATTTTTTAGATTTCTTTATGGGTATATGAGCAGGCTAATTTGCACCAGATGGTCATCTGTGACTGTCAAGCCTGCGTGCAGGGCCCTAAAATTGAATGGTTACGTTCAGGAGCGGCCCGTGCAGGTAATAGCGTTGGGCGAGGTTGTGTGGGGAATTAACATCCGATGACGAGGGAAAATTAATTGGATTGGAATTGGTTTTTGTATAGGGCGATAGCTACCCGCAGGCGTCCTAGCGCTTAGCAGAATACAGGTGGGTGGAGCGGGTCGAATTTATCTGCTGCAGAGAAAGGTTTTTAGGTTTTCCCGGAAGTGCAGAATGTTAGGTTCTGAGCGGATAAAGATTGGGAGGGAGTTCCAGAGCCTTGCCGCGTTTGTTGAGAACATTCTTCCTCCACTCTTTTCTCTTTTGAACCTGGGTTTGATGACTTGATAGGCATGGGTCGACCTCAGCTGTCTGTTGGGGTGGTAGGGGGTGATCAAGGTGTGATTCAGGATTGCTCCTTTCCTCCAGTAGGCACGGTGGCCAATGCACATGCTTTTAAATGTCCTTCACCGGCAGCCAGTGAAGGGCTTATAGTTCAAATTTCACCGATTGGCGGCGGGGAATGCGCAGGAGAGTACGGGCAGCGCAGTTTTGAATCACCTGGAGTTTTTTCAGGGTTGATTCGGGGGCTCCTAGATATAGGGCATTTCCGAAGTCCAGCCGGGAGAGGATTAGGCCCTGGACCATGATCTGTCTGGCCTTGAAAGGGAGGAGCGGTAGGATCTTTCGGATGAGTCTAATAATGCCCATGCAGGTGGCAGATAATTTGGTTGCCTGGTGGCCGAAGGTTAATGCGTTGTCCAACCAAATTCCCAGGCTCTTGATGGTGTTCCTGGCTGGGGGTGCTGGGCCTAGTGCTGGCGGCCACAAAGAGTCAATGGATTTTTGTGGGGAGTTACCCAGTATTTATTTTATTTTATTTATTTTATTTATTTATAGAGTTTTATATAGCGCTGACAAGACCCGTGGGTATCAGAGCGCTTCACAAGGAAAGAAATACACATATCAACATTCAAATAGCATTGATAATAACAAATTGATCTGAGGTAGCAGGTACTATACTCAACGCTGTGATTAGCTATGAGTGTTCCTATTATCTGTGCAATTACCAGTAGGTGCTTAACATGTAAAGAAATGACATATAGACATTATATTAACATTAATAGTAACAAATAGATATGAGGTAGAAGGCAGTGTATTGTAGGGACGTGATTAGATATATATTCCCCTATTAAATGCCCAATTAGCAATAGATGACGAGCAGGCTGAGCTCAGGTCAGAAATATCCCATCTAGCTCGGTGGGGTAGGGTTATAAGGCATTCAAGTGCATCGCAAGGATGAAATGGGTAGATAAATACAATGAGGTAGCAGTTAAATGTTTGATTGTGAGATATAGTTATCGGTGTCTAGCCTCAGCTTGAACACGACAGCAGTCATGTTTCATGACGAGGAGCGACCTCCATTCTTGTAGGTGAACGTCTCAGTCATCTTAATTTTTCTATGTCGGGTATTTACTCATCAAGTGGCTCTTCAGTTCCCGTTTGAATGTCATGGTATTTTGAATCATCCTGATGTTTGGAGGGAGGGAGTTCCATATTCTGGGGGCCGCTCCGGAGAATGCTCGGTTGTAGGTCTTTTTCTTGTGGAAAAAGGCTGGTCGTAGTAGTAGTTCTTTAGCGCTTCTGGTTATTCTGTTACCCCCTGAAAGCTTAAGTTTCTTAGCCAGGTATCTAGGCGTGTTATGGTGGACCGCTTTGTGTGTAATGCAGGCCATCTTCATTTGGATTCTGGCCTCGTAAGGTAGCCAGTTTAGTGCTTTCAGGTGCGGGGAAATGTGATCGAATTTTCTCGTTCCCGTAATGAGTCTAGCCGCTGCGTTGAGGCAGGCTTTTAGTGTTGCTGTGGCTGTTTTCGGGAGACCCGCTAATGTGGTGCAGCCGTATTCGATCCTCGAGATGACTAGTGATTGGATAGCCAGTTTTAGATCCGACTCTGAGATAAAGGGTTTCACTTTCCTTAAGTAATTCAAATGGAAGCGGGCGCTCTTGGCCATTGCGTTAATATGATCTTTCATGTCGAGGTTTTCGTCTAGTATAATTCCAAGTGATTTGACTGAATTAACTAGGGTCGGGGTACAATTTAGCGCCGTCACCAGTTTGGACCATTCTTTAACTTCAGATTGGCTCTTTGTCGGTGAAATTAGCAAGAATTCTGTTTTCTGGGAATTCAGTTTCAGATGGTTTATTGTTAACCATCGCAAAGCTCTCTTTAGTGTTCTGTTCATTAGGTCGATGTCCTCAAGGGAGGCTATTTTTATGTATAGTTGCGTGTCGTCTGCATACATATGATAGGATACCTGTGATTCTTGAAGGATCTCCGTGAGAGGTTCAACATATAAGTTGAATAGATCTGGGGAGAGCGTTAATCCTTGTGGAACTCCGATTGCATTGGGGCTCGGGGCTGAGATTGCTTGGTTAACCAGGTATCGTTGAGTCCTGTTCTGTAGGAAAGAATTGAACCATTTCAGCACGTTCCCTGACAGACCCATCCTGTCTTGTAGTCTGGTCATTAGCAATTCATGCTTTACCGTGTCAAAGGCTGATGACAGGTCTAGGAGGATCAATAAGCATGTTTGATTTCGGTCTAGGGCTTGTAGGGCGTCATCAACAATATGCAGGATCGCAGTTTCAGTGCTGTGACCAGTTCTGAATCCTGATTGGCAATCGTCAAGTAGCGAAAATTTAGCGATGTGTTGACTTAGTTGGCCCTGCACGCATTTCTCAATGAGTTTGGCCAGTAGAGGGATGTTGGTCACTGGTCGGTAGTTGTTCGGGTCAGTTGCGTCAGCCGTCGGTTTTTTGAGGATGGGCATTATCTGCCCTGTTTTTAGGCAGTCCGGGAGGGTCCCTTGTGTAAGTGAGGCATTTATTATATCGGTCCATATCGGAACTAGAGTGTGGCTGACTTCTCTTACACATTTTCCCGGTAGAGGGTCTTGGTAGTGGTTGTTTGGCTTATGTTCCGCCAGCGTTTTGGCGATTTTTCCCTGGTCGTATAATTCAAATGTGTCCCATTTCGCCTTATTTTTTGTATGAGGACCCTCTGCTGAGACGATGGCCTCATTTTTAGGTGGAGGAAGGGTCATAATGTTAGTTGCTGCATTTGTGAGTTCAACTTCTAGCACTTTGGATTTTTCCGTGAAGTGTGCAGAGAATTCCTCGCAGCTTATGGGTGTTTTTGTCTTCTCATGAACCGTTTTGGCCAGTTTATTCGACTGTAGTTTTAAAATCTCGAAGAGCTTTCGAGGTCTATTTAAGGCACTGTCCAATTCAGATCTGATAAATTCTTTTTTGGAGTTGATAATCTTTTTGTTATATTCTTTCCTTGTCTTTCTGAGGGCTTTCAGTTGAGGGGAGGAGGGATGCTGTCTCCATTTCCTTTCGGCCATTCTCAGTTTGCGCCTATCCTCATTCAGTGATTCATTGAACCAAGGGTTTTTTGGTTTCTCTGCGACTTTTTTCAGTTTTTGGGGCATGGTGTCATTAACGATATTGCCAATTGAGGTTAGGTAGTGGTCAGTCATCTCATTAACATTCTGCTTATTGTTGGGTGGTTTCAGGTCTGTCTCACACCTTTCGACCAGTAGATCGATATTCGCCTCTTTTGTGTCTCTAATCAGTTTCTTGAGATTGCGTGGTTGCACGGTCCTGCCCTTTTTCATTGTAGGTAACGTGAATGTTATGGTATGATGCTCCGACCAATCACATGGGTCTATAGCGAGGATTGATGCCTCATCCTTTCTTGAAATAATCCAGTCTAAGGTCGCTCCATGTGAGTGCGTGGGTTGGTTGCAAGATTGTATAAGTTTTAGCTCACTGAGGAAGTCTTTGAGCGAGTTGACCAGTTTGTCATTGCCGTCATCCCAGTGGAGGTTAAAGTCGCCCAGGAATATGTTATTGACCTCCGAATTAGAGTTGGTCGTTATGATCTCCATCAGTTGCTCGGCGAACTTTGCGTTCCATTAGCTCTGTCTTGTCGCCGTTCAGTTTCAGGTAGGACTGGCTCAACCAGGTACATACTGCTTCCATGCAACCTCTGAGATCACTAGGATAAGAGGAGGGATGAGTCAGGGTAACCACCAATTGCGTGTCATCCGCGTAGGACACGACTTGAACGCCGAAAGGGCAAATTATTTCTGCGAGGGGGTGCATGTAAATGTTAAACAGTGTAGGGCTTAGGGACGAACCCTGGGGGACCCCACAACTGAGTGGTTTACTGGGCGAGGTGGTATTGCCCTCACAGACTCGGAATGAGCGCTCTGATAGAAATGATTGTAGCCAGGCCACTGCTGTGGAAGTTATCCCTAGCTCTGACATTCTGTGACGCAAGATGTCATGATTCACAGTGTGGAAGGCGGCACTGAGGTCCAATAAGATAATGGCCGCAGTGCCGCCCTGATCCACAATCGTTCTAGCTCCTTCTGTTACAGCTAGTAAAGCGGTTTCTGTTCCGTGCATGGGACGGAACCCAGTCTGTGAAGAGTCCAGTAAGTTATTTGCTTCCAGGAATTCTGTGAGGGATTGATTAACGTGCTTTTCTCCGATTTTGGTTATCCACGGTAACCGGGAAATCGGGCGGTAATTCCCCGGGTTCATCTGCTCTAAATTAGGTTTTTTCAGGAGGGCCTTAACTGTAGCCTGTTTCCACTTCCGGGGGACAAGCCCTGAAGATAGAGAGTTGTTAATCCGGTTCCGGATGGTGGGAAGGATGGTAGGGGTAATTGTTCTGAGGAAATGGGCTGGGGCTGGGTCACTGGGAGATCCAGACTTTACCTGTAGTATTATGGTTTCCAGGCTGGTAGACTCCAGAGGTGGGAAGGTTTCTAGGGTGGTATGTGGGGGCGGTCTGGTGTCCTGCTATTCTGTTTGGGGTGAGGGGGTAGGGGGAAGGAGGAGTAGATCGTAGCTATTTTGTTGTAGAAGTAGTCGGCCTGTTCATTGCAGCGAGTTTGAGCAGTCAGAGTGTCTGGTAGCTTATTGGGAAATTTGAGCAGGCTTTTCGCGATATGATATATCTCCTTGGGTTTAGATGCTGCTTCATTTATTTTATTTTCGTAGAAGATTGCTTGAGCTTTTTTTATGTCGTTTTTATAGATTTTTGTGGCAGCCCGATATTCATTTTTGCCGGTTTCTGAATAGTCAAGCCGCCATTCTTTTGCATTCTTTCTTAAGAGCGCGCAGGTCCTGTGAGTACCAGGGTGCATTTTTTGGTCTCTGTTTGGGTTTGATGTCCTTGAATGGGATAGTAAGGTCTAAGGAGGTGGTGATCCAGTTATTGAAGTTGTCATTGCTGACAATCGGGTTGGGGTTGTTTTCTGGGACAGAGGCTTCCAGTGTGGTTGTCCACAGGTTGGTATTAAGTTGTGACCATTTGCGGTCTCTGCTGGAAGCAGGGGGGGGGGGGGGGGGGGGGGGGGGGGCGTGACCCTGAGGGTGCCCAGGTAAATGGGATCAGAAAGTGGTCCGTCCATGGGAGGGGGATGGATGGACTAACTGTGAGATTGGTACAGTTCCTAAAGATTGGGTCCAGTAGGTGAACTTTTTCGTGGGTGGGTTGCAGCACTAGCTGGGAGAGTTCTAGTGCCTCTAGATTATTACGTAGTTCGGCGGCTGCCGAGTCCAGGGGGGTCATCCAGGTGCACATTTAGGTCACGTAATAAGGTGTAATTAGGTGCGGAGCAGACTCCACTGGCTACCTCCGGTGCGAGTTGGTTTATAAAGTTAGTTGAGTGGTCGATAAATAAGAGTCCCTGAGAATGTGCATGTGGGGGAGAAGTCCAGCGAGAAAGTGAGGTGTTCGCAGCTGGATAGGTTAGTTGGAGAGGAGCGGCAGGTGTAGCACTTCTTGTAAATGATAGCTATGCCGCCGCCTTTTCCAGAAGAACAATCAACCCGAAGTATTTAGTATTATTCAGGGAGTGCTTGAATGACATCGGGGTCAGAATCTGTTTGTAGCCATGTCTCCGTGAGAAAAATGACATCGGGTTCTTTGTCAGAGATCAGCAGAGATATTACTGCGGCATGTTTAGGGAGGGATCTGCAGTTCAGCAGGAACATATGGTATGAAGGGGGGGTGTTGTTGGTTAGCTTTGATACTTACAGTGTGGGCAGCTGAAGAGTTTTGTGGTGGGATTCCAGGATGCGAGGCAGTGGTCGTTGGTGTGGCCTCGTAGTTGATGTAACGTGCTGGAGGAATAATGGATGGATTTATTTTGGCCAGCGGTCGTGGCCCCTGTTCCTGGCCTGTCGCGGACGGGCGCAGGCGGGCTTGCCTTTGGCGCGCCTTCGGCGTCCCGCCAGCGCCACCTCTGCGCCCATCCGCTGCGCCTCCTGGGAAGGGGAATCATTTTGTAGTGGCGAGGGCGTGAGGGTGGGAGGGGCCTAGCACAGGTCAGTTTGATCGTGTTCCTCACCCAAGATGGCGGGCCCGGAAAAGCTAATGCGGCAGGTGAGCCGGAGGCTCAGTCGATTTCTCGAGGGGGGGGGCAGGATCCGCTCTCACTCAGCGGCGACCTGAATTGTAAGTAGCAATTGAAATAAGTGATTTTTAAAAAGTGCAATTTCTCCAAGAATCGGTTTCTTAGTGTGCGTTTAAATACAATAGTGGGCTTTTCAATTCAAGCGACAAAGTTTTTAAGCACAGTCCCGGCTTCCGCCTCGGGACCAAAACAACACACCACACTCACTCGTAACCATTATTTATATAATTCTGCCTCGTCGTCTGTTGAGTACCCTCCCTCCCCTCACCCCGCTTCACTGCTCTTACCTGCACGGGCAACTCCTGGTTAAGTTATATCAACAATATTACGGAAGCTTTGGGTAGTCCTGAATTGTTTACTTCCCCACATTTGACTTTTATAGGAGGTGCCTATAGAGTCAAAAAACTATGTGTCTTTCTGTAGGGCAAATCTAGAAGATGAACAATACAAGAAAGCTATTGTCGGGGACTATGCTATGATTGAAACTTGTGACGGAGTCGAACCGTATTTAAATCGTGTGAAAAACAGTGGGGAAAGATCATTGCTTGTCAAATTTCCGTTAAGTACCATCACAAGCTACTTGTATTTTCCTCTTGGTCAATATGATTCAGCGTCCATCTTTTTTTTCAGTTTAGAAAGCTTTATTAAAAGAAATAGAAAAAACATGTTCCATTGGATAACAAGGAATAAGAATGAAAAACAAATGGTGAAAAACCCAAGACATCATACATTTTCGGGATTAAAAACCAATATTGAGAATAAAAAAAGATCAAAGAGTACCATAATAAAATTAGCACATTTGCTTTTGAGTTTTAAAGAACAGAGAAGGGGTGAAAGAATGAAGGAGGAAAGAAAAAAGGGAAGAAAAGAGGAGAGAAGAGAGAAAAAAGAGAAGAACAAAAAGGAAAGGAGGAAAGGAGATAAAAGGTATCAGCAATCATATCATATAATCTAGTAAAACCTTCCAATAACAAATAGAACAGAATTGCACTTAGCAATATACAATCATACATTATGAACATTATAAAAAGGAATAAACACAGCACTCACAGCAGCTATAAAACAATGTTACTATTCTTGGCATGCAATGCAGAGGAGACCAGAAGGCCTCTTTACGAATAAGCTGCTGGGAGGTGGTTACATAAGCTCTATCAAGCCTTGATGGTGGCATAAAAGATTCCACAAGGCGGAAAAGGAGACTTTGGAGGCGTCCTTCCAATTAGAAGTTATAACCTGAAAGGCAACAGCAATGGATAAATATATAAATGAGCCAAGTTTACGAGCACCAAACCTGCGTATAGAATTACTACCCAAAAATATGGACTGCATATGAAAAAGAAAATTAGTGGAACAAATAGAGGAAATTGACTTGCACACTTCTGTCAAAAAAGTAGAAATGATGGGGCAAAGAAAAAAGGAATGAATATATGTGCCATGAGTATTCTTACAGGACCAACAATTAGGAGATGGATCAGAGCTCAATTTAGAAACAGCTAATGGGGTTAAAGATAATTTCTGATAAAAATAATAGAGCGTTTGACTGGTGCTGGCATTGCATGAAGTATGGTGTATCCAAGCCCAAATGAAGTGTGTATAGAAAAAATTTGTTGCAAATCCGTTTCCCATAAAAGTTCAATCTTGCTCTTGGGACAAGTGGGTAGAGAAAAAAAAGATGTATTTGTAAATGAGAGGCAAGGACTAAAGGAGGGAGGTAGGTAACAATTGTATAGAAGGGTCAAGTGAAGAGGAGGAGATATCAGAGAAAAGAGAAAGCCGTTGAGTTAAAATCAGTCTCCAAGAGTCAAACTAAGAAAGAGACGTAACGGATATATTATATTTAGATTGGATTTCCTGAAAAGATAAAAGCTGCGTATAATTTATTAAGTATTTAACCTGTGAAATCCCTTTGCTAATCTTTCCAGAAGATAGTACGGTTAGAAATTTTAATAGACTTATTATGCCAGATATAGGAATCCAGAAATAGCTGAAGTGGTGAACGCGATTTAATAAGAATCGGAGAGAGAGTAGATAGAAGATATGGGATAGTAGAAGATTTGAACGAGTGAGGAGGATGAAGAAAGATGGCTGACGAGGAAAAGGGGAATGGATGAATAACGGATTCCTCCAATTTATACCATACTGATAAGGGAGGGTCACCTGAAGAGGAAAGATAAGGCAAAAGTTGCAGAATTAGGAAGGAGAAATTATATTGTCGAAAATTAGGAAAATTAACCCCACCCCTATCTTTAGGTGCAGACAAAGCAGAAAGAGAGATGTGACCTTTCCGATTATTCCAAAGAAATTTACTCAGGATACTGTTAAGATTCTTAAAAAACTTTGAAGGAAGTTGTACCGGTAACATGGAGAGGTAGAAATTAATTACTGGAAGCATCATCTTGGAGGTATCCAACCTGCCCCACCAGGACAGAAATAAAGAGGACCATTTCCCCACCATGTCAGAAATATTTGTTAAAACATCATCCAAGTTAAGTTTAACTGTCTTAGCAATTGAAGAAGAATATTTTATGCCTAGACAAGTAATGCAATTAGTAAAGTCCAAACCTTCAAACATACTTCTAAGGCAGTGTTTATTTAACGGAAGAATTTCAGACTTCGAAAAATTATATCCATACAGGTCAGCATAAGAAGACAAAGGTCGATAAAAGTGGATAAAGAGGTAGAGGGATTGGATATATATAGCAAAATATCATCGGCATACTTCGATAGATTTATGAGTAAAACCCCGAAAGGCAAGATTTTCTAAGGGAGTGAAGAAAAGGTTCAAGAGACAGAATGAAAAGCAAAGGAGACAAAGGACAACCTTGACAAGTGCCTCGTTGGAGATGAAAATAAGGAGATTGGAAACCATTAACAAAGACCAAAGTGGTAGGGCAGGAATACAACAAACTAATAAGGGATAAAATAACAGGACCGAATCCATGCCACTAAAGGGCATGCATCATAAAGAGCCAATGAATGCGGTCAAAAGCTTTCTCCGCATCTAGAGTGATAGCAGCGACCGGGGTGGAGCTTTTGGAAGCAAGATGTATAATATTCAAAAAAGTTCTAGAACTGTCTGCAATTGTTCTACCCTTGACAACCCCTGTTTGCTCATAACCAATCAAATCGGGGATGACATTATTAATACGAAGAGCATGGACCTTAGCAAAAATCTTACAGTCTAAATTGATTAAAGAAATAGGGCGATAATTATCACAAGAAGGAGGATCCTTGCCCTTCTTAGGAATTAGACAAATCATAGCTTTGAGAAAGGAACCACAAGCTTCTTTGTGAGACATAAAATGTTGGAATAAAGATAAAAGATGAGGAAGTAAAATTTGTGAGAAATGAAGCCATCCGGGCCAGGGGATTTATCCTTTGGTAATTGGGCTAGGGCGGACTTAAGTTCAGGAAGAGAAATATCCCTTTCTAATATGGAGCAATCAAGAAGCGAAGAGGGACGTTGAGGGAGAGCTTAAAAAAAAAGTCTCAAGCCTCATCAGAAGGAGAGGTTTCTGGAGTGTATAGCGTCTTATAAAAATCAGTGAAACAGTTTAATATTTCATCATCCTTGAAATGGTCAACACCACCATTATCAGTAATTGTAACTGCCTTAAAACATTGGGATTTTACCTTTAAATAAATGGCCAGTAGTTTGCCAGCTCTATTGCTACCTCATAGAATTGAGGGTTAATATTGAGTAGGGTACCAGAAGCCTCCTCCGTCAAAGACAACTTACCCTGGCTTAACTTTTTTAAAGCATCCTCATTGTGAGACGTAAAGTAAGCGTGTTTGAGATGTTTAATAAAGGCTAACAGGGAAGCGGAATCCTTCCTACACGGTTTCTTTTTAGACTCAACATATTCAATGATGAATCCTCTGGCTGTTGCCTTGAAGGCATCCCATACAGTGGGAAAAGGAATATCCTGAGTAGCGTTCCTAACGAAGCACTCTGGCAAGAATTCTTTAAAACGCTCCAGAAACCTATGATCCTTGAGTAAATAATTATTGAAGCGCCATCTGCGTGACTTGGAGGGTTCAGAACGGAGGTCCAGACTAATCAAAACTGGAGCATGATCAGAAATAAAAATAGACCCAATATCAGCATGGATTAGGTTAGGAAGGAGATGAGAACTCAAAAAAAAAATCTATTTTAGAAGAAGATTTGTGAGTAGGAGAATAGAAAGTGTATTCTAACGTGTCCGGATGAGATATTCTCCATGCATCAACCAAACCCCTCGAATGAATTGTAGTCATGAAGCTTTTTTGCATTTTGTTGGGAATGTACCTAGCGTGGACTTCCTATCCGTGAAAGGATCCATGACCTGATTGCAATTCAGCGTCCATCTTAATTGCTCCCTGTGATGAAGTTTCCATTCAAACTCTGGCGCAATTTATGTAATTTCGTAAATATTATGTGTCACTTGAGCATACATATTTACTGCAAGTTTTCAAATCATTTGGTTTTCATCAGCACAGCCCTGCAGTATATTTTTTACGTATATTATATGCAATTCGTTTGCGTAACAAGATGAACTTTTAAAGCTTGTTATATGGAAACAATCGAATAAAGCTTGTGTTTGATTGAATTTCCAGTTTAGCATTATGATTCCATTAGATAAATTGAACTCACCACCCATAGGTTGTCTCTGGTCTTATGGGTTGGACATTTTATGTAATAAAGGGTGTGACGTATGCAGACTGCCACAGGGCCCTCCCCACCTTTTCCTCACAATTTTCACAATGCTTTCCTTAGTGGGCCCGCATGATTTCTAATACATTCCTGACTCAGGGGACCACTGGGCAATGGCCACACTGGCTGGTGAGAGTTACCCATCAGGGAAATTGGCAGGGACACAAGGGGAGATGTACCCGTCACTGCAATGAATATTCAAGGGACATTATGGCCTCTGCTGATAGTGTAATTATCCATACTGGAGCTTCAATACTGGAGCATCAACACTTCACTCCGCCTAAGCTTAGGGCCATGCAACTATTCATGTAAAGTGAAGATTTGTGTACTACAATGGACCCTGTCCATACCACTCTGTGAGGAAGTGGTTATCGGACAGAGCCACCCAGGTGCGGAAAATATATACAGGCATGTGTAACTGAGAAGATGGCAAACTGGCATTTTGGGGGGTGAATGGAGAAGAGGGTGGAGGGACTGTTCATGTTGACACTGCCACTCTGTGTCTGTTGTTACCTGTCCTATCTTTAGCGAAATTTCAATAAAAGATTTGAGTAAAAAAATTGGGGCATTTATCGGTGGAGTCCCATTTATCAGAGGTGAGAGGTATCTAGCTCCTCGTGCAGGGGGGCTGGGGGCTCCATGCTTATGGGACAGTGCATGCATTTATAATGGAACAGCATTGAATGAAACACATTTTTGTTGAGAATTGTTTTATTTTTGTTTCCTTGTAGGTTGTCTCCGAAGCCACTGGTGCTGGTTGGACATTTCTTCGCTGTTGCACTTTATGCCGTGTACTTCTGCTTTAAGTCAGAACCATGGCTGACAAAACCACGAGCCTTTTACAAAAGTGGGGCCGTTCTCTACAAGGCCTGCTCCGTTTTATTTCCTCTCATCTACTCGGAAATGAAGTACTTGATATATTAAATTTAATGGGAAAATGAAAGGCGAGAGACAGGACTTCCCATGCCTTTACATTGTGTCAGTACAATTTACTACGGGGCATATTTAAATTGTCTTGGAGAGCAGCGCAGTAAGTCACATTGCTGCACTGTACTGCATGACAGTGAAAGGGCAAGGACGCACCATATTTAAGGCATATGGTGAATGGAAGGAGCACCTTTCTGCACAAAAACAATCCCCTGAGGAAAATTTCTCTTTCTATGTGTGCTGCACACATAGAAAGAAGAAGTAACGAGGAGAAATAAATATATTTATTCTCGTTGCGCCTGGGAAGGTTTATCTTCTTTGCATGGAAGTTGCGTGGGAGCATCCACGCAATCCCCAAGGAGCGCCTTTCCCAAGGCAGAGTAAGGCAACGCAGTGATTTGCGCTGCATTGCTTTACACCCGATTTATGGAGCCACTCAGGCCCACGCAAATTGGCGTTGCATGGCTTTCGAAATCTAACTTAAGGTTTGCATTGCACATGTACCATGTTGCGTGATGCAAAAGCAACGCAAACTGGGTCATAAATATGCCTCCAAATTTTTACCTTAGAGAAAATATACAAAAATGAAGGTGTATGAGTTGCCTGATTAAATGTATTTTCAACATTTTTGTAAATATGTAGATATTTGTAAAAGTGATCCATCACTCTGTTACTCACTGGGGAGCAAAATGTACTGTTTACATGGATTACATATATTGAAGCAGTGGTACTAAACTTATTTTACAAACTGACAACATTCCTCTTTCTGGGCTCTTGGCATTTATGACCTACTTGTTTTGCCTACTATATTTTTGGTATTTAAACAATGTACATATTCTGTTATGCCTTCATATATTTCCAAAATATTTAAGCTGTGAATTTTTTGTAATAATAAAACAGATCATTTCACCAGCCTTGTAGTTGTCTTAGGGGGAAAGACCTTTAAAACAAGAGCACAGTTATGCCAGCGCTTATCACAATCTGCAGCAGAGAGCATTTTTGTAAGATGCTCTTATAACCTCAGGGCCATATTTGTGAGCTTCTTTGCCAAATGAAAAGTGAGATTTATGAAGCCATGCAAGGCCATCTTACGTGACCCTGCGCAACTTCATAAATCTCGAGTAATGTAACAAAGCACAAATCGCTGCATTGCGTTACTCTAAGCAAGAGGCGTTTCCATGGGTTTTGCGTGGGTGTTCCCACACAACATCCATGGATTTTGACACATTCCCAGATTTACAAGAACAGTTAAACCTGGGAATGTGCCAAAAAGATACACCTCCCAATGTTTGGCATAACGAGGAGAAATAGCATTTCTCCTCGTTTTTCCTCTTTTTATGTGTGCTGCATTGTGCAGCATACATACACAGAGGAAAAAGCCTCCTCGAATTGTTTTTGTGCAGGAGGTTGCCCCTTCCTGCACAATAAACAATACTGCATGCAACGGAGGCACCCTTTCACAGGTATCCCATCGTGTGCCAGTGCAGGGGGGAAAGTCAGGAAAGCGCCGTATCCCTTAATTACAAAAACAACAAGTGATGGACTGAATGTGGATCAATGTCACACACTCCCCCAGTCAAAAGATCTGGGCCCAAATCCATCGTTTTTTTGCACTCCACACCACCCTGGGTTAGACAATGGCGATATGCAAATCAGCTCTGACCCTGTTGCCCCATGGAAACAGTCCAGTCCGAACTACAAAAGCCATGTCCTTCCCAGAACGGAATCAAGCATCCGAGGACCGGACCAGTTTTGAGGTAACACCTCTCATCAGCCCGGCTAGCTTGACTCCAAGTGGTGTGGAGTGCCTGGGACCCACGCAAAAAACGATGGATTTAGGCCCAGATCCTTGTACTGGGGTGAATGTAAGACATTGATCTACATTCTGTCCATCAAATTGTTTTTTGAAAATTTCTCCCTGAGTGTACTGGGGTAGCTCAGACGTGGGTCCCAGAGCCTCCACACCACTGGAGTCAAGCTAGCCGGGCTGATGAGAGGTGTTACCTCGAAACCGGTCCGGTCCTCGGGTGCTTGATTCCGGTCTGGGAAAGATATGGCTGTTGTAGTTCGGACTGGACTGTTCCCATGGGGCACAGGGTCAGAGCTGATTTGCATAAAGCCATTATCTGACCCAGGGTGGTGTGGAGTGCAAAAAACGATGGATTTAGGCCCAGATCCTTGTACTGGGGTGAATGTAAGACATTGATCTACATTCTGTCCATCAAATTGTTTTTTGAAATTTTCTCCCTGAGTGTACTGGGGTAGCTCGGACGTGGGTCCCAGAGCCTCCACACCACTGGAGTCAAGCTAGCCGGGCTGATGAGAGGTGTTACCTCGAAACCGGTCCGGTCCTCGGATGCTTGATTCCGGTCTGGGAAAGATATGGCTGTTGTAGTTCGGACTGGACTGTTCCCATGGGGCACAGGGTCAGAGCTGATTTGCATAAAGCCATTATCTGACCCAGGGTGGTGTGGAGTGCAAAAAACGATGGATTTAGGCCCAGATCCTTGTACTGGGGTGAATGTAAGACATTGATCTACATTCTGTCCATCAAATTGTTTTTTGAAATTGTATCCCTTAATTATGGCGCATTCCTGCCCTTTCCCGTAACGCAGCTCAGCAAGGTGACTTGCTGCGCTGCAGTGCGCCACTTTTTCATAAATGTGCCCCTCAATGTCCAAAGCAACTATGCTAAATGAGAATCCGTTAAGCTGCGTAAAATTCAGCTTCAAAAAATAAAAAGAATTATCTTGAACTAAGGGACATTTGCCTGCATGGCCCTTTGTACCGGTGTGCTGCTTTTGAGGGACGTTTATGCCTTTTTATGTGTTCTATGTTGCACAAAAAATGAAAGAGGTAAAAAAAAATGTGCATTGCTGATTTTGTCTCGTGAACGGGCAACATTATATTTGCAACTTGAAATCTTCCGTGCTTTCAAACGTGCTGCTAAAGGGAAGACTCCCCACAAAGACTTCAGGTGAAAAACCTAAGGCGTCACCAAGGCATATTTATGAAATGTAAATAAAAAAGAACTTCAAAATGCTCAAACCACTTTGCTGCTATTGGTGCTCACGAGCTTACATTTTATAGTTCTTTAGACTATGTCTTGTGCAATGTCGAATGGAGATTAAAAACTCAACAGCAGCAGCTTTAGGCTCAGTGTGCTGTATATTGGGACATTTCAAATCTCCCCCAGCCGTCCACATCTCAGTAAGGATGTTATTTTTCTCTACGTCGTACGTGGTGTCCCAAAATATTTTGATGTATACAGCCAGTCAATGTCAATACAGCACTCGGATAAATGGCAACATGACAACATTGGTAATTAAAATGTCATCAAACTGAAATTGCTGGTTCATGCATTCAGGGTGTTTTCTATGTCCATTTGATATTTTTACTTGTTAATATTACTTTTCGAAAATGTTTATGAAGCGGGACAGTAATTTCCACTTGGCACCATTTTTGCAGTTTTACACAATAAAGTGGATATTTACATACATACCATTTGCTCCCTTTTAACTAATTTCCTTCAGAAAAGTATTTTTCTTGAAAATCTATTTGCAAATATAAGCACAAGAAACGTGACCATAATCACCCTAAAATGTTGATAGTTAAGGTCCATTTTATAATTTGTTAATTACACAAAATATAAGCAATATCTTTTTCCTTGTGTACACTCTCCTAAAGTCTCCATAACTTCTTTTATATTCTAGCCCAAACTGACTGCATTAGAATGAGGAGTTCGTTTCTGGCCACTCCTATTTCGTCACAGTACCACTAAATATTTAGTATTTTCTGCTTTGTATTCTTATTTGTGGCTGATTTCCCTTGCTTGAATGTGTTTCCTAATAACATAAATGGATGCTTTATGGTTTTTACTTTCACTTAGTGGTGTAGTTCAACATATTGTGGTCGGTGGATAGACTTCCAGGAAACACGTATCACTGTGTCTCAGCAATCCATTACCAAAAAACCCTGTGCTTGTTATAATACAAAGGCTTCGGGTAGGCTCACAATACGGTATAAACCCTACAATTGCCCGATCCTTCTGAAAAATGGTGCAGGTCTGATCATGGCCATGTGCAGCAGGTCAAAGACTGCTTGGAGATTGCACAGTGCTATGCAGATCGCGAAGAATCATTCTTAGTATGTCGACCTTAGCGGGTGATCCACTCGCAGTGTTTAATATATTGTTCATCAGAACTATATTCCAAAGACAACCAGTCAAGTATACAGTTACCTCCGAGCTCCTTTCTCGTCCCCTTCCTTACTTTATGAGGTGAACCTCTCTTTCCTTCTTTTTACACATTTTTTAATAGGGAGGTGGAAGATGGCCCCAGGTGTAATAAAGATTACTAGTACGTAATTTGCCCATATCCATATGCATAGACTGGTAAGGATCAATGAATGCCCACAGATATGCAGATCGAAAGTTCTAATCCCAGCAGGTCTGACAGTCTTTATTGCTTTGGTGGCCATTGAGTTTGGTAATATGAAACCCTGTAATTTCTCCCATATGGACATGCTTGCGGTGTGAACTTATTCTGATAGATGGTCCTATGACAAAACTGTGGGTCACACTCACCTCATTTTCACAGCTGTGGTGTAGTCTGCAGAATATATGGGCTTAAAAGTCCACTGTAGTTGATCTTTTTTCTCTTGTAGGCCATAGTATCTTCGGTCATCATTTTTAACAAAGGCTCACTTTCCTTAAATTCCTAACTTCACCCATATTATCTCAGATGATACACCTGTGTGATCTGGAAAAGGCACCATGGTGTTAGAAAATAATTTTAGGGGGTCTCTAAGTACATTAGGGTTAAATACCATCTGATGGACCCAGGATTTGCACATTGAAGACCTCACTTCACCTGGAAGCTCTGCAAGTGAATGTCCTCCATGAAGAGGGCAATGAAAAAGCAACTCGTAATATACTCTGCAGTGCTGGCAGTGGCAACGCATGGATATTCAGGCCAGTTGTAGACTGCTGGCCCCTCGGGTTCCCTGATCTCGGCAGAGACGGCGGTCTCAGGGCAGACCCACAGTGTGACGGTGGTTGGACTGCCGTCACGAGTACGGCAGTCTTAAGGACAGCTGTACTTGTAATAAGGCCCTTAGTCCTTGATGGAAACTTTACCTCAGAAGCTCCCATTGCACGCAGAATAACTCCGATTGAGCAGTAAAGACATACCGCAAGGCAGGTGGTATGAAGTTGAGCCAGGGTACAGTAAAATAGTGTTGCCACAGGTGGAATACAGATTTCAGTGTTCATTTAAGATTGTGAGGTTTTATAAAAACACAATACGTTATGACTACCAGAATGCTAGAGAAGACCATGCACCACTGCTTGAATCAATCCCAGCTACACACCCCTTCTTCCCATCATCAGCAAATACACGATCCACCAACCAGAGGTATGACTGAATGCCAGAGCACCTCAGAAACCCTTGGCTCTCAAGACATGTGATCTGCTATACATCACTCCTCAACCTGATCACAGCCCAATGCCCTTTCTTCCTGAAAGTACAACATTAGCTGATTAAAGGCTTGGCCTACTCCCAGAAAATGCTATAAGGCACAGTAGAGCTGAGATCCTATTACGTACTGCTCACTGTTGCTCCAGACAGTCCCAGCCCACCTACCCCTACTTCTGATGGCCACTCAACCCCCATGGCCCCCCGTGCCCATGCGTCTTAGTTAGGGGCTGGCAGAGCACATTTCCAAGACTTCACAAGTGCCTAGTGACTCCCAGCCAGACCGCAACACTCCACTAGACTGACATTATGTACCTATTGTTCACTTCTGCCAGAACCGTCAAATGCCCGCTTAAACCCCCACTCAAGCACAATCGGCATCGGCCATCTCCTTCAACTATACATTTTTTTAATAACATATTTTAATTGATTTTCACAACGCTACATATTATGTATTTCTCCTAACGCTAATTAATGCTCCTGCTACAGTCATGTATAAAGCAGACTCCTCCAACATCATCTCTAATAATAAACTTTTTTTTTTTAAACCTTTATTCGCAATAAGTAGTGGAAGACAAGCAAGAGATCATCAATGACGTACATACAAAGCATACAAAGAGTCAGGTGTAGTGTAGTGCAGCGGCATACATGAAGTGTCCAGGTGTCATATCCAGAAGGGGGAGCACAGCGGGCAAAAATGAAGTCATGGCAACAGCAGTGGCATGCGACGTTACACATCAGTACAGAGCATATAAACACATCAATAATGCGAATAACAAGCATATACCTTCCCAAGGAGGAGAGCAGCGGCAGGGCCGCGGGTACGTACACACAGTGCAGCAGTCCCTGAGGTAAGGCATCATAAGCAGCACCACAAGGGAGAGGGCCGTAAATCCCCGCTCCCCCGCCGATGGTCATAGCATACCCCATACATTGAAAGAAGCAGTAGTGCAAATAGATAGACCCTCACATCGTGTAAACTTGACAAGTGGCAAAGAAACGTGTAATTCCAACAAATGAAGCCCCATTAACCCACCCCAACCCGATCTGCACTGTCCGAATCAGAATCCTGCACAGCCCTGGTGAGGAGGTACACCTGCAGTGGGCTCCAAAAGTCTCTGGGCCTACAGCGCACAGGCATCATTTCTGCGTAAACATTATATTGGTCCTGACAATAAACGACATCTTTCAACCAGTCCTCGAACTGCGGTATTCTGCCCCTTCCCCAGCAACAGGCCACACGCCTCTTTGCCAGCAGCAGAGCCACATCCACAAACCTACGATATAACGCTGGCACCTCCTTGGTATAACCCAACAACAGGACCATAGGATCGAGTGGCACTCCATTGTCGGTCATAACCTGGAGAGCATCATGGACTTGCACCCAGTACTCCGAAACTACCCCACACTCCCACGCCAAATGAAGAAAATCGGCACCTGGCATATGACAACGAGCACACCTATCATCTTCCGCTAGCCGGAACCTGAGCTTCCTAGCCGGGGTGTAGTAAAAACTCTGTATGAATTTGTAGTGTATGATCTTTAGGCGGCAGCTAGAGGAGATGTTGGCGGTCACACCACAACAATACTTCCACTGGTCATCAGAGATGGAAATTCCAAGCTCAGCATCCCACTGGGCTCGCGCCCGCCCAGGCGAGGCAGCACGTTGTTTCCTGATGGCACCATACAATCTAGACACCAAGTGACGTCCATCAAAAAGTAACAGCACATGAAGCGGTAGGGTCACACCCGGCTCCCCGGGGAACTCGGGTAACAGCGACCTCAGGCCTTGTCGCAGCCGGACATAATTAAACATTTCAAGCGGGGAGTACACCCCACCCCCAAAGAACTGCTCCAGGGTACGGAAGGTGCCCTCACGAAACAGGTCACCCCAGGTAAGTATCGCAAGACGACTGCACAGGCGCTGGAATCCAGTTTCCTGCAGAAGAGACAGAGCAGGGGGATATATCAGAGGCAACGCAGGCGAGTAGAGAAAAGCGACATCCAGCGCCTTTGCGATACGCTTCCATGCATCAACAGTGCAGGTAACGGTCGTTTGGTGTGTGTCAATGTCTCCAACATTACCCAGGACCATGCCCTCCAATGGGAGAGGATGAGCAACCCACTGTTCAGCGGCCACCTGAGGCATAAACGGCGTGGGGCGCATCCAGTGGTAGGCGTAGTGCGCTTGAGCGCTGACATAATACAGTTCAAAATCAGGGACGTCGAAGCCCCCATCGACATAAGGCAGCGTCAGCGTAGCCCACGCCACTCATGGCTGTTTGTCCCCCCAGAACAGCCGAAGCAACTCCGAGCGGAGACGAGTGAAAAAATAAGACCCAGGATAATACGGAATGTTTTGAAACAAATATAAGAAGCGGGGTAACACTACCATTTTAATGAGAGCTGCTCTACCCGCCATAGACAATGGTAAAGACATCCACCTCGTTATGCTATCTGCTAACTTAGTTATAGCCACACCGTAATTAAGCTGTAGCGTCTCCTCCTTGAGCAATGACACAACAATACCCAGATACCGCAGCTCCGAGTCACACCACTCCAGGGGGTATTCAAGTGGGAAACGATGAACCGCTGCAGTGAGTGGAAAGAATTGGGATTTCTGCCAATTGATTTGAACTCCAGATATACCGCCAAAGACAACAAACTCACGTAGCATCGCGTTAAGATGCAACTGCGGATCCTTCACATAAAGGGTAACATCATCAGCATACAGGGATATGCCAATCTGCCGCTGAAGACAATTGAACGCGCTCTGTTGATGCAACTGCTGAATCTTACATGCAAGAGGCTCTATAGCAATGGCAAACAAGAGGGGAGAGAGTGGACACCCCTGCCTGGTCCCCCTCGTGATCGGGAAAGGGGAGGACAACACACCATTCACAACCACTCTGGCCATAGGGTCAGTGTAAAGTAATTTAACCCATGATATAAATATTCTGGGAAAGCCCATCCTGCACAGAACGTCTATTAAATAACCCCATTCCACCGAGTCAAACGCTTTTGTCGCGTCTAGAAAAATAGCAGCCACCGGAAGCTCCGGGGCTATGGTTGGAATCAAGGAGAATAATGTACGAAGATTGTGGAGAAGTGTGGCTCACTGGTTAGAGCAGGCAGACCCTGAAGCAGAGGTCAGACCCGGGACCAGGGTTCAATTCCCGACGCGGCAGGGTGTTGAGCTCAAATGTCCATGGACTCGATAATTCTCGCTTCGGTGCCTGACCTAATCATGGGTTCACACTCTGCAACTCTGGGCATTAAGCTTGCTTAATCTCCACAACGGCCCCCTGCGGCGGGATGCCTGGCTTTCACCTTGGGGATGCCCTGTAGGGGCTATCTCACAGGGAAAAACCAGGACGGGTTCCCAAGGCAAGCGCGGAGATACCCCTTCGGGGGTCGATTCTGGCGCTATATAAGAATATAATAATAATAATAATTATGGGACGTCGCCCGTCCAGGCACAAATCCTGACTGGTCAGGCAGCACTATAATGGGCATAAGCTCAGAGAGACGCATCGCCAACACCTTGGCCAGAATTTTAACATCGCAGTTGAGCAATGAAAGAGGCCTATAGGAACCCACGTCAAGGGGATCTTTTCCAGGTTTGAGCAAAGAGGTGATAGCAACTTCCCTCATAGACCCTGGTAGGCGCCCTACCTCAAGGGATTCCTCGAATACCTCCCGCAACACCGGAGCCATAATATCCACGTAACATTTATAAAATTCGGCGGGGAGACCATCAAGGCCTGCAGCCTTGCCATTATTAAGAGACATGATGGCACTCCTGACCTCATCGACCTCCAGGGGCCTACCCAGAAAAGCCCTATGATCATCAGAGAGCCAGCAAAGCGACAACTCATCCAGAAACCCCCCATATCTCACATCTCCTGAGTGCTGGGAAGTGTATAAGTGTGTGTAGTGTTGCAGAAACGTGTCCCGAATAGTCGTCGTGTCCGTACAGCGCGTACCATCAGCCAAGACCAGTTCCAAGACATCCGAACCATGCCTCTGGTGTCTCGTAAGAGCAGCAAGCACCTTCCCCGGTCTTTCACCTTCACAATACCGTCTAGCCACCCAGTATTTTCCCCTATGCTTCGCTTCCCTGGCCGCTTCTTCCTCGTACTCTGAAAGTTTACCTCTAAACTGGTGCATGAGATCAGGGTCAGAGCCATCAAGCAGTCTACGCTCTAGGCGTCGTAGGTCAGCTTCTAAGCCAGCAAGTGTACGAACAATAGTCCTGAGTACCCCACAACTCTTGGAGATTGTGACCCCCGGATCGTAACTTTGAATGCCTCCCATATCACCTCCACACTGTCCACGGGAAGAAAGCCTCTATTTCCTCGCCCAGCTCTGCCTTAAAGATGGGGTCCAGAAGGGCCGATGGGAAGAGCCTCCAAGGCGGTCGCGGTCGGTGCAATCCAGGCACCGATACCACAACCCTAACTGGACAGTGGTCAGAGTATGTCCTGGGGAGGTGTGTCACCCCACGCAATCCAGCCACTAGTCCTCTGGAAAGGAAGATATAATCCAACCTCGCCCAGGTGCGGGCCTGCGTCGTGAAATGCGTGCCCTCCTTAACAGTGGGGTGTACATATCGCCAGCTGTCTACCAGCCCCGCCTCTTCCACAATGCCCCGCATGACATCCCTGGCCTGAACGTTGTACTGATGACTCCCCTCCGATCTGTCCTCAAGAGCCCCCATTGCCAGATTAAAATCCCCCCCCCACACAATATGGGAAGCGTCCACAGCAAGTACATGACCCCACAGTGCAAGAAAAAAAGCAGGAGTATCAACATTCGGTGCATAACAATTCACAAAAAGCACAGTGATCTGCCCAATCCTCCCCCACAACAGTACATATCTCCCGTCAGAGTCTAAGTGTGATCCCAACTCCTGGAAGGTAAGTGATTTCTTAATCAATATTGCAACCCCCCTTGCATAAGAGGAGTACGATGAAAATTTCCTCACAGTGGCCCACCTCCCTCCAAACGCATGTGCTGGTAACCGGCGCAGATGTGTTTCCTGCAGAAGCGCCACCTGTATGGCATGTCCGTCCAGATATTGCAGCACATTACGACATTTCCTGGCATCATTGAGCCCACGCACATTCCAAGAAAGAATCGATATCCTATCCAACACTTCGACCGACATTACTCACAAGGAATACGTCCCAGGGAACCCCGAAACCCCGCAACAGGCACACCACACGAGCCAAAACAGTAGGCCGTAGCCGCCGCGCACTCACTCCACCTAGTAACACGAAAATCACAGCCATCCATGCTGTCTTCCAAACCCAGAACCAATCCCCCCCTCCCAGAGCCAAACAGAGCACAACCGTGCAACAGGCACGCAGTACCACACGAGAACAATCCGCCTGCAGCACATCCAGCAAGTGAATGAAAAATTACCAAAGCGTCCCCTCCCCCCACCACCCACCTGACCAACCCCAACCTGTCAGGACCCCCTACCACCCCCCCTCCCCACACCACAGACATCCATCCATCCGTCCAGAAAATCAGTCGCACAACAAAGTAAAGTGTAAACATTGAAGGGGTATTCCCGTTGGGGGTGCCCACCAGAGGTGCACTTCACTACCCTCTCACACTATGCCGCCCTTCCAGCCGATTAGGCAAAGATACGAGGCAGGCACAGTGCTGGGGTGGGCGCCCGGAGCAAAGAATAAAAAAACCCAACCATCGCCACCCCAATAGTCACAACATACGGCCTCTCGGAGCGGTCCGGAGGTCCACCCATCCGCCCACAAAAGCACATGTCTGTGGAAAAACAGCCGCTAGCGGCAGGTGTAGCAGTATCAATATGAAGTGTTCAACACAGTCATCATGCTATCAAAAACCTGGTCAAGCGTCCTCCTCCTCTCCCGCCGATTGGTGATCATTCTGTCCCAGTCCATCCTGGCGGCCAGCAGCAGCCCGTTCCCTCTTCAGCCGCTTCACAAAGTCTTCCGCCTGCTGCGGATTTGTGAAAAAAGTCTGCTTCGCCTGATGAATGATCCTTAATTTTGCAGGGTAGAGCAAGGCGTAGTCCACCTAGAGGTCCCTAAGCTTCTTCTTAACCGCCAAAAATTTACGTCGTTGCTCCTGCACCATCGGAGTGAAGTCCGGGTAGATGGTGAAGTTGACCCCCTCGGAAAGTGAGCGGGAAGTGCGAGCTGCATGAAGAGCCGCATCACGATCCCGATAGTTCAGGAGGCGAGCAATGATAGGGCGCGGAGCCGCACCGGAGGCCGGTCCCGGTCCGAGCGAACGGTGTGCCCGCTCCACAATGAACTGGGTAGAAAAGGCCTCCGCCCCAACTGCTCCAACCAAGAGTCTTTCCACATACGTTTCCATCTTCCCAACATTTGTCGTCTCCGGCACACCCACTACGCGAATGTTGTTGCGCCAACTTCTCGCCTCCAACTCCTCATTCTTGGCGGCTATCACTCGTAGGATATTGTCCATCCTCGCCAATTGAGTGGTATGAGTGGCCGCAGTGTCGTCGTGATCCGAGATTCGCTGTTCCGCCGTAGTCAGGCGCTCTTCATGGACATCAAGTTTATGTACTACCGCGTCCATGCGGGAGGATAGTTTGTCCACTTTGTCCACTATGGTGGCGAAGCCCTGCCGCATCTCCTGCATCATCTGCTGGAAATCAGGGGTGGCCGGCTGCGAGACAGCGCCAGCGATAGGCGGAGGTGGAGATCGTGAGGTCCCAGCCTCCTGTACCAGGCGTGCGCCCCTTCTAGAAGCCGTAGAGTCAAAGGAGAGCTTAGGTTGCTTATTGTCAGGTTTGCCCATGGTGATACACACACAGCATGCACTGATGGCGTGAATAGGGAGGCAAGGGGGTTGATCCTCGAGAACAAGTCCACGGTCAACCCGGTAATGCACTCAACAGGAAACGCGATGCAAAAAATGTCAAAAGTGGGTTGTAGAATGCACACCGCCGCACAGCACCGCCAGCACCCTCAGTGCAGACACAGCAGGCCGACGCTGCCAACAGGGCAGCCGTACTGACGATAATAGGACATAGTCCAATAGGGCACAGTAATGACCCTGTCCACCACACCACAGAGTAGAAAGGGTAGTGCCACTCACAGCCCTCGAACAGGGACAGCGTGCAAGAGTCAGCTCCAACAACGTCTCGCAGGGTCCAAGGGCGGTGCAATCCAGGATCACCAGGCAGAGCAGGCGTAGTAGGGGGTAACCGTGGACTATGGCAGGCAGATGGCGCCAGCGCTGCAACATCCAGCGGAGGGGTCCCGCCGTGAAGACTGACACGGCAGGCTCCGCAATACGGCGACTGCTGCAGTGAAAAAAGGGCGCCAAATGGAAAAAGTCTAGGTCCGCCTTGCCATGCTAAATAATGCCACAAGTAAACCTCATTCCGATGTGTAGCGCACTCTTGCTCACCCCATGCAGACTTCAATCGGCCTCAGCAGCTCCGCATATGGGGGGCACGAGCAGGCGTACATGCCCCGCCACTCCCCTCCGCGCAATGGCCGCGTCCGGTTCCAGGGATAGACCGCAGCTTCTACTTCAGTTTCGCTGCTACAATCCCAGGCGCCACCCGCACCAGCGTCACTCACCCAGCGCTGCCGTCCACGGGGCAAAGGGGCAGCAACCGGTCGCCACCAGTCAAGCAGTCACGGAGAAGCACCGAGGGGGGAGGGGGACAGGCCCTCTCCCACGTGTGCAGCCGCGGACCAAAGTGGGCTGGCACGCCGGGCCGCAGAGCGTCCGCTCTCCAGAGCGTGCGGCGGTGAAATCTCCGGACCCTCTAGCGTCGGCTAGGAACCTCCGATCGGGACAGGATTTCCGCCGAGGGCAGTCCGTGGCCAACCAGAGCAGAATCCGGGATCAGGGCAGGGAAAGGCGACGGTCAGGCAGGATTTCTAAGCGGATGAAGGCTCCGGGCTGCAGGAGCCTCACGGCAGTGCGGCCATGCTGCAGTGCGCCCTCTAGCGCCCTTCTCATCTCTAATAATAAACTTGATACCATTTTTCTTAGGAACAATTGGCTTACCCCACCTATTGTTAACTATCCTTGGTAAACTAGTGATGCAAGGCTATAACATCCGGCTCAGCCAATCAGGAAAGGGAGTTGCAGACGTCTACTGCTCCTCTACGCCTCAAACTTTCTAGAAGCAACCACCCTTCAACACTTTGAAATTTCTAAGCTACCGCTTTCCAATATTATCCACAAAGCCCATTGCATTGTATGTTTTGGGAGCTTTAGGCCTAGATATTGCCAACTGTGGCGCCTATTCACAAATTTCATTTTATATTATATTTTGTAGTACTATAAAACTTACTACAAAATGCCATTCACAAACTAAGGGGTCGATTATGATTGCGGTGAATCCGCATCCTCCGGGCCGGTGGAAGCCACCGCTGGCTCGGAGGATGCGGATTCACCGCTGCGTTCCGAGAAAACACTCAACGCTAGATTAAAATGGCAGTGGGAACAGCGGCGGACGGCAGGTCTGTCCGCCGCTGATCCGCGGGGTGTTGACCGCAATTTGGTGGCGATGTCTGCAAGACACCGTCAGCCAAATTAGGCTGTGTTTGTAAACATGCTTTTCCGCTGTGGAAAAGCATGTAAACCTTTGCTTCTGCAAGGGGCCCCCAGGGTGAAGAGGGGTAGGGGGTGCACATGGGGGGTACCTATGGTACCCCCCCTTGTGCTTCAAGCAGTATCCGCAACAATGTGAAAGATACGGGATGTGACCGCCAAGGTGGCAGTCACATCCTAATTGGTATGGAGGGGCCGCCGCTGCCCCTGCGGACGGTCCCTCCACCTCGGGGTGGCGGACGGACGCAGGTCCGTCCGCCATCATAATCGACGTCTAAGTGTGGAAGCCTGCGATTCCACCTGTCCTACCTTTTTCTCTGAGGAGATCTCTGCCTAACTGGTCAATCTCCACATGTAAAGGTATACGTTTTAGGTTTTAGTAATTAATGTGGAAGGACAGTAGGGAGTGACTGGAAAATGGGAAATATTTACGACTAAAGGGAAAGGGTTTAGTGAGGCGTAAGAGGAGAAAGTATAGGGAAGTTTCCTATCCTTTACCATAGAGCGAGCTCTGCCCTGAAGGAGGAGATCTCTGTATGGTAACGTATAGGGAACATTTAAAATGTTATTAAACTATGTATTTAGGGGCATAGTTACAAGTTTAGTGGCGCAGGGCAGCGCAGCAAGTCACCTTGCTTTGCTGCCCTGCGTAACAGGGAAAGGGCAAGAATGCACCATATTTATCCAATAACGGTGCATTCCTGTCCTTTCCCCTTGTGCTGGTGCTGTTTTGGCAGCCTAGCGCCAATGCAGGCACCCTTGCATGGATCCAAGGGTGCCTCCGTTGCATACCTCTGCTGCATGCAGGATTGTTTTTGGGCAGGAAGGGGTATCTTCGTGCACCAATACAATTCTGAGATGCTTTTTCCTCTTTCTATTTGTGCTGCATAAGGCCGCACACGTAGAAACATAAAAAAAGAATGATAAATAAAGATATTTCTCCTTGTTACACCTCACCTGGGCAGTGTAAGATTTTGACGCATCCCGGGTTCACAAGTCCTTGTAAATCTGGGAATGTGTAGAAAACCATGGCAGTTGAGAGTGAACACCCACCGCAACGCCCATGGAACGTCTCCCTTACACAGAGTAATGCAACACAGTGATTTGCACTTCGCTGAGTTGAGTTGTCTTACTCCAGATTTTTTAAGTCATTCAAAGCCACGCAAAGTGGTTTTGCTAGGCTTCATGAATCTCACTGAGGTTTGTGTCATGCATGTACCACTTTTTAAAATGCCAAGAATAACAAGTAAAGTAGATGAATTCATAGTAATTTGGTTGTATTTTATTTCAACATGTTACATTTATCAGTTAATAAAAATTTTGTTTTATTTTTAGAATTTTTCACTATTTTAAATGATCTAATTTAACTTACTATTATTTCCTATGGTGGTGGAGCAATCACAGCTGCCGAATCTGGGCCTTGAATGAACAGCTCCAGCTCATTACGCACACAATTTGGGTAGGGTGCTGCGGGGCTTAGAGCCTCCGTGCAACTTTGGATATCCCTCCTGATCTCGGTAACAGGCAGAGTGGTACTGCAAAAAATAGTCCTACTACCACGCTGCTTATATATGTTTCAGAATTCAATGTGCCCATTGACCGGCTTGTATTCTGGGAAATTGATGGGTTGCTAGCTCTCTTTTTGTAGCGCTTTCATCACAGGTTGTCTAAGTTGTTTAATTTGTCTTTGTTCCCCAGCCACTCTCTAGTTTCACTTTTGCTGCTGCCATTTTGTTGTTGTTGTGCCTCGGAGCCCGTCCTCTACACCCCGCCCCCTCCTCCCAGCTGATCCTCCCTCCCACTGACTGCATAGCCCTGCTCCCGCCCTCGGAAGCGCTGTGACCGTCCTGACGCTCTCAGTAGCGGTCGCTCCCCACGCTCCCTGCTCTCCTTTTGGTATCGTTGGGCTGCGCTCTTTGCTCTGATCTGCTCATTTAAAATCTGCTTGCTGCTGTCTGTCATAGCGCTGTAGTGCGAGAAGCATTGTCGAGTACTAGAAATAATGAGAACGCTTTAGCTGACTTAAGCACTGTGTTATTCATTTGCGCAGTCCCTGTTGTAGCGCTCGCTGTGTTGCTCTGACTGGAATGTGCATTGCTTGTCTTGTGCATCGATTTTTGTAGCGCTTTCATCACAGATTGTTTAAGTTGTTTAATTTGTCTTTGTGCCCCAGCCTCTCTAGTTTCACTTTTGCTGCTGCCATTTTATTGTTGTTGTGCCTCGGAGCCCGTCCTCTACACCCCGCCCGCCACCCAGCTGATCCTCCCTCACCCCTCCCCCCTCCACTTCTCCACTTATGACAGATGCATTTGCGCGCAGCGTTCACGTGCAGCGGTCGCGCCACATGCGCGCTGAAGGTGCGCCAAAGGTAAGCCCGTCTACGCCCGTCCGCGCCTGCACCGCGCCCAGCGCCAGACCCCCTGGCCCCCGCAAAATCCCCTCCACCCGCATAACGTACGACGCCGCCACCCTCTTTGCCCTGAACCCTGGACGCACACCACAATGCTGCGAAGCTGCCCCAGGACACACCCACGGACACTTCGCCTGCCACTCCTGCAAGTTCGCCTGCATCAAGACCCACACCAAATCCACTAACTCCAAACACAGCTCCGACTCTAACAACCTGAAGTGCATCCTGCTGAACACCCGCTCGGTCCACAGACACGCCACTGAACTCTGGGACCTACTAGACACTGCATCACCGGACGTCGCCTTCCTTACAGAAACCTGGATGAACACCTCATCAGCGCCCGACATCGCCATGGCCATCCCGGACGCTTACAAGATCTTCCGAAAAGACCGCACCAACCAAACAGGAGGAGGCATCGCCATCGTCCATAAGAACACCATTCGAATCATGACCAGCTCCGACGATAACCTCCACTTCCAGATTCACACCGACCCCAGGACCACACTTAGAGGCACCCTCATCTATAGACCACCAGGAACCCGCACACAATTCAACGAAGACATCACTGACTTCATCAGCCCACATGCCCTCAACTTCGAGAACTGCATCCTACTGGGAGACCTCAACTTCCACCTGGAAAAGAAAAACGACAGCAACACCACCACCCTTCTGGACAACCTGGCCAATCTCAGACTCAAACAACTTGTTGACACCCCCACCCACCTTGCCGGACACACGCTCGACCCTATCTTCACCTCCAGCAAGCACATCTCCTTCGATCACACCACAGCTCTCCACTAGACGGACCACAGCTGCGTTCACTTCAACTACAAAAAGACCTTGACCCACAAACCCCCACAACCTGTTCCTCGAAGAAATTGGAACAAAATCACCACCGACCAACTCTTCACATCGCTTAACCAAAACCCTCCGGCCATATCATCGGATCCAAACCAAGCTGCCACCAAACTCACACAATGGATCACCCACAGCGCTGACGAACTAGCACCCATGAAAAACCACCAGATCAAACAAGGTAGCAAAAAAGCCCCCTGGTTCAACGATGACCTTAAGAAATCCAAGAAGTTATGTCGTACACTCGAGAAAACCTGGAGAAAAAACCCAACCACTAACAACCTGTCCACCTTCAAGGCCGCCACCCGCAAACACCACCAATTGATCCTATCCACCAAGAAATTAGCATTCAAGGATCGACTCGACAACAGCGCCCACAACAGCAAGGAACTATTCAATATCGTCAAAGCATTTACCAACCCCACCGCCGGCTCAAACAACATCACTCCCTCCCAAGACCTATGCGACTCGTTATCCTCTTTCTTCCACAACAAAATCGCCGACATACATAACAGCTTTGCAAACCAGTCCGAAGAACAGTCCACTCCACCCACCTCCGAACCAAAACAGAACTCTCACAACCTTTGCGCCTGGAACCCAATTACTACTGTTGACACCATCCGCCTGATGAACTCCATCCACTCAGGATCGCCAACCGACCCATGTCCCCACTACATTTTCAACAAAGCTGACTCCATCATCGCACCCCATCTCCGTGATGTCATCAACTGTTCCTTCAACTCCGCTACCTTCCCAGAAAGCTGGAAACACGCCGAACTCAGCGCCCTTCTGAAGAAACCCACAGCAGACCCCTCTGAACTTAAGAACTACCGCCCCATCTCACTCCTCCCATTCCCTGCCAAAGTCATTGAGAAAGTCGTCAATAGTCAGCTCACCGCCTTTCTTGAATCCAACAATTCCCTCGACCCTTCACAGTCCGGCTTCCGAGCCAAACACAGCACCGAAACCGCCCTCATCGCAGCTACAGACGACATCCGAACGCTACTGGACAACAGAGAAACAGTTGCCCTCATCCTACTTGACCTCTCCGCCGCCTTCGACACAGTCTGTCATAGCACCCTGTGGGGACTCAGGGGGGTCACCGAACAAATCTACCGACAAAGGGGTTTTAGGAAGTGCAGGTTTTATTATTTTGTATAGTCTCCGTTTTAACACAGGGATCTGGTAGTAGGGAAGCGGATTGGCTGCCTCTTCTGCTGCTTCCCGAGCTTCTCCCAGTCTTCTCGTCTCCCGGTGTCTTCTGGGAGGCGTAGTCCTAGCTTCCGCCGTGGTCGCAAGGGCTCCGGGTGGCGATACCAAAAAGAAAGCAACAACAAAAAGAAACCAGTATTACTCGGCTGGTCTGCCGAACAATCGGTAAGGGAGGGGTGGTGAGGACACACACGTGCAATCTAACTACCCCGCTATTCGTGAGGGACGGTGAAGGTAGGGGGATAGTTGGCAGTGATGCCTCGCATGGGTCAAGGGGGTTTGCCCCGCTTACGTCCCGCCCAACCCAGGAAATGAGACCGTACCTGTCCTAGCCACACTTCCCGGGAAGCGTGGCTGGGCGATGCGCCTTCTCGGTGGCCTCCTGGCGTGTCGCTGTAGTCGCGCTGCTCCCCAGGGCTGTCTCCTTGGGTCTCCGCTCCTGGTTCGGTCTGGTCTCGCCTGCTCCCGCTACGCTCGTCACTCTCTCTCTCCTCAGCTCCGTCCACGATCTTCCACCACTCCTCGACGTCCTTGCTCTTCCTCCGCTCCACTCCGTCCTCGTTCTTCCACCACTCCGCTCCGTCCTCGCTCGATCTCTGCTCCGCTTCGTCCTCGCTCCTTCTCCACTCCGCTCCTTCTTCGCTCTCCAGTCTCCACTCTCCTCCTCCGGGTGTAACACACCTCTGTGTGGTTTCAGGGCAGGGTTTTACCGAGCTGACAAAGGTGGGTCTCCGCTCCGGCACAGCCCACTTAAAGGTACAGGGTCCCTCACTGTCCAGCACAGGAAGGCAGCTGACCACGTCCGTAGTTTTCCATGAGTCAGTGTGCTGTGTAAAACAAGGAAACACGTGAATAGGCAGGCCAGGGGGGCCCGAGTCCAGGTCCCCTAAGTCACACACCCTCATACAACGCCTCAGCAATGTTGGCATACAAGGAAAAGCTTTGGACTGGATCATCTCGTTCCTCGCCGGGAGAACCCAGAGAGTCCGCCTCCCCCCATTCAAATCAGAGGCCACCGAAATCATCTGCGGAGTACCACAAGGATCATCACTCAGTCCCACCCTCTTCAACGTTTACATGAGTCCCCTCGCATCCATCGCGCAACAACACAACCTCAACATCATCTCCTACGCAGACGACACCCAGCTGATCCTCTCCCTCACCAAAGACTCTAACACCGCCAAAACCAATCTACACGAAGGCATGAAAGAAGTAGCCGAATGGATGAAGAACAGCAGCTTAAAACTAAACTCGGACAAAACGGAAGTCCTCATCCTCGGATCATCCCCCTCTGCCTGGGACGACTCATGGTGGCAACCGGCCCTGGGTACAGCACCCATACCTACAGACCACGCACGTAACCTGGGCTTCATCCTAGACTCCTCCCTCTCGATGACCAGACAAGTCAACGCCGTCTCATCCTTATGCTTCAACGTACTTCGCATGCTCAAAAAAATCTTCCGTTGGATCCCCACCGAAACAAGAAAGACTGTCACCCACGCACTGGTCACTAGCCGACTGGACTATGGAAACACCCTCTACGCCGGAACCACAGCCAAACTACAGAAAAAACTCAAACGCATCCAAAACTCATCAGCCAGACTCATATTGGACATCCCTCATCAAGCTCACATTACCGGCCACCTGAAAGACCTCCATTGGCTTCCCGTCAACAAGAGAATAACGTTCCGTCTCTTCACCCACGCACACAAGGCCCTCTACGACCTAGGACCCGAATGCCTCAACACACGACTGTCCTTCTACACACCCACCCGCCAACTACGATCATCCAATCAAGCCCTCGCCGCAATTCCGCGCATCCACAGATCCACCATGGGAGGAAGATCCTTCTCCTACTTAGTGGCCAAAACCTGGAATTTTCTCCCCACTCACCTCCGCCTTACACAGAACCACATTTCCTTCAGAAAGCATCTTAAAACCTGGCTATTCGATAAGTAATGCACACACCCTCCCCCAAGCGCCTTGAGACCCTCTGGGTGAGTAGTGCGCTATACAAATTCCTGAACTTGAACTTGAACTTGAACTTGTTTGAGAGGGCAAGAGAAGTAGAGTAGGCCTAACTGTAGTGAAGTTGGATCGAGTGGATGGGGTCCTACAGGGCCGTAGCCATTTGGGGGTCGGGCCAGCCCATATTAATCTCCCCCCAACCCAAATGTAGGAGACAGCTGCCACATTATTTATGAAAACCTCAGTTTATGATCAATTTATCGTAAGTAACTGCAATCACATTTGAATGCATACAGTCTAGGTGGAAAACAACGCTGGAGTTCAGAATGTGAATTATTCATCAAATACATTCTTTTATCTTGATACATCGACTGCACGTTCAAAGACTGAAGTTACTAGTCAGGCTATGTCCTCTGACAAATTGGTGCTTACTCTTAATGTCTAAATATTGTTTTATTTTCTTTCCCTGACTGCAAAGTGAGAGGATTTTCAATGAGACCTATGTGACAATCTTGCTAGGGTACAGGCAGGGCAACTGGAATTATGTTGCAGGAGAGGCTGAAATTATAATTATATGGCAATGTTGAATAAATTATGCGGCAAGCAAAATCACAAAGTATGCAGCTTATTGCAGCACATTTTGTGATAGTAGTAATTCATTATTTTGCCACTTTTACACGTTAGCACTGTCTGGGCAAAGGTTTCACTTCATTAGGACCAGTTCCGCATCCAAATACAGCTAACAGCAACTGAAAGGGGAACGGTCAACCTTTGCCAAGGACCTTCCATTGTGCAGCAGCACAAGATATAGTGTTTTTAGTAACTTTGGATCTTTTTGAGCTAGAATCAATTTGTCTTTAAATTTGCAAATTATGCCTCAGATGGTGGATTAGGACTGCAGGATGTCAATTTGTTTCTAATACTTGAATACCTGTACATGAACTGTGCACATATGGAGACATATATCAACAATTATGAAACCAGAAATTAGGACATTTTGTTTCTAACTCTGAAGTGTGATGGAAACAAAAAAGATTTCAACAGGATCAAAACAAATCTTGGTGCTGCATACATGATAATATTCTATTATATTATATTGCAGCATTCATATAGTGCTTACAACCCTTATGTGTGGCACTGAAGTGCATACTTACATGGGCAGCAACCTACGGCACATAGAGTGATGTGTGGTTGGAAGGGCGTTGTCTTTGTTTTGTGATTGTAAGGGGGAAGTGCTTCCATGTCATGCATGATGACCACGAAGTGCGCTGATCGTGTTATGGGCGCAGCATGTAGTGGATGATGAGGTGTGAGAGACACCTGCACAGTTTATGGTTTTTAAGTATGTTAGCAGCGTTGAGCAGCTGTGCATGTCCCTTCCTGGTATTTCCTATGAGTATGGTCTACTTAGATAGTTACAGCATTGGGTTGTCTAATCAGATATTTTGTGTGTAGTTGTGGGCCTGACTGGCATGGCTGAAGGGAGAGATCTGCGGGGATGTGCATTGTTACTGTTGTCCCATATCTGAGTATTATTGTGAGATGTAAAGAAGCAGCTATAATGTATTTATATTTGGGACCTGCAATGCTGGACTAGATTAAATCCCTCTGATTGCTCCACAGCATGTGACAAATCTTTTCCGTCCCTCCATGCCTGTTCATTTAGTGATGGCTCGTTTATTGGTTGCACAGTACTGGTGATGGTCAATCCTCATAGCAGATATGTCTTATGTGAATATAAAATGTGTAAGTGACAGTTGGTGACAGACCAACCGCAGAGTGTGATAGTATTAGTATTAGTGTGGGCTAGAAATGTTGTATATGAAGTTATAGAACTATATATTTCCCCAGTACACAATAGGTCAGCCCTCCTTAACTTACCTGACTATCGAAAGTAGATTGCTGGTTGGCTTGCTTCCAATCTGTGGATAGTAAGCTGAAGATTGAATTTGAGGATGTTACTGTCTTTCCGGGTTTATCTCATGGAATATATGTGGACGTAGTTGTCTTGAAAATAGCCATGTTTCTAACTGTCTTCCGAAGTGTATATCCTCCTGGATGCTTCAAATTTTGGCTGGTAGTGAGTTCCAGAGCTTGGCGGCTTTTACTGAAAAAGCAGTGCCTCCTACAGATTTCTTACGGTAAAGTGGTATGGTTATAAGTGGGTCAAGCCTAGAGTCCTTGAAATTAGTTAAAGGTGTAGCGGTCCTTTTCCTTGCAGACTCTGTGGACAATGAAAAGTGCCTCAAACGTTGCCTTTCTTGCTATAGGTTACCAGTGGAGTGATTGCAAGAATGGAGGCTTGCACTCTCTTGAGTGAAGGCAGAGAAGACGTCTCACAGCAGCATTTGGGATGAGTTCTATTTTGCATACAATGAATGCAGGTGCGCCAAGTTATAGACTATTGACATAGTCAAGCTTGGAGAGTACGAGTGTGAGTATAGCTTGCAGGTTCTGTTAGTATCCAAGGTCTGGGAGGATGCAACATAATAGATGCACTCTGTTTGAAATTAATAACATGTGGTATCTAATATTGGTCTGAATCCACGGTTACCCCAGGGTTTCTGATTCCTTTTGATATTGTTGGAGGTACCTCCTGTTCCTTAGGCCATATGACGGTAGGCTGGAATTTTTACTATTGTCTCCAACTCATATTCTCTGTCCGTTGTATTTAGCTTTAGATGGTTAATCATCATGCAAGTGTTTAAGGCCCGGAGGCAGTCGTCACGGTTTAAATCATAGAAGCCTTCCAAACAATCCATTTTTTAAATGACTTGGAACTCATCTGTATATTTGTAACAGGAGAGCTTGAACGATTTTATCAGGTTTGGCAACAGGGTTAGGTAGATGTTAAATAATAGAGAGGAGAAGTTGGACCCCTGAGAAATGTCACTGCGGTGTGTGTGAGGAGCTGATGTGAAAGTTGATATCAACACTACTTCACAGTCACAGCTGAAATACCAATATTTTAATGGAATTAGCTGAACTTCCTTCTTACCTTTTACATATGGTATGTCAAGGAAGAATTTGCAGAGCGAAATTATTTTACAACTGTATGGGCAATTGATGTTATAATGTTGTTCTTAAGGCAGCAATTTTCACATTGTTTCCTATTCTTGATACTTAGGGGTGTCACTACCTAAACCTACTAGCCATTTAGATGCAATGTCATATCTGGAAACCCCAAATTTGAATATGCCCTATTGCTTTGATTAGCCTTTTGTGCTAGGACAAAGTCATCAAAAGTCAGGTGCAACTTACATTTGACTGTCATTGCTCCACCTTACACTGGCCTGTTGTGAAATATAGCCTGCTGAGATAATGTATCTGCTCAACAGACTGTTATTTTGTTTGCTAGAGTCAGAAAATGTGTTATGTTAATGTGCCTGCTGCAGAGGGTTGCAAATATCCTAACTGTGTGTAGTGTGAATCTGCAATGACCCAGTATAGCCTGTCATGTCAAAAAGGGCTGCTATAACAGACTATCTTTCAAAAGTGGTTTAATATCTAGATAACTGGATCAACACACTGAGGATTCATCTCTTGAACCAAATAATGTGGAAACCATAATCGCATCATCTGAGGCAGAAAGAATTTGCATTGCAATTGACTTGTCTAGACATCTCCAATGAACAGCAACTAATATTTTCAGATTTTTATACATTGTCATTTAAGAGCTGTGTGTTACGAATCTCCTTTTTAAAATGTATTGACACCTTTGAACTTCTACTTTATCTAATTTATGGTCATAGCAAATACATTTCTCTAAATAGGTAAATACTTGGGATAGTGTTTTTACTGGGAGAAGGGTGGGAACACTGGGTAGTAGGAATTTTATGGATCTTCACAGATTACGGCATTTTCTTTCACAGGAATATAAGAAAAATTTGTGATTTAGCTAAAGTTTGTTGTTTGCAGGGCATTCTTGGTAAGAAAAGATATTGGGAGCCATGCAAACCACACCACACCACCCCAGACTACCTGAGATGCCTTTTTTTCAGAAATGTCGGGCCTGGTAGGATTTCCTCGGTGCCGACAGAGCTCCGGCATAAATATCACAGCTCCCTATATATACGGAATGGTCAATTCGCAAGGTAGAATCTTAATGTTTCCTTGTGTCTTAGGGAGCCTTTCTTTTCTTGTTTGATAGCCCAGTCATACAAGTGGAGTAGTATTCTTATCGGGAGAAGTGTAAGAACGTATGTGGGGGACATTTGTGGATCTTCACATATTGCATTAACGCGGTCTGCTTTCACTTTTGTATCACTGTGTTACACCAGCGTTCACAGTGTGATGCACAATATAGCAAAATGAAAAATCTAACTAGGGACTCATGGGAAGCATAACCATTGCGTACCGACTTTGATTCTGGAAAAGAAAATGTTTCTGGGTTTTTTTTCGACCACAAATATTTTCTTTTCCAATACTGTGGACCTTTTGATGAAGTCCACCACACTATGAAGGTAGTGTAGTGGGCATCAATGTCATCTGCCCTAAAACAGTTTAAACCTACCAAATCTAAGCAGCCTGATGTCTTTTCCAACAAGACTGCAGGGATATGATGGCCACGTTGTACTAACGTCTTTGTTCCATGACAACAGGGAAGTTCTCCAGTGGTGTGAGCCCCCCAGGTTCGTAGGCTTCTGGGACTGGTTAACAGCAAACAGCACAGTATTCAAAGAAAGGTGGCAGGTCTTGTTAATGGTGTTGCACAGCCAGGAGAGAAGTTGTTCTAGAAAAAGGAGAGAGCGTTGAGGGAAAGAAAGGAGAGTAAATAGAAAAAGCAAGAGAGAGTAGAAGTGATAGGACCGGATCATGGGGAAAAGGTTGAGAGGACGTGTCGACAGAGATTAGGAGATGGGGAGAGTAAAGAGAAAGTTAAAGAGAGCACAAAGGATCAAAATGAGAGGGAGATACAGGTGGAGATTTTAAGAGGAATTTAGACCTTATCATGTTTTGGCCAATACTCCAGTGTGATTTCAATGCTCAATTTTTCACTTTATTTCTAAAAGGGATCCTAGTGTAAGATCCAAGAATCCACTTTCATAGTGCTCTTTAAAGTACTATTAAGGTCTAACCATTGTAACCTGATTCACATTGCATTTTGCAAATTACTTAACAATGGCACCCATTGTTATTTGCTACTGTATGCCCTTGATGAGAAGTGCTGAAGCCTTGTCTTTTCCTGTATATGGGCCATGTCTACATTTGCTGGTGTAGTCACTGTAAAGTACAACCTGCTTTCTGAGAGGCCCAAGTTCTATTCAAGAGGTGATTTGGCTTTTTAGTGTACATTTAAATTTAACAGTCTCTTAACTTTTCCATTACATGAAGCCTGACTTTTATCTGCACCTGTGCCAATGCTGAACAATCCCTCTGCAAGTAAATATTTTCCATTCCTAGTACACATGACAGGTTTCCAAGCTTTTTATATTCACCACTCAGAAAAGTGCATGCTTATCCGAGCAATGTTAGCAGCATAGAGGGTGGCAACTTGAGGATCCTATGCAAGGAGTCTACTGCATGTGGTAGAGTTTACAATGTCCACAATTCTCAAAGTGGAGTACTCTTTAGCATTAAAATGGGGGATACCATGCAAACAGCATCAGCATCAAAGAGAGATGCTATCATGGAGCAGGAGCCTAAATGCAAACCATGAAATCAGCACTCACAAAGCCATAAGAGGGAGTGATACTACTTGCCCATGTATGGCTCCTCTAACTGGAGATGGAACTAGAGCCCTCCGCCAGGCCACAGACCACAAACTACAAATGGACTCATCCTGGTAAATTTCCTATCCTTTACCATACCAACCTGTCTTGCTGGTTGATGTCTAACGAAGATCTCCTTTAGTACAACACCTTTCACACAACCTACCTGTAAGTATGAGGTGTGTATGCCAATGTCAGTGTCTGCTTCAAGTCCATGTAGTTTTGACTGGTGCTTTTCAAATGTAATTAAACTATCCATCTTTTGCCACAGCCTTATAGTGAAATTCATTGTGGGACCTTCCTAACTTGCCCCACTATTGGAACTATCTGAAAGAGATACCTTAGTGATAGATTCCTTACCTTAGAATATCCCCAGACGTCAGACTGGATCCGGAAAATTTTGCATAGCAATACCCCTGCGCGCCGGGGTATGATCGGAATCATAGCCTGAATATCCCGAACCCGCTGTTCGGGAGGATAAACCCGAAACTGCGCCGAGTCCAGAACCGCTCCGATGAAGAGGAGCTTCTGGGAGGGACACAGGTTGATGGAGAACCCCAGCAGGTGCAGGAGATCGGCCGTAGTCTGGAGGTGGCTGGCAACTGTTTGGGGCGAGCCCACCTCCAACAACCAGTCGTCGAGGTAGGGGAAGACTGACACCCCTAACCTGCGCAGATGGGCTGCGACCACCGCCATCACTTTCGTGAACACCAGTGGGGCGCTGGTAAGGCCGAAGGGGGGCACGGTAAATTGAAAGTGCTCGTGGCCTACCGTGAACTGAAGGTAACGCCGGTGGGCCGGCAGGACGGGGATGTGAAAGTAAGCGTCCTGCAAGTCCAATGCTACCATCCAGTCTCCGGGGTCCAGGGCAGCTAAGACCTGAGCCAGAGTCAGCATCTTGAACTTCTCCTGTCGGAGGAAGCCGTTGACGTTCCGTAGGTCCAAGATAGGGCATAGGACCCCTTTGCCCTTCTTGGGCAAAGGGGGCCTGGTACCAGAAAGTAGTGGGAGTAACAACCACACCCTACTTCCGGCCCAGGCACGTGCTCGATGGCCCCCTTGGCCAAGAGGGCCGTGACTTCCTCTTGCAGAAGTTGCAAGTGATCCCCCGACACGCGGTGAAATTGCGGTGGCATGGCTGGAGGGGTCGCCTCAAAGGGGAGGGAGTAGCCCCTTCGGACGATTTGCAGCACCCACTTGTCCGATGTGACAGTGCGCCAGTGGAAGAGGTGATGGCGAACCCTGCCCCCCACTGGCATCACATGGGCCTAAAAGCACGGACTAGGAGGGTTTTGAAGCAGGTGCTGCGGGGGAAGGTGTGGACTGGCCTTGCCGTGGTCCCCGACCGCCGCTACGGCGGTTTCCACAGCCGCCACTGCGCTGTTGAAAGTTCTGCGGCACGTGGCTGGCGGCACGTGTGGGGGCGCCCCTTCCTTGGCCACGAAAGGAGCGAAAGGCACCCGTTTGCTGGCGTGGGGCCAAGAGGCCCAAAGACTTGTCCGTAGCCCTGGAGTCCTTAAAACGCTCAAGCGCATGGTCTGCCTTGTCGCCAAAGAGGCGATGGCCATCAAACAGTATATCCAGAAGGGTAGCCTGGACATCGGCCGAAAAGTTGGTGGACCTCAACCAGGCGTGGCGTAGAACCGCCACCGTCGTTACCGTCTCCCTGCCCAGTGAGTCCGTTGTATCCAGCCCACACCGGATGGAATACCCCGCTGCATCTCAACCCTCCGCAAGGGCTTGGGCGAGTTTAGCCTGGGCCTCCTCCGCGCATTGTGGCAGCAAATCTGCAACCGTGTCCCACAGGGTGTGGGTGTAGCGGCCCAAGAGGCATGCGGTATTGACTGACCGCAGTCCCAAACTGAGGGACGAGAACACCTTCTTCCCGATCGGGCGGGGCCATCGGGAAAGCGGTCTGGGAAGTGGAGGCCTGGATGACCAGGCTCTCGGGGGTGGGATGGGTGGACAAAAAGCATGGGTCGCCCGGGGCCGGGCGGTAGCATCTGGCCACGTTCCTATCCACAAGCGGACCTGTGGCGGGCTTGGACCAAGTGCCCACAAGAACGTCACACAAGGCCTCATTAAAAGGCAGCAGAGGCTCACTGGAGCTTGTCTGCGGTTTAAGGATCTCAGTGAGGAGGTTAGTCCTCACGGCCACGACAGGGAGCTCAAGGTTTAGGGCCTTGGCTGCCCTTGTCAACACTACACTATAAGCAGCCCCCTCCTCCGTAGCCACGGTTGGAGGGGAGACAAATCCAGTGTCTGGCGAAGTGTCAATGCCACTGGCCTCCCCAAGCTCATATGTCCAGTCCTGCTGAGACTGGCAATCCCATGCCAGAGGCTCCTCAGACCCCTCCCAATCACCCTCATCACCCATCTCCTGTAGTTCAGGGTCAGCGGATGGGGCCAATTCATGGAAATAGAAATCCCCAAAGGCCGTCGGTATCGGCGCCCAGCGGCACCGGAACCGGACCAAGGGTAAGATCGGGGACGGCGCCAATAGCAGGCGGCGGGGTCGACACCCGCTGGGCCGGCGCCGGTGAGGTCGTGAGGTCGACCGGCGACGACCCGGATCCGGAAGCGGATCTCCTCAAGCGTCACGTCATGCCCAGGGACCCGAAGGTGTGGGGCAGGCGGCGACGCCAGCGACTCTGTCAGAGCTGCGTGGGTGGTGTCACCCGAACCCCCGGCCACATCGCGCGAGCATCGGGGTGGGTCGGAGGAACGATGACGTCTCCCCGACCTCTCATGCCTCTTACCTGAGGGCTTAGAGCCTGATGACCGATGTCCATTCCCAGAGCTGCGAGGCCTCCGACCCCGCGACCCGTCCCTCGACCTCCTGAGGGACCAGGACCTGGAACGGCGCGGGCCGACTGCCGGAGTTCCAGTCTCTTGCGGGACCGCTCCCGCCTAGCTTTAGACGTCAGGGCCCGGCAGTCGGAGCAGGTGCGGTCGTCGTGGTCGAGGCCTAAACACTTGAGGCACTGGCGATGGGGGTCGGTAACCGACATCAGTCAGTCGCACCTGGAACAGGGTTTAAACCCGGGCATCCCTACCGGCACCGTAGGAGCCGAAGTCTCGAAAAAAGAAATGATCAAAAAGTTTAGTCAAAAAAGACTAAGGGGTAGAGCTTCTCCGGATCTGCGCTAGATGGCGCGGAAAAAAGAACTGACTTCTTTGAACTCCGACGACGTCATTCCGGCGCTAACGACGCCGACAACGGATGCAGAGCCGCGGACGACGCCTGCCGGCGGGCAGGGGTATTACTACGCAAAATTTTCTGGATCCAGTCTGACGCCTGGGGATATTCTAAGGTAAGGAATCTATCACTAACTAATGTCTCTTACAGATATATCGTTACACAAGTAGTAACTTGTGCTTCATAGATTCCCATGCTTTGTGTCATTCCCCCGTCGTCAGCCTGGGAGCCTCGGTAAATAGAAAATACCATAGCAGTATGTACAAAAGAGAAAGTAAGGCCTAGGCCTCATCTCATTTTGTAGCCTAACTACCTCTTTGTGTAAAAGAGGCCAAAACTTTGCAACAACCAATCAGATCAGCCTAACCCCATAGAACTCCCAGGAGAGAGCCTAAGAGTTTCTACCGCACGTTGTGCTAAGGGAGTCTCCTCTGAGCTCTGCTCAGTTTTCTCTTCAGTTGGATTTCTACAACCTTTTTTCTCTTCAGGATGTCTGAAAAGAAAGCTCGATTCAAAGCCTGTGCCACATGTTCGAAGAAAAGACTTTATGTGGAAGATAAGCATAAAGATTGTATTTATTGCTTATATCCAGACCATAAGGCCACTGAGTGCAAGATCTACAGAACCTTCTCAACTAAGACTCTGAGAGACCGGGAAGGAAGACTTCTGACTTGGCTACAGAGGATGAAGTCTCGGAAAGAGGTTCTGTCCAGTGACAGTGAGGATTCTTCCTCAGCTGCATCTTCGAGGGGGTCTACAAAAAGGGATAGGTCTTCCTTCTCTACATCTGCTGAACCTCCTGCTAAAGCCTCTCAAAATACCTCTGAAAGGTCTAAAAGGCTTGTGCCTAGATGCATCAACCTTTTTAGGAAGTGCAAACGGTGCGATTCGCAAAAATCGGCCTTTTGCACTTCCTAAAATGGTTTTTGGGATGCATCAAGCATTTTTGGAAATTCGCTTTTTTTTGCGAGTTCCAAAAATGCGATTGCTTTTAAGGAAATGCAAATTTGCGATTCCTTAAATGCAATGCATCATTCTCAAAACATTTGCGATTTTCCAAATTGCAAATGCAAATTACCACGAAGTTGAACTTCGTGGTAATTTGCAAAACTGTTTAAAAACGCACAAAAATGCATTTTTTAAACTGTTAAGTTACAGACACACATGTCCTTAGGACATGTGTGTCTGTAACTTACATGTAAAAGTGCATTTCATAGATGCAGGGGGGGGTCCTTTGGACCCCCCTCTCCACCCTTGAAAGGCTTTGTTGAATTCCGATTTCAAATTGCGAATTCGCAATTCCCATTCATTCCTATGGGCATTTCAGCCCATAGGAATGAATGGGAATTGCGAATTCGCTATTTGAAACTCGCAATTTTATTGCGATCCGGTAAAAATTGCGATTTTTACCAAATCTCAATAAAATAGCGAAATTAATGATGCATTGCCATTTGCGATTCCTTATTTGCGATTCCTTATTTTTCGCAAATAAGGAATCGCAAATGACAACGTTGATGCATCTAGGGGTTGGTCCCAAAAAATCACATCATTCAAAGGAGAAAGAGGTGCCATCTGGAAAAAAGGCAAGCCAAGGCCTTTTTGTGGCTTCTTCTCCATCAGAAAAAGAGAAGATTTTTTTTTTTTTAAGAAGATGCAGTAAGCGGGAGTAATTTGTCCACATGGGATATTGCCACTGAAGTCGGACGGCCTTATTACACAGACTGCAACAATATACGAGAGAGTTAGTCCGTTGTTTATTTTTATGTTGGTTAACATCGCGGCATTGGTTAAAGAGAGGAAAACCGGGTGTTTGTGAGTCCCCTGTTTGTGTTTAATACGGAAGCAGCAGAGGCTACATTAAACAGGAAATGTCTGCGCCGGTCTCACTTGGGATTGCGATGGCGACCTGAGAGGTCTCCTTGGCGAACTTAGGATCGGCTTTAAGGTATTGGGGTGGTAACTTTTGAAAAATACGTCCTGCTTAATCGGAAAATCGAGTGGTGAATAGAGAGTGATTATGTAATGTTATGCCCTAGGAATTGTTCCAGAGACATAGAAATGTTGAAATGGTGAATTGCTCCGGAGACATAGAAATATTGAAATGGTGAAAAGTCCTCATTCTGGCGTTCAGTGATGGAGGGTAAGTCAGAGAGGAACTATAGCTATAGCGAAAGGATTTACTTAGCAGAAACATGATGATTTACTGGGTGTTTGACCCATTTCCTTCCAGCGATAACGAGAGAGTGACCTTGGAGAAATTACGATATCCCAATATTGAGACTGCGGATTTATGTATCTATTACGGTTATTGTTTTGGTCACATATGGGGATTATTAATGGCACATAGATGATTACACGTGTGGACAGCTTATTGTTTTATTGTTTTATCACCTGAATCACTGGTATCAGTTTGGCTTTGGTCTATGGACTTATTGTATAGATGGCTCCCGAATATAGCTTTTTAACTACTGGCTAGTTCTTATTCACTGTGGTGCACAAACAAGGGTGACTATATTAGTATTTCCTTTATGCCATTCACCTCAAGAAAGTAAACATTATTACTTTAGATGGCTTCAAATGTATAGATGTGTATAGATGTTGAATGATATCCCTTGATATGAATATAAAATATATGTAAATATATGGCATTTGATTTCTTTAGGTAGAATTTTGTTTGCCCTTAAAGTCCTGATGAGGCCTGAAATGATGAAAGGCTGAAACGTGTCAACACTGTTGTTTTGAAGGCACCATTGCAAAAAAATCTCTTGATATGGAACACAAGACAATGAATTGTAAGGAGTGCTAAAAGGAGAGAGGTTAAAATTATTATACCTTGGACGCTCCTACTTTGTATTGGTGACCTGGAAATAAGGAATGTTTTTGTATAATTGCATGGACAAACATCCTTTTGATATTATTATGGGAAAAAGAACCCAAAACCTGGTTCAAGGAAAATTGTGTATGTTTGTAAATATATACGTCTGTTTGTATTTTGTATATATGTATGAGTTGTGTATATATTTATGTTAAAAGTGAGATACAACTAATCAATTGAAATGATAAAAATGGTTTAATTAAAAAGAAATATTTAAACCATATATAAGGGGATATTATTTGTTTTGATTGGCCTTTTGATTGGAGAAACCCAAAAAGAATTCCATGATTGATGTCTAAGAAAAATAATTTGATCAAAGAATGGACAATTAATGGTATCCGTTCTGAAAATAAGATGGACATGTGATGATTCCGTAGGCTTCACGTTTCTTCTATGATAGAGAAGGCAAGTGCTTAGATAATGTTGGGTACAGGTTTTCTTCGATGTCTAGCCTGGTTCAGGCCTCAAACGCACTCGCATTCTTGGGACGATATGATCACCAAATGTGATGCGATCTCTCTCCTTTCATTGATCAGCTTCCAGAGAGTGCCGAGACGGAAGCGAGAAAGATTTTAGAAGAAGTTGAAATATCTTCATCAAAAATTATAGATTGTGCAATGGACATTGGAACAACGGCTTTTAGGGCGTTAGCGGGATCAGCGGTCCTGAGGCGTCAGGGTTGGCTGAGCTGTACCTAGTTTCACCCGGAGGTGCAGAACAAAATCCTGGATCTGCCTTCGACGGAGACATGCTGCTTGGCAAGCATGTAGATGATGCTTTGCAAAACATTAAAAAAGACACCCTAACGGCAAAATCCTTGGGCACGCTCCAATAACGAAAAGTGCCTTTCCGGGGAGCAAGAGGCAGGGGATTTTTGACATACAGGGGAGACTATCAGCAACGATACTCCTCCTATTCACAATCCTCTCAGTCATATAAGCCTCAGTATTCTAATCGACGTCTTTCTCTCGCCAATCGTCCAGAGGCAAATAGGGGCGTCAAGGTAGAGACACCTCTAAACGCCAATAGCGGCTTCCTTGCTCTGCCTACTGGTCCTTCACCTCTTGTTTCAAAGATAGGGGGAAGGATTACGAATTTTCTCGATTGCTGGAAGACCATAACAACAGATCAGTGGGTCCTACAAATTGTTCGATTCGGTCATACATTAGAATTCCAAAATTTACCACCTCCAAGAGCCTCTCGCGCCACAGAATCAAAACATCTGCACCTTCTCCGTCTCGAAGTCTCTCATCTGCTCGCCAAGGGAGGGAAAAACCAGTGCCACCCACACAAAGAGGAAAAGGGTTCTATTTCAGATTTTTCCTCATTCTAAGACGGAAGACAAATGGCGCCCAATCTTGGACCTGAGGGAGCGCAATACCTATCTCATAAAGCTCTCCTTTTGAATGGTCTCCCTTCAGGACGTCTTGCGTCTTCTAAATCCTGGGGATGACATGGCAATGATGGATCTTCAGGGCGCATATTCCCATATTCCGATCCACCAAGCTCACAGAACATTTTTGCGCTTCACAGTAGCCAAGAGCCACTTTCAGTTCAAAATCCTGCCCTTCGGACTCAGATCCGCTCCGCGGATTTTCACAAAAGTATTGGCCCCGGTGGCGGCGTTCTTAAGGAAACAATCGCTAGAAGTTTTCCCATACCTAGACGATTGGTTAATCAAGGCTCTGTCTCCTCTCGCAGCATCATGGGCTGTCGAAAATTGCATCCATCTTTTCAAAAACCTGGGTCTATGTCTCAACAAGGTCAAGTCAGTCATTGTTCCGTCCAGGAGGGTCAAGTTCCTGGGCTCCATTCTGGATACAATGAATTGCAAAGCTTTCCCTTCGGAGCAGAGGCAGAAAAAGCTAATCTCCTCAGCAATCCGGTTACAAGGGAAAAGATCCCTTTCAGTTTGTCACTACAAATCTTTTCTAGGATTGATATCAGCTTGCATACCATTAGTTCTGCATTGTAGATTAAGATGCCCCCCTTACAAGAACAACTAGACATGCAATGGCGCCGGGTGGAAGGCTCTTTCGAGGACATGATAATGGTCACTCCTCCCATGAAAAAAGCAGCAGGTTGGTGGGCTGTAAAGAAAAATGTCTCAAGAGGTCTTTATTTCAGAATGTTTCCATCCCCTCTGGTTCTAACCACAGACGCTTCATTGGAAGGCTGGGGCGCAGTCTTGCAGGACTTCCAGGTGAGCAATCACTGGAAGGCAGACGAACGTGGTCTTCATGTAAATCTCTTGGAACTCTGAGCGATTGATTCTATTTGTATGTGATATTTGTTTTCTGTTATGTATTCATTTCTTTGCAGGATGTTTGATGTTTAAATATCATTTTGACACCGTTTGTTTCTATGTGTATCAAACCATTTGTATATAAATTGAATGTATAGTCCTTATTTCTGTCTATTGATAAAATATATTTCTAAGATTTAAAAATAATTGGCATGCAATAAGCATGCCTGGTTGGGATGTAATAAATATTTTTCTAACCTGAAATCGTTTTTTCGTTCAAGTAAGAGTGGTTGAGGCAATTTTCATGTTGTATGCATTGTACATGCGGCGGACCATGGGTGGCGAAGCTGCGGCGCACAATAACTGGCGCATCCCTGGGGATGCTCCAGTTATTGTAAATCTGCCCCAATACATTTAGCCAACGAGGGAGCATCTACTGATTAGACAGTAGAAAGTACTCCAGTTGAGTAGAGGTATTGCACAAAACGGTGGCATCTTCGTGGCCAAACATGCAGGGCTGGATTCATTCTGCCCTCTGATAGACTCGTTTTTCCCTTGTTTTTCTGCCCTTCTGCCCTCAGTTAGACTCGTTTTTCCCTTGTTTTTCTGCCCTTCAGCCCCCTGTTAGACTTGTTTTTCGTGCCCTTCTGCCCTCTGTTATTCCCTTGTTTTTCTGCCCTTCTGTCCTCTGTTAGACTGGTTTTTGTGCCCTTCTGCCCTCTGTTAGACTCGTTTTTCCCCTGTTTTTCTGCCCTTCTGCCCTTTGTTAGACTGCTTTTTGTGCCTTTCTGCCCTCTCCATCACCACATCATCACTCAGCCCTACCCCAGCATCACTCAGCACCACCCCATTATCACTCAGCACCACCACAGCACCACTCAGCACTACCACAGCATCACTCAGCACCACCACATTATCACTCAGCACCACCACAGCACCACTCAGCACCACCACAGCATCACTCAGCACTATCACAGCACCACTCAGCACCACAACAGCACCACTCAGCACCACCACAGCACCACCACAGCATCACTAAGTGCCACCACAGCATCACTCAACGCCACTACAGCATCACTCAGCGCCACCACATTATCACTCAGCACCACCACAGCACTACTCAGCACCACCACAGCATCACTCAGCACCACCCCAGCATCACTCAGCACCACCACAGCACCACTCAGCCCCACCACAGCACCACTCAGCACCACCACAGCACCACTCAGCACCACCACAGCACCACTCAGCACCACCACAGCATCACTCAGCACCACCACATCATCACTCAGCACCACCACAGCACCACTCAGCATCACCACAGCATCACTCAGCAAAACCACAGCACCACTCAGCACCACCCCAGCATCACTCAGCACCATCCCCGTATCACGCAGCACCACCACAGCACCACTCAGCATCACCACAGCAGCACTCAGCACCAACACAGCACCACTCAGCGCCACCCTAGCATCAATCTGCACAACCATTCAACAACAACTGGTTCAAATATGTTCTCTCAATGTTTCAAGCTTTATTACAAATGTCACAAAAAGATGTTAATATTTCACTTCTGTTCTTGGATTTTCATCACAATAAAATACACTGAACATAATCTTCACAAAAGTTATTTACAAAAGTTTAAGCTATTGCCATTATAAATTAAAATCACTTTTATTTAAGTATTAATTGTTTAAAAAAATTAAAAGCCATTGTAATTTGTAATATCAATACATCTAAGTCACGTAAATACAAAACATGTTGCATTACAAATGCTATAGGTGTCACATTTCTGAAAGTTATAACTATTGGCATTGTAAATGACAAAGCTATTAATTTAGCTATTTTCAAAACCAACACATAAATAACAAAATAAATCTATTTTACTAGACCAATAGCTCAAACTTACCTAATGCGAGACCTATTGCATTGCACATGCTTGTTTTTTTATATCTGTCAGTGCTTCCTGTTGAAGTTTAATTTTTGTGACAGGCGCCTCATTGCCTACTTGTAAGTATTCTCTGACCCTGCTTCAAGGGTCAGAGAAAAGTTGCAAGTAGGCAACGAGGCGCCAGGAAGCACTTACAGGCTTACAGGAGCAGGATCCCAAGTTGAAGTTAATTTCTTTGTAACACTTTTGTAAAAGATTACAAAAAATTAGCTTCAACTTTTGCACCTGCTGCTGTAACCCTGAACGTGCTTGGCCGAAAATTCGTCCCCGCTGATTCGCGGATCTTACCGCGATTTCGCGAGATTCGCGGAAAATCCGCAAATTCCACAAGCGGAACGAATTTTCAGCCCATGCTTAGCCAAAACTCACCTCAGCATCCAAAATCCCCTACCAGACTAGCTATCAGTGTCTCATTGGTACTTACAAAACCCCAATGATTTAGACAACCCTGAACATGGACTTGGAACACCTCAGGTAAAGTGGAACACAATAACACTCTTTCGGTATACTAACATATCAATCCAGAACGAGAAGTCAATGAGGACACGTGCGAGTTTGAAATGTTTATTTCTAATGCAATGTTCTCAAACGCAGTATCTTAGCTAGTACAAGCAAACATTATAAGGAACAAGGTTAACAGCATGGTTACTATTCCATAAAATGCTAAAGGAAACCGGTCTAAAAAGAACCTCGGTTTACCCTCCCTAGCTAGTATATTATATTATATCTACAGAAGGTCTCTTTGGGTTTAGAAGGGCGGGCCCATACCTTTGGGTTCAGTGGAAATGGATCACATCATCTCCTGCACCAACACTCTGCATACAGATATTCATCAAATGTGTCTCTCCTGCCTTGTGCAGTGCATTATTATTCGTGCCTAAACCCAAAGTTGGCCACAGCTGCATCCATATTATGTCTACTCTGTGCGCTGATCAATCCAAACAATAAGCGCTGTGTTGAAATAACCTTGAAGGCCTCAGCACTCACTGTACAGACATAGCTTACCAAGCAAGACTGATATTATAAGCAAACATGTTATTCTCGTGTAAAGCAAAATACCTAACTAGGTGAAAAGCATTAATAACAAAATGTGTTATGTGCAGAGGCAACAGGAAAGGAAAAATGGCGTTTAACTTCTAACCAGCACATGCTAACTTAACACAGTGCAAAGGTGAAACCAATACACAAGACATTACTCTCAGCGGAGCACCTACCAGGCACTCTCAACACAACAGCAGACACCCTAAGTCATCCAAAATCTGCCTGTCACGAGTGGGAAATAGATCAAGACTCTGGAGGAAGTGTTTCATCGTTGGGGTACTCCAACGATAGACTTATTCGCAACTCCAGAAAACACGAAATCCCAATTCTATGCAAGCAGGCATCACCATAGAGGATCGCTGGGGAATGCTCTTTCGATGTCCTGGTTAGGCATATTTTGTTATGCCTTTCCTCCAATTCCCCTAATACCACGGCGTCTCAGGAAGTTAAAGATGGAACCTTGCAGGATGATCTTAATGGCACCGGCGTGGCCTTGCCAATTCTGGTTCACGGAACTCCTCCTACTGTCCCAGTATCAGCCATATCACCTTTGTCCCATCCCATCTCTTTTGACAATGTCCCAGGGACAGGTGTTACATCCAGATCCAAGCCCTCACCATTTGAAAGCATGGCTCCTAAGCACAGAGAATTCCATGCTCTAAATTTTCCTCAGGAGTGTAGAGACATTTTTTCTCAAGCTCGCGCACCAAGTACGAATAAAACCTATCGTGCTAAATGGAAGCAATTCTGTCTGTGGTGTCATAGGGAGCACATCCATCCATTTTCTTCAGCTCCTCATCAAATACTGCCTTACATTCTATCACTGGCTAAATCAGGCCTTTCTCATTCTTCCATCAAAGTTCATCTGGCGGCTATTTCAAAGTACAGGAGGTCAGCTACAGGTCCATCATTTTGGTCAGCTTGGATTATCAAACAATTCCTGAAAGGTCTGTTCAGAGTTTTTCCACCAGTGCGGCCTCCACCTCCATCCTGGAATCTTAATCTGTTTTTAGCTCATCTGATGAGACCTCCGTTCGAGCCAATTTACAGAGCGAATTTGAAATTCTTATCGTGGAAATTAGCTCTCCTTCTGGCTCTTACTTCAGCTAGGAGAGTAGGAGAATTGCAAGCTCTCTCCATCCTAGAACCTTTTCTACATTTCAAGAAGGATTCTATGTTTTTGAGAACCAATCCAAAGTTTATCCCTTAGGATTTCCATTTGAATGAGTAAGTGGTTCTGAAATCATTTTTCCTTTGTCCTACGACGCCAGCAGAACATTCTCTTCTTTCCTTGGATGTCCAGAGATGTCTCAATTTTTATCTTGAAAGGACAAAGGATTTTAGGAATTCATCCCAGCTTTTTGTGGCTTTTAGTGCACCCCAGAAAGGACTTCCTAACACAAAGCAAGGGATTTCACGCTGGATTACAAGCGCAATTGATTACTGCCACAAAACGGCAGGAAAGCCTTTGGAGAGACGGGTTCGAGTACACTCCAAAAGATCTGTCTTATCTTCAGCAGCTCTCTTCGCTGGAACAAAACATTACTGCCTGGACTCTTTCATGAAGAATGAAGTGGCAGTAGGACAAGCTGTACTGAGGAATCTTTTCCAATGGGCGGTGAGCTTTCCCTTCTATCCCTCCTTTCTATGATTGCACATTTTGTATCGCATAAGTTTTCTACATGTACTGTTACAAGGTATAGATGCTTATATAAGTATGCTTATGCTGAAATGTTGGGATATGCTTGTAACAAAATGTGCTGGGATATTTTACTGCTAGCTACTCTGATACAAAGCATGGGAATCTATGAAAGTTCCAATACTGGGGCAATAAAACAAGTTACTTACCTGTAACTTTGGTTCCCCAGTATTAGTAACTTTCATAGATTCCCATACGCCCACCCTCCTCCCCGGGGAAAGCTCAGCCTTCAGCGAAATGGTTATTGTTACACAACGGCTGCGAAAATCTGAGGCTCTGAGGCTCTCTCCTAGGGGTTCTATGGGGTGAGGCTGATCTGTTTGGTTGTTGCAAAGTTTTGGTCTCTTTTACACAAAGAGGTAATTAGGCTACAAAATGAGATGAGGCCTAGGCCTTACTTTCTCTTTTATACATACAGCTATGGTATTTTCTATTTACCGAGGCTCCCAGGCTGACGACGGGGGAATGATATAAACCATGGAAATCTATGAAAGTTACCAATACTGGGGAACCAAAGTTACAGGTAAGTAACTTGTTTTATTTCTCTATAAAATGAAATCTAAATTATAAATATTTTTCACAATTTTTTCATGCATAAAACGTTTAAAACACACTGGTCGCCACTGATGTCCCAAATGTGTTTGATGGATATGCTCCAAGCTCTCTATAAAGTTATTTTAAATTAGAGAAGTTCCATTAAAACTACTTTTTATAAAGTTGGGTGGAGATTTGGAAACTCCACACTTTACGAAGCAAATTAAGTTTTCTAGCTTTTTCTCCAGTATTGGGGTGTCTTTCATAGAATTACCTGCTTGCATATTCCCCGTCGTCGGAGTGGGAGTCCCAAGGTAAATAAAATAGCAATAAATACAAATATATATATAAAAGATATATACATATATATATAATCAGGAGAAAAAGCCTGAAATACATATTAGAGAAGGCATAAACTGCCTAACCAGAATTCTACATAGGAATGCATGGGGAAGGAATAGAACATATGCAGTTTATCTTTGTCATTATGTCGGTCCAAACTTCAGCCAATCAGGCGACAGCAGCCCTCTAGAACCTTCTCCTCAGAGCTCAGCACCTCAGATTTTCTACTGCACGTCGTGTGTAAGGGAGTCTCCCTGAGCTCTGCTCAGTTTTTCTCATCTATTCAGGTTTTTTCCTGTTTCTCAACATGTCTACAAGTAAGAAGTCTCTTTTCAGAGCTTGTTCATCCTGTGGAAAGCTAAGACTTTTTTTCTGAGGACCCACACAGTAAGTGTATTTACTGTCTTTACCATGACCATGAGGTGGGTAGCTGTAAGTTCTGTAGAACATTCTCCACAAAGACTTTAAAAGACAGAGAAGGCTATTTACTACTCTGGCTTCAGAGGCTGAAGGATAAAGACAATGTACTTTCTGATACTGAAAGTCTAATTTCCGGCCATTCTAAAGCAACTTCTAAGCATGGTAGTGTGCACCCGATGATGAAGCACCACTAGGTGGTGAGTGAGGGGTTTATTAACAAGGAACACTGTTTCCACGTTTGGAAAGCCTTCATCTCTCATCGGGCAATACTCCTTCATTTGTTCTTTATAAGTGTGCAGGAGGTGCCTTCTCCATTTTTGAAAAAGAAGAGGATGTCTCTATCCTTGACCCCTGCGGTGTCTTCACCACTTCCTACCACTTCTGGGCCCACGAGACCTGGCTCTCAGGCTCCTTCTGCATCTGCTTCCAGTTTTTCTGTGAAGAAAACTGATTTTCCGTCGACGACGGTGTCGTCTACAGTTCCGTCGACGAGATTTGCTGTCTCTGGTTCAAAGTCGATGATGACGGTAACGATGACGCTTGCATCTGGATCGTCGACAGCCCCTTCGTCGACGTCTTTGTTGTCGATGAGAGTAATTCTCAGCTCTAAGACTGTTTCGTTAATCATCCCAATTTCGTCATTGACGAAGAAACCTCCTTCGTCGACAGTCCGATCGTCGTCGACGAAAGGTTTGAAGATGTTGATTTCGTCGACACCGAGTGTTCCGTCGACGGGTGTCCCGTCGACGAGTGTTACGTCATCGTCTGTCCCATCGACAACTGTCCCGTCGGCGACTGCCCCGTCAACGGGTTTCCCGTCGACGAAGAACTTAAAACAGAAGGCTCCGTCGACATCGAAGTCAATGAATTTGCCGTTGACGGCTCCACTGCTGTCGACGATGTCCCCGTCGACGATGATGTCCGACGACGGTTTCGATGGCGATTTCGACGAAGAAGACCACAAAGACCATTGCAGTCTATGCCTCCGAAAGCTCCGTCAATGGAAGGATTGTCGTCGACGTCAAAATCGCAAGATGTAGTCACAACGACACCATCTTCATTTGCCTCATTACCTTTGTTGCCGCTGTCTTCCAACAAATCGGATCAGGTTGCAACTTTACCAGAGAGGGGAATAGCTCTTCCACCCTCTCCTTTGTTCGCTGCGGACTCAGATCAGGAGTCTGAAGGGCAGGAGCATGAAGCTTTTATAGAGGAACAAAGTCCATCAGATTTAATTATAAAGTGTTAGGACTTCCGTAATGATGAGGAGGAACAGTATGGCCATCATGATGCGGTTCAGATTCAAATGCCAACTGCGATGTTGCCATTCTCAATGATGTCAAGCCTCCAAAATATGTTAGATGACTATAATCGCCGTTTCCCTCCATCACCTCAAGTGTCTACTGTCCCATCTGTTTTGACCCCAATTACGGAGCCGTCTACCGCTCCTCCAGAACCTTCACTGCCTGCTATCAGTCAGAGACACACTTCAATTCAGGTTCACGCAACTTTTTATCCTGATGATGACGACGAGAACCCTCCTGAGCGAGAAGATGGTGAAGTTACAGATGTGGATGGTGATGATCAGATGGCGGAGTGGGATGACTATCGGGCACAGACACCATCCCCATCTCAGGTGACGCCAGGGGATTCTCCTCCGGTGGATATTGCAAGCTTCCATCAATTGATGGACAGAGTAGCACAGCGTTTCAAGTTGTCACGACTCCAAAGAGGGGAAGATTGTTTCCTATATGATTTTAAGAACCAACCATTTAAACAGATTCATACTGTTCCTATCATAGATTTCATCTGGGCTGAATGGGTGAAACTCATGAGGACCCCAAGCTCTTTACCGGCACAATTGCCGAGGTTAGAGAAGAAATATAAGGCGCCGGTGGGATCTCCGGCATGCCTTACGGGCCAGCCGAAGCCTGATTCTGTCGGTACGCAGGCAGCTCAGAGAGGATTGCGGAATCCTGCATCTACTATCACGGCTCCCCCAGAATGTGAGGGCCGACGCCTTGATGCTATAGGTCGCAAATTTTCATCAATGTCTTCCACTACTGGGCGAGTGGCTAACGCTATGGCCATTTGGGGTCGATATGACCGTCAAGTTTGGGCAGATATGTCCGCCTATGTGGCGGTACTTCCGGATGCTTCCAAGGCAGAAGCGCAACAGCTTCTTTAGGAAGGTGAAAGAACATCCGAGGAATTGATTGATTGTGCAGTGGATGTGGCCTGCACTGGATTTCGACAACTCGCTGGAGCGGCCGTCTTACGTCGGCATGGTTGGTTGCACTCGACCTCTTTCCGTCAGGAGGTTCAAGCAAGTATTCTTGATATGCCTTATGATGGCGAATCACTTTTCGGAGCGCACATTGACGAAGCGTTGACATCCATAAAGAAGAACACGGACACTGCACGTGCCTTAGGTACTCTTCAATTTAAGAAACAGCCCTTTCGGGGTGCTCGAGGACGAGGCACTAATTCCAATTTTCGAGGAGGAAGCAATCAATATCGCTCCTATAACCAAAGCAGCCAGCGTTTCTCCGGAAACCGTCAACAGTCTTTTCGTCAACAGCGTGCCAAAACCTATAGAGGAAAGCCCACTTACAGGGGAACTTCCAACAAATGTCAATGACTTGCCTTTAACTCTGCAAATTGGAGGTCGAATCTCTCTGTTTGGTTCTCAATGGTCCTCCATCACCAAGGACCGTTGGGTGCTCGACATTGTAGACAAAGGCCATGCATTGGAATTCATCGAAATACCTCCTGCAACACCACCTTCCGGGCCTCCACCTCCGCACCTCAAAGAACTCTTTCATCAGGTTTGCCTTCTGATTCAGAAGGGTGCAGTAGAAGTGGTACTAGGGTCTCAGAGAGGGAAGGGGTTCTATTCCCGTTTTATCCTAATTGTCAAGAAGAACTGGGAATGGAGACCCATTTTGGACTTGAGAGCGCTCAATCAATATCTCAAGAATCAATCCTTCCGCATGTTGACGCTTACAGAGATCTTGCGTTTGCTCTCAGTCGGAGATTTCATGGCGACTATCGAACTCCGAGATGCCTACTTCCATGTCCCAATACTCCCAGGTTATGTTATGTTATGTTATGGGTTCTTGTACCGCGCACAGCTGCCCCAGCAAAGGGGCGTCCTGGCGCCAGGAGAGATAAACACAACATCACAGAACGCAGCAAAGTCAGGAAAAATTAGTTAAAAAGAAAAGTTTTGATGGCACGTCTGAATAGCAGTAGATCTTCCAAAGCTCGGATTTCACTGGGAAGAGAGTTCCACAATTTGGCCGCCACTACCCGGAAGGAGCGGCCACCCATCCTGCTAAGCAGAAAGCGTGGAACAACAGCCAAATTCTGACCCATCGATCTCAATGATCGAGAAGGAACATATGGGGTCAGTATATTACTCAAGATAGGTGGAGCCATACCTTTCAAAATTTTAAAAGCTAGGCAGAGCACCTTGAACTCGATCCGGCGAGCGACAGGCAACCAGTGAAGCGATTGCAATGCTCTAGACGCCGAGCAACGACGAGGCAATCCTAGTACCGCTCTTGCGGCGGCATTCTGCACTCGTTGTAGCCGCATGAGTTCTGCCTTGTTCGTACCTGCTAGTAAGACACTGGCATAGTCTATCCTGGATAGGATCGCGGCCTGGACTACAAGCTGTCTAGTGGGGGCGTCGAAAAATTTAAGCACCGGCCTAATACCCCTAATTATGCCGAAACAGGAGGCAGCCACCCTCTTAGTTTGGCAGATGAAGCTCAATGTAGGGTCCAGCCATACCCCGAGATTTTTTATCTCGATGGCAGGAGAAGGAATCGTTCCTAGCTCGGGGGGCCACCAGTTGTCATTCCACCATCCAGGTTGCTTACCCACCACCATCACCTCGGTCTTCTTTGTGTTCAATTGGAGGCAGTTTAGGTTCATCCAATTGGCCACGGCACGTAGCCCCTCACAGAAGTTGTGGGCGTCCACAGCTGCGTCCCCACTTAGTGTGACCGCCAGCTGCGTGTCGTCCGCATAGGACACCATTGTTAGGCCCCAGCGTTTGACTACCGCAGCCAGCGGGCTCACATAAAGGTTAAAAAGCGTGGGGCTCAAAGATGAACCCTGTGGGACTCCCAGGGTGAGCGGGTGAGAGGTGGATTTGCCAGGTGGTATCGCAACCTGAAAGGATCTGTTGGTGAGGAAAGAGCGGAACCATCCTAGAGCCGAACCCCTAACCCCAGCTTCAGCTAATCTCCGCAAAAGGATCTCGTGGGACACCGTGTCGAAGGCGGCACTCAGATCTAACAACAGGAGTGCCGCTGTTCGTCCGGTGTCCAGCACGGAGCGCAGATGTTCAACCATGTATAGCAAGGCAGTCTCCGTGCTGTGGCCTGCACGGAATCCATTTTGCGTGGGATCCAAGATGTTAGCTATGGCGAGATGGTCGGCCAGGATCCTATTCACGTGGGCTTCGGTGACTTTAGCAGGCCACGGCAGCAATGAGATGGGGCGATAGTTCTCGGGTTTTACCGGATCTAGGGTAGGCTTTTTTAGGATGGGGGTAACTACCGCTTGCTTCCACTTGGTGGGCACCATCCCTGAGGTCAGAGAAGTGTTAATAAGGGCCAGCAAAGGAGAACGACATGTTGCCTGCATGTTTTTGAACTGAGTCGGTATGAGGGGGTCTGCTGGAGAGCCAGATTTAATTTTTTGGCTCAATAGATCGAAACCCTCCTCAGAAAGGGGGGCCAGCATATCCAAAGTTGGAGCATTGCCCTTAGGACCGACATCTAAGTCCAAGTGGTGCACGGCAGTTGGGAAGGTGCGATAGATTGTATGCACCTTTTGGACAAAGAAAGAGGCCAGACTCTCACAATGAGAGTCTGTACAAATTTCTGCAGCAGAGGCCCTCTTTGTCGTGAGGTCTTTTAGGACCTTGAAGATAAGTTTAGAGGGGTTAGGGCTGTTCCGGAACTCCTGCGCATAATATGCAGCCCGCGTTCGGCAGACCGCTCTATGATATGCCTTGGATACGGTAAGGTAGCAGGATTTGCGCACAGGATCATAGGCTTTCCTCCATTGCCTTTCCGCTTGCCTGCACTCTCTCTTGAGAGACGCCAAGGTCTCATCATACCACGGGCTATGAGCCTTAGTGCGGCACTTGGAGCGTACCAAGGGAATAAGGGAATCCAGGGCCGTTTCAATCCAATTGCAGAAAGAGTCATACCCTCCGTCGACATCCGAAAAGGTAGGTAAGGGAGTCTTTCCAAGTAGGGAATGAAAATCTTCTAGTTTTAGTTTGCTCCACTGGCGAGAGAAAGAGGTTTTGTTTTGTGCCACAAAGATAGGGTCAGTCACAGGAATAGCTGCCTTCACCAGCATATGATCAGTCCATGTCAGCGGGACAGGTGGATACAAAATTATGTCCTCTAAGGTGGTAAAGAACGGGTCCAGAGTATGGCCGCCTGAGTGGGTAGGGGATGACACTCTTTGTAGGAGCTGCAAGGCTTCTAGGTCGGCTAGGCAGCTCTTGATAGCAGGTTGAGAAGTGCAATCAAAATGCAGATTGAGATCACCTACCACATTAAAATTAGCGCAGCCAGGCGCTTCTATGCTAATGACATCCGGGAGAGCGGCTCTAAAAGCGGCATCGCAGCCCGGAGGTCATCGGAAGTTTCTACGATTCAAAGTGGGGCAACAGCATTTCCAGTTCAAGGTCCTGCCATTTGGCCTCCGTTCCGCTCTCGAGTCTTTACCAAGATATTGGCTCTGGTCATGGCCTTTCTTCGCCTCCAAGGTGTCCAGATATTCCCATATCTCTACGATTGCCTCCTAAATCGCAGTCCCGCTAACAACTGTTGCACCATACCTCCATTTGTCAGAGGGTGTTTCGTTCCTTAGGTCTGTTCATCAACCTGGAAAAGTCCCAATTGCACCCTGCAACTTGCAAGGATTTCCTAGGGGCCACACTAGACACCACGCTGGCAAAGGCGTTCGTCTCCCTGGAACGTCAACAGAGGATTCTTCGTCTAGTGTTTCTTCTACTGTCAAAACAGTGCATTTCAGTCCGACTGTTGAAGTCCTTTCTGGGGATGGCTTCGTCGTGCATCGCCCTCATCCCGCATTGCAGACTACGGACACGTCCTATTCAAGAGGAATTAGACGGACAGTGGCGTCAGGTCACCGGATCCTTCAACTATCTGATTTGTGTCACGATCCACATGAGAGCAGCTCTCAAATGGTGGACACAGCCAGTGCATCTTGCAGCGGAGATGTCGTTCCTATCAAACACCCCAGATCTTACACTAACCACGGACACGTCTCTGGAGGGATGCGGGCGCACCTCCAGGACCTGTCTATAAAAGGAAAATGGACTCTACATCAGAAAGCCTGGCACATCAACAAATTGGAGCTCATGGCTATTGTCCAACCTCCTGGCGGATTCCCTAAGCAGATCCCGATCATCAACCCACGAGTGGGAACTACATCAACCGACACTCGACATGATCTTTCGTCAATGGGTTCGCCCGGCGCTGGATCTCTGCAACGCCAGAGAACCGCAAATGCCCAGCTTACGCAAGTTGGCATCCCCACAAAGGGTCTCAGGGCAATGCCCTTTTGATGAACTGGTCGAATCTGTTTGCGTACACCTTTCCTACAATCCCTCTGGTGCCGCGAGTGCTTTGGAAGATACAGAGAGAACCCTGCCACATCCTTCTCATTGCTCCCAGGTGGCCACGACAGGTATTGTTCTCGGAGTTGCTCCTTCTGTCCCAATGCGAACCCATCCTTCTTCATCCTCGGACGGATCTTCTTTCCATGGACAGGGGTCTCATCTACCATCCGGACCCCTCTTCTCTGAGCTTATCAGCCTGGAACCTGAACACTGTGAATTTGCACATCTAACCATTCCTCAAGAATGTCGAGAGATCCTTGCTCAAGCCAGAGCTCCTTCAACTATAAAGACTTACAAGTTGAAATGGAAACGTTTCTGCCATTGGTGTGCGGCTGCCGGTGTGCATCCTTTGCGTGCAACGCCTGCTCAGCTCCTCCCTTTCTTCTTTCATTTAGCTTAGTCAGGATTGTCTCATGTTACTTTAAGAGTTTTTCTGGCGGCAATTTCACGCTTCCGCCATGATGTCTCCACCTCCCAATGTTCCTCTAGGATAATACGCCAATTTTTCAAGGGACTCTTTTGTAAATTTCCACCAGTTCGGCGCCCTCCTCCTGCGTGGCGCCTCAACATTGTTTTATCACAGTTAATGAATGCACCCTTTGAGCCAATACATAGAGCTGACCTCAAGTACATCACCTGGAAGGTTGCACTTCTTCTTGCATTGACGTCTTCGAGTCGAGTGACTGACATTCATGCATTCACGATCAAACCACCATTTCTTCAGTTTCAGCCGGATTGTGTACTGCTACGCACAAACCCAACCTTTCTTCCTAAAATACCTTCAGATTTCCACATCAATGAGCCCGTTATTCTGAAGTCTTTCTTTGCTAATCCGCAGTCTCCCACGGAACAACGCTTGCATTCCTTAGACATTAAGTGGTGCTTGAAGTTCTACATCAGCAGAACGGCCCAGTTCCGCAAATCTGACCAACTCTTCGTCGCCTATGGCCGTTTTCACAAGGGACGACCAGTCACCAAACCTACAATAGCCCGCTGGGTATCTTCAGCTATTGCCTTCTGCCATCAAAAAGCAGGCAAACCTTTGCAGTCTGCAGTAGGGACCCATTCCACCAGATCCATGGCGTCCTCTACTGCACTTTTTGCAGTAGAGGACTCGCAGAGTAGCCACGTGGTCCAGCAGGCACACGTTCACGAAACACTACTGTCTGGGTGCCATGAATGAAGGGGATACCGCAGTAGGACAAGCTGTGCTTCGTAATCTTTTTCAATAAGGTGAGCCTCTGTTCTACCCTCCTCAAATTAGTTTCCATATGCTTATTGACTGATATATATATATATATATATGTGCTCCATACACATAACTTTATTATGCCTTGTTTTTATGGAAACTTTTTTCCTTGGTACTGACTGCTATCTATTCCATAGTCAAGCATGTGAATCTATGAAAGACACCCCAATACTGGAGAAGAACATTTGTTACTTACCTGTAAACACGTGGTTCTCCAGTATTGGTCTCTTTCATAGATTCACATGCGACCCTCCCTCCTCCCCTCAGAGGCTCTCTTCTCCTCATAGACTCTCTTGGTCACTCTTGTGCTACTAAAATCTGAGGTGCTGAGCTCTGAGGAGAAGGTTCTAGAAGGCTGCTGTCGCCTGATTGGCTGCAGTTTGAACCAACATAATGACAAGGATAGGCTGCATATGGTCTTTTCCTTCCCCATGCATTCCTATGTAGAATTTTGGTTAGGCAGTTTATGCCTTCTCTCATATGTATTTCAGTTTTTTTTCTCCTGATTATATATATATATATATGTATATATATTTTATATATATATTTGTATTGCTATTTTTTTTACCGTGGGACTCCCATTCCGACGACGGGGAATATTCAAGCATGTGAATCTATGAAAGACACCAATACTGGAGAATAACCTGTTTACAGGTAAGTAACAATTGTTCATCTGTGTTAAGGTTTATCCTTTTGGCTCTTCCAGATATGACAATTTCCTGATGTAGAATGTCCCAGGTAGGTGATCCTCCAGCAAAATAATGTTGATGGTGGAGGCTGTAAATACATCTACTGAGGTAAGATTTGTCTGAGGGAGGACTGAGGGGAAGATGCCAGCCTGTATATTTTTAAAAATAACTTTTTAAGTTTTGCAATTCTTGAACAGCTTGGAAAATACACATAGCTGCAAGCCAGACTATTTTCCAACTTTAAACCCCTCTACTTTAAATACAATCTAATGGATAGGATTTAAAATTAGATAGTGGAAAGTTGATTGAGTGTACTTTAATATACACCTTAAAAAAATTCACATATTCCTTCACATAGAGCCTCACGGTGTGCACCCTGAATATTAAATCCAGAATATTGATAGAACAGAATGTTGACAGAAAATCGAATCTAAAATATTGATATTTAAATATAGATGTTCTATACCTTATTCCACATATATGTACTTAGGTGATATATATATCTTAAAGGTATGTAGATTTTGAGCTAGGAATAGTAAATCTATAATGCACGATCTTTCAATATTCTGTCATCGATAGTCTTGTACCACAATAATCTGGGGGTCGTTATTTAGTAGTACAACCAGTATTTGGGAAATAATGCACCTATATAGCACAGCTTTAATATTAAGTCACAAAATTGAGGGCCATGCCCCCCTAAAAATATACTTTTGGCTACGGGCCTGGGGTCCTAGGACTACCTGACCTGTAGCTCTACTATATAGCTGCACAATTACAGCGTGCAGCTAAGTGGTATTCTGGGGCAAAAAGCTGGGAAACCACGCTAAGGAAATAAGTGCTCCCGTTGGTGCCCTACCGACCTATTTGATGAGAGGAGCTAATCAGCCCCCTCACACACCTCGACTAATAAAACAAGGAGCCTCAGTCTAGGAAGTGACAGTTAAGAGAGTGTTGAAACAGCCACCCTTCAGTAATGTGCTTTTGAGAAACTGACTACAATCATTTAGGCACATTTAGGGAAACAATGTCAGACATGGACAGATGGAGGATGACTTGAACTGGGCGATCTCTACCTGGGGACTAAGTCAATAATATTCCAGCAGGCCCGCAAGGTGTTTGGAATTGTACCGGGACAGTTCCTACAGTTTGCACAGCTCAGGAGGTGTGCGCCAATTCCAGGACACGCCAGCGCCCTCTGCCACCCTGGAAATACTACTGGAGGGGAAAGGAGATAAGTGTCACAATTTTATGCGGCACTAAAAAGCATTAGACTTCAACCACACTATGAACTAGCCGGACCTGGGTGACAATCTACTGTCCTCACTGACAGAGCAAAATGGCCAACAGCTTGTGTGCAAGTGCATGAAATGATGAGAAATGGGCGCATTAAACTGCCCCATTTCAGCCACCTCCCCCGCACCTATTTGATGCCTGTCAAATTAACCAAATGCTTGTGTTACGGGGAGCCCAGTTCCTGCATATGGCATGGTCCTGCAGCAAGGGGCGAGCATACTGGGGATAAGTGACCAAGCAACTGAAGAGAGTGACACATACTGGACTCACGATAACCACCCGACAGTGCCTGCTGTGCATCGTCCCGAAACCCAAGCGGGAAGACGTTATTGTCGTAAATAAAGATGTTAAAAAAAACATATTTCCTATGGGGTTTTCTATGGGGTTTTAAGTTTTAAGTCCCTAATCTTCATTTTTTCTATAAGTCGATATTGCTGTATCTGTGATTTACCATGTGTGGTGCTGGACTTACTACCCCTTTTTGACAGTAGTAACTTGACCCTCGTACATTTTGCTTGCACCTTTTACAGGGAGTGGTAGTAACTTTACACTTGGATTTTATAAATAGCTCCTGAAAGTTACTGCTGGACCCTTGACAAGAGGAGTAAAAGGATAAAAAACAAGATTTCAGGGCTGTCCTACTATTCATCAGGTTGGTTTCCTCATGACTAGGGGTAGAGAATGAGATCCTCAGAGTTGCAACGATCACTAAAATGGCTCTGTTCCTAACTCATTTGAAGTTGGGGACGTAGAAAATACAAGTTTCAATGGCGCAGGTGTAACTCAGCATTTTCTCACGCTACACTCTCATACAACCGTATCCACTATCCTTTCTAAACCTGGCCACCGTTGACGTACAGAGATGTTTTCATGAGCCAATCGCAGAATCACTTCTTGCATTATAACCGGAGGAACACATTTACCTTCTTTAAATAGTAATCCTCCTTTAATCTCCAGTTTCCTTTGAAACCTTCCAAAACGGTAACACTTCAGGAGTCAATTTCTCCTTTTGTGGGCTATCCTTCTGTTAAACTTTGCATCTTTGGTGTGGGTTTCTACCGAGTTCTGCCTACAGACCTCCTGTTTTTTCTGACTTTGTTTTTGCTGGCCTTAGGACTCTGTGCACTGCACCACTGTTAACCAGGGCTAACGTACCTGTGCTCTCTCATTAAAACATGTTATATTGGCTTACACGTAATTAGCATATTTAATTTACTTGTAAGTCTCGCTGCAGCACTGATTGTGCCACCCACGTACGTAGCACTTTAAATGTGTCTCAAGCCTGCCATTGCAGGCTGTGTGTGCTGTTTTAAACTGCCATTTCCACCTGGCGAGGTAAAACGTTTGCTAGGCCCAAACCTTCCTTTATAATACATATAGATCACCCATAGGGTAGGCCCTGGATAGCCCAGAGGGCTTACATGTTCTGGTAATAAAAAAAACGTGCAATGCCTACCTCTACCATAGGATAGCATTGCAGTTACCTTCTTACATTTTGTAAGTGTAATTTTCAAATGGGATCAGATCTCCAGTTCATGTTTGGTGCTTTAGAATTGTTTTTTTTAAGTTCAAATCATTTTTTATTAAGCAATAACAAAAATGATAGCGGCAAAAGGCATCAGTGGTATTACAGTCACATTACAGGATACCGCAATCAAACATGTATTATTACATAAAAAGAAAACAATACATACATACAGTAAAGGAAAATAAAATACCAACATTGCATTCTTCACAGTTGTATATAGTTCCATAGAGCCCTCCGTCCAAATCTAATCATATAATACCATTTATACTTTGTCGTTCCTGCATTGTGTGTCTAAGGTTGTCAGGCACCTGAGCACAGGGTATAGCCACTTCAGTTCACAGTTTACTGAGTGTAGACCTCAGCAGTTAGCTCTTCAGGGTGGGTCGAAGGTGAAGGAGGCCTGATCTAAGGAGGACCATAATTTGGTGCTTTAGAATTGTAATGAAAAATCCTAATATATGGTGATGTCCGATTTTGAATTATTATTTTGAAAATACCACTTTTAGAAAGTTGCCATTTTACTGCCTTAGTCATTTGGTGCCCGCAGCCTGCCTCTGGGTCACATGACTGGGTGTAGTTGGCATTTGGGCTTTATGTATTTCTCCTAGACAGCAACACACAATGGGGAGCTGGGTGTGACTGCATGGGCCATCACTGGCAGGATGGGAGGGAGAAGCTGAGCCCAGCCTCAATAACACTTGAATAGACTGTGTCCTGTCTCCACATAAAGAAGCTAAACCCTGCCCCTTGATCTGAAGCCTCAGGGACACCACAGGCTTCCAACAACCTTGCACATGCACCTGAACTCTGCCATCTCTGATGCTACCTTGCCCAGTGGTGCCATCCCAGTCCAAGAGCCTTGTAAGTGGGCTTAGGGTGCTTTTCCAGCCTCTGCGGATCCATAGGAACTGACATTTCCTCTGCTGCACAGCACAAACCCAAGCATAACAGATGCATAACTGCTTCTGCATGGATCGGACTATTCACAAAGACCTACATCGCCTTATCGGAACTGTCTCTACGCAGCGCAACCTCAGTGCATGCCTTTGCATCCCTTGTCAGAAGCCACACGACAATGCCGGACTCTGCATCACAGCTCCTCGGAACTGACGCTTAGCCCCAACTGTGTGTGCCTTATCCTTGATGCCAGACTTTGATTCGCAAGCCCTGTCAAGGGACTCCTCAATGATGATGCAGGCCCTCAAATCACAGCCTCGCTGCATCTCAGAACCTGTGCTTTGCTTCGACTGTGCAATGCTTCTATGACGCAGATCCTCACAATGCTCTGCAAACCAGGGTTTAAGGTACTCTGTTCAGTGGGCCTAACTGGGTCCCCATATCCGGCCCAGGCTCTATTGCAGTTGGCATGAATTTGTGACTTTGTCCCATTCAAGCACAACCAAATATCCATAGTTGGCGATTTTCATTAAAATATTTAAAATTGCATATCTCCGGTTCTACTGATTGGAATTTTGTCATTTTGGTCTTGTTTTATTTATTAAAGAGAGTTCTGATTTTCTAACTTTTTGTGGAATTCTTTTTGTGTGGTATTTTTCACTCTATTACTGTTTGAAGTGTTGCACAAATACTTTAAAATACACAAGGTGATAGAGGGAATGTTGCACATTGGCAAAACATTCACCCCCAGTCACCGATCTGGGTTTAATCCATCGTTATTTTGCTCACCACTCCACCCCAGTTCAGACATGGCCATATGCAAATCAGTCTTGACCCTGTGCCTCGTGGGAACAGTCCGAACTGCCAAGCCATGTCTTCCCTGGACCGGAATCAAGCATCCTAGGACCGGTTTCTGGCTATCAGCCGTCATCAGCCAGGATAGCTTGACTCCAATGGCATATTGAGCATGGGACCCACGTCTGGGCATACCCTTCCCACATAGGGCGAACAGCAAAACACACAAGGTGATGGACGGAATGTTGCACATTGGCAAAATATTCACCCCTAGTCACAGATCCGCGTTTAATCCATCGTTATTTTGCTCACCACGCTATCCCAGTTCAGACATGGCCATATGCAAATCAGTCTTGACCCTGTGCCTCATGGGAACAGTCCAGCCTGAACTGCCAAGCCATGTCTTTCCTGGACCGGAATTAAGCATTCTAGGACCGGTTTCTGGCTATCAGCCGTCATGAGCCAGGATAGTTGACTCCAGTGGCGTAGTGAGCCCTAAGTTGGCAGGGTATGCCCAGAAGTGGGTCCCTTGCTCACTTTGCCACTGCATTCAAGCTAGCCTGGCTAATGACGGCTGATTAGCCAGAAACCGGTCCCAGGATGCTCGAAACGCGTCTGTTTATGCCCTAAATAAACAAACTTTCCGGTACCTGGTTGGTGTGGCTTGTCGTCCTTTTTCCTGATCTGAAGAGGAATCCGTGGATATATATAAAAAAAAAAAAAATGGCTATGAGCTTAAAATAAAAAATAAAACCAATCTATGACAATTAAACACACACCACCCGTACTCCACTTTTGCCTTCTGTCAAGCAAGGGAAGCAGCATTGGGACATCTTATATATATATATAATATATATATATAGAGAGAGATATATATATATAGAGATATATATTTCTCATCCAGGTGATACTCATCAATAGTCATAATCTGTGAATAATCACCGCCCACGTGCGGGATCCCGGAGTATATAAAAAATACATATATATATATACATATGTGAAAACATATACATGCAGCCAAAAATGTTTCCAACATGGCAAAACATGCCAAAATTACATACGTTTGCATTGTAAAAAAATTAGAACCAAAGAGAAGGGTTTTAGTATAAAGGGGACAGTTGCGCTCTCCAGTATAAGCGGTAGTCAAGTGGACAAAGGACAAGGTAATATGGTGCTAACAGGAAAGGGGTGACCCTACTAACCCCTCAACTAGTGTTTGAAACTCCAAACCCATTTCATTAAAGCAAAAGACCTGTGCACACATAAATCAATAACAGTGTCTGTTCATATCATATACAAATGGAAAAAAGAAAGTTCGCCACAAGTTATTCTTGTTTCATTTAATGGCAAGTTTGCATAACGACCAGCCAGCTGACACGTGTTTCGTCAAAGCACATTCCACTTTGCCGGTGATAATTCCAACCTGGTCAGGGTCTGAGAACACAGGACACTGTAGATATATATGAGATAAGGAAATATTTACTGAAAATGCATGTGAAAATAAGTTGGATCCAAGTAACACAAAGCTTAATGAATGAGTATATCCAGAAAGATAATTCAACGTGTGGAAAAATCACTTCATAAATCCTGTGTACGAGTAGAAAGAGTCGATAAGGGGTCAAGGAGGGCAAGTAAGTCCTTCGAGGTGATTGTCGTATTTGAAAAGCAATGATCGTACGCCATCCAATATACCGGAATGTGGTCAGAACGCAAAAAGAAGAGACCCAATGTCTCGGCTACGGGTGCAGCGTTTTCCCGGAGGCTGAAGTAAAACATATATATGCAGCCTAAAATGTTTCCAACATCGCAAAAAATGCCCAAAAATACATAGGTTTGCATTGTAAGAAAAATACCCTCCTAACCCATAAGGAAAAGAGGACATGCACTGAAAAGTTGTCATACAACAATCCTTTATTGCCACAATAAAAAACTTGTAATTGCATAGCAGAGCAATAATGAAAGAAACTGACACCATGCCTTTAAGGCTTCCAAGGGTTAGGGTACCCTGCCTTTAAGACGTGCCAGGAGCCCCTCTGCTCCCATCATGCACCACAGGTGACAGTTAGGTCAGATCTTTTTTCCGACTCCTTCTGTGAGGATCCTGGAGTTTGAGCTCTTCAGTTTTTTGAATGAATTTGATTATATTTGACATTTTCATTGAAAATTCGACATTTCTTGATTCCTAGAAGTATATTCTACTAGTTTTCTGACTTTTACTACATTTTTTCCAGTCATAATGCATGCTTTATTTCGAAAATGTCCTTCCTGTGGCAAGAAAATGGCACCGTCAGACCCACACTCAGTGTGTATTATGTGTCTTCCTTCTTCACACAACCCTGACCAATGTTATCATTGCCAGAAGTTTTCAAAAAGGACTCTGCGTGACAGAGAACGCATCAAGCTTCATGCCCAGCTGGAGAGGGATAGAAGCCATCATGGTGGTGGCCATGGAGACATCAGAGACTCCTCTTCCAGCAAGCGCCATAGAAAACTTCGTTATTTCTCCTGGCGGCGACGATGAGATCGCTGTCGAAGAGGCCGAGGCACTCTTCAGCGTAGAGGGACAAGTCTAGATGTCGAGACCCTCCGCCGCATGCCAGTAAGTCGGTGTTAAGGCACAGCAGTTCAGGCTCCAAGGCTGTGGGTCCAGAGAGACCTGTTAACGCCCCATTGATGTCGAGGCTTCTGTTGATGGCAAGACTTCAGTCAACGGCGAGGCATTCTCCGCCACCCTCAAGAGGTCGACGTCAAGAGACTCGTCGGCGAAGACTCTGCCACGAGTGGACAGACTGTCGACGTTGAGAACGTCAAGGCATTCGACGTCGAGGAGATCGACGTCAGGAAGACGCCATGTGAGGTCGACGTCGAGGTCCCCCATCACTACGGGCGGTCGACGTTGAGACCAACGTTGAGGACAGGTTGGCGTTCTTGCAGCCTATCGCCGCACAGATCAACGACGAAGGTGGTGCAAACCTTGTCGACGTCAACACGGCAGTGGCCTAGGAGGAGGCTTGGAGCAAATCGATGTTGAGATCCCGGTCCACGTCATGAGCCCATTCATCATCCCCAGGGCTGAATATCGTACAGATTTCTCCAAAGAGATCTCCTAGGATAGAAGTGGCAAAAGGGAATGTTTCGGCGACCAGCGCCTTCTTCTGGAGTAGCCACAGGTGATCTAATAACAGAGAATTATTAAAAACGACATAAGTGACTTTATTCTGCAGTTTTTCAAAAATCAACATTTCTTAACATGCTAAAAATTCATTCTACAAACCAGGTCATCAGGGCTGCTGCAGACACCTCAGGCCTCGCCGCGCATTGCTATGCACACAGCATCTGCTCGCGGCGCTCAGCATGGCTGCGCCTCACAGGTCTTAAACCTGATGCCCAGAAGAGGATTCTTAATCTGCCTTTCAACGGCTCCTCCTTATCCGGCTCTCACGCCGGTGAGAAGATGACGAAAATGAAGACCGAGCTGGACATGGTCAAAGCAGTTGGACTAGAGAAGTGGAAGGAGTTTCATAAACGCTTCCGTCAATACGACAAGCACCCCTTCCAGCAGAGGGTTCAAACCCCTCAACGGTCCTCCCAAAACTAGCAGAGGTCACAATTTCAGCAGAAGCGTTCTAGTAGAGGAAGGAGGAACAATAAACAACAGCAGTCATCCTCCAAGCAGCCTCCAAAGCAGTGAAGCATTGCTTCCTCCGCGCCCGTTCGCCACTCCGGTAGGAGGGAGTATCGTTTTTCATCTAGAAGACACAAGACAAATGGGTGCTGAATATTGTGCAGCATGGCTACTTGCTGAGGTTCAAGTCTCCTCCCCAGCAAGTTCCTCCACAATTGAAGTGCCTTCCACAACAACACAAGCTACTGTTACAAGGCGAGGTGTATACCCTTCTCTCCGAGAAAGCCATAGAAGAGGTCCTCTCCTCCAACGAAACCAAGGGGTATTTCCTGGTCCAAAAACAAGGAGTAACCAAAGAGTACAGATCTATCCTCGATCTGCGCCTGCTGAACAAGTTTATAAGGAAAGAGAGATTTCGGATGCTAGCCCTGCACCAGATATTCCCACATCTTCACCAGGGGGACTGGGTGTGTGCCATCGACCTGCAAGACGCCTACTTTCACATTCCTGTGTCAGTGAAGCATCGCAAATTCCTCAGGTTCCAGGTTTCTCAACAGCACTATCAGTACCAAGTACTTCCATTCGGGCTCAAATCCGCCTCCTGAACGTTCTCCAAGTGCATGGCTGTGGTGGCTGTGCTCCACCGCAAGCGGAAAATCTTCATCTATCCCTACCTAGACGACTGGCTCCTAAAGAGTTCCACACCTTCATTACTCCAGCGCCATCTCACCTACTGTCTCCAACTTCTTCACTCACTGGGGTTGCAAGTCAACTACAAGAAGTCAGTCCTCAATCTGACACAGAAGATACATTACTTGGGTGCTTCCCTGGACATCGCAAGGGCAAGCGTGTGTCCTTCGGAGGAGAGGTTGTCATCAATGCTGATCAAGTGCCGTGCTCTTCTCAGCGCTCCACATCCTACAGCCAGGCAGGTGTCGTCGCTGCTGGGATCGATGGCCTCATGCATCTTCATTGTTCCCAATGCAAGACTTCACATGCGGCCTCTGCAGCAGTCCTTCGAAGATCAGTGGACGCAGCGGTCAGGCCATTGGGAAGATCGTGTGTCTCTTCCTCAAGCTGCCAGGGACTCCATCAAATGGTGGATGAAACAATTGCACCTTCTACAAGTGGTCCCTGTTCACCAGGTCATTCTGACCCAGACTATTGTTACGGATGTCTCACTGCAGGGTTGTGGAGCTCACATGGGCCAGCTTCAGGTACAATGTCTCTGGTCCGAGACAGAGCAAAGTTATCACATCAACTTCCTGGAGCTAAGAGCAGTTCATCTGGCTCTCAAGTCTCTGTACCCGTCTCCCCAGTCCAGTTCCATTCAGATTCAGACAGACAACACTACTACAATGTACTATCTAAAGAAGCAGGGAGGCACCAGGTCAAGGGTCCTGTCTCTGGAGTTCCAGACCATTTTTAAGTGGCTTCTGGCGAGGAGTCTCACGAGCGTGGCTCTCCACCTTCCAGGGACCTTGAATGTGCAAGCAGATGTTCTCAACAGAGACTTTGTAGAAGCGCACGACTGGGTGCTAAACAACGAAGTCGCCCAGGACATCTTTCGGCATTGGGGGTTGCCAGACATCGACCTGTTCGCAGACGCTGCAATTACAAAATGCCCCGTCTTCGCGTCCAGATTCCCACAACAAGGATCACGGGAGAATGTACTTTTGATCAAATGGTCGCAGACATTGCTCTACGCTTTTCGACCACTCCCTCTGATCCCAGCGGTCATACAGAAATTTTACAGGACCAACACCAGAATGATCCTGATAGCTCCGGAGTGGCCGTGCCAGTGGTGGTATCCAGATCTTCTTTAGCTGTCGGAGGCTCCAAACCAGAGGCTGCCTTGCTGCTCGGACCTGCTGACCAAGAACGAAGGGAGAGTATTTCATCCCAACCTTTCGTCCCTGCAATTGACAGCATGGCACCTCAGGTCATCCAGTACGGGCACTTAGAGAGATCTTTACACTCTTTGGATCTCCGGAGAGTATTGAAGTTTTACCTTGCCAAAACTCACGCACTTAGGAACTAGGACCTGTGGTAAATATTTGATTTACCGTCCTAATTTCTATGCAGGTAAGTACTTAATCAATAATAACTCAATCGGAAAGAAAGAGGCAGAGTCCGTGGTGTTAGAGTTCTTTGGGGTTTTATTCCTTAAAAAGGAATGGTTCTAGAACTGGATATCATATTCCTGCAACCACAGGGGTTCAGGAAGGGATAGAGCAATATTTTATTGACAATACGTAGCTTATATACTTAAGTTACATTATAGAAACCAATACAGTAGGCGTAACAGCTGAGAGAAACAAGATAACAGCATCCACGTGGTAGTGATACGTAATTAGAAGGCGTGAACTAGGCGTGAACATAGAGGTGTGTGCTAGAAACGTCATAGGTAGGTGTCACAAGTGGGTGGCACAAAGCTGAATCTTGTAATGTCAGCAGAAATCTGAGGCTTGGGTGCGCGCGCAGCTGTATGACGTGTGATTGACGTGAAAACTGGAGGGTGCAGGGGAATTGACATTTACACTGACGGAAAGAGACAGAAGTCTGGCATGTCAGATCAACTCGTACCTCTATCATATCTGATATCTGATGTTTGGGAACCATATTATCTAAACGGAAAAGGTCTCTGGGGCAGAAGCTATTCTATACTAACTGGGAGTGCGTGTATAAAGCGCCTAAGTGTCTACATGAGAATGCGAGGGGCATGGACCTACCATGGTAACAGAGGCTATGAATTACTTGCACGGAGACAGTGAGGCTGGGCCCTTTGCTCTGCAGCTGGGGGAATGTTTACTTAAACTAGTAGGCAGGAATGCATTTTCGAGGAGCGGAACAGATAATTCGAAGGTTGAATACAGTCTTGGCAGGCAGCAGGCTGAGCTAAGCGCCATGAGCCGCACAGGGAGTAAGGCAGAGGTCACGGGTACAGAGACAGCCTGGGCTGAAGTTTTCGGAGTCAGAAGGCAGAAAAAAGAGGCTCGATGGCAGAATTCAGGGCCTACTTTGCCAGAGCTGAAAAACGTGTAAAGTACACCATAAAAAGACGTTGGCATAGCATACTTAGGAACGGAGCATCCAACCCATTCAGGGTGGGTCTGAAAGAGGACATGTTAACGTTGGACGCAAATGTATTTGCGTCTTCATAGCTGGCACAGGAGGGAAGTTACATGCACTTTAAGCTGGTACATGGAGACGGTGGGGTACACGGTAGGGAACATTACTTGACCATAAAATTTATATTTCCTCATTCCCTCCTTGTTCCCTACGGACCCTTCATGATATATCGATCCTCATAAATCGATCAGTCTGTTCTTGTAACATCATTTGTTCTTCTTTCTTTCACGTTTTGAGAGAAAACTGGAATGTTCAATGCACGATGTGGCACACAGTCCACAAATCGCTGGCCCACACTGTAGGCACAGGCAGCAACTGAATACTATGACTAGGCCAATGCCTAGGAAGGATAGGATCTTCCATCCCCAAGCGGTTAACGTTGTCCAGAACCAACCGGACCAAGTCCAGGTGCCTGGATTCTGATGTATCTGATTTGCAATTTTATGAAGACGTGTAATAGCTTGATATACCGTTGGCGCGTTTTCTGGGATGAAAACACAGCAACTTGACCCGATGACCTTACAAGCTCCGCCTCTATCTGCCAAGATGACGTCAATAACAAGACGATTCTGAAGAACAACAACCCGCATGGCGGACTGCTCCTCTGTTAAGTTACCTAGGGCGGAGGCAGTTTCATTCACTACTGCTTCAAGTGTTCTAGTTAATCTGCGTATTAGTTTACTATTTTGGACGGGGCCTGTGAAGAAAAAGAATCCTTTATTGAAATCTGTGTATTGCTCCCATGCCGTTTCAGTGTAGTCGACAATCGGGAGATCTCTTCGGAGCCTATTCTTTACTAGATTTGTATTTCTGTGATAATCAGGAGGCGCTAGAAAAACAGGTGGCAGAAGGAATGCAATATAACAGGTACCATCCCAATCTAGAGGTAAGCGTACGTATGCGGTATGACCACAAACAAAGTAGGAATGACGGGTAGCTCTAAAGGAAGATTTACCTTGATCACTGAATTCGACCACAGTAGTACATTTACTATGACCTAAGTGTACTGAACCTTTCTTACTGACACATAAATCACCAGTGACTGGTAATACGGACATAGCAGGGAGAACTGGTGCAGCTTCGGATTCAACAGTAAGAATCATAAGGTTAATTGTATAATTACCTAATCCATATACTTCATTTTCTAGATCAGTTCCTATTCTAGTGGGGAGTCCCTTCTTGTCGGGGTAACAGACATTAAGCAGAACTAAGTTCAAGTTTCCCCAAACCCAGCTCCCTTTAAAAACAGCAATATCAGGATCTAGGGAATTAATTATTCTAAACCATGCACCACAGGAGCCATTGTGAGTGAACGGGTACGGAAAGAGGGGCAGAACTCCCTTGTATTTCTGGTAGGGAGGGAGTCGGCCACATATCCAGCAGTTGGTAGCGTTGTTGGTCTGATGGGAGTGATGTAACATACTAATGAATGTGTTATTGCGCAGCGCGAGTCTGTAAGAAAGTTCGTGGGGAGGTAATTCACTAAAAGAATGTTCAGCAGAAACATTGTAAGCAGATTGTTCACGCTTGAAAATAGGGTAGTATATAGGAAGCAATATACTCGCAACAATAATCAGAAGACTTAGAAAAAACATAATCCATAATGTCACTATACAGTGACTGCGGAGTGATTTGCAATATGTACGTTTCTTGAGTTGTCTCTCTCTCTCTCTATCTCGATCTAGGGGATACATGTCAGAAACTATTTAACCGATTCACCTAGGGGAGGACTTAAACAATTAAACTGTCTGACTTGCTAGATCGGAGTTTCATGCGGTATTCTTCTTGGGGAGTTTTCTCTTGTTTCGGAACTTTAAAGTCACTAGGTTCGATACAGTCTTTGGAAGGGGTGGACGAGTCTTTTTCTGGCATCAGTTCATTGCACTTTTTTATATGGCTTGTATGGATCCACCCCTTTCTGCCTTCAACTTTGATGGCGGTTCTCGTTGTAAGAAGGACGGTCTTCGGCTCTTTCCAGCGGGGCTCCAGCGGACTTTTCCTGTTGAAGTTCCTAATTAGGACCAGATCTCCTGGGCGGACGTCATGCGGCTTTACATCAGTGTTGTCAGGGAAAGCTGCGGCAACCTGTGAACGACATGATTGGAGTGCAGACATCAAGGAGGCAAGGTAATCTGTCAGCATATTACAATCAACATCGGTAATTGTCTTAGGTAAGGGCGTCCCCCACATATTCGGTGGTCTGCCAAAGACCACTTCATATGGGGATAGTCCTGATCGCGAGTGGGCGACCATCCTCATATAGAACAATGCAACTGGCAGGGCGACTATCCAGTCGACCCCTTTCTCTTTACAAACTTTAGCAAGGCGGGTCTTTAGTGTCTGGTTATGCCTCTCTACAAGGCCAGCGGCTTCGGGATGTCGGACACAATGGAATCTCCACTGATATCCTAGCAGCAGGGAAACCTGTCTCATAAGTTCGGATGAGAATGGCTGTCCGTTATCTGAGTACACGACACGAGGCAAGCCGTATCGTGGGAAAAATTCTCGAACCAGCTGCCTGGCAGTGGTCGGAGCAGTGTAATCTGAGACTGGATATGCTTCGGTCCAACGGGAAAGTGCACAAACAATTACGAGGACATATTTGAATCCTCGACAGCGGTCCATCTGGATATAATCCATCTGGAGGACTTCAAAAGGGTGATCGGGAGGATGAAATCCACCTTGCTCTACAGGGACGCTTTTACCTGGATTGAACTGACAACAGATCATGCAAGTACGCACTTTCTGTTTTGCTGCTGCTCGTAAGTGTTTGTTGTACCAGAGATTCTGTAAACTGTCTAACATCGCTTTCTCTCCTAGATGTGCAGGACTATGTGCTATATTGACTATGACTTGAACCATAGAGTCGGGGAGAAACCATGTAGATTTTCCCTTTGTCATCCACCCTTGATCTGTCTGGATCCCTCCTAGTTCAGTCCATTTCTTTATTTCATCTGCAGTAGCATGTGTCTGAATATCGATTACATCTAGGGCGGGATCCCTGACTGTCATACAATGTGTCGGTACTATTGTCTTTGTCACGTCAGTTGTCTGAGTGTGAGTCAGTGCTGTATGTTTTGCTGTCTGGTCTGCCAGGTCGTTACCCTGGGAAACAGAATCTGTAACTTTAGTATGTGCTTTACACTTCATGACGGATATGCCTGAAGGCAGATGTATCGCTTCTAACAGTGCTTGAATGAGGGGACCGTGTTGGATCTTGGCACCGTGAGAGGTCAAGAAACCTCGTTCTTGCCATAACATTCCGAAGTCGTGTACAACTCCGAACGCATAACGGGAATCAGTGTATATGTTAACATTTCTGTTCTTGGCTAGTATGCAGGCTCGGGTCAGAGCAATAAGCTCTGCCGCTTGAGCGGACAGTGTGTCAATACGATATGTTTCTTTAACTTCAGTTTCAGTGGTCACTGCATACGCGGCCACTAATTCTCCTGTACTTGTTCTCATGCATGAACCATCCACGTAAAGTGTCAGGTCTGGATTTGTCAATGGAACATCTGTTAAGTCTCGTCGAGGCTTTGTTACTGTATTAATGATCTCTATACAATCATGCGGGGCTGGATCTGTCATAATTGAAGGTAGCAATGTTGCGGGGTTCAGAATGCTGCAGCGTCTGATTTCTATGTGTGGCTGGAATAGTGTTAATTCATAACCTGTTAGACGTGCTATAGTCAAGTGTTGAGTCTGAGTTCTGTTTAAAAGGACCTCTACAGAATGTGGAACTTGTACTGTTAATTGATGTCCTAAAACGATTGAGTCGCTCTGTCTGATTGCTAGTGCTGTTGCTGCTACTGACTTTAAGCACGCAGGGAGTGCCTGGGCTACTGAATCCAATGTACTTGAAAAATAAGCGCAAGGCTTATGTGAACCTGCTTGATCTTGAGTGAGGACAGACCACGCTGTACCATCACGTTCTGTAACAATAAGTGTAAAAGGTTTGCTGTAACATGGTGTCGCTAAAACTGGTGCTTGGCATAAAGCTTTCTTTAATTCTTCAAAGGCTTGTGTGTGTTCCTGAGTCCAAGGAAGGACAGTCGAAGTTGCTGCCTCCTGTGTTGTTAACTGAATGAGTGGTTTGGCTAGAAATGCATACTGAGGAATCCATTGTCTGCAGTACAAGGTGAGGCCTATAAAGGCCCGCACTTCCTTTTGTGTCTGGGGTTGCGGCATATTTACAATTAACTGAATGCGATCAGGAGTGAGCTGTCTCCCCACTTTGGACAGCAAGTGACCCAAGTATACAACTTGCTGAACACAGAATTGTAGCTTCGAAGGGGACACCTTGTGTCCCTTATCGGCCAGAAAATGTAAAACTGTCAGTGATGCTTGTTCACATTCGGGCTCACTTCGTGCGGTGATCAGCAGATCATCGACGTATTGCAGTAAAGCGGTGTTAACTGGCATTTGAATACAATCTAGTTGTCTTTTCAGTGCTTGACTATAGATGCTGGGGCTTTCTGTGAATCCTTGAGGTGCGCGTGAAAATTTGAAACTTCATCCATTTAAACTGAATCCGAAAAGGTATTGGCTCTCTGGGTCAATAGGTACACTGAAGAAGGCGTTCTTGAGATCAATTACAGTAAAGAACGTTGCTTCAGAGTCAATAGCAGTCAATAGGGAAGAGATATCGGGGACCACAGGGTACTGTGGTACAATGCATTTATTCAGTTCTCGTAAATCAATCACCAGCCGATATACTGGCGGTGCGTTGGGATCAGTACTTTTAAGAATCGGAATGATAGGGGAATTACAGATATTGGAGTCGGTCTCTACGACCACTCCTTGGGCAATGAGCTCTTCAATGATTTCCAGTAAAGCCACTACAGCATCGGGCGGTAACTTGTATTGTCTGATTCGGGGTAAAACAACACCTGATTTCAGTGTAACACGGTATGGTGTAATGTGCATGCAGCCTACATCGGTTGGGCCTTGTGCCCACAAGTGATCTGGTACATTTTTCAATCTGACATCAAACTCTCGTAATACATAGTGACCCTTGAAATCTCGCAGAAAGAGTCTAACTCCTTCCGGGGAACAACATATCACAGCTCCTAGAGCCTTCAATGTTTTGATACCTAACAGATTTTCTGGACATGATTTTGTAAGTAACAAGTCTGTAACACGTGATAATGGACCCACAGCCAGGGGGACTGGTTCTGATACCTCATTTACAATAGGCTGTCCTGAAAAACCAAGGGAAACATTCTGTGAGCCTGAGAGGGGTGCCCCTGGGACTTCGTCATGGCTGATTGTTGTGCGGCTTGCCCCTGTGTCAATTAAAAACTTTCTGTCTTTCCCCAATACTTGACTGTGTACATAAGGACCCTCTTGATCTACAGGAATTTCAATAAGAGGCAAGCCAAACTCCCTCTCTAGGCTGTTTCATGTGTATCGTGGATAATCGGGGTAAGCAGATTGGGCATACTGGTACATCTGTTGTGAAACTTGCTGAGTCGCGGCAATGGGCTGTGGCTGTGGTACCGCTACCGTCTGTGCTGTATGAGATGAAGCATGCATAGGCTGTGTATTCTGCATGGGCTGTACATTCTGTGAAGTCTGTTGCTGGGCCTGATCTTGTCTCGGTGGATGCGGTCTTTCTTTAGTTTTACCTATTGCTATATTATGTTTCAAGACTGGGCATTCGTGTACGTAGTGACCTGGCTGCTTGCAATAGTTGCATGTCCCTTTAACGGGAGCTGCGGCGTGACCTGTCTGGGTCGTACCCTTTCTCTGGCTGTCGGCTGGTACTGATTGGGCCACTAACATTTTCATTTTTGTGTCTTTCATACGTTTCTGTTCATGATCCTGTTCTTCTCTAATTCTGTTCTGATGGTATTGTAACATTTGTAACATCTGTGATGGCGTATTTGCTTGCCATGTACTCTCAACCTTGTATACACGGTTTTTAACTGCTAACAGGGAATTCTCCACTAACTTCGATACAAAAAGATGCGGGTACGACTCGCTACTTGGTTTAAGACCACTATTAATAATGAAACATTTCTCGAATCTTGAATAGAAGTCACTAGTATCTTCATCTTGCTTCTGTTTACAGGCCGAAATTGCGTCCCAATCTTCCTTTCTAGTTGTCAGTAATCTTGGCAGAACCTGCACTATCAAACCTGGTAATGCTTTAGTTTTCTCCCCAAGGCCTAGCCCTGGGGTACGTTTTTCCTTCTCGTCTTCTATTTCTGCCCATACAATCTTTTTGTCTCCCACCTCCCATTCTTTTTCCTTGAGTTTCTCGTAGATGCCCGTGGGCAGCAGTACCTTTAACATTTTCATGATATCTTCATATGTGTAATCCCCCATCAGTTACATGTCTTTAAGTTCTCTGTGGAAACCTGCAGGGTCTTTATCATGACAGGGTACTAGTTTCTTCATTTCCAATAGTTCTAACTTGGTCAGGGGTGTGTGTACATACACACGTTTCAGGTTATTATCGGTACCCATAACTGGATGTACTTCTCGTAAGGGGTTCTGACTTTCAATGCCATGCAGACGCTCCATATGATACATTTTTCTTTCTGGGGCCGGAGCGGGAACATATTTGGAGCTTAAGAACGTGTTGTATCTATGTCGTTGTTCTAGAATTATTTGTATTAGCTTGGTACTTAGGCCTTTCCATCTATCCATGAGTAGTGCTTCTAATGTATCGTGTAAGGGACCTGGATCAGAATGTTGGTTTCTGTATAACGTGAGGAGGTGCTGAATCATGTATACCCCTGCTAATTTCTGCTCGTCTGGGGAAAGGTTCAGAAATGTCTGCGCTACTGTGTCATCATTGTATATGTTCGGATTGTCAGCCCATAATACTGCTGACCGGGCTAGTTCTTGATCATCCATAGAATTGAGTACATGGTACCCCATTCGGTCTCGAAGCCTTTTATCAGTCTCTTGGAACTGATGTTCCGGAGAATTCGGTTTTGTTATGCCAGAGAGAAAAACTCTCTTGCTTTCCGGACGAATGCCTTTCCTAAGGTAAGTTCCCTTACCTACATACGCTATCGTGTCTGTAGTCTTTTCTTGTTCTTCAGGTTCTTCCTCCTCCTCGGAGGAGGAAGCTTTTTCTTTCTCTTTTTCGTGTATTTCTATTACTGCTTTTCGTATTTTCCTGTACATACTGGCTATGCAACCCCCTTTATCATGTTTTCCTTCGGATATATTTTGACCCCACTTGTTGAGTCCATCTAATTCCTCCTGTTCTGTCTCAGGCCTGTCTCGTTCTCTTATTAAGCAATTTATGAAAAAACGTAGTATATATGCTTGAGTGTCAACTTTCTGATGCGCCATGGCCTCCTTAATACTGTCAGGGTCTTCCCCAGTCTGGACAAAATGATATATTCTATCTAGGTGCTCTTTCATTCCTGAAAAAAAAGTAGATAATCTGTAGCATGTCGTAAGCGTAGTGATGCTATCATCATTCTATCGTCTTTGCCGGGTACTGGATCATATCTGCAAACTGAAAGCGGTTCTTTGAGTATGTCGAGGCGGGGTGATTGGAATGTAAAAGGGTTCTGCATATCCCTAAGCAGTAATCTGTGTGTTGGTGGCGGGGTCCGGTGACCCCCGGCCGCACCTCCTGAGGCGGAAGCTTGGACATTACCTCTCTGCGGAGTCTGTATCTGTGCTTGAACTTGTCTTTTAGTAGGATCAGGTAGAAGCGGTTTCGGTATATCAATTTTAGGTGCGGGAAGTGGTGGAGGTGGAGGAATGATGGGCTGTCGAACGGGGAAACCTGGTTGCGGTAATGGCGGGATATGGTCTGGAGGCAGGTTGCCACCCCCGTCACCGTCAGTAGGCAGGACGCGGACAGGCAGATTGGTGTAAGCGGGTGCTACATCCTCTAGATAGGAATTCAGGAATATGTCTTTAGTGGTCCTGTGAGTTACTTTAGTTGGAACCAATGGTGGCGGCAGATTTTTCGGTATTTCTGAAGTGGCCTCAGGCGAACCCTCGGCCACGAGGTACATGCCATTTACGAGATTGTTTCGTGCGCGGTCTATTTGCTCTGATTTTACTCGGATCCCTTCAGTAACTAATTCGTTTTCTTGGGCTTTATCTGATTCTTTAAGTCTGTCTTCTCTACGGAGTGCTTTTTCAGCACGCTTATGTGATTCCTTACGCCAAAATTCTATGGTGTCTTTCTGAGACTGTCTGGCTTTCTTTTTCCATAGTGCTTCTTCTACCTTCATGATGCACTCGGTATCCCATGTTCCGGTAACAGGCCATCTATGTCTTTCGTCTAGATGCTTAATATAATCGGCCCATAAATCTAGATACAATATGGCATCTAAGCCATGCTTGTGGTACATAAAATTTCCAGGAGTGTCCCTAGGGGGGATAGGAATTTCTTCCTCTAGTATCCCTTTCCTAGTTCCTATCTGCTTTAACTTATTGAAAAACGGCATCTTGTTTACTTAATACTGAATGCTCAATCCTTGCTACTTAATACTGAATACAGCTAGTTACACAAGAACACAATAATGCACATTAAAAACAGTCACACTCATACCACGACATTAATCACATGAAAGACATTTGAGACATATATGACTACCCCCTATACTGGATGTACTGCTAAACAGTACAGATACACTGTCAGAGACAATGCAAGAACTTGAATAACTGATGCACTGCTAAACAGTACAGATACACTGTCTAAAACAGTGCAGACCGAATTTGTGTACCCAAACCCGTCTTGATACGTCCCAGCAATGGTACTCACCGGGAAGCACGGAAACAGAAGGCCTCGGAAAACTCGACTGGACCGGACTGGACTCGACTCGACTCGACACGTGGATACTTCGGAAACTGGTGGGCCTCTTGACACCTCGGACCTTGCTTCTTTCGGCTAGGCTCTGGTCGGGATCCTCCGCACTCCTCACCGCCTCGTCTGGGTGCTGATCGCAGTCTTCGTCACCTCCGTGGGCCAGAGGGAGATACAGGAAATCCTGTCAGTACGCGTAGTTTCCGTCTAACTGATGGCAGGGGACAGAGCTTGCACGCACCAACCGGCGCGTGGGGTGGGGGAGGGGTCCCTGTTCGGGCGCCAGAATAATGTGGTAAATATTTGATTTACCGTCCTAATTTCTATGCAGGTAAGTACTTAATCAATAATAACTCAATCGGAAAGAAAGAGGCAGAGTCCGTGGTGTTAGAGTTCTTTGAGGTTTTATTCCTTAAAAAGGAATGGTTCTAGAACTGGATATCATATTCCTGCAACCACAGGCTTTCAGGAAGGGATAGAGAAATATTTTATTGACAATACGTAGCTTATATACTTAAGTTACATTATAGAAACCAATACAGTAGGCGTAACAGCTGAGAGAAACAAGATAACAGCATCCACGTGGTAGTGATACGTAATTAGAAGGCGTGAACTAGGCGTGAACATAGAGGTGTGTGCTAGAAACGTCATAGGTAGGTGTCACAAGTGGGTGGCACAAAGCAGAATCTTGTAATGTCAGCAGAAATCTGTGGCTTGGGTGCGCGCGCAGCTGTATGACGTGTGATTGACGTGAAAACTGGAGGGTGCAGGGGAATTGACATTTACACTGACGGAAAGAGACAGAAGTCTGGCATGTCAGATCAACTCGTACCTCTATCATATCTGATATCTGATGTTTGGGAACCATATTATCTAAACGGAAAAGGTCTCTGGGGCAGAAGCTATTCTATACTAACTGGGAGTGCGTGTATAAAGCGCCTAAGTGTCTACATGAGAATGCGAGGGGCATGGGCCTACCATGGTAACAGAGGCTATGAATTACTTGCACGGAGACAGTGAGGCTGGGCCCTTTGCTCTGCAGCTGGGGGAATGTTTACTTAAACTAGTAGGCAGGAATGCATTTTCGAGGAGCGGAACAGATAATTCGAAGGTTGAATACAGTCTTGGCAGGCAGCAGGCTGAGCTAAGCGCCATGAGCCGCACAGGGAGTAAGGCAGAGGTCACGGGTACAGAGACAGCCTGGGCTGAAGTTTTCGGAGTCAGAAGGCAGAAAAAAGAGGCTCGATGGCAGAATTCAGGGCCTACTTTGCCAGAGCTGAAAAACGTGTAAAGTACACCATAAAAAGACGTTGGCATAGCATACTTGGGAACGGAGCATCCAACCCATTCAGGGTGGGTCTGAAAGAGGACATGTTAACGTTGGACGCAAATGTATTTGCGTCTTCATAGCTGGCACAGGAGGGAAGTTACATGCACTTTAAGCTGGTACATGGAGACGGTGGGGTACACGGTAGGGAACATTACTTGACCATAAAATTTATATTTCCTCAGACCGGCTCTTTATCAACTACAGTTCCACTAACACCGGTCTATCTGTGTCTAAGAAATCCATTTATCAATGGATTTCCTCTTATATAGCTTTATCCTACCAGTTAGCTAACAAGACTTTACAAGGCAAACCTAAAGCACACTCTACCAGAGGGAAAGCTTCTACCTCAGCTCTCCTTCGCAATGTCTGAAATCTGTAAGGCAGCTACATTGGGATCGGTGCATAACTTCACACGCCATTACTGTCTAGATACACATGCCGATACCCAGGTTGGGTAGGCCTCTTTGAGGAATTTGTTTGCATGATTGCAATTTTAATGTAATGTTTTTCATGTTCTGTATACTCTATTGCTCGTCTGCGAGGTAGTGGGTATGGGCTTGCTACACTATTCACTATTGATGAGTATCCCCTGGATGAGAAGGATTAGTTACTTACCTGTAATCCTAGTTCTCATCCAGGGGTATACTCATCAAAGTCATAAGCGACCCTCCCTCCTCCCCGGATGAGCATTACTGAAGTTGTTCTATATTAATTGCATCCTCTACTCAGGTGTCTCTACATAACGCACCGTCAAAAATAACTTACCTGTCACCTGTGGTGCATGATGGGAGCAGAGGGGCTCCTGGCAAGTCTTAAAGGCAGGGTACCCTAACCCTTGGAAGCCTTAAAGGCAAGTTGTCAGTTTCTTTGTTTCATTATTGCCCTGCTATGCAGCCTACAGGTAATTGCCTGCAATTAGAAGGATTGTTGTATGACAACTTTTCAGTGCATGCCCTCTTTTCCTTATGGGTTAGGAGGGTAGTTTTCTTACAATGCAAACCTATGTATTTTTGGCATTTTTTGCCATGTTGGAAACATTTTAGGCTGCATGTATATGTTTTCAGTGAATTTCTAAGGTTTTTTAACTCCTTAAGTGCTGCCGTCGGCCGTTGGACGTTGCGAGCACTACCTCCATAGTGCTGCGCACGTCCAACGGCCAACGCGGCCCCACCTGTTTCTTAGAAAGTTCAGCACTGGCGCTGAACGTTCGACGCAGGAAACGGGTTAAATGCTAATTCCTAAATATAACATGTCTGAAACCTATGGGTCTTTTCAATGAATTTCAAAGGTTTTTGAATGCTAATTCCTAACTATAACATGTCTGAAACCTGTTTTTTTCAGTGAATTTCAAAGGTTTTTTCAATGACAATTTTTAAATGTATTAATTATTATATATTTTTTCCATATTGATTTATTAAATTTTAAAAACTATTTATTCTTAGATATTTTATTTTTTAATTACATTACATATTTTTAATATAAAAAAATGTTTTAAAAATATTGAAATTCTAAGATTTTTTTTTGTTTATTTTTTTTAATGTATTTATATTAATTTCTATATATTTTTTATTTTTGGGGAGTCGCGCACCCAAAGCGTACCTTTCTCAAACACTGCGCGGAACCTAGCCGCCATTTTAGGATTCTTGTGTAGGATCCGCGTAGGGTGTGCGATGGGTGCGTATTTTCCTGCACGATTGATATGCGACTCCTGGCGCATACGGGACATATATGTATTTCATTACGCGACGCTCGTGCACTTGTGCGTGACGTCATATACGTGTTCGACGCGGTGGGTGCGCAAATTTTTTAATGTCTAATAACATATACATATGTATTTAATATAAATATTAGGGCAAGACATTATCTGATGTAATCATAAAAATATTATACTTTTACTTTTAATAATCCTATATTATGTTTAAATACAATTTCACGAAGTCGCGTTGGGTGCGTGCTGCGTGTGTGCACTCTACGTGGACCCCATGTGACCAGAAAAAAAGAGATTTGATTGGTTCATTACACTTCCTACTCTAACTATTGACGGACCCCACCCATTTCAATCATTCTTCTTAGACCTTCTTTGGAGGAACACCTCTACTAAGAAGAACCTAATTTGTTCCTGAGTGGACACCTGGTTTTCCTTTCACTGGATTAAAAATGGCTTCAGCACAGCAGGAATTCTCTGAGTCAGAAAACTCCAATGCAGAAGGATTTGTAGAAGAACCTCCACGCACACCAAAGTAAACTTTCATCGTCTGGACATTTTTCACCTTTCCAGGACAGAAAAAAGTAAATGCAATGAAGGTAACGTGCAAAATTTGTAAAGTTGTGTTGTCACACGGAGACCCAAACAAAAAATACTCTTGCGGGACCGCAAGCATGCTGAAGCATTTAAAATCACTTCATCCTGTTAACCTGGCATGTGAGGAGTACAGAAGACTGCGGGAAAATCCACCACCAACAAAGGCAGTACCTAGCACTTCCCGGCATCTCCTTCAAACCCACAACTGGACATACGTCCCCAACTTGCAAATGCCAAAATACACTGTGTTAAGTGTAATAGATCGCCCTGCTACGGTGAGCAATCTGTTGATTTGGTTTGCAGGGCAATCGATAATCATTGATGCTAGAGGTTTTTCCCCCTAAAGTTCATTGTTTTGTTCCTCCAGTTGTCTTTTTTCCTTTAAAAAAAAAACCAAAAAAATAAAAAAATTGTTCAGAAAATCACAAAAAAATATAAAACAACAAAAAACAAAAGTTATTTGCATAACTAACTACTCTGGTTAAAAAAAGAGCTATATTTGTATGATAGTGTGTGATAGTTTAGATAAATGTATGTGTAGTGCATAATTGACTGAAAGAATGCATTTGTGGTGTATGGTGCATGTATAAGTGCAGAACTATAAGGAATTGATGCAGCATGACACTGTAAGCTCTTTAGCTACACCGTGCTGTGGTACTTTCGAAGCACAGGGATGCAACATGTGTACATAAATGTGTTGCAAGTCTATGCTTCCCTCTGCACTGCTGCTTAAACTGCAGCCATGTGGTGACACAGGCACCCTTGCACCATGGTGCAAGGATATCTGTGTCGTGTGGAGTTTTTTTTGCGCAGAAAGACACACCTTCCTGCACAAAAACAATCAGTGAAGGCATTTTTCTCGTTCAATGTATGCTGTGCATTTTAGCATACATTGAAAGAGAAGAAATGAGGAGAAATGAAAATAATTCTCCTTGTTGAGCCTTGCGCACATCAATTGGAGGATGATGCAGCATTCACACACATGTCCAGATTTATCATTTCTGATAAATCTGGAGATGTGTCTTGTTCTATGAGTGTACTTTGCAAACACGGACAGCTACACCTATAGAATGCCCTTTCAACGCAAAGTGGTATGTATGATGAGGTCGTATTTACATGGAGAAGAAAACGTACACAGACTGCCTTTTCCTCTCTTTGTAAATATGAAAGAGTGTCTTGCGCTATAACTATGTTAGAAAAAGTGACATATTGTTGGCACAGGATGCTTCTAAATTTTCCCCATAAGTGCTTAGGTATTCGCAGACTGTTACAATAAGAACATATTGCTAGTTCATTGTTTGAAAAATTGATTGCATGAGAGTGATAGGAGGTAAACACAGAGTTATGTCTCCAAAGAGGCTCAAACAAGAATGATTGAAATGATTACAGTCCTTCCATAGATACAATGGGAAATATTATGAACCAATCAAATCTTTTTTTTTCAGGTCACACAATATCCTACGACAGGGAGATTCCAAAACTACTAGGTATAAATGGGGTGTTTTCAAGACTGTATTAATAACTTCTTGCAGATCTGCTTGCATAGTATATAAAGAAATTATTTGTACTAGGGTTAATGGCTAGACCAATCCTTAACTATACGAGTATTAAGTAAAGTAATTTCAGTACTGCAAACAGAGGACAAGATACATTTATAAGTATATACGTTTTGGCAAACTGATAGGACATGTTTATAGATTAGTGAAGGGAAGGGATGGCGCCTGATGTGACATGTGCAAACCCACTATGTGACGTTTTTTAAGTTAAGGAATTTTGTCTCTTTTAATCCTGAAAGCCCCTGGGCCTGCTAGCCCACCGTGTCTCTCTATTAAATACCATACAGGTGCGTTGCAGAGAGGTTCTCTGAAGCCATGTCCTATTTTATGCCTCTCTGCAATGCAACTCTCTGGCACTTTCTGCGCATATCTAGTGGGTTAGTTGGCCCCCAGTGACACTCAGTATTCATGTTAACTTTATCCTGTAACTTAAAATGCCCACAGAGCATCTTTCCACACATATCTACTCCGTCCACGTCCCCTTTCTTCACCTGTGTGCAAACACAGGCCATTGTGCATTTTAATACTTACTTAAACTTACCTTCACAGTAATAGAAATAAAAAACGCTACACATTTGTTTCAGTTGTTTTTTATAATCTAAATTTCTGAAAATGTCATATTTTAGAATTAGGATCTGTGAAAAAGAAGAAAAAATACAGTTATAATATATAATATTATATTTTTTACAATATGGCATAATTTTAACATTTTACAAATTATTTTCTTTGCCTTTTTTGGCGTTCTCAGAATATATTGAATTTCACTAGAAACAGTGATTTCAATCGTACTCATCACATAACAGCGGGCAAAAATACCATATAATACAAATTTATTTATTTTATTTATTTTTGGCAATTTTTAAAAGCGCTACAAATACCCGTGGGTGTCTCGGCGCTAACAGCTAAAAGACACTAACCAGATAGTAAACAGACAAACAGTGACTAAAGTGATCCACAAGGGTGTCATTGAGAAAACAGCCATGTCTTTAGCTGCTTTCTAAAGACAATCAAAGATGGACTGGTCTTTATATTGAGCGGAAGAGAGTTCCACAATTTCGCCGCTGCTATGGTGAAACGTCTGTCTCCCCAGGTCACTTTCCTTGTTCTGGGAATCTGAAGCATGTGAGCCGTGTTGGAGCGCAACGTTCTAGGGGTTGGCAGAGGTTTAAAAGAACTTCTCAGAAATCTAGGTCCCATGTTATTTATTGCCTTGTAGACAATACAAAGGGTCTTGAACTTCGTGCGACTTCTGGCTGGAAGCCAGTGCAGTTGGTCGAGATGTCTAGAGACAGAGCTGTATTTGGGAATACCTAGTAGGATTCTAGCAGAGGCGTTTTGTATTAGTTGCAATTTGGAGATAACCTTTTTTTGAGCATTGAGGAAAAGGGAGTTGCAGTAATCGATGCGAGAAAACACCAGTGTGGATATGAGTGTTTTTCCCATAGCTGTGGGAAGATACGGTAGTAGTTTCTTTATCTTCCTTAGGATGTTAAAGGAGGATGACACTACCGAATTCGCATGATGATGGAAAAGGAGCTTGTTGTCGAATATCACTCCCAGATTTCTAACTTTACTGACAGGTTGTGGTGGGGATCCTAATTCCTCTGGCCACCACGAAGGGGACCACTCAGGTTGAATGTTTCCAAAGAGCATAACTTCTGTCTTAGCAGAGTTAAGTTTTAAGCAGTTGGAGGCCATCCAACTGCTAATGGCCCTCATACCATTCTTGAAGTTTGCTGCGACCGTAGGTCCATCTTTGTGAATAGACAGCACCAGCTGAGTATCATCAGCGTAAGTTGTCAAGTTGATGTTATGCTCCTTTATAACCCTCGCTAAGTCCGAAACATAGATATTAAAAAGGGTCGGACTTAGCGAGGAACCCTGAGGGACTCCACAGGGAAGGCTGAATGTGGGTGATGTGAAAGTGCCCAGCTTGACCGCTTGGCTACGATCCGCCAAGAATGATGCAATGAGGTCCCTAGCTTTGTGTTTAATGCCGATGGCCTCGACACGGCCGACCAAAGTTACGTGATCGACCGTGTCGAAAGCCGCCGACAGGTCCAACAGTATCAGGACAGCTTGTCCACCCTTATCCATTGTGGCCCTGATTTCGTCTGCCGCCTTGATCAGGGCAGTCTCTGTTCCGTGACCTTGCCGGAAACCAAACTGGGTTTCATCTAGCAAGTCGTTGGTATGAATGTAGTCAGAAAGTTGTTTGTTCATGACCGATTCAAAAATCTTGGCAGGAAACGGCAGAGATGCAATGGGACGATAACTGGAGGGTAGTGTAGAATCTAGGGAAGGTTTTTTTAAGAAGCGGCCTAATAATGGTGTTTTTCCAAATGGTAGGGTAAGAACCAGTGGCAAACATACTGTTACAGATTCGTGCCAATGGCATTGAAATAATGTCTGGGATTTTATTGAGTATGGATGGGTGACAGGGATCCAAAGGGGAACCAGATTTGATTGACTGAGTTAATTTGTAAATGTCATGTGGGTTCGTGCTGGTGAATTCAGTAAATTCAGTGGAAGCTGTCAGAGTCTCATGTAGCTCGGGGTCAGAGGTATCAGAGGTTAACACTTTGGGGCTGAAGTCCCTAAATATAGATGTGACCTTTTCAGAGAAAAAGTCAGCCAGTGTGTTACAGAGATTTTGGGACGTTTCCGTCCGAGGATTAGAAGGTTCAGCAAGATGGTTGACAACTTCAAACAGTTTCTTCATGTTGCATTGGGCTTGGTTTATTTGGGCAGTATAATAGATGTTTTTCTCAGATATTATATTCTGCTTATAGCTGAGAAGTGCAGCTTTATAGGCACTCTTATCTGCTGAGTTGTAGTTTTTACGCCAATGTCGTTCCTTGTTACGACAGTATTGTCGTTGGAGTCTGAGGTTTTCGGTAAACCATGGGGCCGAAGGGGTCTTCCTGTTACATTTTCGTGTTTTGAGGGGAGCCAAGGTGAGAAAAGCTTTTTCCAGAATAGAGGTGTAAGTAACTGCTACATTATTTGGGTCATGTATAGTGTCTATACTAGCAAAGTCGTCAGTGAGGATCTGAGCAAGTTGATTAAAATCAAGGTTTTTCCAATCTCTGTAGGTGAAGTCAGATTTTAGAGACGTGGTGTAAGGAGCTGTAGTTTTTGTTCGTATATCAAATAAAATAGCAAAGTGGTCTGACCAAGTTAAAGGAAATATAGCGTTTTTGATAATATGAGGGTCATTAGTGAATATACCGTCAAGTGTATGGCCAGCTTCGTGGGTTGGCTCTGTGATGACTTGTTCAAGACCTACAGCAAGCAGATCACACATATATAAAATGCTTACTTCTAAGAAAATGTTCTAACTTAAATTTATATACTCTGTAAATGTTGTTGTTTAAAAATATACATTGAGAGAATGTGCAAGAAAAAGTCTGTAATTCAAAGATACACCTTTCCTCTAGGCCAAATGGTATTACTGAGATGTTTTGTATTGAAATTGTCCAATAGTAATCGTATTAATACATATTAATAAATTCCTCAGAAGCCAAATTATGTTCCTAAAACTTTGGCTTTAAAAATATCAGGTAGGAATTTGGTAATTTGCGAGGCAAACGTTGTTTAAAAACCAACTGAACATCATTACAATATGTCCATCCCTTATCACATTTTAGATAGGCAGTGTAATGTCCAGATGTTGTGGAAGGACCATCGTGGAAACTTATTGCTACTGCTAAGACCTTCCTGATATTGATAATTGACTGGCTACAAAATATTTTATTTAAAGTGTCCAATTTTCTTCCATCAGCTGTACAACTTGCATCATTAAAATTATATATTGCCCATATCTTTGTATAAATAATGTTGATAACATTTCTCATTTGCATTGGCTACACTCCATGTTTTGATTTGCTGCTTTAACTAGTTTATTTAAAGACACTGATTTACAGTCTGGTAATGTCAAATATATAAATCTTTCAATGTCTATATTATTGCAACATATATACATACCATTTTCACAATGATGTTCCCATTTATAACAAAGGCCAAAAAGGTTTTCAATTTCTATGCCTTAATTTTCCAATAAGGTAAGCATATACATTAGAAATTCCTGAGCATCTTGTTGGATATTCTGCGTAAATTGTGTAGAACCAGAACATACATCCAAAAAAGATTACGAATATCACAAACGCTTTGTATTTCAGTTCTCAATTTTTCATAAATACAATGCAAGAAGGAACAAAATCTTTTTTCCCGATTCTCCATAATTTGCTGTTGCAAACTTTCAAGGAAAAAAACATTGACCACCACATTAGCATAGCAGTTGACAACTGAACTATTTTCAAACTGATAACCAACAATCTCTTCAACAGTGTCCTTTTTCTTTTTTGCTTGCAATCACCACATTATCTTGTTTTTTTCCTTCTCTATACCTTCACTACAGACATTCTCATACCTTCTTTTTCGACCTACCACACGCTTTTAGCTCTGAAAATCTCCAAGTAATTCCAATTCTGAACGCCACGGTTTGAACAGTTGCAAAAGGGCTCAATAGTAAAATTCCCTTTTATCAGCAGTGTCGCAACTCAGTTTCCTGTGATTAATCAAATTTCATTTCGTTCGTTTCACCAAACATCCTTCAGAACCAATCACTCCATATTTTCCATCATTGATGTTCTCTGTAGTATTCCGTTTAAAAGTGTAGTTTTGCAGCACTTCATAGAGACACAAGTTGTCAAGATGATGACTTCTGTTTGGATGATATGTGTCCAACATATTTGTTTTCAAAATATCTGTACTTTCTGGGTCTTTTTCTGCTAAATATTCGATTTCTTGTACAGATTAAAGTACTCTATTTTGCATTGCAGCAAGACCTAGATTCACCCAAATAATTCTTCTACATTTGGAGTATATACTTGCAGATGATAACCGATCTGACCATTCATACACTCCGATTTCTCGATGGGATATCATCTTCAAACTGAAACTGTAGAAGGTCTTACTTAGACTCTTCTCATGAGAAATCTCTTCCTACATTTCTTTCAATTCTGTCTTTTCTGATTTTGTAATGTAGGATGTTACGTATCGAGCAACAGAATTGGAATTGTCCGCAACGTACTGAATATCCACGTTAGCATTCCACATTGACAGAATAACCGGATTGTAATCATTTATGTATTTTGATTCTTCACTTCTTCTCAAATTGTAGGTATTTTTTGGTGACTTTCTTGTAATGGTATGTCGCATAGCTGACATAAAACCGTTCACTCTTCCTTTGGATGTTACAGGACGTGGAAATGCAAAACGACATTTGGTATAGAACTTATCCTTAGACTTGTACTTTCGTCTACAGTAATTTCCACATCGATGGCTTTGGAATCGTAGGACTTGTTGTCTTAAATTGTTTTCTTCTCTGTGCTTTTGGGTATAGCACATGTAGCATATTCTTCAATAAAAGACAAAACAGTATCATCTGAATCTGTTCCGAATTTGGGGGAATCCTTGATCCATAACAGCATATGTATAAGAGGAGCACCTCTTGCTTGATACTCCTTTCTCCAAAAGAAACCCACAACTTCTCCTAGAGAAGTGTTTTTTTATTGCAGATAAAAGAGACATCATAGCTTCAAATCTATGACTGAAATACCTGCATAAATTAACAGCATCCAAAGAACTGAATTCTCCTGGTGTCTTGTATTCAATATTTTTTATATTCTAATTTGCCTCTCGAAGAAATTCAAGTAAATCATCCCAAGCGTATTCAGCACAGCTTAGGGTAAAAAACCATGTAGGAGTTCCTAAGTTCCTTAGCATGCATTTAAGTTCTCCATGACGACGGTACCAATACTCATTCGTGCCATGCTGACATGCCATCAGATTAATCAGTTGAGATTCTAAATGATCATCTCTCTGGTGCACTTTATCCATAAATTCCTTTGCAGAAACATTTTGCAGATGTACTCCTGTTTTCAATATATGATTGACTGCATATGAAAGTCCAGACAAGCCACTCTCAAACAAAAGATGAAATATATAAGGGATTGATTGTTGAAATCTTGGATCTGTAGAATGTAGTGTATTTTGTAAAGCGCACAGCTGACCCAACAGGGCGTCCCGGAGCTGTATAACGCTGTGGAACCCTTCCTGGCTCTCCCTGCGAGATGCCTCTACTGGGCACCCCCAAGGTGAAGCCAGGCATCCCAGTGTTGTAGAGGCTGTTGTGGAGATTAAGCAAGCTATTGCCCAGAGTTGCAGCGTGGAACCCATGATTAGAGTAGGCGCCGATGCGAGAATTATCGAGTCTGCGGACATTGAGCCCAAGACCCTGCTGCGTCGGGACTTGAACCCTGGTCCCGGGCCTGATCTCTGCTTCAGAGTCTGCCGCTCTAACCAGTGAGCCACACTTCTCCACTTCTGCATACAATCTTGTTGTCCGATATTCAGATGCAGGAATCTGCACAGGTCGTTCATCATATCGTCCTCCTTTTACTGTTGGAAACAACTGCGGAAAACAACGAGCTTCCAAGCTTTCTTCCCATACACTCATGGGACTTCCCTTCGCTTTTTTCATTCGGAATAACTCAATAGTATTCCCCATCACTTCTTTTGAATGAAGTGGATGTAGACTGTAATGTTCATAGATTTCTTCTCTTCCGGACATGACCACTTTTTCAATTTGTCCATTTGACGTTTCAGTTTCATCTCCTAAAAGTATTTCTTCTTCTCCCATATACATATTTTCATAGTACTCATTGGTTTTTATCAGATACAAAGTTGCCTTTTGCACTTTCCTCACATCCACTAATTCCTGCCAGATTTTTTTACTCTTAGTAGGCACGCCATTAACTAGAATAACTAGTGGTTCATTTTCTACACACTCTACACCAATAGTTTCAACATTTTTGAATGAGAATAGACTCTTAAGTATTTAAATCTATCAGTTCTGGAGGAATAGTCACCAACTCTAGATTATTATGGACAGCTCTAGAGGGCATTTTACTCTCACCTAAGTTATTATAACAATATTTACAAATATGCTGATCAGAACCCACATCAAAACAATTCTCTACCAACAACTAAGTTGCAAATTCCTTCCACTTTCATTATTTTCTCTTTCACTTTTTAAATATAGATCAACAGTCCTAGTCTGATTTTTATAGTGACCGACAAAAAATACAAGAATAATTTGGCCTTTCACAAAAAATGACCTTAAACTTTGTAATTTGTTCCTCAAAAACATTTGTAGTAGTATGTTGCAAATTCTCTTCAACATTTTCTTCTATTAATGTCTCAGTTTCTGCACTCTCTTGTTCAGGACCAAAGTAACAAAACTCAATTTCATCACAGACCTTCTTCACATCTGATACAGACCCACGCAAAAGAGCACTGTTCAACTCATTTAATTTTAGTACTGGACTTTTTGCATAATACAATCTTCTGACTTACTTCCGCATTTGAGAATGATGTACTGCTAAAATCTTGAAATGATGAAAAACACTTTGACATACTTTTCTAGAAAGACAGTAAGAGAACGACCTTGCAAACCAGTATTTTTCCTCACTCTGCAAGGGTCTAGTCCTTGCAACATCTTAATCTTTTGTTTAACACTTTTCTTTACTGTATTCTCGTAAGAAATTACATTAAATATCAACAGATTCTTGTCGTACACTACAAATACTACTGCAATCCCAAGTGTACACTGGGGCTTTAGGACGTCTGCCTAGAACTTCATCAGCTAACACTTCTTCTGCATTCCTGGGAACGATTTTCTCTTTCTCAATTGGACAACCATTTCTAACCTCATAAGCTCGACCACTGGTATCAACTGCATGCAATAAATCATTGGTCTGAAAATAACTCTCTTCATTAAAGAAAGGCTCTGAACTTGAACTGTATTTCCATTCACCACAAAAAAAAATCACAAAAATTAGTTCTGTTAATTACTCTTTTCCTCTTACTTTTGGCCTTTATTAAATGCATTGGTATCTAGTGATCGAATTCTGTTTAAAACTAAAATGAATAGTTTCCTTTTTACTACAAAAGCCTTTTGAACAATAGATTTAATATGCTTCTTCTTTTTTATAAACTAGTGCTCTTTGTCTATATTTTTCACCTCTTTCAGCAAGTTAAGTACCACTCTATTATAAAAATTGTTTTTTACGGATATCTTTATACTGATTTTGCCTTCTTTTATCATATATATCAAATCTTCTGACTATAAATTTACTTTTTTTCCTTTCCTGTCACTCTTTATTTTTTCTGGTTGAATTTTTTTCAGTAGTTTGTACATTCTGCACACTGTTTGTAGGCTTTGAAAGTTTTTTTAATGAATTCTTTAGTTGTCTTACCAGAGGATTTTTTCTTTTTACCCACACGATGTTGGTCATCCAATATTTGTTGTTGAGTGTTTTTTTTTAAGTAATTGTCCTTTAGCTGTCTTTTTCTCTTTCTTGATTTTTCAGGCATAATAACTTTATTTTAATGATGATCAACAATATCTGTAAAAAATATGAATAAATGTATTTTAATGAATATATAAATTGTACTTTTCTATTACAATACAAACACATTCTACATAAAAATCATTTAACCACTTTCTTTTCTCATCACTAATTGAAATTGTAATTCAAAGCTTTATACATATCGGTATAGGAATGCAAGGGGAATAACAGGGTGATTCCAGTAGTGTATGGATACTGACTGGGAAATTGTAGGCCTGAAACACAAGTGTGAAGGTGGTTAGAGCACTATATGCATAGTGCATAGGAGTTTGAAGCAGCCCATATCCTAAGGCCTGGCTTGCTGCATGAGTACATGGATACTGACTGAATGATTACAGTGGTACAAGGAGAGACACTGGGTGAATTCATAATTAGTTCAGTTTTACTTCACTGAATGAATTAGTACATGGTGCTTAAAGGGTCACTATAGGATTGCAAGAGCAGTGACAGGGTGTTTTCTGGACCGTATGGATACTGATTAGGGAATTGTAGGCCTGAAACAGAAGTGAAAAGGTGGTTAGAGCGCTACATGCATAGTGCTTAGGAGTTTAAAGCAGTCCATGTACTAAGGCCTGGCTTAATGCATGAGTTCATGGATACTGACTGAATGATTACAGTGGTACAAGGAGAGACACTGGGTGAATTCATAATTAGTTCAGTTTTATTTCAGTGAATGGATTAGTACATGGTGCTGAAACGGGCACTATAGGATTGCAAGAGCAGTGACAAGGTGTTTGCTGGAGTGTATGGATACTGATTAGGGAATTGTAGGCCTGAAACACAAGTGTACAGGTGATTAGAGCACTACATGCATACTGCATAGGAGTGTGAAGCAGTCCATCTCCTAAAGCCCGGCTCACTGCATGAGTACATGGAAACTGACTGAATAATTACAGTACTATAAGGAGAGACACTGGGTGAATTCATAATTGGTGAGTTTTACTTCAGTGAATATATTAGTACATGGAGCTGAAAGGGTCACTATAGAACAGCAAGAGCTGCGACAGGGTGTTTGCTGGAGTGTATACATTTTGACTGGGGAATTGGAGGCCTGAAACACAAGTGAAAAGGTGGTTAGAGCACTACTTGCATAGTGCTTAGGAGTTTGAAACAGTCCATGTCCTAAGGCCTGGCTTGTTGCATGAGTTCATGGATACTGACTGAATGTTTGGAGTAGTACAAGGAGAGACACTGGGTGAATTTGTAATTGGTTCAGTTTTACTTCAATGAATGGATTAGTACATGGTGCTGAAAGGGTCACTATACGATTGCAAGAGCAGTGACAGGGTGTTTGCTAGAGTGTATGAATACTGATTAAGGAATTGTAGGCCTGAAACACAAGTGTAAAGGTGGTTAGAGCACTATATGCATAGTGCATATGAGTTTGAAGCAGTCCATGTCCTAAAGCCTGGCTCACTGCATGAGTACATGGATACTGACTAAATGATTACAATACTATAAGGACAGACACTCGGTGAATTCATAATTGGTTGACTTTCACTTCAGCGAATAGATTAGTACATGGAGCTGAAAGGGTCACTACAGAACTGCAAGAGCAATGACAGGGTGTTTGCCGGAGTGTATGGATTTTGACGGGGGAATTGTAGGCCTAAAACACAAGTGAAACAGTGGTTAGAGCACTACATACATAGTGCATAGGAGTTTGAAGCAGTCCATGTCCTAAGGCCTGGCTTGTTGCATGAGTACATGGATACTGACTCAATGATTACAGTACTATAAGGAGAGACACTAGGTGAATTTATAATTGGTTGAGTTTTACTTCAGTGAATAGATTAGTACATAGAGCTGAAAGAGTCATCAAAGAACTGCAAGAGCAGTGAGAGGGTGTTTGCTGGAGCATATGGATTTTGACTGGGGAATTATAGGCCTGAAACACAAGTGTGTAGGTGGTTAGAAAACTACATGCATATTGCATAAGAGTTTGAAAAAGTTCATGTGCTAAGGCCCCGAATCGCTGAATGAGTACTTGGATACTGAGTGAATGATTAGAGTAGTACAAAGACACATGAAGTAGCCAAATGCTTCTGTGAAAATGGTTCCCAAATGCACACAGACTCACAGTGTGATTCTAGACAACCAACAGTATCCCTTGGACTTTACCAAAAATCATTTACTAATCTTGAAGAGGTAAGATGATTGCACACATTCTACATATTTTAGAACTGCAGTTTAGTGTGGAAGCATGACTCATTTTGAAAATACATAAGCAATGGCCGGTTTTTAATTCTACCAAAACTTGAGAACAACGTAGGTTTTTAAGCAGTTATGTATCTGCAAGCACATGAAGTACCCATTTGCTTTTGTCAAAATGGTTCCCAATTGTACACAGACCCACAGTGTGATTCTAGACAAGCAACAGTATCCATTGGACTTTACCAAAAATCATTTACTAATCTGGAAGAGGTAAGATGACTGCACACATGACTCCTTTTGCAAATACATAAGCAATGACTGGTTTCTAATTCTACCCAAATTTGATAACAGGATGGGTTTTAAGCAGTTATATGTCTTCAAAACTATGAAGTACCCAAATGCTTCTGTCATAATGGTTCCCAAATGCACACAGACTCACAGTGTGATTCTAGACAAGCAACAGTATCCTTGGACTTAACAAAAAAATATTTACAAATCTGCAAGAGGTAAGGTGACTGCACACATTCCTCATATTTTAGAACTGCAGTTTAGTTTGGAAGCCTGACTCATTTTGCAAATACATAAGCAATGACTGGTTTCTAATTCTATCAAAATTTGAGAACAGGATAGGTTTTTAGGCAGTTATATGTCTTCAAAGACATGAAGTACCCAAATGCTTCTGTCACAATGGTTCCCAAATGCACACAGACTCACAGTGTGATTCTAAACAAGCAAAAGTACTCCCTGGACTTTACCAGGAAAAGCACATTAATCTTATTAAAAACAAAGATACCACATACAACCCCTCACAAATTAATAACTCACCTTTCAAATTGATTTGTAGATTAAGAAGTATGTCAGCCACACATCAGACTTTCTTATTCAGAATCTCTGGACTGCACTGCTCTTATCAAAACCAAAAAATGGCAAAGTTTCCCTCTCATTCTGCACACATATGCATGTAAATATCAAATCACATTGCTTCCCACATTAATTCAAAAGCTAACACACATATTTATTGGTTACACATTTCAAACCTTTCCAATTGACATAAGTTTAAACCTTACCCCCAATCTGCTTACTGCCTGTTACCATAGTAACAGTTCATGGAACACAACTGAGCACACAGGTCACAAATTCAACACAAAATGTTTCTAATCCAAACAGCAAGTGTGCTTGACTTTTCAAAATATAACCTTATCCTATGTAATGTTCCTTTCAAACAGTTTTTGTTAACCCCTTCAGCGCGGCGCGAATTTTCGCGCTGTGCTGAAGGTTCTAATGAGCCTATCGGCTCATGACGGAACGGTTCCGTCATGAGCACAGCTCAACCGACGCTCATGACGGAACCGTTCCGTCATGAGCATGGAAGGGGTTAACCAATAAGAAACATGCTTTTAAAAAACAGAAACATACACCCTACTTTTCAGCCTAGAATTTTCCTAAACAGCCAATCATTTCTTTTTTTTCAAAAATGCATCTTATCCGCCATTTTAGAAAAATCTTAGTTTTCAAACTGCCATTTCATTTACAGAGACCATCTGAGTGCATCCAGACCTCCTTGCAAGATGCTTAGAGTGTGGATTGTGGGACACACCTATATTTTCTGGAGCCAAAGGTATGCAGAAAATAGAAGCATTGGCAAAGACCTAGCTTTGCCAAATGTAGACATTAAATGGATTGGACATAGAGGGTTAAAGTGGCACCAACTGATGCCATTGGTTAAATCCTTTTTGCATCTCCAACACCCTGACCTCATATTTGTGCACTGTCGTGGCAATGACTTAGGCACTTTGACTGGGGAAGGTCTGGAAATGCTTATGAAGGACACCTTTGGAGAATTGATGTCGCTTTTTCCCCAAACTGGCTTTGTCTATTCCAACATATGACAAAGGCAGAAATGGAACTGATCCAATCAATTGTGTCCACAGATTGAGAAAGCTAGGAAACATGTCAATAAAACTGTTTCTGCTTTTCTCCGAGATTATAGGATAGGGTCCATTTACCACAACAATTTGCTTTTCAATATGGATGGCATCCATAGGAAAGAGGGTGTACATTTTACAGATGAGGTTAACAGAGGCTTCCTCATGAAATTTAGACTCTGCATAGGTACTTACATGTAGGTATAAAAATCTCTCAATAAAGACAACAGCTCTTTTAGAGCCACCCAAGATCCATACACATACGCTTGATGTATATCTGAAAAATAATCTTTTTTTTTGCTAGTTGTCGTGCACCCGCCGCGTTAGAGTCGCGCGCCCAATGCGACAATATCGTGCACCCAACTCGCTGGAGTCGCGCACTCTACATGTTAGGAATCGTGCACCCAATATGTACACACCAGGGGGCTGCACTGAGCGCCACGCTAGGTGCGTGACTCCTTATTTTACCATAAAAAAAATACCACCTATCACTCGTTTCTATTCTCCCCGGGGACCCCATCCCGCGGGGCCTATATGCAACGTTGGGGACCGTGGGGGAGCCCCAATGCCCCCAAGGTCCCAGCCTGCTCCCCGCGTCCTCCGGGAGCCGGCATTGCTTTTCCACACGGGGAGCTGCTAACATGCAGATCCCCATATGGAAAAGCAATCTGGTTTGCATTTTGAAAGAGAGAGCAGGTTTCCCTGCTCTCTCTTTCAAAATCCAAACCAAGTTTGCTATGACAGGAAAGGAGCCTCGGCTCCCGCCCTGCCATAGCAAACAGCAGTGTCCTGGGAGTGGGCACCCCGGGACACTGCAGGAGCCGGCCCTGGGGGGGGTGGTCCCTAGGGCCCTCATTGGCTCCAGGAGGGGCCCCCCTCCCACAGTATACAAAGCCTTGGGGCTGGTGGTCCCTGGGGCTTGAGGGGGGCCTTTGAGCCCCCAACCATTTTTTACAAAGCCCCAGTGGGTAGCGGTCCCCAGGGCTGGGGAGGCCTTTGAGCCCCCACCCATGTATTTTTCTGAGGGGGGGGGTGACGGTTGAGCCCCCCAACATTTATTTTGTAGGCCCAGGGGTGGCGGTCCCCGGGGCTGGGGGGCCCCTCAGGCCCCCCCTAACATTTCATATTTTTGCCCCCGGGATTTGCCCCCCCGGGCCTAATTATCAAAGGAGCTCGGGAGCCTGCGCTTCGTTTTATTTTTTTTACAGCAGGATCCGCGCACCCTGCGCGTATTTTGACTTTCCACTGATTTCTACAGCCTTGCTTCTACTGAGGCACGAAATGGCTGCCAACATTTCCTGGTTTGGAGTGTTGACAGACAGTTGACAGCCAATTAGCATGCAGCTCGTTATTGTAAGGCTGCGCTCAGGATGCGCGGATCTATCGCAGCCATAGATATACATGTGATTTTACTTTTGATTTTCTCAACAACTACTGAACGGATTTACACCATTTAACCATAAAGCACGACTCTGAACAAAGGTCTACCTCTGCCAAATTTGGTGTAATTCCGTTCAGCAGTTCGGGCTGTTGCTGCGATTAACGGTCCCCATGGAAAATTGCATGGGGGAAACACGTTTTGGGCCCCTTTTTTCTCAGTCCCCACTTGACAAATCACCCTGAGACTTTCAGGATAGGAGCGAACTGTAGAGCCCCACAAATTTTGAAAATTTCGTGAAGATTCGTCAACCGGCGCCAAAGTTATTGGAAATAGAATGTTGCGGATTTCAAAAGGAAAATAGGTCCTAACTATAACTACCTACTGGTGACCGCTAGTAGATAAAATATATATATATATATATGTATTTTCTATATACTCCGAGATCCGACACGTGGGCGGGGATTATTCACAGATTATGACTTTGATGAGTATACCCCTGGATGAGAAGTAGGATTACAGGCAAGTTACTAATCCATATATACACACACACACACACAGATATTACCTTCTGGCGGTCGCCAGTAGGTATTTATAGTTAGGACCTATTATCCATAGGAAAACTGCAATATTCTATTTGGAATAACTTTGGCGTCGATTGATGAATCCTCTTGAAATTTTCCGAACTTTTGGCCAGATCAGTTCTGCTCCTGCCCTGAAAGTTTGGGGGTGATTGGTGAAGCGGGGCCGAGAAAAAAGGGGGTCCCAAAACGTGTTTTTCCCATGCAATTTCCCATACTACAGCTACAGCTCGAACGGCTGAACGGAATTACACCACATTTGGCAGAGAGGTAGTCCTCAGTTCTGACTTGTGCCTTTTGCTTATATGGTGTCAATTTGTTCAGTAGTTTCTGAGAAAATTACGGTTAAAGTCATTTATATATCTATGGGTGCGGTGGATCCGCGGATTGTGCGAGGATTGACATCGTAGCATAAGCGCACCGTCCCGATGACATGCTGAATTCTAATTGACTGTCAAGCGGTTGTAAACATTCGAAACCAAGAACTGTAGGCAGCCATTTTGTACCTCGGTAGAAACAAGGCTGAGGAAGTCAGTGAAATATGTGTGCAAAACGTGAACAGGGGCAGGTTAGACACACCCTGGCCATTGTACATGCAGACTTTGATCCACCAAAATGAATGTTTTGAAATTAATTTCCACAAGTCTTAAAAAAGGTGAATGCATGAAAAGTTACTTGCCGCATATGTAAGACTGCTTTCAAGAGGAGACCCCAATAAAAAGTACTGGTGTGGAACTGCAAGTATGCTGAAGCACTTGCAGACTAAGAATCCGGTCAACTTTGCAAGGGAAGAGTTAAGGAGATTGAGAGAGGCTCCTCCTGCTTCATGAGAAGGCCCAAGTACCAGTGGAGCAACACCGTCAACCTCTCCTGCACAGCCTAATATTCGTCACCAATTTGGAACCCTTTAAGAGAAAAAGTAAGAAGGTTGGGAGCTCTGTATGCCATCCTAATACCTAATCATCCATTAGTTATACAGAGATCCACCCTGTATCAGACCCATCCGTACAAGTGTGAATTGGAGATTATCTGCCACCCAAAAAAAAACAAAAAAAAAAAAAACCTCAAGTACTTATATCCGTTACTTTTTAACTTTGTCGACTAGTCATATTGAGAGTATTTACTTTAAAGTTATCCGTTAAAAATGTGTTAATGTTTTTGGCTTCTCACAACTAGTTCATGCCATAGTTAAGACTTCAGTGTAATGAGTTAGAATAGGAGGATATACTTTCTTCAATCTCGGCAATGTGCTGCTGACTTATGGAACATTCTGCAAACTGAAAAAAATAGTTAAAAATGTATATATTGTACATATGTCCAAGCTTAATTGAAATGTACATAAAAAACAATTGTTGTCAATAGGATTGGGGTTGAAAAGGCATCATCAGAGTTTCAAACCAACCACGTTAGGACCATACTAGTGGTTAGACAAAATCATATGAAAATACCAATATGCTTTTGTAGGGCACTATGGACGAGCTCTGTAGACGTTCATAAATGCCATCCCTAAGAGCCCTCTTTCCTATTTACAACTATTCTAACGAAAACAATCATTAACATAAAATAACAAAGTAATGTATCTTCAACAAATTAATGTTTTTGGAAGTATCATTACCAGCTTGCAAAAAACACCACAATTGTAGTTATCTGTCTGCAAACACATGAAATACACAAATGCTCATCTCAGAATGCTTTTCTATCATGAAATGTTGAAGTCAAACCTGATAACTCTATTAGGTCCATTGCAATTTTCGGCTGATAGCATATGGAGAGTAGTCAGTGGATCTGGTGTGTCGAGTTGTTGACCACAACCTGGGATAGTGCATGGGCAGGAATAAACAGTTTGTGGCAACCAATACGTCCCATGGTTGAGACATCTGTATAATGAGCTAGAACAGGGGGCAAATCAAGTTTAGCAAAAAAGACGAAATAGCCTGGTCCAAGTGACTGTAGGTGTGCCGTATTGAGTCTAGAACCCTGAATCCATTAGTAGCACTAGAGTGATAGCACCGGGCTGGAAAAAATTCCCATCAGCCCACCCATCTGGTGGAGGATTGTCACTTGGGAGATGTATCATCAATCCAGATCTCAACCAATGCACCTATTGATGATGCGGAGATGGATTATAGTGATGTAAACTCAAACCACAGTGCTTCACTGGTGATGCTAATGGGGTGCAGTGCAAGTGAAAAGTAGTGTGAGGAAAAAGTGAGGATAAAATTGACTCCTAGGACCAAAAATAAGTTTAATAAGTATGGTACTAAGGTCAAAATTAAAATGCCAAAATAGTTTTAAATAATAACTATGTAAAGGCAGAATTTGTGAAGGTCGACATGTTTCAGCTAGATGGACTATTTGGTCCAAGCTTTCTTCAGGACCAAGTGAAAACTGCGACTGCAAAAACAAAAACAAAACAGTGACTGTGTACACTATATGTTGGATAAATCCTACCAGCTCCTCTGAGCCCAGATGTATACTGGTGGTAATCCAGATCTTGTGGTATCTCCTAGAGCGAAAAAGAGAGAAGTGTACAACAGAAAAGAAATTTGTGTCTAACGGTATCAGGGATACAAGAAACAAACACTAAGCACACAAACAGTACGGTGGAGAAATTGTCTCCCCGCTAACACAGTAAACAATAGGTTCTACCGGTTTTAGTGCATCTACAATCACTAACAACTTAGACACGTATAGACTCACCCAGCGTTATGTGGGAGTATGCCTCACCTCACCCGGCACCCACTCGGGAAGAAGGAGGCCCCGCTCTGTTAGGGTGAAAATGTAATAAACAACCTCAGAGAGATATCAGAGGTATTTACATGCATGTAATTACATATTTCCAACAGTCTCCTAACAAAAACTAGTTGTATAAAAAGAGAGACTCAACCTCAATTGGGCTAGTGACTAAGACCATGCAGGGAAAGGTTAAAAAGAAGTCAAAAGCTAAGCTTGGCAGTATGAGGACTACGAAAAAGGGGGCAACAAAATGAAATAAGGTGCCCTACCTGTCCGTCGGTACCTCTACACCAACATCCGAGAGGGAGTGGAGGTAACTGGCTGATGAACGCGCATGTCCTTTTATACCCGTAGTGATAGAATAATTGACTACAGCTGTAGCAGATATTGTTGATGGACATTTGCGCAAGGTCAAAAAGAAAACGCTATCGCTGGTGTGCGCTTGCGCCGTGTGAGATGTCATATCGACAGCGCATGCGTGTGCCATGGGACCAGTGTGTGTATTAACTCCACGCATGCGCCGTGAAATGATTGACCATGCAGCTCTTCACTAAGGGCGCCAAGCTAAGAGCGGTGTGTGTAATTCATATTGAGAGATGTAAGATCGACTCATATAGTATGAAAGTACAAAGTTCTGAATCCCAAAAGATATTATATTTTAATACGGGACAATAATGAACAACGATATACCGGGACTAGTTGTTTACAGCGATGTCCACGGTATGTCGTCATTAAGGCCCTGGATGTGGCTCTTCAAAAGAAACACCCACTTCTGTTCCTTCTTGAATAGAAATTTAGACACATCACTAATGTGAGGGGGAATATATGGCTGTTCAAGGATAACCCACTTCATTTCGTCAGCCGCGTGTCTATGATCTAAGAAATGGTTGGTTAATTTAGTGGCCTGTTTACGACATCTGATAGTACTTTTGTGTTCCCCAATTCTCAATTTGATTTTGCGAGTGGTGTACCCGATGTATCTTAAGGAACAGGGACAGGTGACCATGTAGATGACGTTGTCGGTATTACAGTTCGCATGTTTTTTAAGGACCCACGTCCTACCTGTCCCTATATCGACTGTGGTGGTTTTAGCCGTCTGGGGACAAACACTGCATTACCCACACGGGTGATGACCGGAAACCGGTGGGAGACCCCATAGGGTTGTGGTGCCATCAGTGTTGAGTCTCCTCGGTCTGGTATGGACCAGAGTGTCTCGCAAGCTTGGTGCCCTTTTAAAAGAAAAGAGCGGTAAGGGGATATTGGCCACAGTGGAATTTAAAATCCCCCAATATTTGCGAACCGATTTTTGAACGTCATTCGATTTTGCATTAAATGTACTAACAAACGTGAGTCGTTCTGTTGGTGGTTTTGGTGGACGTCTCTCAATCAATGCTTCACGGTTATTGTTTGAAGCACGTTTCCAAGCTGTTTGGGATATTGACACTCCTAAAGGTGAGTGGCTAGTACAGTTGCATGTTTCTTGAACAGGACCTTCGATGAACAATTCCTCTTCACTCGGAGGAATTGGCCCACGCATGCGCAGTCGATATGACATCTCACACGGCGCAAGCGCACACCAGCGATAGAGTTTTCTTTTTGACCTTGCACAAATGTCCATCAACGATACCTGCTACAGCTGTAGTCAATTATTCTATCACTACGGGTATAAAAGGACATGCGCGTTCATCAGCCAGTTACCTCCACTCCCTCTCGGATGTTGGTGTAGAGGTACCGACGGACAGGTAGGGCACCTTATTTCATTTTGTAGCCCCCTTTTTCGTAGTCATCATACTGCCAAGCTTAGCTTTTTTTAGCTTTGACTTCTTTTTAACCTTTCCCTGCATGGTCTTAGTCACTAGCCCAATTGAGGTTGAGTCTCTCTTTTTATACAACTAGTTTTTGTTAGGAGACTGTTGGAAATATGTAATTACATGCATGTAAATACCTCTGATATCTCTCTGAGGTTGTTTATTACATTTTCACCCTAACAGAGCGGGGCCTCCTTCTTCCCGAGTGGGTGCCGGGTGAGGTGAGGCATACTCCCACATAACGCTGGGTGAGTCTATACGTGTTTAAATTGTTAGTGATTGTAGATGCACTAAAACCGGTAGAACCTATTGTTTACTGTGTTAGCGGGGAGACAATTTCTCCACCGTACTGTTTGTGTGCTTAGTGTTTGTTTCTTGTATCCTGTTAGACACTAATTTCTTTTCTGTTGTACACTTCTCTCTTTTTCGCTCTAGGAGATACCACAAGATCTGGATTACAACCAGTATACATCTGGGCTCAGAGGAAATCGGTTCGCAAACATTGGGGGATTTTAAATTCCACTGAGGCCAATATCCCCTTACCGCTCTTTTCTTTTAAAAGGGCACCAAGCTTGCGAGACACTCTGGTCCATACCAGACCGAGGAGACTCAACACTGATAGCACCACAACCCTATGGGGTCTCCCACCGGTTTCCGGTCATCACCCGTGTGGGTCATGCAGTGTTTGTCCCCAGACGGCTAAAACCACCACAGTCGATATAGGGACAGGTAGGACGTGGGTCCTTAAAAAACATACGAACTGTAATACCAACAACGTCATCTACATGATCACCTGTCCCTGTTCCTTAAGATACATCGGGTACACCACTCGCAAAATCAAATTAAGAATTGGGGAACACAAAAGTACTATCAGATGTCGTAAACAGGCCACTAAATTAACCAACCATTTCTTAGATCATAGACACGCGGCTGACGAAATGAAGTGGGTTATCCTTGAACAGCCATATATTCCCCCTCACATTGGTGATGTGTCTAAATTTCTATTCAAGAAGGAACAGAAGTGGGTGTTTCTTTTGAAGAGCCACATCCAGGGCCTTAATGACGACATACCGTGGACATCGCTGTAAACAACTAGTCCCGGTATATCGTTGTTCATTATTGTCCCGTATTAAAATATAATATCTTTTGGGATTCAGAACTTTGTACTTTCATACTATATGAGTCGATCTTACATCTCTCAATATGAATTACACACACCGCTCTTAGCTTGGCGCCCTTAGTGAAGAGCTGCATGGTCAATCATTTCACGGCGCATGCGTGGAGTTAATACACACACTGGTCCCATGGCACACGCATGCGCAGTCGATATGACATCTCACACGGCGCAAGCGCACACCAGCGATAGCGTTTTCTTTTTGACCTTGCGCAAATGTCCATCAACAATACCTGCTACAGCTGTAGTCAATTATTCTATCACTACGGGTATAAAAGGACATGCGCGTTCATCAGCCAGTTACCTCCACTCCCTCTCGGATGTTGGTGTAGAGGTACCGACGGACAGGTAGGGCACCTTATTTCATTTTGTTGCCCCCTTTTTCGTAGTCATCATACTGCCAAGCTTAGCGTTTTTTAGCTTTGACTTCTTTTTAACCTTTCCCTGCATCGTCTTAGTCACTAGCCCAATTGAGGTCGAGTCTCTCTTTTTATACAACTAGTTTTTGTTAGGAGACTGTTGGAAATATGTAATTACATGCATGTAAATACCTCTGATATCTCTCTGAGGTTGTTTATTACATTTTTACCCTAACAGAGCGGGGCCTCCTTCTTCCCGAGTGGGTGCCGGGTGAGGTGAGGCATACTCCCACATAACGCTGGGTGAGTCTATACGTGTCTAAATTGTTAGTGATTGTAGATGCACTAAAACCGGTAGAACCTATTGTTTACTGTGTTAGCGGGGAGACAATTTCTCCACCGTACTGTTTGTGTGCTTAGTGTTTGTTTCTTGTATCCCTGATACCGTTAGACACAAATTTCTTTTCTGTTGTACACTTCTCTCTTTTTCGCTCTAGGAGATACCACAAGATCTGGATTACCACCAGTATACATCTGGGCTCAGAGGAGCTGGTAGGATTTATCCAACATATAGTGTGCACAGTCACTGTTTTGTTTTTGTTTTTGCAGTCGCAGTTTTCACTTGGTCCTGAAGAAAGCTTGGACCAAATAGTCCATCTAGCTGAAACATATCGACCTTCACAAATTCTGCCTTTACATAGTTATTATTTAAAACTATTTTGGCATTTTAATTTTGACCTTAGTACCATACTTATTAAACTTATTTTTGGTCCTAGGAGTCAATTTTATCCTCACTTTTTCCTCACACTACTTTTCACTTGCACTGCACCCCATTAGCATCACCAGTGAAGCACTGTGGTTTGAGTTTACATCACTATAATCCATCTCCGCATCATCAATAGGTGCATTGGTTGAGATCTGGATTGATGATACATCTCCCAAGTGACGATCCTCCACCAGATGGGTGGGCTGATGGGAATTTTTTCCAGCCCGGTGCTATCACTCTAGTGCTACTAATGGATTCAGGGTTCTAGACTCAATACGGCACACCTACAGTCACTTGGACCAGGCTATTTCTTCTTTTTTGCTAGTCATAGTAAGGGCACAAATAGCTCTGGTCGTTAAACATGCCCTGTTGACCCTCCCTACAATATTTTTCCGGCAAATCAAGTTTAACATTATTAAAAAACATGGAGAGCGTGCTAAAATACAATATTTGCCAATCGATTACATGTGCATTACACGAGAAAAACTACTTTGCATTAACTTGAACAGCACGTGGCACACTGTTGCGGGAACGGCCACGTGGCGCTTGGCAAATTAAAGAAACGTGGTAACTCATACTTAGTGTGGTATAACATCACTATTACAAGTATACAGTTATCCATAAGACACGCATACAATCACTGAGTCTTATGTATACTTATTTATATATAACAACTGTCACATACACTGCCTTTTCTATTTCTACTTTGTTGGACATGTATCATTGAGAAATAAATATATTTACTTATTATCACACCTCTAAAGAGATTCACTCACCCAAACAACTGTTTCCGCATAAAGTCTTAACCTCATATACCTACTAAATCAACTATTTACACATCTTTGGACAGTCACACACCTCCCACCCAACCACACACACATTCATTCACTATCACATACAAATACTCACTTAACTAATTAATAACTCAAATACACTTTCACATAGCTGGTAACCAACTTATGTAGTACTTTACACATTAAGAGATAGAGTGATACAGTTATTCACAAATATTAATCACTATCTCATATATTTAGTGAGACACTTTAAATTAGTCACTTATATAGTCATTCACTCTGCTACTAAATCCTCTATTCAGACACTTATACATCAACTCAGACTTCAAGGCAGATTGCTATATATCTATACTACTATTATAAAGAGAGAACACGCACCTTTGAGCCAGGTATACTCGGGAACCACAGCGCCAATCCACACACCCGATACATTGTAGAAATTGTCAGGGTGTGCTGATGAACATAGGCTATAAAAAATAAAAATAAAACGTACATTTAAAAATATAACTTTAAAAAAAAAGTAGTGCCCTAGAAGTAGCGCAAGCCGCGACGCTGCTCTGGCCACGACGTAGCGCTGGCCGCGATGTGCGTGATGAGGACGTGCGTGATGACGAGGAGGAGAGACATGGAGCTGCGGTGAAGTGAGGAGCGCGGGCGCGTCATGGCGAAGAGGAGCGGCGGTGAAGTGAAGATTGCGGGAAGGAGCGGCAGCTCAGGTAATGTAAATGCTCATGGGAAGCGGGAGGCGGGAGGCGGGCGGCGGGAGGCGGCGGCGGGCGGGAGCGGGTGTGCACAGAGGGACAGGCGGGAGGAGTGGGAGTGGGAGAGAGTCGGGGTGGTAGGGGATCGGGACGGGAGGGGGTCGGGCGGGAGAGGGTGTACTGCCCCCAGCCCCTTTCTGCCCCAGGCAACGCTGGGGCGGGCTGCTAGTATATATATATATATATATATATATATATATATATATATATATATATATATATATATATATATATATATATATATATATATATAATACTTATTTAAATATCAAAGCAAACCACATTCACTGGATGATGTCATCAGTGATGTCATTTGAGATGTCATCAGTGATGTCATCAGTGATGTCACTGACGATGTCATGAATGATGTAATATGTGACATCATCAGCAGTGGATTGCGGGCGAGTGAGTTATAGTTTGTACAACTAACTATAATGGGGGAATTATAATGGTTTTGTATGAGTTAAATGTCCAACTAACTATAACAGACTGGGACACACGAGTGGTGGCAGGTGAGCAGTGAAGCCTTGGTATGCAAAACCTACAATTGAGCACAGTGCGGAGGAAGGGGCTGGGGTGCAGTACCCTGGGTGCACAGGTGCATGCAAGCGATTTTCCCTTAGCTAATAATGTAGGACTATATTATCAAAGAACAATGATAACATTATCACCACTTTAGCGACAGGTAACTGCCGCTAAAGCGACAATAAGGGGTTGATAATATGCCCTTGTGAATTCCCATAGAAGCCAAGGTTCACACCAGAACCTGGGCTTCTAAGGGAATTTACATGTGCATATTATCAACCCCTTATCGCTGATTTAGCGGCAATTTCCTGCCGCTAAAGCAACAATAATGGTATAGTCCTTCCTTCATAATATGGCCCATAATCTCTGGCCTCATGTATTTAATTTTAAGGACTTGCTGACCCACACTCTTTCTCGCAGACCCCAGCGTCCTAGACAAACGGGTGATGGAGGGTAAACACTAAGGGCTGGGTGCAATAGGGTGTTGCTCTGTGTCCTCCTACCTCTCTTCTTTGGACTCTCCCTCCCCTTCTCTTTCCACCCACTCCCGCTCTCTTCCATTCTCACTAGGGTCCTTTCATTCAGACTACCTTTCTTTCCCTCTTCCACATAGCACACATACTTATGTTTTATTTTTGTCTTGCAGGTTTCCTACGCTGCTTCCACTGGAGTCCAATCCACGATTTTTTTTATTATACTGTTCTATTAAAGTTATGTTTCTATTTATTTCTGTTTATTTTCAAATAAATAACTGAGTGTATAGGTCTTCTTTTTCTGACAACACTTGTGTTTTATTTATTGTGAAAATCATCTGTTTGTAGGAAATTTTAAGGACAACATTATTTAATAGAGTGCACCTACCAGACATAATCTAACTGACTATTAGACAAATGAAGCCTGGGTAATTATACAACTGCAAGAGTTCTAGGAGTGTATCACTTTATAACACCATAAGTACTGCCTGTGTGATTACAGAACAATTAGGGGACTGCCTAGGACCACCGAGGCTTCAGGGACTGCCGAGGCCCACCCAGCATATTTAAATAAAGACCCGGAGTGTGGCGATCCCCGGACTTCAATTGTCCTTGAACCCCCTGAACAATTAGTAAACAATACCCGGGAAGGTGGCGCTTCCCTAGGCGGCAAAACGTCTCTGTGCCCTTCCGCGCCTAATTTACCTGTGACATTAAGATCCCCTGTCCTACAGAGATTCCTCAATGTAATAATTGAATTGGCCACGGAACATTACCCACCCACCAGGGGCCTCATTTAAAAGAATGGGTGAGACCCCGCTTTTTTTTCCTTTTCTCTCCATTTTTACTATCCGCATCCCCTCTATTACAGCGATACGAGGTTTTCCTCCTCTCGCTTCAAGTAGTCGAACAAGTATTTGCTATCACAGGGTGGAAGCCATGCACCACCCTCTAATAACAAACACAAATGTCCAGCGAATGCACACCCCGGGACATTTATGAGCTACGCCTGAGAGGTCACCCTCCTTACTACCATGATGCATTTGTTAGTATAAATGCATACTAACACTACCTACACACGTGTAGTACAGCAACCGGAATGTAGTGAAGACGCAGAGGAAGCGCAAAATCAAAAAATATAAATCCTACCAGAAGTCGGATGACATAGTTCAATGAGCCGACGACCCTGGAATGAGTAGAAACAGCCACAAGAAGAAAACGGGTCTTCAGCACAACGCAGGGATTTTGAAATATTGGTGAGTGGTGCCTTCTTTTTGTCTTCTCCTGCTCATCGCCAAATGTATGTAGTGAAGAGGCAGACAGCAGTGGATCCTATAAGTAGATTTATTACAAGAAACAAGATACCTGAAACAACCACCAACAGGAGCAGACAGCAAAGCAACCGTCTAATCCAGCACCGTGTACAAACTCCGCAAGGTTCCCCTCACGACAGCCCTACATTCTAACATTACATACTGAGGGCCATTTTATCAAGGAACGGTGTTAAAATTATCGCCGCTTTAGTGGCAGGAAACCATTGCTAAAACAGCAATAATGGGCTTGATAATATGCCATAGAGAATTCCAATAGAAGCCCATATTCTGCTGTTGGAATTCTGTAGGGCATATTATCAAGCCCATTATCGCCGTTTTAGCTGCAGTTTCCTGCCGCTAAAGCGGCGAACATTTTAAGGTCGTTCCTTGATAATATACCCCTTAGATTCTGGTAGAATTACATACTAATATTCTACTATGACTTACAATGGAATACTACACAGAGCACATGACTTTACAGCAATGAGCTCATGGTTTTATCCACGAGTCTAGAGACCAGTAGGGGTAAGACTTTCACTTCCCACTCCCTATGTATGGTATAAATGTAAACTAACACGTCTTCCACAAGTATGCTCCAGCGCTCAGAGAACATCACTTTACAGCAATGAGCTCACAATTTAGGCTCACGGTTTAATCCCAGAGTCTTTACACCAGTAGGGATGAGCAGTTCGCTTCCCACTCCTTATATACTATAAACCCATACTAACACTACTTACCCACTTATACTACAGCGGCTCGTATACTACAGCGCCCAGAGCCCATCCCTTTAGAGCAATCAGCTCGCTTTCATCCCCAAGTCTTCACACCGGTAGGTGAAACTACTTTGCTTCCCCCTTTCGGTATACTATCAACACACAGTAGCGGTCAGTAGTTCGCTTACCACTCCCTGTATGGTATAAACGCCTACTAACAATACTTGCACACGTATGCTACAAACCTCAGACCACACCACTTTACAGCAATGACCTCATGGTTTAGACTCCAGGTTTCATACCTGAGTGTAGAACCATATCATATCACCACCATGCCACTCTGAGCAACACCGCACTTTTAGACCGGTAACAGTAACAACTACCTACTGGTGACTGTCAGTAGAAAATCAAGAACAAATTACAATAGTTCCTTGATTCTTTTAGCTTTCATAAATTCTCTCTATCACGGTCTTTCTGCTTTTCCATATAAATTGTTTTTTTAAATATTCAAGTACACATCGAAGTCAGAAATGGAACGTATTCTATTAAACACACTTTCTGGAACATTCTACAACACATGGAGGTTAAAAGTTCATCAATTTTTTTAAACCTAACAATATTTTTTTGCAACATTTTCTCGAACATTTAACGGCACATGCAGGTTAAAAGTTCACAATTGTTTTAAGTTCAAACAGTGCCTTCCAAATGCAAGTAGCAGGTGTGGTTGAGTTGAGCAAATTTTATCCTTTAATATGTACTCCACGTGCAAACTGCTTTTTCTTAACCAATCACAAACATTTCATATCCCAATCAGGTACCGTTTTGTATGCAAAAAAAAACTAGTTCCCCATCTTTAAACATGTCTCTTATTCTACGAAGGAACTACATGAGCTACAGACATCTTGTCATACCTTCCAGCCATACCTTCAAAATGCTAGAGTGGATTGTAGGACATAGCTATTGACTTAGACCTAGGTTTACAAAATGTGGACATTAAATGGTTTGGACAGAGAGGATTGAAGTGGCACCAATTGTTGCCTGTGGTTAAAACCTGTTTGCATCTCCAACACCATGACCTCATGATTGTGCACTGTGGTGGAAACGACCTAGGCACGTTGACTTGGGTAGGTTTGGAAATGCTTATGAAGGACACCTTTGGACAATTGATGTTACTTTTGCCTCAAACTGTCTTTGTATATTCCAATACATTCCAAAGACAGAAGTGGAAATGGTCCAAACAATTTTGTCCTCACATTGAAAAATCTCGGAAATAAGTCAACAAAGCTGTCTCTGCATACCTCAGAGACCACAAAATGGGGGCCATATACAACAACATACGTTTTGATATGGCAGATATATACAGAAGTAATGGAGTACACTTCACAGATCAGAGAAACTGAGTTTTCCTGAATAACTTGGAGCTGTGCATCCGCACTTATATGTAGCTCCAACTAGTGAACACAAGGGCTCTTTTTAGAGCCACCCTATAACTTGCAACTTAGGCCTGCTATTTTAGGGACATACAATGCCAACTCCCGCAACCTCTCCAAAATGTGTTCTCCACACAGCTATGGTGCAGCGGCCAGACCATCTCACTTTGCAGCACGGACCTCTCGCTTTGATCCCCAGCTCTACTCACCCATAGGGGTGAGTAGTTTGCGCTTTACAAATACCATATGATTTACCATTGCACTCCCTATACAACACTACCTAAGCACCAAAAACAAGCTACAATGTTCTAAACAAAAGTTCATCCAAGTAGCTATAACTACCTGCTGACGCTACTTGCACAGATGTGGCACAGCAGCCAGAGCACATAACTTCACAGTTTATGACACACAGTTTAGGCTCAAGCTTTAATCCCCAACTCCGGCAGCAGCTCAGCTTAGCAGCATGAGACTCCAGACACTACCTCATTGATTTTCCGTACCCCAGGACTTTCAGACCAGTACGGGTCAGTAGTTCGTCCTAGGGGTGAGTAGTGTGCGCTTTACAAATACCATATGATTTACCTTTGCACCCCCTATACAACACCACCTAAGCACCAAACACAAGCACAATGTTCTAAACAAAAGTTCATAGAATTGTTTCTATGTATTTGACATGGATTTTCCTTGTATTTCACTTTATTGCACGAATTTCGATGTGCAGCATATTACATGCTGTTGTGATCTGACTAATGAAATTTATAACTTTGTTGACGTTATTTACCATTCCAACATGTCAGCCACTCACATTCACAAGTCCTATGTTTATGTTGATTGTGTTTTACAACGCTGAACTTTATTTAAATGCCGGAATTGTTTGTGTTGGGTTACACGTGAACAAGGCTGTTGAGCTGAAACGCGTTGTGTAAATAAATTGCAAATCTGTTTCAGTGGATTCCCTTGCCTTTTTGCCTGAGAGCGCAAGACAAACTTTGTTTCCTTGAATGCATTAACAAACCGGACTGCTTCGCCGGTATCTGTGCCAACTTTCGTGGGTCTCAGCACTCCAGAAAAAGCGTGGCTTTTACTGTATATATATATATATATATATATATATATATATATACATACACACATATATACATACACATATATATATATACATACACATATATATATACACACATATATATATATACACACACACATATATATATACACACACACATATATATACACATATATATATATACATATATATATATACATATATATATATATACATATACATACATACATATATATATACATATACATACATACATACATACATACATATGCAATTTTAGTTTTCTCGTGAATTTAAAGAGATCTATTCTGGTTTGTGTGAACTCCAATTTTGTCTGTGGACAGAAAGAAAGGCCCAGTTTCAGAACCGATTCTTCTGTTTCTGTTAGTTGCTTTCAACTTAAGTTCACAATTGCGAGGGTATCCGTCTCATTTACCATCTTCCCCTTCTGGAGCTTCTGGTCTCTCTCACTGGCGCGTTTCCTCTGCCTTTTCCTTTTACGACCTCCCCTCCTTGTTTGACGGTGACTTGTTCCGGGGGTTTGCTTCCCCCCCCCCCTCTCAGCCAGGATAGGCGGATGAGGTTGAATTCCTCTTGAAAAGGGGTCTTTTTGCGTGCTCCTGAGGGACCAGCTACATCTTCACCTGAGAATTCATTCTCTGTTATATCTTTGATGGATTTTTAGCTAATATTGTTGTAGCCTTTTTTTTCATTTTGTCTGTTAGCTCTTCTTGTTTTTCTTTATCCGTGTTTTTTACCAACTCATCCTCCAATATCTTTATTTCTTCCAATGCTTTTGCTCTATCGCTCCATGCGAATTTGACCAATATCTCTAGACTGCCCTTACAGTATGATGCAGTGTGTTTAAAACATATATAAAAAACATGGTAATATTATAACCAAATTTCCTTATTGCACATTCATTAACCGATCGGCTTTTGGCGGTTCCGTGTATTGGAGCCGCCAGTTACCTCTCAAATTGGTTGATGAATGTGCAAGAAGGAAATTTGGTTATAATAATACCATGTTTTTTATATATGTTTTAACATATCGAATGTTGTAATATATACAAATACACTATTGTACACTATTGTAATGAATGTGAAATGATGACATTTTGATACTGTTTTTAAGGATGAAATAGTATTCTTTGCACATTCCAAGATGGCGCTCACCAAATTGTGAAGGTGACTAGCCCTACCTCGATGTTGTTACTCCCTATCTGGTAGAACTGTGTATATACATGCTTCCCCGGTTCACACTTGGTGAACACACTGAGGAAGGGAGTTTCGCGAAACACGTCTGTGCAAGCGTTGTGAATAAAGTACCATTGACGATTACCCCGTGAGTGCTGTGCTTCTTTCCCGGCTGAGAGAGGGGACCTTCTGAGCGTTAATATATATACATATACATATATATACATACATATCTTTTCCAACTATTATTCTCACATGCTGGTACTGTCAGATGAATTTAGTGACATTGGTATCTACTATGGGTATTTTACTGTTATGTTAACCTGTTTTAACAGATGTCAACGCTACCATTTAGTAGCTGGAAGTATATCTTCCATGTCCATGCTAAAGACAATCACAGGTGATACTTATTATTTATCTTCACTAGCACTTTAAAAGGGCGGTCCTTTTATTAAAACGTTGTCATGTGAACAAGGCTCCGTTGAGCCGAAACGTCTTTGACAGTACCTCTGCAATAAAGGAAAGCAAGAGCCCATTTGGTCAGTGTCCGAGTTTTGATTGTTGGCTGGCGAGACTCGGTGCAGCGCAATACGAAAGCGGAATTCCTAATATATAGCCTGGTTGATTCCGAACCGGCTTACACAGGACCCTTCTCACGGCTGGTCGGTGCTTTAATCAGAAGATTTTTCTAACCTGTTCGGAGAAATTTGTAACCCCGGAAGGAGTACAGCACCTGACCCCCGCTCAACCGGAAAAGAAAGGAGTTGAAACTGCGGCGAGCGGGTCGAAGAGGAGGCTGCTCAGCGGAAAGCGGAGAGCGCCCAGCCGGGAGAACCAAGACCCGGTGAACACCACGCGACCAAGTAAGCACCGTAATTTTATTGAGCGGGTGAAAAGTACGGCAATTAGGCGTGTTGCACTATCGGACACAACACACGAAGTGTGACAGTGCCTATAAGAACTTTTGTTTAACAGCAGAGGGATGTCAGGTGACAACGTTCGGGACCGGGAAACTCTGGCAGCTTCATTGTTTTCCGACAGTGCCCCCCTCCCGCCAGACATCTGCGGGAGGCAGAGTAATGAAACTAGTGGCAGCAGCACCTCGATCATTAAGGAGCTATTCAAAACATTGGAGAAAAAATCTCGCCAGGAGCAAGCTAAATAGTGGGAATCTAAGTCGCTGCAGCGGTATATAGAGGTTAACCGAATACCTCGTGGGCTTAGAATCCTCACTGCTCCCACTTACGAGGATCCTAACCCTGAACTGATGAATGAGTGGGCAGAAAGCAATCTAGAAGCATCACGGCGGCAAGTACAGATATTGATCAAGTATGCTGACATTGACAGAGCCAAATTACTAACTGAGATTGCAGCCATCAATGAGGAAATCGAGGCTCTGGGTGAGGAGGAGGAAAGAACTAGATTAGCTAAATTAATGAATGAGCGCCTTAAGAAGGAGGAGAGCAAAATCGTTGATAGGAAGGCTTATAGGTTTCAAAGAGACCGCAACGACTATGAATTGGGACAAATATTCACCTTTTCTCGAAAATATGATGCTCTCCGCAAAGGTTTAGCAAAACCCCCACCTAAAGCCAAGAATGCACGTCAGCAGCAAGGTAAAGAGGTATTGAGTGACTCTTCCAATTGCTCCCTTAGCTCCGACCAAGAATCGGGTTTTGATTCAGAACGCCGCAAACAATTAGATGGGGCTCCAAAACCATCGCCTGGCCAGGAAATTATTTTTTTATGCCAGGAAAGACTCAAGACATTAAGATCCCATACGCGGAAGGAGCAAAGAAGCGAAGAACAAACTTCCGGAGACGCCAAAGATGGAGGGCGGCGAAGAGGAGGATTTCAAAAGAGGAAAAAAGGCGGGAGGGGACGGGGATCCGTCACCCAGCAGGAATAACAAGCACCGCCAACCGCACAATCATTAATCTAATCTCTTTGAAATTAACAGCACAAGAGGAAGAAATCCTCAAACTGGGGGTCACCTACGCAGCACCCTGCAATTTTGACTATCCGAAAACCAGATGTGATATCTATAAAGCAGTGAGGAAACTCAAACTAAGGAAATTCTATGCTCAAAAGAAAAACTCTGGAGAAAGCCAATCGATCAACAGCGGTAACAATATCAATGCATCGCAGGGTACAAGAGTCATATCGGAATTATGCGAGACAGATGGTCGGGGTTATGACAACATAGAGGATGAAAAAACCGAAACAAATGAAATAGACCAATGGGGGAACAGAACCTCACTGATCACCAATTTCAGGCCTCCATCTACATTTTATCCCATTCTCCCGCGTGACAATCTTGATATCTTTCACGAGAATGTGGTTTCAAATGTGGGAAAAACGAAGAAATATTTTGATTGCCGATCACTACAATATACTGCGCTCACCAACAAATTGAGAAAAGAAAAAGACCTTGTAGTGAGAACTAGTGATAAAGGCGGAAACGTGGTCTTGATGACCGAGGTGAATTATGACAAGGAAGCATACATTCAACTGAATGATCGGACATGTTAAGAGCGCATCCATACTCGTGTCTTAACAAATATCAAAGATGAGTACCATCGCAAGCTATCCAAATGGAAAGCCGCCAAATTAATTTCAGAAGCCGAATTCAAATACCTTAAAGTCGATAACCCTATAACACCAATCCTGTACTTCATACCAAAAGTACATAAGGATCCTCTGCACCCACCGGGTAGACCTATTATATCTGCCAGAGGTAGTCTCCTTGAACGCACATCTGTATATATTGACTATTACCTTCAAGGTTATGTACATCAACTTGGTTCATATGTACAAGATACAGGAGACTTTTTGACTAAAATTAAGGATATTGAATTGTCTGCTGGTGATTGGCTTATAGCTTTGGATGTTACATCATTATACACGAGCATAACACATAAGGATGGCTTGAATGCAGTTCGTCATTATCTGTCAAGAAGAGGTCCAGAGTTTGATGAACATAATGTCATGCTCCTTGAAATGTTGGAATTTTGTTTGGTTAATAATATTTTTCTTTTTAACCAGCAAGCATACCGCCAATTGCAGGGAGTAGCCATGGGGGCCAGCTTCTCCCCAAGCTTCGCATGTCTCCACATGGGAGCTTGGGAGGAGCTGGTCCTTGGCCTTGAATACCAGCATTATATACGCAATAATTTGGTGGCATGGTTCCGTTTCATTGACGACCTGTTGGTCGTGTGGAGGGGAAGCCATGAAGGGGCACTTGAGTTCATCAATCTAATTAACAACAATGATCTTAATTTAAGATTCACTGCGACCCTCAGCCAAGAAAAGGTCACATTTCTGGATACAGAGCTGTATGTCAATGGCAGATTCTTGGAATCCAGATTATTCTGCAAGGCTACGGCTGGGAACAGCATTTTACATGCTTCCAGCTCGCACCCAGCACATTTGATTTCCAGCATTCCCTATGGGGAAATGCTACGATTGAGACGAATCTGCAGCAATCCCCGAGATCTAGAACAGGCCCAAAAAGAAAGCGAATCTCGCTTTCTAGAAAGAGGTTATTCAAGTCAACTAATAAAAAGTGCTATACAGAAATCTATGGTCCTGTCGAGGGATGAACTTTTGGTGAATAAATCTAAACGCCAGACGATATCTGTTGAGAATACTCAAAGTGAGGGGCAACCAGAGGCGAACTGTTTTAGGATAATAACAGGTTTTAACAGGCAACATAAACAGATTCGCAAAATATTTGATAAACATTGGCCTATCGTTACAAAGGATAACGTTATAGGCAAAGACCTCCCAAAAAGAGTATCGCTCACATTCAGTAAAGCTCCATCTTTGCAGGACCATATAATGGTAACCAACTCTGAACCGTATGTCAAATCCTCATGGTGGCAGGAAAACAATGGTTTCTACAAGTGCAAAACTTGTAAGGCCTGCCAACATGGAATCAACACCAAGAGTTACAGAGATGGATTCACTAACATAAAACACCCAATAAATCAGGTATTAACATGCAAATCTGAATTTGCGGTGTATGTTTTACAGTGTCCGTGTGAGAAGAAATATGTTGGCAGCACCAAACATGCTGTACACAGACGAATCCTCCAACACCTTCGCGCAATCAGCAATGGTGACAATACCTACCCTGTGGCTCGCCATTTCAGGGAATGTCACCAGAGCAATAATGCCAATTTAAAATATTGGGTGATTGATGCGGTCATTAACAGCAGAAGGGGAGGAGACAGGGACGCTAAGTTAAGAAGACTTGAAACCAAGTTATTTTACTACTTAACACAAAGACCCCAATAGGCCTCAACATCACGGAGGATCTCTATACCTGCTTGCCCTGAATCAATCCATGTCTCCTCTTCATGGTAGTCATGCGCGAGGGACACCCGGCTGGGTGATGCTTGTGCTTGCGCCATGAAGTGGCTGCGACATAATAGGTATCCTTCATATATGACCGACTTAAGCTGCTGCTTATAGATAAGCCAAAATGACAATTTTATAAATCTATTATTCACTATTTATCATTGTTTTGTTTATTATTTGGTTGAGGTAATCACTATTTTGGAATAACACAGTAGCATGTACTAGGATCATATCGCTTAATAACCTGTAAATAGTAGAACCCCGATCAACACACATAAGTGGAATTTAACCTTAAGGCACTAGACCTTATTAATTGCCTGTGTGAGTAGGAACAATAGGAACCTGATACTAATAGATATGGCAATATCTCGGTTTGACAATGTCTGATTACAAGACAAGAGATTTGGGGTTTCAATAGAAATATTGGGCCTTAGGAGGGGAACCATTAGCATATTTTGCACATATTTAATATATACAATTCATTGACATCTGCTTTAATTTGCACATTTTGCGATATTTGCACATGTATATAGTATTGTCAACATCATGTATATAGATTACGGAATGAACAATGCACTTGCACTTTATTGTTCTCATTGATTCCTCCGTTTACTCTTGTATTTTAACCCAATGCAGACTTGTCATCCTAATGTATTTTACAATAATTATCTTTTCCAACTATTATTCTCACATGCTGGTACTGTCAGATGAATTTAGTGACATTGGTATCTACTATGGGTATTTTACTGTTATGTTAACCTGTTTTAACAGATGTCAACGCTACCATTTAGTAGCTGGAAGTATATCTTCCATGTCCATGCTAAAGACAATCACAGGTGATACTTATTATTTATCTTCACTAGCACTTTAAAAGGGCGGTCCTTTTATCAAAACGTTGTCATGTGAACAAGGCTCCGTTGAGCCGAAACGTCTTTGACAGTACCTCTGCAATAAAGGAAAGCAAGAGCCCATTTGGTCCGTGTCCGAGTTTTGATTGTTGGCTGGCGAGACTCGGTGCAGCGCAATATGAAAGCGGAATTCCTAATATATACATACATACATATATATACATACATACATATATATACATACACATATATACATACATATATATACATACATATACATACATACATATACATACATACATACATATATATACATACATACATATACATACACATGTATATACACATATACATACATATATATACACACACATATACATACATATATATATATACATACATATACATACATACACATATACATATATACATACATATACATATATATATATATACATCTACATACAAACCTTCTCTGATAAAAATTTGGAACTAGGCCTCTTTAAAATCACTTTTTCACCATCGGAAAGTTGGACAGGTGCCCTAGTTTATCGGCCCCCTGGCCCAAAAGCGGACTTTACAGACAGGCTTACAGACTTGATAGCTACTTATGCCCTGGCTTCCAACAAATTTTTATTACTGGGTGATTTTAACTTTCATGGCGAGTTATTCTCGACCCCTGAAGTGAACAAACTCTCCACAGACATGGAGCACCTAAGACTCTCCCAAATAATTCAGGGACCTACCCATAATGGGGGGGCATACTCTCGACTTACTGTTCACGAACATTTCCTCACTTGAGTATGATGCACCACGGCCTCTTATGTGGTCGGACCACTTCATGATCAAATTTATGAGCCATCCTAAGGTGCCGGCATCTATGGGACAGTCCGCTGGTACAGACCAGCGGACTTGGCGACCATGGAATAAGTTAACTCCCCAGCTATTTGAAGAAGCTTTCTCGGCACCCCCAATAACAGAGGAACAGTAGGTTTCAAAAGCCTTAGCGATATTTACTGCAGAGCTGGGGAGAGCCCTGGACAAAATAATTCCAGCAAAAATGAAGTCCAGGCCCCTCTCGAATCGCCGCTCTGCACAATGGTACACCTCCGAATTAAAGCAGGAAAAATCAGCCTGTAAAAGATTGGAGAGACTTTGGTGGCGAAGTAAATCTCCCCAGTCAAAGACACTTTTTAAATCCTCACTGGCAATTTACCACCGTAATTTAAGGACAGCGAGATGTGTGTTCATTGCGAACCAAATTGAAAATGCTATCAACTCCTCTAAGGCTTTATTTGACATTGTGAATGATTTTGTATCTCCAGTGGCATGTAAGCAACCGTCCATAGAATCCCAGGACCTGTGTGATGCATTGGCCAGGTTCTTTCAGGAGAAAATCGAAACTATCTATTCTAAGTTCACTTATTCTGCTCCTACTTTCCCTAGCTCAGATAGCCCAACCATTCGGACGGACTGTTCTCTTGAAGGTTTTAGGCCATTTACTCCAGTAGAAATTCACAAAGCCCTTGAGACTGCAAAATCGGGCTCCCCGGCGTATCATTGTCCTCCAAAAGTCATGGCACTCTTGTCCCATTCACTGGCGCCCATGATTCAAAAAATCTTTAACTTATCAATCTCAGAGGGCGAAATTCCAGTCCCTAGGAAGGAAGAGTTTGTACACCCTATATTGAAGAAACCGGCCCAGGAAGAAGGGGCCTCAGTGCCCTGAAACGCGTCGGCAAATTTAAAATGAAAGGGAGAATCATGGCGAGATGCATGCTACTGCTGGATGGCTGGAGTGAGGTCGAGTTGCCCTTCAAATGCTTTGGGGCATTTTACTTTGGATATCGAATTACACGTCCGGTCCTGCCATGGAAGAGGCACCATCTCAAGAGAGGAAAGGAGAGGCTGGGAGCGGAACTTATCAGCTCTGTCAGCACCTCGCTCCTCATGCGAACGAAACTCGCCATTGAGGATCCCATATCCTACTCAAGGATATTAATGCACTCAGAATTTTAAACATGCACTGAACTTACTTAAAGGATACTTTTACTTGCAATGCGGTGCCTACATGTCCCAGAAGGCATTGCAGTAGCCCTAATTGGGAGGGGCTGCTGCGGGGACATGTGATGCCAATAAAGACCGAGGAATAATCTTTGCAAGCCTCAGTGATGTTTTCGAGTTGCCCAGGAAGAAGGGGCCGCAGTGCCCTGAAAAGCGTTAGCAAATTTATAATGAAAGGGAGAATCATGGCGAGATGCATGTTACTGCTGGATGGCTGGAGTGAGGTCGAGTTGCCCTTCAAATGCTTTGGGGCATTTTGCTTTGGATACATATATATATATATATATATATATATATATATATACACTCACATATATATATATATATATATACACTCACATATACATATACACATATATATATATATATATACACACACATATATATATATATATGTATTACCTACCGGTGGTCGCCACTAGGTAGTTATAGTTAGGACCTAGTTACCATAGAAAAATCGCAACATTCTATTCCCAATAACTTTGGCGCAGATTGACGAATCTTCATGAAATGTTCAAAACTTATGGCCCGCTTCGGTCCTCTCCTATCTTGAAAGGTTCGGGGTGATTCGGCAAGCAGGGGCCGAGAAAAAAGGGGGGTTCCAAAACGTGTTTTCTCCCTGCAATTTTCCATAGGAAACTTTAGACACGGCTACAGCGCGAACTGCTGAACGGAATTACACCAAATATGGCAAAAAGGTAGCCCTTGGTTCAGAAAGAGCCCTTTTTGTTAAATGGTGTAAATCCATTCAGTAGTTTTTCAAATATTAATGGAAAAAGAAATCTGTATGACTGGGCGGAGCCTTACCACACATCTCATCGTAAGATCTGATTGGCTGTCAGCACTTCATCCAAAAAGTGTTGGCAGCCATCTTGGGACAACTATACATGATAGCACCTCATTAAAAAGCATTGCAGTTAACAGAAGATTTTAAGACTTTAGTTACATCATAAATCATTTGTTGATGGTACCATACTTATTTTAGGAATTGTGGTGTGTTCATGAATTATGTTTTAGAGAAAACTATTTTCTCAAGCTTTTCCCACAGAGGTTTGGAAGGTGATCTATAAGCTAAACTGAGAGCATATTTTCTGTAAATTCACATTATCTTTCTCAGTCATGTGAGAATGAAGTCTGTCATTCTCAGTAAAACAAGTACATCCAACAAGGGCAGAGACCGTCCGTTTATTCCTTTGTGGTCTACTGCAGCTTCCCAGAGTGTTCTAAAGAACAACTAGAGCGCTAACAGTCCTATTTATAACAAACGTATTGAACACCTGAAGCCATCTTGATAGGAATAAAGTGGTAACTCTTACAACATTTAATTTAAAAAGGAACACAATGAGGGGGTTCATTTTGCCATAGAAAGTATGATTAGTGCTGTAGAAAGAAAATTTAGGGCACATTTTGGGTGACTTCTCAAATCCTCTTCTATTTCATTAAAAAATCGGCCCTGCAGACTGAAACATGCACTTTCAATACCAGCAGCAGACTTCCCTGGTGAGCAGTAGCTTTACTACAGTGATCTAATAAGCAACTAGAGTGCTAACATTCAGAATGTATGGCAAATGTGTGACACATCTGAAAGCCTTCTTGATGGAACTAAAGTAAAAAACAAAGTATTTCCTACTGAGGAGACTGCAGTAAATGAGGAAATTTTCATAACAAATAAATCTACCAATATGGCCACCAGAGACATAAGAGCCCAAATGTAGCACAAATATCACCCAGATGTAGCCCACATGTAGCCCAATGATAGAAGTGTGTAAAACACTTTTTATTTTTTGTGTTTTTTCAGTTTTATATAGTGCAGACTTGTCAGGTATTGGAGTGCTTGACATGAGCATTGGTTACATCACACAAGAACAAATTCATTTTGGTTTTAGACATGGGGAAATTAAGTGATTTGACCAGAATCACAGAATGTCGAGCTGAAGCAGGAACACCAACCTGGTTCCCCAGTTGCAAAGTCTGCAGCTCTGGAAGTAACACCACATTCTCTCCCGTGAGTGCAACATTTAATCAAGTGGTCAACTGGATTAAAAAACAAAGATAACAAATAATTTAAAAGTGCTTTGTCGCTATTTGAAAACTCAGACAATATGTCCTCATTTTAGTTTTTTAGAGCACTAACCATAATTTTGATGCAAATAAGACCCTCTCGTATATGTAATTTCTAAAGGAAATGCTCTAGGTATTACGGTTTTTATTACATCAAGATGACGTCAGGCGTTCCACACTTTTGTAATAAATATAGAAATGCTAGCAATCTAGTTGTTCATTAGGATACTGTTAAGAGGCAGAGGCCAGGGGCACGGACTCTGAAAATTGAAGGCAGGTAGGATGGTGCAGAGGCGACATTTTGACCACACTGGGCAAGCAGGAAGGGCAGTGGCAGCACAACAGACTATGGAGGGCAGTGGAAAGGGTGGCAGGGGCAACAAACCAACAATACAGGACTGGCAAGAGAGGCTGTGGCAATATAATAGACCGTTGTGGGCAGAAGGAAGAGGCAGAGGTAGTACAACCATACATGCCAACAGACCCGATTCACCCAGGAAACGTCCAATGTGTTTAAGCCCAAGTGGGCTTTATTTGATCTGTCTCTTGTCTACAATCTCCTTTTTTAATGTAAGTCAAAGGGGAAAATCAATACCCCAGTTTTATTTTCAAAATCTCCCTCTTACCAAGTTCAAAATGTTAGCAGTATGGTAAATTGGATCATGGAAGGCAAGAGGAATTGGGGTTGGGACATGGACTTGGATAACAGAAGACAGGAGGGACATGGAGATGTGCACCAAACTGAACCTAGAGGGCAGGCATCAGGGTTTGCAGCAGCACAATACACCACACAGGGCATGCGGGATGGGAGTGCAGCACAACAATCCATAGAAAGCAATAGGGAGGGGACAGGACCATGCACATGGACAACAGAGAAAAGAGGGGAAGAGGCAATGGTAGCTAGCTGACCATAATGGACAGACAGGAGAGAAAGCTACAGCACACAGACCAGAAAGGGCAGGAGTGACGGATCAGGGGCATTACAATGGAACAGACAAGCCAGGAGGGAGGGAATAGGGGTCTGCAAATGGAAACAGAGGGCTGAAGGGAAGGGGGCAGGGCAGGAGCAGCAAGATGACCATGAAGGTCAGGCAGGATGGGCACTAGAAGCAAGACGCACCATGGAGAGGAACAGTGAGACTATAATGGCATACACACAGACCATGGAAGGAAGGTGGGAGGGGTTCAGGGGCAGCTAGCTGACCACACAGGGAAGGTGGGAGGGGCCGTGGCAGCACAGAAGACCATGCATGGCAAGCGAGAGGGTTAGTGGCAGCACAATGGCTAAGATGGGCAAGAAGGAGAGTGAAGGGGCATGCACAAAGGACCATGGAGGATAGAAGGGAGGGTCAGGACCTGGGCACAGACAAGAGAGTTCAGGAGAAGGGGCCTCACAACAGACCAGGCGGTGCAGGCAGGAGGAGCAATTGCAGAACAACAGACCAGGGAGGGCAGAAGAGTGTGGCAGTAAAATGGACCGTGGAGGACAGGAGTAAAGGGATAGGGGCATGGAATGTGGACAGGCAGGGTGGAGCTGGCAGGGACAGGTTACAGTCATCTGACAATGCAAGGCAGGTGGGGGGGGGTAGTGGCAGCTCAACAGAACACTCAGAGTAGATAGGAGTGGTAGGTCCATGGAACATGGTGGGCAAAAAGGATGAAGCAGAGGCATGCACACAGACATCGAAGGGCAGTGGGAAGGAGAATAGGATCAGCAAGCTAAGCACAAAGGCTAAGCAGGAGGTCAATGATGGGGCATAGAATTGGGCAATGGAGGGCAGGAGGAGTAGACTGGTACATCATGCTAAATGGAGGGCAGTGGCAGCACATCAGACCATGAATGGCAGGAGGGAGGAGGCTAGTCCATGGATTCAGACAACAGAGGATAGGGAGGAGGTGGATGGGGCAGCAAGCTAACTATTCAGAGAAGGCGAGAAGGCCACTGGCAGAACAACAGCCACACAGGGCTGTAATAAGGAAGCAGGGACATGGGCTTGGACAAGGGATGGCTAGGAGGAAAGAAGGCAGGAGCAGCAAGTTTGGGTGGGGGAAGCACACTGCCAGGCCCTGCTTCCAACCCCCCACCATCCATTGTGATATGCAACTTACTTAACGTTAAAAACAAATTAGACATTTGCTGAAAAAAACTAAGATTACAGGGACGGTATAGTTAGACTCAGATTTCAGTCATACACAACCAGTGAAATTCAGCAGTTATAGTTACCTGAGCTAACTATAACTTACGCCCCCGCAATGTACTGCCAATGACCTCAGACATTACATAATTTATGACAAGGTCAGTTACATCACTCATGACAACTCAAATGAGCTGTTAATGGAATGGAACTATAATCGCTAGAACTCTATTTAGGGATAGTGTCGGTATATTAACACCCCCCCTTTTTTTTCTTTTCTTTCGTGTAAGAACCATTATAATACACAACGTGCCCAGATTAATATGGCTGATAGCCTTTCACTTTAAAGTAATGGGTAGTCCATTGTTTATGTTGATGTTTGCAATCATAAGTATGTTCATTATGAATAAGTCACGTTGAGGAACATACAGGTATGGCAAGGGGCAAGATATGCTGAAATTACATTGTGTGCACTCGTTTTCTTTTCTTCATTGTATCAATTCTTTGATTTTCACATCGTGACCAGGCCAATATGGCCGCCAGCTTTTTCGATTAAAGTAATATTTAGTCCTTTGTTAATGTTGGCAACTTTAGCCATTTGTACATTTAAATAAGGATGCTACAATGACGTCTTTTATCATTATCAAGGTTCAGACGAGCCGAAATGCGTGGATTACGTCCTTTGTAGTTTAAATACTTCCAAACTACAATCCGAGTGCTGATTCCTTCCTTGTAAGAGTGAGAGGAGATTAAATACATATATACAAAATTCACTGAAAAAAACACAAGTTTCAGGGACATTATAGTTAGAAATTAGCATTTAAAAAACCTCAGAAATTCACTGAATAAACCACAGGTTTCATGGACGTCATAGTTAGTTGGACATTTCACTCGTACAAAACTAGAGAAATTCGGCTGTTATAGTTAGTTGTGCTAACTATAACTTGCGCCCCCGCAATGCACTGCTGATGATGTCACATATTACATCACTCATGACATGGTCAGTGAAATCACTCATGACATCTCAAATGACATCACTGATGACATCATCCAAGTGATCATCTGATGCACCTCCTCACACCCTAAAATACGGACTTCCATTCACGAAACAATAGACACACCAATACTAGTACAGCTACAATATTCTGTGCACTATGCATGCAGACCTCTAACCAGCTACGTACTATTGATACGCTCTTCTAAATACCCAGTTAGTACCTATCCAGTCTAGGAATCCTTTTGTCTGTCCCATGCACTTCTCCATTCACCCATCCAGCACTATCTACGTATCCTATCACTCCACCAATACCTAAACACTTATAAATTCAGCACACACTTTCTTTGCAACACTGAAATTACTCCAGTTATTAGTTGTATACTTAAGGAATGGCGTAGTCACTAACACAAGTGCAGGTACAATATTTTGTAGACTATGCTTGCACACCTCTACCAGCTACAAACTATTGATACGCTCTTCTAAATACGCAGTTAGTACCACCTATACAGTGTAGGAATCCTCCTGTCTGTCCCATGCATTTCTCCAATTACTCATCCAGCACTATCTACTTATCCTATTACTCCACCAATACCTAAGCACTTATAAATTCAATATACACTCTGTTTGTAATACTGTAATTATTCTAGTTACTAGTCATGAACTTATGGAATGGTCTACCTACTAACACAAATACAGCTATAATATTGTGTGCACTATCCAAGCAGACCTCTAACTAGCTACATACTATTGATACACTCTTCTAAATACCCGGGTTAGTACTCATGCAGTGTAGGAATCATCCAGTCTGTCCCATTGACTTCCTTAATCACTTATCTACCACTATCTACTTATCCTATCACTCCACCAATATGTAAGCACTTATAAATTAAGTGTTCACTCTGTTTGCAGCACTGTCATCATTCCAGTTACGAGTGGTATTCTTATAAAATGACCTAGGCACCAACACAAGTACACATAAAATATTCCGTGCATAATCCCTACAAATCACTAAGCAGATACATACTATTGGTCCACTCCATTAAATACTGAAGTAGTACCCATGCAGTGTAGGATACCTCCTGTTAGTCTCATGCAATTCTTCAGTCACTCATCCAGCACTATGTTCTTATTGTATCAGTCTGCCAATACCTATGCACTTATGGGGCAGATTTACAAGCACCCTACATCACCAGTACGTCACTTTTTGTAACGTAGGGATGGCGCCAGGCACTCCTTCATATTTACAAGGAGAGGAAAAGCCACCCTGCATGGTTTTTCCTCTTTGTAAATACGACCCCTTCATTCACATAACTTTGCGTTGAAGGGGTGTTCCATAGGTGTTGCTGTGGGTGTTCCAATGCAACACCCATAGAACAAGATACATCTCCACATTTATGAGACACCATAAATCTGGAGATGTGTGTGCATGCTGCGCCATCCTAGAGTTGGTGTAGCAAGGCGCAACGAGGAGAATTGTTTTCATTTCTCCTCATTTTTTCCTCTTTCAATGCATGCTGCATTCCACAGCATACATTGAAAGAGGAAAATGCCTTTACTGATTGTTTTTGTGCAGGAAGGTGTCCCTTCCTGAACAAAAACAATCTCCGCACGACACAGACATCCTTGCACCATGGTGCAAGGGTGCCTGTGTCACCGCATGGCTGCAGTTTGTGCAGCAGTGCAGAGGGAAGCACAGAGTTGCAACATATTCATGTACATATGTCACATCCCTGTGCTTCGGAAGTGCCACAGTGCAGTGCAGCTAAAGAGCGTGCAGTGTCACGCTGCAGTACTTCCTCATAAATCTTCACCTATAAATTCACCATACACTACTAATGCATTCTTTCACTCAATCATGCTGTACACATATATTCAACCAAACTTTCACATATCACCTTGCAATTATAGTTCTTTCTTTAACCAGATAAGATAGTTCTGATAATAACTTTTTTCTAGAGTATTCTTTTTTTTTTACAATTTGGTATTTCTTTTGGTGTTTTTTCAAAAAATTAACAAAAAAAGAATGAATAAAACAGGAAACTTTTGGAATTACTTATTCCAAAACCAACAAAAAAAATGAACACCGAGGGTTGCGTTGCGCAGCACAAACTGCATCCACCGACTGCTCACTGAAGCATATGAGTTTCTTACACTTCACGCAGTGTTGCTCGAGAAAGGCGAATTCTGGCGTAATGTCCATTGCAGGTGTTCCTGAGGATGCTCCACACGTACTTGCCACAGCAGGTGAGGGGTTCGAAGCAGCTCGCCTCATTTCCTCCCAAGCAAGATTGAGAAGATGTGTGGTCCGGAGATGCTTGTACATAGAAGCAGTGACACAAGAGTATTTTCTTTCACTGCCTCGTGACAGGACTCGGTCACAAATGTTGCACGCCACCTTTCTTGCATTTACTTTCTTCTTTCCAGGTGGAAGTGAAAAATTTTCACACAACAGATTCCGCCCTCTGTGGACGTGGTGACTCCTGCAAGAATTCTTCTTCAGAAGATACTTCCTCCTGCTGCTGCTGCTGTCCAGATGCCATTATGTTTGATATTTTTTGAAAAACACCAAAAAACACAAGCAAAAAGGGTTCTTGTAGGAAAAGATATGTCTCTCTAGAGATGCTCCAACAAGAATGATTAAAAGGGGTGGGGTCCTTCAATAGTTACAGTCTACAGTGGGAAATGTTATGAACCAATTAAGGGCCATATGTAGGTAAATCGTGAATACCGAATCCTTAATACCGAATTATACCGAATCGGTATTAAGAATGAGGTAAACGTGATGTAGGTAAAAATTCGTTAAACATTACCGATTCGTTGCAAATCGGTATTGAATACCGAGTTTGAACAAATCGGTAATAAAAATACATAACGAAAGGCTATTACCGAATCGGTGTTACCAAATCCACACCCAAAATCGGTAATACCGAATCGGTAATTTCAAAAATAGCGTTTTGGTGAATCAGCCAATCCTGACACACCCAATTACTTCCCAAACAGGAAGTTGCCACACCCAGCCAGGTGCACAGGGCCTGGAGCTCACTGTGAGGCAGGCAGGCAGGCAGGAGAGCAGAGGAGCCAGCAGCAACACAGCCATAAGAAAGGAAGAATAAGCACTGAACAAGCATGGCAAGCCAGGACAGGGAGAAGGAGGGAGGTGAAAGAAAAAGGAAACTCAAGTTCAGCGACAAGGAGCTTGAGATCCTGATCCAGGATGCCACCCAAGATTACCACAAGCTGTTTGGAGCACAGTCCCACCAAGTGCCAGAGGCACAGAAGAGGCAAATATGGAGTGGCATACGGGACAAGATCAATTCCATAGGTGTGACCCTGCGCACCATAGAGGACATCAGAAAGAGGTGGTACGACCTCAGAAAAACTGCTAAACAGAGGATGGCAGAGAGACATAGGCTGGCAGGGAAAACTGGTGGAGGAAAAAAAATCGAGCACCAGTACCAACACCACTGGAACAGATGGTGGAGTCCACCATCCAGCGGGAGAGTGAGTGGCATAGGAGACGCAGACAGCTCCGCCAGAGCAGCTAGAAAACAAGGTAAGAAGCATGCCCAGCATGCTGCCCTACCCCCTCCCCAACCCCAATAGTGGTAAAAGTGCTCCCACTCCACACCATGTCTCACTGCTTACCTGCAATGCATTCTGGGTGATGTAGTCAGTGTGAACTCATGATCAGGACTGTCAAGGCAGCTAACACAATAGCAATGCAACTGAAATGGATAGTTCAGGACAACCACTGTGCACTGTTGGCATGTAATTTAATGCAATGGCAATGCAGACAGAGCATTGAGTATATTTACATTTGTGTCATTTCAGGCGAGTCATCTCGCAGTGCAGCTGAGGGCAGCAGAGGCAGGTCAGCCAGGCCAGAGGGGAGTGAACAGGATGAAGACAGCATGCCTGCAGGGAACACAAGCTCTGCGCCATCGCAGCCAGCCAATCCTCCACCACAGACATCACCACTGCGCCAGGGAGGGCCGCAATCCCCTCTCACTCAGTCACCACTGCGACGTTCACCAACACCACCACCACCACCATCACCACCACTGTCACGCAGGAGGAATGCCGTGATCACCCTCCAGCAGATGGAGGAGTCGTCAGAGGAGGGCAGACAGCGCCAACGAAGTCCTAGCGTAGAAAGATCCAACAGGGTGCGGGCTGGTCCTGCATCCGAGGGCGCCCTCTTCACATCAAGACGCCGCAGGGCAAGGCCAGACAGTCCAGTGGCATCTGAGCAGGGTGAAAGTGTGTTTGCTGGACTGGAAGGCAACATGCTGAAGGTCCAGCGCCTGCAATGGAGGGAGATGAAGAAATTACACAGGGAGGTGGCAAACATTAACAGACATATGCACAAGATGGGGGAGCATTTGTCTGCAGGGATGGAGAGGGTAGCTACCTCGGTGGACAACCTCTGCAGCCAGCTGGAGCAGGACCGTGTTGGCATGCGCCGGGAGAGACTGAGACTCCAGGACTATACCAAGTCGGTGAACCAGCTGTCCGCTACGACATCACTGATGTGTCGCCGGTCCATCGCCATGCAGGAGGAGATGGCGCATTGCAGCAGGGATGTGGCCAGGGGGATGGTGTCCATGACCTCTGTGCTAGAGCTCATGCAGAATGCTAAGGCCTCCAATATGGAAGGGGGGGGGACAGTGAGGAGGCTACCAGCCGTGGTAGCATTACACCATCACCCACCGAGTGCAGGAGGCGTAGTGGGCGAAACGTACCAGCACAGGAACGGTCAAACTCACAAGACAGTGTCGATGGGGAACGTGCGCGTGCAACACGGGGACGCAAGAAGTGAAGGACAATGGCTGTCCACATGCATGTGATGGGTGATGTAACCCATGTCCAATTGGACAATGCTCACAATGCTGCAGGTGTGCCAAATAAACACCTCTACATGTAACATGAAATGGCTCAGTGTCGTTACTCACTCAGAAATAGTTAGATGTAATCTCTGCCCGTCTCTGTCTCCCATCATGTTCAATAGCAGCAGCAGCCGCGCTGGGCTCTGGTTGAGGGTTGTCTTGGTCCTCGTCCTCTGACTCTGTTAGTTCCACTGCTGTTCCTTTTTTAGTGGCCAGATTGTGTAGCATTGCACACGTAGCAATTATCTTGCAACATTTGATGGGGCTGTACAGGCGCGCACCTCCTGTTTTGTGGAGGCAACGGAATCTGCTTTTGAGCAAACCAAAAGTGCGCTCCACCACGTTGCGTGTGCTCCTATGTGCAACATTGTATCTACACTCCCTTCGGGTGGTTGGGTTCAGATATGGTGTGAGTAGATACGGCCGGAGGGCATATGCGCTGTCACCTATGAAAAGAAGTAAGTGGCATTGATTGGTGGGCCCAACAGCTTGTGCCAGGGTGTACATCAGGGTGTGTGACATTTACTTACCTAGTATGTATCCGTCGGCAAATTCACCAGCAAGCAGACGTGTATGTATGCCACTGTTCCTGAAGATGTAAGCATCGTGGCTACTCCCGGGGTATTTTGCCACGATGTCTGTTATTATGTGTTTGGCATTGCAGATCACCTGAACATTGATTGAGTGGGTGGATTTGCGGTTTCTGTAAATGTATTCACTTACTGCAGGTGGGCAGATGGGAATATGGGTTTCATCGATGCAGCCAATCACGTGGGGGAAATGGGCAATTTGATAGAACTCCAGCTTGGTTCTCTGCAGCTCCGCTGGTGTACTGGGGAAGGAAATGTAATGTTCCATTCTGTCCATCATGGCGTCCAGGAAGGTGTTGAAGAAACGGGATAGACAGCTCTGTGACACTCCACCGACTGCTGCTATCACACCCTGAAAACTTCCTGATGCAAGGAGGTGCAGGTAGCAGAGTACCTGCACATGGGTGGGGATAGCATGGGCCCTTGGCGTCTGATGCTCCAGATAGGGTCTTAGGTCCCGTATTAGCTCCAGGATGGTGTCTGGGTGCAATCTGTATCTCTCATGTATTTCTGGGTCTGTCAATTGGAACAGAGTGATGCGTAATCTGTACACCCGCTCCTCACGTCTCCAGATCCTCATTCCTGCTGCTCTCAGGCGTAGCCGCCTTGCAATGACATAGAGGCCTGCCATTGTGTTCACACTGATGCATTTTGGGTCTGTTTATATAGACTGCTCCTGATTACCACATGCTCCTGAAACATGCTAAATACCGAATCGTTATTACCGATTTTGGCCAAAATCGGTTTTACCGAGGTTAGCTACATAGCATTTTTGGGCTTTTTACCGAATCGTTTTTACCGATTCGGTATTCATTGTTTCGGTAATTTCAAGTCGGTAACTTATGTTTAATACCGATTCGTTATTATTGAATCCAATCGCTATTACGTACATCTCACGTGGCTTAATATTTGTCGTAACACCGAAAATGACCCATTTTCGGTGTTACCGATCGGTATTTGGCCACCTACATATGGCCCTCAATCTTTTATTTTGAGGTCACGAGATCCGCGCACTCTGCGGTCACAAAGCACGCACCCGACGTGACTTCGCAAAAATATATTTTAAAATAATATGTTTATTATAAGTACAAATATATTTGTTTTATGAATATCTTAGATAATCTCTTGCCCTAATATGTATATTAAAGACAAATACATATCATATTAGAACATAAATATTTTTTGCATGAGTCGCGCACCCAGCGCGATATCGCACGTATATGACATCACGCGGGACCCGCCACCACGCAAGTGTCACTTACCGTAATGCGCATGTGTTGCGAATGCGCAGGAGCAGCGAACTGGTCGCATACCAATTGCGCACATCACGTAATATTAAATGTATATGATGTAACTGAAAAACACCCAACCGTCGCACACCGTACGTGGATCCTTCACGACTTTTCTAAAATAGTGGCTAGAATCCGCGCACCCACCGTGTACGCTTTGGATATGCGACTCTGAAAAAAAATTGGGACAAAAACAAAATAATATAAATATATTAAAATAAAAAATATAACAAAAAAATGTAACAATATTTCAGTTTCAATTAAAAAAAATTTGGAGTGCAATTTTCAGAAAAATATGTTATTTAATTAATTAAATATTTATAAATAAACAGTACAAAAAATAGGTATAACTACCATTACACTTAAAAATTAGCATTTAAAAAACCTTTGAAATGCACTGAAAAAACCATAGGTTTCAGGGGTGTTATAGTTAGCTGGACATTTCACTCATACAAAACCATAGAAATTCCTCCGTTATAGTTAGTTCTGCTAACTATAACTCGCGCACCCGCAATGCACTGCTGATGATGTCACAAATGACATCAGTGAGGACATCATCCACGTGACAATCTGATACACCTAATCATACACTAGTATAGCCTTTCATCACTCACTGTAAAATACAGAGTACCATATTTTTGAAACCATTGACACACCAATACCAGTTACTACATACCCACTCACTGATTCCTAAGTCTACACACACAACTACCCATTCAACAACAGAATCACTTATATATGCAGTCACTAATTAATAGAACACTATCAAATGCACTTATACACATATATAGACATTGACACATCAGAAGTCATCTTAGTCGGTTATGCAGTCATCCTACTCACTCATGAAAAAAATGTATCACACTTACATTTACTCACTTACACAATTATACACACAACACCTCATTTCTTCAAACATCTAGTAACTCATAATTAATATGTTAAAAAATCACCATTACAATTATACGCTCATTCATATAGATACTCTTATAATCACTGACTCTTACATATACTTATTTATATACACCAACTCTCACATACAATGCCTTTTACTTTTTTACTTTGTTGAAGATGTACAACTAAAACATATTCGCTCACCAACACACAAATAAATACACTCAGTCACCCAAACAACTGTTTCCACATGCACTTAAACCTATACACCTAGTCAATCAAGAATTCACACATCTATGCATAGAGTTGCACACACCCCAACCAACTACACTCAAACTCAGAGTCCCATACAAATACTCACCCAACTAATCAATAACTAATATACACACTCATGTAGTTAGTGACCAACTGATGCAGTATGTTATACAACAACAGAGACAATGATGCACACATTCACGTAGTTTAGTTACTAATCCATGTATTAAGTGAGACACTTGTAATTACTCACTTAAACAGTCAGACAGCTACTAAATCCTCCATCCAGACAGTTATATATCCACTCAATCTTCAATACAGATTGGTATATATGTAACTAGCTGCCCGTCCCGACGTTGTCCGGGTATGAATTGCTGCCGGCCAGTAGTATATTGTTTTGTGGGATTTCGTTTTCATAGCATTTCTTATCTGTGACAGGCCTGTGAAACGCTCCGATTCACAGTGCACTGCTGATGCACTTAAGAGTTTGCGTTCAGTAGTGTGTGAACTCGAATTTCCCTACTTTATTTTTCCTTGCAATATTATACAGCGCAAACTCGACAACATGGCATGAGCATAATTTACATTACAGAAGAACACATTCATTTGTGGTAGGCACGGGGAGACAAAGCGATTTGCCTGGAATCACAGGATGTTGAGCTGATGCCGAGATTCAAACGTTGCTCCCCAGCTCTAAAGTTCGCAATTCTAGAACTTGTGGCGGGAGGTGTGTCTAAAAGTGTATGTCTGTGCTGGCCATCAATGAGAGAGACCTGTGCATTTTTCAAATGGGTGGTGAAAAAATATGAGTATGTTGCTGGAGATGTGGGCCGTCGTGCCACCAATGTACTTACCAGGGGAGGGTAAACACATTATTCTGCAACTTTCTTTCCGCATACCATCACTCCGCATACGAAAGTACCACACCTCCGCAATGCCATTATAACGCAAGGCATTACATTTTAGATGCTTTTACCACGCATACATTTACAACGAAATTCGTTGTAAATGAATGAATGGTAAAAGCATGTTTTTTTTAAATGTTTGGATAAGGTAAGTATTGGTATGGGGTATATGTTTTGGGGTACTGAGGTATATGTTTTGGGGTGTTTGGGTATTTTAAGGGTTCAGATATAGTTTTGGGTTATGGGGTACAGGGGTAGTTTTAGGGTTTAGGGATAGGTATGGGTTTTGGGGTACAGAGGTATTTTTAGGGTTCAGGGCTAGGTTTAGGTTTTGGGGTATTTTTAGGGTTCAGGGGTAGGTTTGGGTTTTGGGGTACAGGGGTATTTTTAGGGTTCAGGGCTAGGTTTGGGTTTTGGGTTACAGGGGTATTTTAGGGTTCAGCGGTAGGTTTGGGTTTTGGGGTACAGGGTTGTTTTTAGGGTTCAGGGCTAGGTTTGGGTTTTGGGGTACAGGGGTATTTTAAGGGTTCAGGGCTAGGTTTGGGTTTTGGGGTACAGGGGTATTTTAGGGTTCAGGGGTGGGTTTGGGTTTTGGGGTACAGGGGTATATTTAGAGTTCAGGGCTAGGTTTGGGTTTTGGGGTACAGGGGTATTTTTAGGGTTCAGGGGTAGGTTTAGGTTTTGGGTTACAGGGGTATTTTAGGGTTCAGGGGTAGGTTTGGGTTTTGGGGTGCAGGGTTATTTTTAGGGTTCAGGGCTAGGTTTGGGTTTTGGGGTACAGGGGTATTTTTAGGGTTCAGGGCTAGGTTTGGGTTTTGGGGTACAGGGGTATTTTAGGGTTCAGGGGTGGGTTTGTGTTTTGGGGTACAGGGGTATTTTTAGAGTTCAGGGCTAGGTTTGGGTTTTGGGGTGCAGGGGTACTTTTAGGGTTCAGGGGTAGGTTTGGGTTTTGAGGTACAGGGGTATTTATAGGGTTCAGGGCTAGGTTTGGGTTTTGGGGTACAGGGGTATTTTTAGGGTTTAGGGATAGGTTTGGGTTTTGGGGTACAGGGTATATTTATAGGGTTAAGAGAGGTTAGTGTTTAAGGGTGTTGGGGTATTTTAAGGAGTAAGGGTGAGTTATGATTATGGGAAGCAGGGGTATTTAAAGGGAGTAGGGTGGGATTCGTGTTTAGGGTGTAAAGGGTAATAAAATAAAATAAATAAAAATAATATAACTAATGCAATTTAAAAGAATAAATGTTTTAATTAAATTAAAAAAATGTGTGTATATATATATATATATTACCTACTGGCGGTCGCCAGTAGGTAGTTATAGTTTGGATTATTTTCAATGCAAAATCTCAACATTCTATTGTGAATAACTTTGGCGCCGGTTGAGGAATCTGCCAGAAAATTTCCTCAAATTTGCCTCGCGGCGCCCCGGTCCTTCCCTGAAAGTTTGGGGGGGATTTGTCAAGCGGGGGCCGAGATAAAGGGGGTCCCAAAACGTGTTTTCCCCATGCTAATTTCCATAGGGCGGTCGACCTCACTTTTAGCCCAAACGGCTGAATGGATTTCCACCAAACTTGGCAAAATTGTAGGGACTGGTAGCCCGATGTGCCTTTGCTATGTCTCAAGATATGTGCTCCAATGAATTTTGAGTAATTTAGGTTAAAAAAATATATATATCTATGGCCGCGCCCCGGTACGCGCTCCGGGGAGCGCACCGGGCGCGCCACGCGACTTGCGCACGGAAAGCTGATTGGCTCTCGGGTGTCCGTAAACATTCGAAACAGTCCGGAGCGGCCGCCATCCTGTGTCTCGGTAAAATCGAGACACAAGACGTGGCAAAAACAAAGGGGGAAATGACCATAAGGGGGCAGAGTAGACCCCCTCTGAACCCCTAGGTTTGATGTGGGGGCCATAAAAGGGCCCCGCGGGCAAATATATTTTTATTTTTTTTCGATGTGCGCGGGGGGAGCGCCCGGTACGCGTGAAGTAGTGTGGCTCACTGGTTAGAGGCGGCAGACCCGAGAGCAGAGGACGGCCCGGGACCAGGGTTCGATTCCCGGCGCGGCAGGTTTCTGGACCAGGGTCAGCGGACTCGATAATTCTCTCGCCTCGGTGCCCACTCTGATCAGCGATCACACTCGGAAACTCTGGGCATTAGCTTGCCTCATCTTCACTAACGGCCCCACCAGACCGCCGGGGATGCCTGGTCTCACCCTGGAGATACCCATTAAGGGACCATCTCTCAGGGAAGCCAGGAAGGGTTTCGCAGCGGTCGAAGCGCCTTGGGACCCTCCGGGTAAGTAGTGCGCTATATAAATGCCTATACATTACATTACATTACATTTACTGGCGAGCGCACCGGGGAGCGTACCATGGGGAAAAAAGAATGACAGAATTTTTTTTTAAATTAGCATTTTTTTAGAAATTGGAGGTAGTTCTAAAAAGAACTGTTTTTTTAATTCTTTTTGTTGTTTTATATTTTTTATTGGTTTTTTAACATTTTTTTCTTTTTTTGGCTTTTCTGAACATTTTTTTTTGTATTTTTTAATGGGAGAAACAAAAAACAGGGCTCACAGGAGCAAAAAAAAAAGCGGAACAAATTAATGTTTCCTTGGGCACTTGTGGTTATCCCAAGCACGATTATTAAGTGTGATGCATTGCTCTCCATAGCATATTGTTTGTCCACAAAAAATACAAACAATTTTAAAATTGGAAAATTTGGTTTGTATGGTGGAGTATATCTCACTAACTTCTGGTCCCGATGGGGTGAAAACATTAGTTTGGGAGGTGCTGGCAGAAGATTGGATAGGGCTTCTGGCCAGTTCCCTGACCTCTGCCCTAGCATAGTTATTTGGATGCTTTCTAAGCATATGTCTGATCATCGTGTGGTTGCCGAAGGAGTATTTTTTGTTGGGATTCCCCCTTGACAGCTCCTGATGACAGATTAAGCAGGTTGCCTTAGGTGCATTGACCTTTTTTTTGTCGTTGGGGATTGAAAAAAATTGCCAGATGATGTGCTCTTTTGGTTTGTAGGTAATATTGTCCTCTCGGACAAATCTACTCTCCTCCTCCTCATCCTCCTCCTGTTCTTGATCTCCACCACTGTGAAGTTGTGGAGGTCCTTGTGGTGGTGGTGGTGGTGGTCCAGAAGATCCAGCAGCTGCAGCTAATGTAGCCATTTGACTGATATAACTGCTGGTCTACCTCTCTTAAAGCATAAAGGTAGAATAAGGAAAAAAGGTGGGGGCTTTCATCATTTGGAGAAAAAAAAACATCCTGAACCAATGAAAAGTGTTATTTTCAGGTCACATGACCAGGGGTTTCATCATTATGCAACCAAAACTGTTATGAACCAATGAAAAGTGTTATTTTCAGGTCACATGACCCGACGGGCTTACGCTACGCGCACCGGGGCGCGTCCCGGGGCGCGTCGCGTAAGCGCGTCGAATGCTTCCGGGTGCGTTTACGCCGTGCGTATCACGCGGACGTGGCTACGCGATACGTCACGAGCATGTTTTTGTTCGCGACATTGGCGCTAACGGGACGCTTCCCGGTTTGCGCACCGGGGCGCTTAAAAATACTACGCTTTCCGGGGCGCTCACCGAGGCGCGCACCGGGAGCGCTCCAGGGCAAAAAAAAAAAACAATATACAAAAAAAAAAAATGGAAAAATTGTAGGGACTGGTAGCCCGATGTGCTTTTGCTATGTCTCAAGATATATGCTCCAGTGGTTTTTAAGAAAATTAACTTTGAAAAAATATATATTGGGCTACATTGGGCTATATATATGTTAGAGCCCAAATGTAGCCCAAATGTAGCCCAAAGATGGCCACCAGAGACAAAAAAATACAAATGTAGCCCAAATATCAGCCAGATGTAGCGCAACATTAGCCCAATGACAGAATGTAATAGAGTGTTCTAAAGAACAACTAGAGCGCTAACAGTCTTACTTATAAAGTGAGACTTATAGTTAGGAATTAGCATTAAAAAACCTTTGAAATTCACCTAAAAAAACCATAGGTTTCACACTAGTTATAGTTAGGAATTAGCATTTAAAAAACCTAAGAAATTCACTGAAAAAACCATAGGTTTCACACCAATTATAGTTAGGAATTAGCATTTCAAAAACCTATTAAATTCACTGAAAAAACCATAGGTTTCACACCAGTTATAGTTAGCAGGAAGTTTTACTCTCATAAAACCATTGAAATTCCCACGTTATAGTTAGTTGGACTCACTATAACTTGCGCGTGCAATGCACTGCTGATGACGTCACATATTACATCACTCATGACATGGTCAGTGACATCACTCATGACATCACTGATGACACCATCCTTGTGACAGAGTGACAGACCTCCTTTCAGTGTAATGTAACCCTTGAAACACATATTTAAAAATAGAAACTAACATTTTCAAAAAAATGGAGATACCCATACCAGTTACAACAACCAATTCACAAATTACACCATCTATATACACATCCACTCATTCACCAACAGTTCTATATAGTCACTCATACATATACTCACTCATCATATGTAGTGATACACCTATACATCCTGTTACAGACCGACAGTCATCCAAACGTTACTCACACATACAAATAAACTATTGAACATCCATTTATTTGCATATACAACTATACACAAACTACTACCTTACTTCTAAGGAAACTTACACATACTTACTCACTTAAACAATCACTTATAGGAACACATACTTATTTAAAAAGGAACTCTTACAATCTCTCACTCTCTCATATACTCACTTATATACATCAATACTCACATATACTAGATTAAAACATATCTTGTTACTGATAAAGACACTAGTGAGACAGCCATTCACTCACTAACACACACATATACACACTCATCCACCCATACAGTCCTGCACATATGCTGTCTTTAAAACACATACAAACAGTGAGTCAGTCATTGATGCATCTATGTGCTAAGTAATACTCCCACCAAACCATACAGACACTCATACTGATACTAAAAAAACATCTAATAACCCATATACACACACATGTAGCTACTCACCAACCCATGCAGCCACTTATACACAAAGTGAAACACTGATACATATATTTAAATATTTAAACATTACTCGCTAATATATGTATTCACTAAGATACACTTAATAAGCCAGTTAACCAATCAATTTAAAAAAATATATATATATTTTTAGACACTTATTTAAACATTTATTCTTCCATCGACCTTTACATATACATATATACATATATAAAACATATTTATTTTTCAGAAAGACACACATTCACTGGATGGTGTCATCAGTGATGTCACTGACCATGTCATGAGTGATGTAATATGTGACGTCATCAGCAGTGCATTGCACGCGCAAGTTATAGTGAGTCCAACTAACTATAATGTGGAATTTCAATGGTTTTATGACAGTAAAATTTCCAGTTAACTATAACTGGTGTGAAACCTATGGTTTTTTCAGTGAATTTAATGGGTTTTTTAAATGCTAATTCCTAACTATAACTGGTGTGAAACCTATGGTTTTTTCAGTGAATTTCTTAGGTTTTTTAAATGCTAATTCCTTACTATAACTAGTGTGAAACCTATGGTTTTTTCAGTGAATATATATAAATACACATATGTACAAACACATATTTGATGTTTTAATAATGTACTTTTACATTGACGCAAGCGACCCCATTGTATGCATCGGAACAATTGGGATGCCTCTGGACAACGAAAGGTTTTGAGAACTGGGACATGATTGGTATCAGCAGAGTGGGTGATCTTTGGGTGAAAGGCGTGGTGAAAACCTTTACGATGCTTCAAAGGGAATATGAGTTGGGGGATCGGGAGTTCTTCAGATATGTGCAGGTTCGCCACGCTTTGTGGTCTGTCTTCACAGCTGGTGTTCCGGTTCCTGAATCCTCCCCACTCGAAGACCGTATACTTGATGGTCATCTGCCCGATAGTACAATCTCCTTGATCTAAAAGAAACTAATTAACAATCGGGCAGATCTTCTTGTGCGTCTCATGTCTGGTCCGGTGACAGGTTGGAGTTGGACGACGAGGACTGGCAGGCTGGCTTATTCTCCCAAAAGAAGTTGCCATTCCTGCCCGTCTTCGCCTCGTCCAGCTTAAGATTCTCCATCGTGTGTATGTTACGGGTTCTCGTTTGGTTGCTATGGGTTTTTCCTTGGATGGGTTGTGTAAGCGTGGTTGTGGTATGAGTGCTACCTTTCTCCACATCCTCTGGGAGTGCCGGGAGGTGGCGGCGTATTGGCAGCGTGTGCATGCGGTCAAGGAGTGTGTAACTGGGGTTGCTCTGCTGCCTGAGGCTCGTAGATGTCTGTTGAATGATTAGGAGGCGAATGATTATAACATTGCCCAGGCCCGGTGGGCGGCACTGGGGAACATGATTGCAAAAAGAGATATTGCGCAGTTGTGGGGTTCCCCACGGCCTCCCACCGTGTCGGCATGGAAGGAGAATATGGACTGGTGCATGTTTAGAGAGAAGACAGTATATTTGGCTAGGGGCAAGCCTAGGGCGTGGAGCAAAATTTGGGGTCAGTGGAACGCCTACCGAGGGAACATTTGCACACCCCCCTTCAAAGACACTTTGGACATTTGACTTTCCCCCTGATCCGGAGGTTCCTGGAACGATTTATTTCTTCTCTCCTATTGTCTGACTTCCCCACTGCCTCCCCCCTCGACCATCTTTCATGCCCTCCTGATTCGTTATTTGGTACTGTGGGTCCCCCCCATCGGAGCTTGACATTGTCTATAACGCCTTTCGCCTTGAGTCTCTTTCCTTTGTTTTCCTTTTTCGTTCTTTTTCTAAAAAATTAAAAATTTCTATATCCTGCCTACATCCTGTGTTGCCAAACAGGTATCCTGTGATAAGTTGGACCACGGAAGAGCGGTCGCTGCTTTGTGAATTAACATAAATCCCTCACATGTTCTAGCGGCCGGCCCCTGTGGTTGTAGGCCCATACTTGTAATGCTATTTTTTGCACAATAAAGTTTTAATAAATAAATAAATAAATAAATAAAATTATGTACTTTTACAATGTATATGACTTTGCCCCACATGCATTTGCGTTATAATGGCATGCGTGATAAAGTCATATGCGTTGTAAAAGTTTTAGAAAGGATGTCTTTGCGGAGTAATAGTCCCACGTTATAAAAATTGCGGAGTGATGGTATGCTGGATGTAGGTTTGCGTCATCTAAACACATATTCTCGGGGGAGGGATAGTCCCTTTCTTGCTATTTCCGTGGAGGCGGGCCTTGTGTCCGGATGTGCGTGGCACGAGGACTGTGCGCAACAGAAGTGGAAAATTTCCAGTGTGCGCTTCAGGCGTCACCGGAAGTTAAGGCGAGATTACATTTACTGCACAATGGCCCCTGTTTGTGCTCCTTCTGGCCCTTGGCAATAGCTCCATACAGTAAAGCAGGTGCACGTCACTGGGAGCGCGGGGCAAGCACACCCGGAGCAGGAATGTACAGAACCTGGGAAGAAAAAACAATGAAATATTGGGCACAACGCTCGCTTTTTTTCTCCATAATCCCACGCCCCTCACACGCCCACAGCACACGATATGAGACATGGCATGAAGGGCGGAATGTATCACATGCCCCCAGCGTTTGTCACGCCCCAGCACACGCCCACAGCACAACGCAGACACGGGACTACTTTACTGGCACGGTTCTTTTACCTTTTAAATGTATATGGTGGGCGTCTGATTAGCCTATGTCCTTCTGCTGCAACTGCCCTTTCCAACGCTGTATTGGGAGTTGTGATTGGTGCTGTGGTTCCTGAGATTACCTGCCTCAAAGGTTTGGGCTCTCTCTTTATTATATTAGTATAGATATAGATAGATACATATTTAAATTTCAAATTAAACCACATTCACTGGATGATGTCATCATGGATGTCATTTGAGATGTCATCAGTGATGTCACTGACCATGTCATGAATGATGTAATATGTGACATCATCAGCAGTGCATTGCGGGAGCGCGAGTTATAGTTAGCAGAACTTACTATAACGGAGGAATTTCTATGGTTTTGTACGAGTTTAATGTCCAGCTAACCATAACACCCCTTAAACCTATGGTTTTTTCAGTGTGTATATATATATATTTTCAAAAAGAGCCTCCCAGCTTTAAAGACGCACTCCACGAAGGTAAGTTCCACCAGAACCTTTTATTTCAAAAAGCGGCACAAGCACACCCAATAAATAATTCCCCTACGTGTTTCCCGGCATTCCGCTTACTGAAAAGTGAATGCCTAAGGTGGTAAATAAGTGGAAGTCCATTACAGGTTCACCAACTTGCCCACCCCATGATTAAGGTGCAAGCGGCACCGAAACGCGTAGGGGAATGTATTTAGTGGGTGTGCTTATACCGCTTTTTTAAATAAAAGGTTCTGGTGGAACTATCCTTCATGGAGTGCGTCTTTAAAGCTGGGAGGCTCTTTTTGAAAATATATATATTATCCCGCAACAATTTTACAAAACCAGCAACATCCTTGAATATGTGAAACAGAGGCTGATCTAACAAGCATTGCCAAAGCCAATAGGTCTTGCCAATGCAAGAGATTTTGGCTTAGTCAATATGTTTTAGTGCAGCTGTTGTTCAATAAGGCTAAAGGTAAGTGGACTATAGGGGAGTGGCATAAAGTGGGGTAGAGTGGGTTAGAGTGGCGTAGAGTGTAGTGGAGTGTCGTAAATTGTGACAGAGTAGAGGCGAATGCTGCAGTGTGGTTGAGTGGAAAGCATGGCATAGAGAGCACTGGCATCTAGTAAAGTGTTATAGTAAAGTGTTATAGAGTGAAGTGTTGTATGGTAGAGGGTCATGGAGTAGAGTGGAGTTGAGTGCTGTGGGATAGAATAGAGTGGAGTGTTATGGAGTAAAGTTCCATTAAGTGGAGGGACGTACAGTGGAGTACAGTATCATAGAGTTGAGTGGTGTAGAGCGTTGTGTTGCAAAGTGGAGTGGTGTATAGTGGTGTGGCATTGAATGGAGTGTTGTAAAGGGTCTTAGAGTACAGGGCTGTAGAGTGTCATGAAGTGGTGTAGAGGGGAGTGGAGTGTTGTAGAGTGGACTTGAGTGTTGTAGAATGTCATGAAGTAGAGAGTCGTGGAGGGTCATAGAGTTTTGTGAAGGGGCGTAGAGGCAAGTAGCATAGAGTGAAGGGGCGTGGAGTGGCATAGCACAGAGTGGAGTAAAGTGTTGGAGAGTAGAGTGGAGTGGAATAGAGTGACGTGAAATGGAGTGACATACTGTAGAATGGAGTAGCATAGCATAGAGTGGATGTTGGAGGCTGGCTGAGTATATGGTGCACACTTATTTAAGTGAAGCCCGCCGCACTAATCCATTACACCCTCATGGTGATTTTAGTGGTCTTAGACAACCTTAAAAAGCTATGGTAGCTGTGGAGTGCAGCTGTCACGCTTAGTCCAGAAGGAGCGTTAAGCAGCTTGTTTTACCAGTGCTAATCATATAGTGTATGTTACGTGAAAAATAACCACACAGTGTAGTTATAAAAATAGTTATATTTATTATACACTCTCACTAACACATTGGTATATCTCCTACCCTAAGATATCATCATACACACAATATTTCAAATGTACAACAGGTAACTAAGCACATATACACAGCGGTCTCCAGTGAGAGCTATCTATGGTTGTCCAAGACCACTAAAATCACTATAAGAGTAGCCTGTATTAGTGCAAGGTGCTTCACTTAAATAAGTGTGCACTATATACTAAGCCAGCCTCCTGCAATGCCCCATCCTGGAGGCCCCTGGATGTCTAGTTTTCAAAAATGTACAGGTTTGTTAAGTTTCCCTAGGTGCCGGCTGAGCTAGGCTCCCAAATCCACAGCTAGGCACATTGCTAAAAAAAGGGTGAGTTTTCACTGGAAAAATATGATGTGTCCAGTTTTGGTGCGTTTCCTGTCGCTGGCACTAGGTCTACTCATTGCCTGGAGTGCTGGCATCAGGAAGCACCCGGGCTCCCCTAAGCCAATCACAGGTGATTGGTCTGAGCGCTCAGCCAGTGGCTGGGAGCCTGGCCATGTCTCCAACCAGGCTATAATGCAGTCTGGGTGGAGAACATGCCAAGTTTGCAGGACTGTTTGGCTGGCCTGAGAAGGCTGGCCAAACTGTCATGCGCACTGGGAGAGTGCCACCACTCCTCTGGCGTCATAGAGCCCAAGCTCCGCCCGCAGGAAACATCTGAACCTCTGCAGTAGGAAATTTTTTATTATAATTACGTTGTGTTATTTTATTTTTCACTGCTCGGTTAGCAGTGGGGCGAAGCTTCTCCGCCTTAGCAGAGGAGCCGCCCCTGGTACCCACAAATTCAGAGATGTGCAAATAACCACTGCTTCTAAACTCAATATGTTGTTTCCATTTCGGAAATACATAGGTTTCCTTTATACCTATTTTTCACTCTTTATATTTTACCAAATGAACTGCGGTATACCCAGTACACAATGAAAAACCATTGTAAATTGCAGCTCAGTTATTGCCTTTGGGTTACCTTGGGATTCTTGGTGAACCTACAAGTCCTATATATCCCGGCAACCACATATACCTATAACTATATAGGTCCAGCGGAGGTAACAGTATATGGTTTTCAAAAATTTGCCATACTTAGAAGTTACAGGTGAAAACATAGGCACAAATGGTTATTTTTTAAAACTCAATTTCAATATTTTTTATTTCAACTGTTACTTTATATAAGAAAACCTTGAAAGATGTACACAAATAACCTCTTGCTGAATTCAGAATTATGTCTAATTTTTAGTAATATATACTTTACAGTATCTATTATTGGTTTTAGACCCCTTTCTACCACTAACTGGAAGGATGTTTAAAGCACAAAAAAATAGGACAAAGAGGCTATGTCCCACTAAAATGCCAAAACTGTGTATAAGATTTTGGCTTTCTGAGAAAAGTCTGCCTGTTCTTGAAAGCTGGGAATATGGTGATTTTAGCACCACACACCCTTTGTTCTACAGCACTTTTTTCCCCATTTTACAAAAAACAAACAAAATTTAGCTGCATTTTGGCTAATTTCTTGAGCCCCTCCAGGGACATCCATAAACCCTATGTAACTTTATAATCCTCGGCGTTGGAAAAGAAGGATGCAACATTGGCATGAATACTTTATGTGGACAAAAAGTTACAGGGGCCTATGCATGAACTACCTTAAATAGTCAAAAAGTAAAGGCTTAACGAGGGGGGAGGCCTAGCAGCAATGGGGTTAACCAAACTTCCAAGATGGCCATCTCTGTGTGCCTAAATACAATATGATGACCTTAAAGAGGTCTTGCAGCTGCTACTGGCTTTGCCAACGCTTGCAAAATTGCATCACAACCATTTACAAAGTCAATAAATGTGGCTGTCCACCTTGGAATGTTATTTTCTATACGTTCATGATTGCTGCCACTTTACAGAAAAAGATGGCCATCTTGTAGGCATACAAAACAATAATCCATCATGGCCAGTCTCCAACACTGTTTTCTGCCGGTGTCACTGCAATAACAAACGCATTAGCTAAGACTTTAGCTGTAAGCTGTGGCTAGTGAGCAGATAAAGAAAGGAGAAAAGGGGGAGATAGAGAGTCACCAAGCAACAACAGTGCTCAGTGTTGGGATGAGCAAGTGGGGCGAGAAAGCTGATGGGGCATGGAAAACAAGGACGACTGGAGTGGGTGGAGAGAGAAATTAAGGTGGGTGAGAGAGAGAAAGAGTACCTGAGACAGAGAGAGAGAGAGAGAGAGAGAGAGAGAGAGAGAGAGAGAGAGAGAGAGAGAGAGAGAGAGAGAGAGAGAGAGAGAGAGAGAGAGAGAGAGAGAGAGAAAAGAGAGCACAGCGGGCATCTCCCCTCCCCAACCAAGTGCCCAATTACAAATGCCACACCAAAAAATGCAGAAAAAATGAGCTCACTGACATCAGCAGTGGAAGGATACATACACCAATCTAAAATTCAATCCGACACCTAATTGGTCTATTAGTGGAACAAACACAAGAATGGGGAGGAAAGCCATCAAAGCTGGACGAACAAGGAATTGAAAGTCAAGTCGTGAGAAAGGGGCAGACTCAAGGCCTAATCCAAGTATGTGTTAAAAAGTGTTTTTTGCAGTACTGTGTTGTATTCTGCTTAGCCTCTTCCATGTTAGCCTTCTAGATTCTTGATGTGTGTTCCTTCTATGATGTCTCTCTCTAGTTCTACAATCTGGCAGTTTGTGTATTAAAGACAGATTCACTTGGGGTAAAGTTTATGTATCAGTTGATGGCCCCGCCATCCTTGGTCGTTCTCATCAATATGATCTATACATAGTTGTAAACCCAAGGGCTGATGAACCTGTCATGGTGGTTGACAATCTCTCTGTTGATGATATTCTTTCCACTTATGTCAATGTTTTCAGGGATCAGTTGGGGGAGTAATCGAAGCCTCGCCTTGGATTTCCCCTGTTGTGATTTCCCAAAAACCCGACAACAAGATTAGGTTCTGTGTGGATTTGCGCTCGCTGAACAAGTGTGTTGTGGCTGATGTGTTCCCTTTACCCAATATAGGAGAATTAGTTTCTACGCTCAAGGGTGCCAGATTTTTCAGTAAGTTGGACCTCAAACATGCATATCATCAAATACGTTTGGATGATTCTTCCAAACATTTAACAGCGTTTGTCACTGGGGAGGGAACATTTCAATTCACTCGTTTACCATTTGGGCTAATCTCAGCTGCGAGCGTTTTCCAGCGAATGGTTACTGAGGTGTTTAAAGGTCTAGAAAAAGTGATATACTTTCAGGACGACATCCTGATTTTTGGGGACTCTCTTGAAGAACACAATAGTATTTTACGAAATGTTTTGACAGAGTGGATGAGGCTGGACTTACTCTTCGTAAAGAGAAGTGTGCGTTTTTAGTCAAAGAAATTGAGTATTTGGGTTTCTGCTTATCCGCAGAGGGTATCAAACCAAAGAAGAATTTGCTGGAAGCTGTTGAGTTAGCTCCTCCTCCTGCTGACAAAGAACAGCTAAGATCATTCATGGGATTGATCGAATTTTATTCTAAATTCATAAGAGATTTTTCAACCAAAACTGCGCCTATGAGATGTCTGTTGAAGAAGGGGTCTAGATTTTTGTGGTCTAGTGAGCAAGATTCTTGCTTCAAGGCAATCAAACTTGAACTTAAGTCTGCTAAAGTGCTTACTCCGTTTGACACCAGTTGCTCCTCAATACTAATGGTTGATGCAAGTGGAATTGGCCTAGGTGCTGTTCTCCTCCAAAAGCATGGGAAGGAAGAGAGAACCATAGCTTTTGCATCCCGTCCTTTGACTGCGTCTGAATTAAATTATTCAGTCATTGAACGGGAGGCTCTTGCTGCTGCTTGGGGAGTAGGCTATTTTCGAACGTACTTGTGGGGTTCTCGTTTTGTCCTCCGCACAGATCACAAACCTCTACTTAATGTCTTGGCCCCTGGGGGCACTGGTAAGGGCTCACCTAGGTTAGCCAGATTAGCCTCTCGCCTTCAGGACTATCAGTTTGATGTAGAATTCGTTCATGGATGGAGGAATGTCCAAGCGGACTGCATGTCTCGTCTTCCTGTACAACCTATTGGATCACCGGTTGTTATAGAGGATGATGATGCTGTTGCTTGCCTGCAAGATGTTTTATTCTTGGGTGAGGGTTCATTCACTGCAGAAGAATGGTCCAAGAGCATGGAGGAGGATCCTGTCTTAAAGGCTGTTGTTAATCTTGTTGTCAAAGGGCCCAGACGAGAAAGTACTGTCGAGCCTTCAGTTAGGCCTTTTCTCAAAATTTTGGATGAGTTGTCGATATCTGGCAAGAATGTTTTAATGAGGGGTGATCGGTTCATTCCCCCATATGCTTTGAGGAACAGGATTCTTAACTTAGCCCACGAGGGTCATTTAGGGCAGACTCTCACTCAAAGACGTGTAAAAGAAAATTTTTGGTGGTCTCTGATTGACTCCGATGCTGTACGTTGTGTGGTCAACTGTAGCTTTTGCAAGGAGGGTGAGAAACGTCTCAAGGTTGTAGGCTCTCGTTCTATTGGGAACATTTCTTTCAAAAATCTACCTTGGCATAGTATTTGCCTTGATTTCATTGGCACAATGAGTGAGCTGCCTTCCAATCAGCGTTTCGCTGTCGTGGTAATCGACTGCTTTTCTAAGTGGTTGGCTGTTCATTTTATGAAGGAAATCACCACTGACTCCACCATCTCGTTTTTAAAGAATGTTTTTGTTGATGAAGGCTTTCCTTCAGTGTTGATCACCGACAACGGGACTCAATTGACCTCTGCTAAAATGGCTTCTTTTGTTCATGAGTGCGGTATAGAACATCGCCGTACTTGCTTATACAATCCTGAAAGCAATGGTTTGTGTGAGAGAGTTAATCGTCTTGTTAAGGGTGTGATTCAAATGTGTGTTGCTTCTGGGTGCTTCTCAAATGAGCGTGTCCAGGAACTTGTGTGGGCTTATCGCTCTACCCCTCATAAACATGGAGAAAAGTCTCCCTTTGAATTGATGCGCGGTCGTCCTCCGGTGTCAAGACTGACACCCTCTTGGTTGAGACATCCTAATGATTTGGTTTCTTCTCCTAATGTGTCTTCTTCACCTATTTCAACTGGGGATCTTGTCAAAGTCAAGCCAGGCCGTTGCTCCAAGGGTCTTACCAAGTTTAGGGGCCCTTACTTAGTAAAGAAAGCCTTTCCCCATTATGTGCTACTCGACAATGGTGAAAAATGGAACTATCGGAGGGTGGCTCTTTATCAAAAAGGTGAAAATAGTTCCAAGAATGGCACTGGGTCTGTTTCCAAAGGGGCTGCTGCTGATGTGTGTGATAAGAGTTGCAATGGTTACCTTTTGTCTTCTTACAACTCTGATGTCTCTCCTCTGCCTCTCGTACGGGGGGAGGTGGGTAGTGGCGATGCCTCAACTTCTTTGTGTAGTAACTTTTCAATTTCTTCCTCTGATGATCCTGTTGTTGCTGACTCCTCTCTTTCTGTTCCTGTTGACTTACCTCCTTCGAGTGTCAATTTGAGGAGTTCCCGCTCCCGTCATCCCCCAGTTTATTTGAATGACTACATTCACTGATGGTTCTTTTTGTTCTTTTGTTTCTTTTATTTTCTGTTGTTTTATTTATTTTATTAGGAGGGAAGATATGTTGTATTCTGCTTAGCCTCTTCCATGTTAGCCTTCTAGATTCTTGATGTGTGTTCCTTCTATGATGTCTCTCTCTAGTTCTACAATCTGGCAGTTTGTGTATTGGCCAGATCGGTTACTGACCTGTATTATCTGTGCTGCAATAAACTGACTTTATTGCTTACCTGCTACTCGTTGGTGTCCTGATATTACTTACATCATACTGCCTGCGAACAAATAGCTAAAGCTTTCTGCAGCGAGACCTCAAAACGAAACTTAAAGTCTGGTATGCTTGAATTCATCTCAGCCACTGGTAATAACACTGGCATTCCAGCCTGATGATGCTAGGCAAATCCGCATTGATCGCACACAGACCTGAACAGTCCAGCCTGAATTGCAAGACCATGGCACCTCTGAACAGAAACGAAAGCAACCCCCTCACTTAGGAACGCTATACTAAAATAACATAAATATAACCGCACATAACATGAAAATAACATTTTAGATTTTATTTTCACTCTTTTTGTAAATCACGGTTTCCAAGCATAAAAAAATAGGGTTTGTATTAACGCCTTTTATGTCTTGGTGAGGCCTTTTATTTAAAAACAATCAAAATAGAGTGTCTCCATCAACCTGCTATGACCTTGTTAAACCAGAATTTAGACATGAAAGGGGAAACGGTGGGCAGCTGCATCAGCAGTTCAAGAGCTCCAAAAGCTGGAGGCGTTGATGTTAAAAACATACCGCAGGGACGCCCAATCGAATGGACCCCTAGCACGATAGCTTTGCTGGGACAAGTGGGGGAATTGGGAGGTCCCTGTGCGGAGCGACTCTTCAAAGGCGTGACCTGACCAGATTAAAGATCTTACTTCGGAAATTGCCGCCACTCCCATACATGCTTGCCCCCCACTGACTACGTCGGCTAAAAAGCTGGTGGACAGACCTCTGGATTGTCTTCCTCCCATTACGAAAGAGGAACTGTCCCTGCTCATTGGGAGAGTTAAGTCTGGCTCCCAGGCCGATCCTTGTCCCCCTGATGTCTTCAAACTGGCTATGCCAGGAATAGAAGAGGAGGTTCTGACTCTTTTGAATTCATCCTTAGCATTAGGAAAGGTCCCTACTGCCTTCAAGGAAGCAAGGTTGATCCCTCTGCTAAAAAAGACTGGGGCAGACGTGAAATGCCTAAAAAACTTTAGGCCTATTTCCCAGATCCCTTTTCTGGCCAAAGTGCTGGAACAGCATGTCTTGGCCGACCTTTCTGACCATCTAGAAAGGAACGGTCTGCTGGAACCAAATCAATCGGGGTTCCGTGCAAATCATAGCACGGAACTGGTCATACTGTCTATCATAGATGAGCTCCGGAATAGGGCAGACAAGAAGATACCCGGCGCCCTGGTGCTGTTAGACCTCTCCGCGGCGTTTGACACCGTTTGTCACAAACAACTCTTGTCGCGGATGAGGGACTTCGACATCCAGGGCACAGCCCATGCCTGGTTTGCTTCTTTTCTACAAGGGAGGACACAAAGAGTTCAGCTGGGAGAATTGCTCTCTACTGCAACACCAATCTCATGTGGAGTGCCACAGGGGTCGGCTTTGTCGCCCTTGTTATTCAATCTATATCTCCAACCATTGATTGCACTCCTGAATCAAATGGATTGTCAGGTATACAACTATGCTGACGACACCCAAATCATTATCCAAATGGATAATGCTCCTGGGGCGCCAGCAAATCTGCAAACCATCTTGAAGTATACAGCTAATTGGATGTCGCTGAACTCCCTAAAAATTAACCCGGACAAGACGGAGGTTCTACCTATTACCATCGCTGGCAATCCATGGCATGATGGATTCTGGCCTAGGGAACTTGGACCGCCCCCGGAGCCGGCTGAGGCAGTAAAAAGCCTAGGCATCCATGTGGATGACAAACTTTCTATGCGGAAACAAGTCACCACGGTGGTAGGAACTTGTGTTGGCCTGCTCCGTCAACTCAGAAAACTTGCGCCATTACTGTCCTATTCCACATTGAGACGGGCGGTTTCCGCAATGATTCTGGCAAGATTGGACTACGGCAACTCGCTCTATTTGGGTTTACCCCAAAAACTCCTGGATAAACTTCAAATGGTGATGAATGATGCCGCTAGGCTCATTCATAAGAAACCCAGGAGCACGCATGTGTCCCCTCTTATACGTGAGCTACATTGGCTCCCAGTAAGGCAGAGGGTGCTCTTCAAAGGGTTATGTATTGCACATAAATCTCTCTATGGTAAGGCACCAAGGTACATTAAGACCCGCCTGATTCCATATAAACCAGCCAGGGTGCTAAGATCTGCTGAGGCAACCCTTCTCACGCAACCACGTTTTAGATTGGCGACAGTGGGCGGTCGTGCCATCTCGAACACCCTCCCAGCAGTTTGGAATAGTCTACCGGCGGACTTGCGCAAAGAACCTAATTTGCTGTCCTTTCGGAAGAGGTTGAAGACTGTTCTTTTCCAGAAGGCCTGGGGTGGGCTATAAATTTCTGGGAAGTGTCTTGTTCAGGTTTCCTGTGGTGTTTATCGGACGAGCGCTTAGAGACCCCTGGGTTATAACGCGCTATACAAATCGAAATAAAATAAAATAAAATAAAAATAAACCTGCCTAGAGGCTAGGAGAGACAGAGCGGGTATGAAGAAACCTACACCGCCCTAAGGGTCAACCTGGCGCGCTTGAGTGGACTGGTGTGCACAGCAAAAAAGCACATATGAGGCTCGTGGATGTCCTCAGAAGCATGAAAAGGTGGGGGGAAATGGTGGGATTACCATGGAATGTCCCTGTAGGTGGGTTGGCCCTTGCGTGGGTCGTTATCAATGTTCATGCAGATCTGAACAGACATATTTTAACATTTTCCTCCTGTACAATATATGTAATGTATAAAATGCTCGTTGTATCTCTAAACAAAATTAAGTTGATTATAAAAAAACATACTGCGGGGTTCACGTTACAAGTGTAAGAATACTCAGAATGCATGAGAATAGGCAAGGTGCCATGAGTCAACTAACAACAATACTACTTTACCGGTCTCCCCAGTGCTAGGGGTGAAGGGTGGACCTCCTCTAAAAAATGGAGGTTTTACCCTATCTAACCACGTCGCCAACAACTCGTGTCCTGAGTTCATCTATAAGCGTGTCCACCATGTACCAGTCCAGACCTGGAAGTTGTATGTCCGGCCGCACTCTTGTGCTCCCCTCACACCACTCACATGTCCACAATGTGGGTTGCCCATTGTGTGCTGTGGCCTCCTCTGCTGTGGAAATGTTCATCTACCGTGAAACGTAACCACGCCTTTGATAAGCAATTAACAGATTATGTGGCATCAGCGGTTTACTTATAGATGTGAAACGTTTATATCAGCCACCTCCCCGCACAAGGCCCTTCTTCCACTTGCCAACCTTAAAAGATGCTTTCCATGATGTGGCTGCAGCATTATTTTGAGAATGTAAAAGAAAATGAGCATGGCTTATTTTATTGTCACAGTTTTATTATTATAGAAAAGGTCAACTTTCACAAATATTTTTATATCAGAAAACTAAATGCATCTGTTTGCAAAATCTGTACAAACTGAATTCCGTATGTCCGTTAGTATATGTGGAGACAGAAGCGGCGTGACTACTGTACATTCTCTAGTGCATGTTCCTCGTGTGGTCTGCAGTTCTGTGATCTCATCATGGTCCGGCGCTGTGAGATGGCGTCACTGACAGGGGAGTCTTGAGCACTGGGTGTGGACACGTGCGACAGCACAGCCCAGCCGTGCGTTAAGTGCCCTCGAAGGGTCGGATTCCAAAACGTAGGGCTGGTTTGACTACAGAATTGTCCGGAATTCGTCAACAATAAAATTGGGCACGTGCGCTTCAATAACCTGTAAAGAAAACACACTGATTAGAAGGTGGCTTTAGAAACAACAGATCCTCTACACCAGGGCTAGATTGGCCGTAGCGGGCAGTGGGCGTTTCCCCGGTGGGCCGCCCGGGTGGGGGCCGGTTTGGGCCCCTGTGGGACCGTTTTTGTTACCGGGGGCTTGTAATATCAGCCCCTGTAACAAAATCAGCCGAAACTGGCCCTGGAAAGCAGCTCGGCCGCAGGCCGTACATTTTTATTTTTAGCTGCAACACAGTTAAAAATGTATGGGCAGATAAAATACATAAAATATAAAACGTACATATGCCAGATAAAACAAGTAATACAAATATAGCATAAAAACTAATTTAGCTAGCCCATTGAGAGACTAGATAGATCATTAGCATTAGATGTTGCTGCCCAAGATGCTTTTTGTCTAATCCTCCACATGGCAGGCAAAAACTGTGAGACCACAAAGATCATGCATTGGCTAGCACCAGTTTTTACAATTCTCAGAGCCGCTCTAAGAATCTTGATCCCTAAATTAGAACAGAGTGGTACAATGTATTATTTCCTAATACTCTGGTAAGCGGGACAAACAAATAGGACATGCTTGATTTTTTTCTTAACGGTCAGAACATGATGGGCACTGCTCTGTACTAGACCTAGGTGCACGCCCCCAACTGGCTGTGAAGGAGGAAAGTGAGAGGGTCTCATATCTGAACTGCAAATAGAGCTTTCTAGCAATCTGCAGGCTCAATTTCATCTAAAAACTGCTCTTGCTCAAATGCTTCCTTCTACCGAAGGAATAGCGAGGTCAGGGAACCCAGATGAGACAGACTGAACAGTAAACTCAATTTGTCTTGCCAATATGTGCTCTTAATTTGGGCCTTACGGATCACACAAGCCTCAAAGGGAGCATCCCACAGCTGTGTCAGTCCAATATTTGGGAGGGTCAACTTCACATTCTTCTACCGCAGAATGTCTTTAGCACCCACTAGGTGTAATATCTCAAGCAGGCCGGGGTGACCCAGAATCTCTTCAAATAAAGGTTTGGCCTTAAGCCAATTACATCTACTATATTTTTTTGCCCCATGTCCAACCTAAAGGGAAGCATTGGGGTGCTAAAGGGAAGGCCGGTAAATTCCCACATGAAGCGAATTTCAGCTAAGCTGAGAGGGGAAGTATCCCTATGTCTCCATAGCTGAACCTAATGCCTAATAGTAATAGACTTGTTATGCTGGAGAGATGGTGCGAAAAGGTGAGCCCTTTTCAAATGACTACATCCCCTGAGATTTGCTCTAACCTGATGCTATACTTCTTAAAGTGTGTGTACCAGTTAAAGTGTTCAATAAGGGTAACTCCCAGATAATCAAAGATATGGACCCTCTAAGTGTGGGATTTGGGCACATTGTGCGGCAACGGTTAAAAACCCTATATTTAGTTTGCAGTGGTATCGTTTAACTATCATTGTCCATAATCCAGCAATGCCCCCCCGGTGGTGCCAACTCAGACATGATCCAACGTGCCAAGCAACCTGGACTGGAGGCATTTCTAGGCTAACACGTTTTAAAAAGGGTGGGCCCAGTGGGATGAAACAGTAAACTAACAACGTTATGTTAACAATTTTGCAAAGCATGACTCCTACACCAAGGGTCTCATGGGCACCAGCGTTGTATCCAGAAGTTCTTCTAAGATGAATAGTGCTGATTGTTAGGTTGAAAAGCCATGTCTTGAAAGTTCCCTAAAGGAAAAATGGTTTGGTGGGAACCTTAAATGTATGTGCCGGTCATTCCATTCTTTTGCGGCGCAGACAATATCAAGGATTGGCAAAGCCAGCAGGTCTCACCTTTGGGATTTATTGGCTTTGCCAAAGGATGCTAGCCATGCTGTACATCATCAACAATGCATACTGCATGGCTACAGGATTTTTTCTAATTACACTGATGCAGTCATTGTGTAGGTGCACGTAACATGCATGTACGTCTACAAAAAAATGAGATGAGCATTCTTTTTAAATGGCTGGGCAGTGAGGAAAAACAAAGGTGGCCCTGGGTAGATGATGTAGGTTAAAAGTTGTGCAATCTTGATTATCACCACTGTGTATGGTCATCAGATGGCTGTTCTTTTGAAGATGGTAAGCCAGAGAATGTCCTTGTACAATCCCATGTCTGTATACATTTGTAGGAGGTGGTTACCTGCCTCACTGACATCATCTTTATTTCTAGGGAATACAGTAGTGTGAGCAGTTTAAATCAAGAAATAATCAAAATACTGCCTCAATCTGGCTTTCTGCTAGCGATTCATCACTGAAACCTTCCAATCTTTTTTCTAGCAGATGAAATTTGATGGTGGAACTGGATGTGATAACACTGATGCTTCTTCCTGCACCACTGCTGCTGTTTTTTGGGGGGTACTAACTAGATGCCTGTAGCATCATGTCCAATGCCAGGAATATTTATATTTGAGCATGCTTGTGAGTTCACTCACACAATGAGCTAATGTAATTGGGATGAGGAAGACGGTCTTCAAAGCCAGGACCAGCGTGCAGCTGTGCATCAGATCAAAGGGCGAAAACATCAAGGCAAATTTAAGATCTCCTAATGGCATCTGAAACAGTTTGGAAAGGAACATGTCAAATCTTTAAAAATGCATACATGAGTCCAGTGCTCCATTCCTGCCAGGACACATCCCCTAGCAAGTGTTTTTGCGGAAACTACAACGTGCTAAACTTTTGACACTGCAAATTCTTGACAGAGACAAAAAGATCTCGCTATGGTTCTCCTCACTGTCAGATGATTTGCCAGGGGCCGCCTGCTCAGCTTCTCTGCTCTAGTATTCAGGGATCCTTGCCAGGTAGTTTCTAAATTTGGAAAATGCCCTGGTATGTCAACCAACTCCAGAGGTACTGGCATCCTGTCGAAGGACCCAGGACCACACGCTGCACTTCCTGTTACAATGCCACATGCCTGTTGATTTTTCTGGGAAAATCCCCACCAGCCTCCCCTTGAGGGAGTGCTTTCGCAGCATTCAGAGCCAGACGAATGGCCCGCAACTCCAAAAGATTGATATGGTGCTGAGCTCCTGATCGCTACCTCCTCCAGAAGTCCAGAAGGAATGCATCTGTCACCACTGTCAGCTCAGAGTGGGGAACAAAGAGAGGCCTGCCGCTGGACCAATTCCGATCAAGCAACCACCATTGCAGATCATGAACAGTCTCCTCCAAGATATGGATGAAACCTTTCTTTCAAATCTTGATGCTGAGCCCATTGAAACTTCATGTTCTTTTGCAGAGCTTGACATGTGCTACCTGGTGTAGCTGATGAGGAGGATGCAAGATGCTATTAAGACATCAAGAAGCCACAAAGCAGCTCTCGCAGAGATCCAAGACGGAGGCTGAAACAATGGGTACTTAACCCAAAGGTCCTCAACCCCTTGCGAAGGGGAAAAGGCCCTGGCACTGTGTCCAGGATATTGCCAATGAATGGACACCTCTGCAGAGTCAGGAGAGACTTTGGCTCATTTATAGTGACCCTCAAAGATTTCAGGAGGTTCTACATTGTCTTAAGTGGTTCATGACTGACCATGGTGAGCCTGCCTTCAACATCTATTTGAGGAGCCATTAATTTTGTGATCATCCAAAGGGCGTTGGTGAGACTGAGAGGAAACACAGTAAACTGAAAATGATACTGGCCTACCTCGAACAGCAGGTAACATCTATGGGACTGTAGGACGGGCATATCTGAAAGCCATCAGCTACTATCAGTGGCTCCGCTCTGTGCTTGCCTCTGCCGCCTCACTCGTCGCCTCCAGCCCGTGGGATGGGTATAGGAAAAAAAGCGTGCGGCAGGGCCAAGGACACAATCCAGTCACCCAGGTCCAGGGCAGCCAATTTCTGGGCCAGTGTGAGCTTTTTTTAATTTGTACTTTAGCAGGAAGGTATGTAGAGGTTGATGAACCAAAGTAGGCCTGAGACCTTCATCCTTTTTTTTTTACGTTTTAAAGACCTTTATTGGTAGATCTCAACAATACACAGCCATGCGCCTACAACCAATCTCTGGCCGGCAGCATCACAATATGCCAAACAATTATATATATCAGAAAGTGCATAATGAAGACAAGTTAACACAGCAAGTCGCCTACAACCTTTTCAGGCCGGCCGCGTTGTACTAAGAGGCTCCCTGGCATACGCTTCTGAGGAACAGCAGATCACAACCTGTTGAAATAATGGGGGGTAGACGAGTTCTCAGGGGAAACATAGACACCTCACTTTCCATTCTCGGTCGTCAATCAATAGCTACAGAACTGTTGGGGGGCAATCACAGCGCATTCCATATACACAGTACTTATATCCCCAGGTTATGATATGCAGTAAAGGGTGCTCAAGTGAGCACCCTTTACTGCATATCATCTACCGGCTCTCTCCGCTCTGAGCTGTCAACTGCAGTTAAGTTACTAGTGGCGACCAGATGTCCCTGGGCCTAGATGAGATAGGCAAGAGTTCAGCATGCAGGGCAGATTGTTCTTGGCAATCAGGTCATTTAGCCAGTCTTTAAACTTCGGCACCCTCCCCCTGCTCCATCTGCAGGCAACACGTCTTTTTGCCATTAACAATGCCAGCGTTGTATAGCGGCCAATTGCTAGCGGAATATGTTTGACATGACTCAGCAAGGCGACTAATGGTGTTGCTTCTATGTGTAAGTCTGTCATGCGGGGTAATGCTGTAAATACCTGTGCCCAGTACTTGTGCACCGCCGGGCCATTCCAGGACAAATGTAAAAAAATCAGCTTTTGGGGGGCATGACATCTGTCACATCTATCGTTATCTCGTAGTAGGTGCTTATGCATACTGACCGGGGTGTGGTACAATCTGTGGAGATACTTATAATGTATGATCCTCAACCTGCTGCTGGCCGAAATCCTTTCAGTCTGCGAGCAACAGTATTCCCATTGCTCTTCAGTTATGGGAGTGCCAAGTTCTGCCTCCCATTTAGCGCGTGACGGCGTAGCCTCAAGTTTATGCTGAGTGCGTATATTACGATAGAGCAAGGATACCAGCCGTCTCGGCACAGGTTGCTGCAGCAGCGTCTGCAGAGGTACAAGCAGTGGAGGCTCATCCGGAAATTCTGCATGCAGGGATCTAACCCCCTGTCTAAGACGGATGTATAAGAAAACATCGAGCGGTCTGCGATGTGCATCTTGAAACATGCTATCAGAAGTATGGATTTTCCCATTCTCATACAGGTCCCCCCAGCATTTAATGGACGTGCGGTCTTGCAATTTCTGAAAAAGGACTTCTTGCAAGAGGGGCATATCTGGATTGTATACCAGAGGTAATAGCGGTGAGTATGCTATGTGGGCCTCAAATTGGCGCGCAATGCGCTGCCACGCCGTGACTGTGGCATTCAAAGTCGTCTGAGTGCGTTCTCGGGCAGGTAAATCCATGTATATTGCGCCCTCTATCGGTATTGGATGGACAAGCCAGTGTTCCGCTGCCAGCTGTGGCATATATTTGGGCTGGTGTATCCAAAAGTAGTGCGCCTGAGCACAAGTATAATATAGTTCAAAATCAGGTACATCGAAGCCGCCCGTCGAGTATGGTCTAATCAACACGGCCCATTTCAGTCTGGCTTGTTTGCCTCCCCACACTAACCGAATCATCTCAGACCGAATGGCCTTGAAAAAATGACGTCCTAGAAAAAAGGAAATATTCAGGAATAGATATAGAAGCTGGAGTAATATCACCATTTTGATCAACGATGTCCTGCCTGCCATAGACAGTGGGAGTCTAATCCACCTACTTACTTTATCCGTAATTCGGGTGAGTGCCACCCCATAATTGAGCCTCATAAGCTCTTCCTTATTTCTGGTGATGCCGATCCCTAAATATCGGAGTTCGTCTGCGCACCACTCCAATGGGAAGTCTATCGGAAATCGCTCCACGGAGTCAGTCAAGGGGAATATGCAGGACTTACCCCAGTTTATTTGAACTCCAGATAGGTGTCCAAAAACTATAAACTCCCGCAAGAGCGTATTCAGATTATTCTGCGGATCTTTCACATAAAGAGTGATGTCATCCGCATACATAGAGACTAGAATCTGCCGCATGTTACATTGTAAGGCCATAGCGTTATGATGTTGACGCAGACGCGCCGCCAGGGGTTCCGTGGCTAGGGCAAAAAGGAGTGGGGACAAGGGGCATCCCTGACGTGTCCCTCTAGTGATGGAGAATCTCGGTGACAGCGGGCCATTGATTAGCACTTTGGACCCGGGTTGTTAATATAAAAGTCGGATCCAGGACAGGAAGAGCGGCGGAAACCCCATCCGACTCATAATCGCAAATATGTAATGCCATTCAACAGAGTCGAAGGCTTTCATCGTGTCTAAAAAAAATTGCTGCTAAAGGCAGTTCAGAGGTTACGTTGTTCATGATAGTGAAAAGAGTTCGCAAGTTATGGGATGTGGCCCGTCCGGGAACAAACCCGGACTGATCCGGGAGAATGAGGTGTTCGATCTGCACGGTCAATCGTTTAGCGACCACCTTTGCCAGAATTTTAGCATCACAGTTGAGCAAGGATAGCGGCCTGTACGAACCGCAGAGGTGGGCCGGTTTGTCTGGTTTCAGCAGAGATATGGTGAGGGCCTCTCTCATTGACGGGGGGAGAGAACCCACTTCCAAGGATTCTTCATAAACTTCTCGAAGGATGGGGGCCATTATATCAATGCAAGTTTTATAAAATTCGACAGGGATGCCGTCCATCCCTGTGGCCTTCCCGGACTCTAATCCCATTATGGCCTCACGAACTTCGTCCAGCTCAAACGGTGCGCACAAAAAATTACGATGCACATCGCTGAGCCATCCAAGAGCCACAGCACCTAAATAGTCATCAAGCTGCATACGCGGAGCCCCCGAGGTGGTATATAACCCTTTATAGTGACTGGTAAACTCTGTGAGCATACCAGCCGTGTCATAGCAACGCGAGCCATCTGCCTTTTCCAGCTCCACGATCTAGTTGGAATATCGCGGTGTACGGACAACATCTGCCAGCGTCTTGCCCGGTCGTTCCCCCTCTCCATATCTGCGAGCTTGCCAGTGTTTGCCCCTAAAATGTGCCTCCCTCTGCGCCTCTTCTGTGTATTCTGTGAGTTTGGCCCTAAATTTCCCCGGAGTTTCCTGATCTGGAGTATGCTGTGGTGTGTCTTCTAGACTTTTCAGGTCCCGTTCTATCTGGTCTAGCGTGTTCATGATATCTCGGAGTACACCCGTCCCTTTGGAGATGCAATACCCCCTTAGTGTGACTTTAAAGACCTCCCAAATGGTCTCCACGGCCTGTACCGTGCCCTTATTACGTTTGAAGAAACTCAGTATCTCTTCGCGCAGTTCTTCCTGGAAGACAGCATCTAACAACATTTTGGGGTTCAAGCGCCACGTACTGCGCGGCAGGCTGAAGTCCGCCGAGGAGAGCACTAACTTGACAGGTGCATGGTCAGAGTATGTTCGGGCTAGGTGTTGTGCTGTGCAAATGGCAGGCCCAAGCCCTCGAGAAACAAACCAGTAATCTAGCCTCGCCCAAGTGGCTGAGTGAGCTGTAAAGTATGTACCTTCTCGTTTCGAGTGATGTATATGCCTCCATGCATCTAGAAGGTGATGGTCCGCTAAAATATCTCTCAGCAGGGTGCGACCTATCAAGAAATGGGGCGTATGTGATGTTAAAATCTCCACAACAGACAATGTGGTTCGACCCAATAGTGTTTACCGCTTCCCATAAGTTGCAATAGAAGTCGGGGTCATCCACATTGGGTCCATAGCAGCACACCAGTGTGACTGATTCCATGCCTAAGCTTCCCCACATCATGCAATATCTGCCCATATCATCGCTCTTGGAGCCCACCAGAGAAAAGGGTACTTGTTTTTTAATCGATATGGCCGTGCCCCTAGCGTAGCTGGAATAAGAGGAGAACACTCTGTGCATAGCCCTTCTGGAAGCAAAGATATTAGACTGTTGGGGTAGAAAATGGGTCTCTTGCAAAATTGCTATATGCGTGTTGTGTCTGTCTAAATATGTGAGCACCTGACGCTTTTTCAGAGGGTCTCCTAGTCCCCTAACATTCCACGTCACAATATTCAGCTGTGTCTTATTATCTAGAGCCATTCAGCCGCAACCAAAGAAAAGTAAGGCAAAATCAACAGCGGCGCCGCTCGTCTCATCTCTACAGTGCATTCACTGATTAACATGGAACGTTGTGCATTTAATGTTACTATAGCTTCTTCTGGTAACGTACATTTCCCTGCCACAAGGCTGTATATGCCTACCAAGGTCAAACCATTCAAACTCCAAATATCCTCACCTCTCCCTCCCCCCTCCCACTGAAGCAGCCCCAACCTGCCAATATTACATTCCCCCACGGCCCCCCCTGAACCATTCCCCAACCAGGGACTCAACATCGTCCTGTTCCTGAAAAAACAGGTGGCGGTGGGTATTTCCCGCTGGGGGCCATATCTAAGTGGCAACACATCAACCCCTCACACCCAGAGTCAGTTCCGCCAAGGCAGTAGCCCTAGCAGGTGTGGAAGAGGGGTGCCCAGAGATTCCAATATCAGGCACTACGGGGGGTGAGGGGGGGACAGAGTAGTCGCTGTACTTGAAAAAAGTCACGTCCCTCCCAATCATACACATGGATGGATGTTCATTATTCCACCTCGTGTGCTACCGCAAAGGGGGAGTCTGGAGGGCTCTCCATCTCCCCATCAGATTAGGACAATTTCTTAATCTGTTTGAGGAAGTCTTCCACTTGTTGTGGCTTTGTAAAGAATTTGTCTGCCTTGGTGTGTTACCCTCAAGCGTGCCGGATAGAGAAGAGCATAGTCAATTTGGAGTGTAAGTAATTTTGCCTTGACGCCCAGAAACTTTCTCCATTCTTCCTGAACCATAGGCGTGAAGTCCGGGTATATGGTAAAAGAGTTGCCATCAAATGATAGCGAATTTTTACTTCGTGCTGCTCTCAAAGCTACATCTCTGTCCCTATAGTTCAGGAGCCTCGCAATGATGGGTCTGGGGGCAGTGCCTGGCTTGGGCCGGGGCCCTAACGAACGGTGTGCCCTTTCGGCTATAAATTGATGAGAAAAAGCCTCTGTCCCAATTGCCGCTAGTAGTAATTTCTCTACATACTCTTCCATTTTCCCCGTGTTGGTGGATTTCGGAATACCTAAAATGCGAATATTATTGCGCCTGTTTCTCGCCTCCAAATCCTCATTCTTAGCCCCAATTATCCGCAATAGATTGTCCATTCTGGAGAGCTGTGAGGTGTGTCTAGCCGTGGTGTCATCCGAGTCCGAGATGCACTGTTCCGCCTCAAACGCTCTTCGTGCACATCCAGTTTATGGACCATGGCATCCATACGTGAGGACTTCCGGTCTACTTTGCCGGCGATCGTGGCAAACCCCTGGCGAACCTCCCGAAGGACTTCCTGCAGGTCCGCAGCTGGTTCGGATGTTGCGCCAAGTGACCCCCCGGATCTTGCTTGGCTCTGCTGTTCCTGTGCCGCCCGAGATGATCTTTTAGTAGCATCAAAGGTAAGTTTGGGTTGTTTCGCATCTGGCCTGCCCATTGTAGAGAGGACTGTGGTAGCGCAGGTGGTCAGCGTCAGGTGTAAGCTCGCCAGTTCTCTCAGCAAGGACCGATGAGAGGTAAGGAGCACAGAGAGACAAAGCGCCAACGTAAATGGGGTAGATAGTGGTCTGATGTCAGGCTCCAGCAATGCAGCTTCGTCCTCAGGATGCTAGGCCTACCTAGTGGATATCAGCAACGCAGCATTGCAGCCCCCGGCGTGGCGCGCTACACTCACGCCCGATCGTCGCCTGTCACCTCCGCCAATAGCCAACAGGGCGAGGTGTTATGGCAGCATCCCCAGTCGCAGTGCAAGGTAGCCCACAGCACTTGTGATGCATCTCGCCTTCTACACCCCCCTCTCAAAGCGTCGTCACCAGCTGGGGTATGTCCAATGTGGGCAGTCTTAAGAAATATCGGATCCGGTCTTCCCGGTAGTCCCGCAGCCCAAACCAGCTGCCCCCGCTCCCCACTCCGGTGTCTCAGGCCTACTGTCTCTTCTCCAGCAGGGCCGTCCCGAAGCTCTCCAAATGACCCCCGTGGTGCTGTAAGGTCAGGTCAGTGAGTGGTGCCGTAGATATGCGGGCAGTGGGGAGGCAGCAGAGCGGACAGGGCGCAGGGTGTCACTGAGATGCAAGCTGCGGACACCTAACTCGGAGATGGGCCAAGCTCCAAGCCCCTCCCGGCTCACCTCCGCCCGGCACACGAGGCGGTATTCTCTCCTTCTCTGGTTCAGTGGGGGGTGCAGGAGTCGATCGGGGATGCCTCCGCTCCCGTTGCGGCAATGTCAGTGGTAGTCCCCAGGCTTCCAAGGCCACGGCTCAGAGCCCTCCCTTGAATGCGGCCCGCAGCCTCGTGGAGAGCCACGGGCTCGCGTAGATGTCACGGCCGATCCCAGAGAAGGGGCACCTCCACAGGTCGCTCCCGGCACACCATCACCAGCGCCTCACAGCCGCAGTTTTGTCGCCGTCCCGCCAAGAATTGGGCAGCTGACGTCGGCAGGGTAGAGCTACACAGGGATATAACTCAAATCCCCGAAAAGTGCCAATAAGCAGATAATTTAAAGGATTTATATCGCTGGGTGGCGAGAGCCTCACAGGAAGGCTGCCATCCGCTAGTGCGCCACCTAGCGCCCCAGAGACCTTCATCCTTCTTCGGCACAAGGAAATAGAAAGAGGAAAATCTTGTTAACTCTCACTGAGTCCAGTACCATTTTAATGTCACCCTTGGAGACTAACACTTGCATATCCTGCAGCAGAATGGGCTGGTGCTCTTTGGATATTCGCTCTGATGTGAGAGCAATATTTGACGGGGCAAAAAGAAAAAGCAGGGCATAGCCATGATCTAAGATTTGAAAAACCTATCTGTCTGATGTGATGATCACAACCCAGGGAGGACATTAAAGATCCTGTCCACCCTCCCTCGTCCATCTAGTTTAAAGTCTCCTCTGGTCAAGACATCCAAAGCCTCAAACACTATCTGCACGTGATCTAGACCTGGATGTCCAACATCTAACTTAAGCCCAGCCCCACCAAAAAAGAAATGCTAGTATTTACCAAGAACAAGAGGTAAGAAATATTTCCGAACCTCGTTCTAGGACATGAGACTTAACAACTTCAAATTCCAACTTTCATCCTATGCTAAATCCATCTGATTTATTATTATCATCAGACTCAAGGAACTCACTGCCTAGAAGATCAATATGATTGGGACCAACTCTCTCTTCTAAAAAAAGTCAGACCATTTCTTCAAGAAAGACTTCAGAACTGCTGTTCAAGCCCCTGTATTCTCAAATCTGGATGGTGAGAAATCCCTGCTCACAGAGTTCACACTGACCCTTCTTAAGTACATCTTAAATGCCGCAGCACATCTAATCTAGGACCTGAAGTAATATGATCACATCACTAGCATCCTAAATTAACTCCACTGGCACCCCTTGTTGACCCGCACCATCATCAAACCTAGCTACATAATTTAAAAATCCTATCTGGCTGGGAAGCTCACCATCTCTGATGGTTCTCAGCATAGCTAGACACACTCAGACTAGAGACAAAGAAGTGTAAAAAAGAAGAAAACCAGGACAACAGGCCTACTCCATCTATGCACCTAAGATACCTCTATCCATCGGAGTGCCACAATCCAGTTCCAATTTATGAAAGCTTTGAAGAAGCACCTATTTAAAGAATACTACATCAAGATACAGTAACTACACACTAGGGCTCCATTATTGGTGCCATATTTAGAAAGCCCTTATGGATTCTGGGGTTGATTGAGCTTAATCTGAATCTGCAATGTTACTTTCAATCTGTGAACCGACAGACAGAGGACCATCAGTAGGTAACAGATGGGGGAGTGAGGGATATTTGGAAGTGGCGTTGGGGGGAGGCAAGATCAGAAAATGTTCTGAATCTTCTTTGTACCAGAACTGATATTATATTGTCACAGAGTCTAATCTTCCACTGGGAGATGTGAAAGCCCAAATCTATAGTTAATAGAAGGAGATACTTTAATCAGTTTTTGTAAACTAGACAGATAATAGTCACAATTGTCTTGGAGACTTTGTACCAGTACTGGAGATGGCTTTGTTTGGCGCATGTGTTTCAGAGTAAATTTTCACCAACAGCAATGGCTAGATTAAAACAGACTAAAGAGTTCTGTGAATGAACAAGACGCCTGTCTGAAATACAGTTGTGGATTTTGAGCACCTTGCAGCTCGTTCCCAGAATGTATTATGAATTTTGTTAGACACTAACATTTTGAAGTATTGGCACCATGCTTCAACTGACTTCATTACGCCTTGTTTCACGTTTATATATATATATATATATATATATATATATACAGATATATACTGGTACACCACAGATGATCTGAAATGTATGTAAGGTGGATGTTGATTTTAGATGGTAACTGTAGTTTCATCTTTGTGATTCCACAGAAAACACCACATAGATATACTGAGTTCACTGATGAACATATGCAGAAGAGGAAAAGGCGGGGAAGCCTGATAATGGGATACACTACATTAGGGGTAATTTTATTGTACCCAGTTTGCTCCACCGGGACAGCTGTACTGTGAAAGTAGAATAGTTGGGATCTGCACTATTCACAAGTACTCTTCGCAGACAGTTACACTCTGTGTACTCTTGGGTAGACATGGGACAGCATGTAATGTGCAATCAAAAGCCATTAGGCATTCAGAAATACATACTTCGTATACAGCTGTGAAGTTCATTCCTTAAAATTTAAGATGCATATACAAATTCTTAGTAGTGATAATAAATGAACATAAAAAGTTAATTCTTACTGCTTTAGCCATGGTTGCTCAGACTTTAAAAGAAATTACCATCTAACCATCCATGCATCTGTCGGAGAATTCTGTAGTTGGTGGTCATGAAAGAATTAATAGGATCACAAGTGGCACAGTACAGCAATGGTAATGGTGACAGTGACTATCACTAAACAGCTCCAAATATATTGCTGGGATCAGTTTACTTAGGATAACGTCCTGTTCCCAAAACACACAGTTTACAGAAAAAACAACTTCTACCCAAATGTGAACTTGTCAAAAAATATTTCTTACCCTTCTTGGAAGCTTAGTATTACGGACATAGTCTTCAAGGAACATCAACGCACCAACGACATCTGCAGGCATTTCAGGGATCTTTTGACTAGTAGAGAAAACAGGTAAATAGAACAAACATAATATGTGATATTAATGTGTCAGTTGTAATACTTTTGAGCATTGTGAGTAGTTGGATTGATTATTACCTAAGCATACAATATTCATATTCCTTAGAGGAGTGAAAGACCATGTTGACACAAAGTGATTTCAAAATATACATCTTGCCAAGGTGTGAAGAATGAAAAGATAGATAATTCAGATTAAGTAGTGGAAAGGTGAGTACAGAAGGACTTTCGCCATGAAACTTCCTATTCGAAGCTGAAATGTCACACAAAGCTCTAGCAAGAAAATTGCACGGATAATGCTTGTGCACCATGACAGGCCTGTCTCAAGGATTGCAGTCTTGTTTCACCGGGAGGGTCAGCCAAAGCACTGCCCTAATGGTGTGAAAGGTTGCTAACTTCACCAGGAGTTAAGCAGCACAAGCGCTGTGGTGGCAGTATACCATGTAGTGATCAGTAGAAATTAAGAGGTCCTTTTTTGTCCTGTGTCACTGGAGTGAGGCCTACAGGCGCACTCATTTTTTAAAGTTCCACTGCTGTGTGCTTAAATCACCCTTGGACTGCATAGTTAGATGTGCAGTGTTAAGAAGTGCAAGAGAGGTGACCTTGCACTGGTTTTGTGTGTGTTGCTGGGAAGGGTACAGGACAGGAATTGAACAGTGCTGTGCAGTGCGTGCATGGTGAGTGCATGTACTGGCTGTATGTGTACCAGCAAGGAGTGCAGTACATGAAGGGTGTAGTGCTGTGCAGTACGCACATGGCAAATGTGTGTGCTGGCAGCATGTGTGCCTGCAAGTGGTAAAACAGAAAGGCTACAATACTGGGCAGTGTGCATACACTCAATGCACAATGTGGGTTCCGAGTGTATGTGTGTCGGTGGTGGCACAATTCATGGAGGTAACAGTGCTGGACAGTGTGTGTGCTGTGTACATAAATGCAATGAGGGCACAGCTACCTGATGTCACATTACACGAAAGACCCTGGTATTCTTTTTTGGGAGGTCCAGGCCTGCATGGTGAAGACATGAGGAGGTGGAGGAATGCCCTCAGGCAGATGTGTGTATTGCAGCAATCCTTTGAGCTGGGTGAGACACACTGAAGAGGGAGAGTGAAGCTCCCCCTGTACACTTCAAAGGATGCTCTATGATTCAGTGAGATATCACAAGAAAAGGACCTGGACACATCTCAGGAAGGAGATGGGGTTGATCAGAGAATCAAACAGTGGGGCTGCGAGTCCCGGATTAACTTTATGATGCCCATATCATTACGGATGATATCCAGGTGTGAACTGTAACCCCTCCTGTGGCCTGTGTTGTGGGACTAACAGCTATGGAGTATTTCCTGCTGTAATCCTGGCTTTTCAAGGGGAAGAGGGAGAGGGGGAAGTGTGTACTTCGAAAGAAACAGAATCCCAAAATAAAACTTAAAATCCCAGACCCTAAATGATATTTAGTATCTGGAAATGGACTATAAGAAGGAGACGTTGAGATCCCCAAAATAGTAATCTGCCAAGCAGCCAGACTGGCTGTGTGCAGAGGGGAAGTTCCTCACACAGTCCTGTGAAGAGGACTGGGGGCCAAGGCCTGCGAGTCTCCCTGCTGGGTAAGGCGACCAAGGGAAGAAGGAAACCAAGGCCACCTGCTCTGGACCTGCAGCACCAGCGTCCACCTGCTTGCTAAGACCAGTGTGCCCTGTGAGGAAGAGAAGAGCGTTGGAGGGAGCGGGATCCAGTGGGTAGCCCCGTTGAGTGGACTTCCGAAGTGAGGTGTGAGGAGACGGTTGCTGCACTTGTCGGGTCGTTGATCATGTGCAAACTTGATTCGGCAACCACTGTATGCCAGAAGAGGAACAATCAAGTAAAGTTTGCCGTGCGTTATGGGTGGAAGCCTGTGCGACACTGTAGCAGCGATCAAGTAAGCCAGAAGGGGGCTCTGTGGTAAAGACTGCTGTGTGGTAAATGCTCAAGAATTTTGTGGCAGTGGCGTGGCAACCCCATATGCCACGATGCGCTGCTGGGAATAATTGTGCCATTTGGATTGAGCAGGAGCCTGCAAACTGTGTGACCCAAAAGGTCACCAGGAACAATGAGGACTGCATCTGACCTGACCCAGTGGATCAAGTAAGAACATTGTGGAAGCATCGCGGCTCCAACCACCATTGAGATCAGGAGCACTGAATGATCCTCCCTTCCCCTTTTGGGAGCGTGGGGCACTTACCCTTCAGATGGAGCACAGAAACTCCCCTGATTCCTGCTGGAGAATGACCGCATAGGCTCAGAGGCTTGCGCCTGTCGGGTGCTGCTGCAATGCTCACGTGCAGCCAACTGACCTGAGCAGGATGAGAGCTGTTGAGAATGCCCGCAGACATGGCACCCTCCAAAATGCTGCACACTTCCTTTCTTACGGAGCAGGTAAAACTTGTTAGGCCCTGGAAGACTCACTGCAAAAAGCACTGCGGCGCTAAGACAGTTTTAATGTAATAGAAGAGTCAGAATGGACTCTTAAGTTAAAGCCTACTATTCAGCATTGCCTGGATGCAGCCACCAGGAAATTGGGAATAACCCCAATCACATTAGGAGCACCAGGAAGGACAGGAACTTGCCAATGAAACACTAGAGCCCAGACCTCAAGGGGGAAATGTGTTGTTATCTATGAATGCTGTAAGTTTCCTTTGAATGAGGAGAGTTAGCAAACGAATACTTGTTTTCGTAATAACAGTATTTGGTTGGAAAGGGATTTATTACTTCTGCTGCATGCAGATGAGCTGTGTTTACTAATCTATATCCATCCCCCACAACTCTCCCCGAGGGAGTCTTAGAATGCTTGTACACGTCTACCACTGAATCTCAATGGCAGAAGGCATTCTTGGACATTAGAAATAAAAGGCCTCAACCCGACGGTTGGACCCAGCTCCCCATGGCCCTCTGAAAGGGGCTTTGACACAGGTAGTGGTGTATTCTTTTGCAGCAAGAATCTTTTATATACTCACTTGCAGTATACATATTGTGTAGTGGGATCAATCTTTCGAGGTAAGATTAAGTGAAATTTATGTAGGATTGCCTGAAGCGTTTCAGTACTCTCTGCCCAAGAACTGACTCCCAATTTGCATGGATAGCCACGCAACAGTGTTTTGTGAAAGTGTGGATTGCATATTATGGTGTAGCCATGCATATGTCGTTGATGGAGACAGTCACTAGAAAAGCGAGAGTGGCCTCTTTATTTCTGGTGCCATACACACTTGGTTTGTTTGTAAGGAGTCTGACTGCAAGGGGATAGCTTTCATAGCTCTGTTTTTTGTAAGTAGTATATGACTGCTCTCCTCACAAATAATGTGAGTAGTGCATCTATTTTTGGGTGCTGGAAGAAGGCAAGTAATTGAATTTAATGGTTCAGAAGGAAAAGTGACATCTTTAAAATGAAGTGTGGATTACTTCTCATGACCACTATCCATATGCATGTATAGATGGGGTTCTTGGATAGTTAATGCCTGCAATTCGCTCGCCCTATGCAGGAATGTGATCATGATTAAAAAGGTCAATTGAATTGTCAGGACTTTGAAGCCTAGTTTGTACATTGGTTCGAAAGGATGGTTCATGAGCTGTGACAGAACCAGGTAGAGATTCGACACGGGAGGAGATCTGGAATCGCTCTCAGAACCTTTTAATTACTGTTATTGCAAAAAGTATGCTTCTCAAGGTACCATGGGTATATATGATTATAGCCAAAAGTGTATTTCCAAAAAGAACTACAAAGGTTTTGCATCTAGTAAATTCATCAAATATCTTAGAATACTTGTGCATCCTGCCAGTTTATATAACTGGTTCTCTTTTTTTTTTGCACCAGAAAAAAAAAATCTGGTCCATTTAGCTGAAGAGAATTTGCTTGTGGTGGGGCATCTTACCTCTCCTAGGACCTCTATACACCTATCTGGTAGGCTGAAGTGGCGAAAATCTCAGTGCTCAGGATACAGGCTGCTTGGCTGCGATTAGTTGGTTCTAGATAGCACAAATTAGCCCATTACAGTGTTAACAGATTTTGAAACACCGTTTTTTTATAGTTGGCCGACCTCTCTACAAGGTCCGAGTACCATGTCTGTCTGACTCACTCTGAGAATATTAGGATCCGAGTCATGTCTGTTTGCTTACATTTCTTTATCACCACTGGCACAAAGGGGACTAGTAAAAAGGCGCAGGCAACTATATCTGATAAGTTAACAGGGTTTTTCTGTGGGATAGCAAGTAAGAATACCTAAATGCCTGGATTCGAAGCTTCGGTATTTTGCATTTGCCTCTATTGCGAAATTGATCTATTTGTGGTGTTCCCCAAGTTTTCAAAATTGTGTCCACCACACTTTGGTGTAGCTCCCACTCATGTGAGATTCCTTATTGTAAGTTTAATCTGTCTGCTACTACATTTTGCATTTTGTTGCTCTGGTAGGAGTATCACTACTAGGAAGAACGTCCTCTGAATCGCCCATTTCTGTAAGTCCAGCTTGGACATGATGTGTGACTTTGTGCTGCTTGCTTGTTCAGACAGTGCATCACAAGTTGTGTTGTCTGTTTGGATTTGTACTACTTTCTCTGAATTCTTAGGGTGCTGGAAAAACTGTCTTCAGTTTCAACATATTTATGTGTTTTACAGCCTCTTGGAGGGTCTAGTGCATCATAATTAGGTTTCATATATGTGCACCCCTCCTTCTGTGAGATGCAGGTATAGTGATGATCATCGTGGTGTCTGGTTGTTTGAACAGCATACCTATTGTAATGTTTTGTAATGTGTACCACAGTATTTCCTCGTGCAACTTCCTTTTCACAGTCAGTAGATCTTCTCATTTCCCTGTGGAAAGTGATAATTAAACTTTAACCACAACACTTAGATGGGCCTTGTTACTGTATGTAGGCTGGCAAAGGGAATCACTGTCATAGATTGTGCTATCTGACAAGATGAACTTGCTCTGTCAGTGCCATGACTCTTTTGTACATGGTAGGCTTTTGCCTTGGTCAGTTGGACCTCTGCCCCAAGAAGGTATTTTACTTCTCTGGTTGTGGGGAGAATTTCTCCATGTTTACTGAGAACCCTAATGTGTATTCTTTTCACGCTCTGGCACTGTTTGCATGCTCGCCTTTACCAATCATTCATCCTGGGAGGGGTAAGCATGTAGGTTGCTGATTTTGTGAGCACCCCGGGTGCCTATTTTTTTTCCAAGCAGCATTATTTAGACGATGAGAGTTACCCATCACAAACGCAAGATATCTTTTGTGGTTGGAGTTCATTAAGATGCAGAAGTAGGCATACTTGGTGGCCATATAATCTCCCTTCTGTAACAGCGGGGGATTTCTTATAAGGCGGTCATCTTGAATGGGTGCCTCTTGATGAACTTGTTCAGAAATCTCAAGTTTGAAATAGGTTTTAAGTTCAGATCCTGCTTGAGAATGAGGAAGTAAACAGAGTAAATCCCAGGTTCTTCTCTTGGTACTTTCTCTAATGCCCCTTCTTCAAACATCTTGCACTTACGGTTGTATAGTTGTAATTCTTCGGTTGTGTAAGCCCTCTTTTTTGGCTTGATGTCCATGTTTTATAATGTTGAAAAACCCACTTGTCAGAGGTGATTTTCCTACAATCTGCATTCTATCTGTGTGGGGTGCCAGATCCCTTTGCAGACTGGCTCTTTCCTCATGCTCTGGCTTGAAAGTACTGCCTTCCTTCTGCAGGATGTCACCACTGTGGGCGTAATCCTTAGGAACTTGCTCCTTGAGCGGTTTTGATCAACTGTTACATCTTTTGGAAGCCCAGCCTTCCTATTGCCTCTGGTTAGCCTGTGGTCAATTTTGAATGAGCCTCTGGCTGTAGAACATCTTTTGCATTAGCGGTAATGTTATTCTTTTCCATCGGTTCTAAGGTTTCATCTGCCACAACAGGAGAGCTTAAGTGCCACGTAGGTGGAAAATCCAGAAAAGACTGAAAGCAGACATATAAAATTAAATAAAAGGAAGTGGTAACTGATTTTCACTTAAAGATGCATGCCATAACTATTGTTACATTTGATCACTTTCACATGCTTTACTAATGTACATATGTGGCACGGATAAGACCACTAATCAAGCAGAATACGGCAAAACTCAATTGAAAATATACATCTGCTTTATGGACCCAAAGCTTGTATTACAAGGATACTGCTTGGGTTTTGCAGAAATCTTTCTCTTTAGCCTCGGACATGCACCATTGTGAATGCCTACTAAAATGCAATAGAAATATTCGTATGCAGCCTTTCTAATTGACGGACTGTAAACATTTTGTGGTGGAAATGCAGCTCGATCAATGCCTCTGTTAGAAACTGGGTCTCTAGTTGGACCCTGTACAGGTAGGGACCACAATCCTATTCAGGGTAAGCTAGAAACACACTAAAATATATCCTGTTGTCATCTTCTGGTAGACTGACACAGAGCAGTTAGGCGTATCCAAAGAGGCAATGTGTAAAGTAATTATGCAACACACGCACGCATACACACACACACACACACACACACACAGTGGAACACAATGAAAACATCACAAAAATACTCCAGACCGTCTTTGAAAAATAGAGCATAATTTTGAGAGTAAAACTAGACCAAAATGACAAAAATCCAATAAGTAGAACCGGAGTTATGAGTTTTTAATCCCTTCTGTGCTGGTGACGGAGCCACTCCGTCACCAGCCACGGACGGGCTGTGCTAATGACGGAGTGGTTCCGTCATGGCCCAGCCGGCTCGCCTGCGCGGCAGCGATTCCGCGCCTGCGTTGAGCGTTCTATTGAGCGGGCGGGGCTGTGACGGAACCACTCCGTCAGAAGCACAGCACGTCCGAGGCTCATGACGAAGTGGTTCCGTCACGAGCATGGCAGCGCCGCGCGACCCCCCCTTCCTTAGCGCTGCGGCGGAATTACCGCCGCAACCAAGGGGTTAAAGAATAAACCAAAAATAGTGCTTAGACATTGATAGTGCTAAGGCGTTACTTGGGGTTGAGTTAGACTGGGCTAAATCCAAAGGTCAGGCTGATCGTGATGGAGGGCAGGCAGGCTACAGGACTCATGCGGGTCCCACTGACAAAGTACCTTGGATGGAGCAAGCCTCAACGTCAAAGACTTGATGCAAGGAGCTGAGGAGGTGATGAGTCATCGATCTTGTGGATGTAGGTGATGTTTCGGTTCTGATCCGCGCAGTCGAAGAAGGCTTAGAAGTCGAACCCCTTTACGATGCAGGCACTGCATCGTCATCCAACCTCGCAGTCGAGTCCTGTATCGTTGTGTAACCGCGAAGAAATGTCCTCAGATCAGCACTGTGTCGGCATCAAAGGGCACTGCGACGGTTCTGATCAGCGCAAATTCGTCACTACATCGATTTTGAAGCAAACCAGCTGCAGAATCCACTTTTAAGGCCTCGGACTGGATTGGCACCTCAGGCAGAGTAGGACCCACAGATGGTAGAGTCCAGCAGCAGCAGGGTTGTAAGAAGTCTTTGATGATCCCCGAGACTTCAGAAACAGGTGGCAAGCCAGCAAGCCCTTGGAGTCACTCTAGGTTCAAGTGAGATGCCCCCAATCCTTGTGCTTAGCAAGGCAGAGAGCAGCAGGCAGGAGGGTAGCTCACTGATGCAGGAAGCAGTTCCTTCAGAGCAGCAGACAGGAAAAGTGGTAATCCTTGTAACAGAGCAGTCTTTACTCCTGGCAGAGTTCTTCACAGGTGCAGTGGTGTACTGTCTTGGTAGGGTCAGAGCCTATGTACTTATACCCCGGTGTGCCTTTGAAGTGGGGGTGACTTCAAAGCAAGCCCTTGAAGTGCATCGGTCCCCTTTCATCCCAGCCCTGTCTGTCAGGCTCTCTGTGGGGGGTAATCAGGCCTTTGTGTGGGACACAGGACACTGCCTATTCCGATGTGATTGTCAGCACAGAATGTAGGTGAATGCAGATAAGTTCTCTGTCACACCCACCCTTCCTGTGTTTGTGGCTGTCTAGAGGGAATGCACAAAGTGTAGCTGTCACCCATCTCAGACATGTATTAAAGATAGGTTGCAAAGCACACAGAGCAGTAGAAACAGAGAAATGTCCACTTTCAAAAAGTGGCATTTCTGAAATAGTATTGTTAAATCTAACTTTACAATCAAAGAGGAAATATCATTACCATTCCAAAGATATGAAACATGAGGCAGCTACCCCTTTCTGATCCAGAATTTCAGCTTAAGTGTTTTAAGGAATTCCCAATGCTAGCCTACGAGAGGAGTAGGCATCATGGTAGTGAAAAATTATTTAGCAGTTTGTCACTACAAGGACATTTAAAACTTAAAAGTGCATGTCCCACGTTTTAGTTAAACAGCGGCCTGCCCTTAGGGATGCCTAGGGTCTATCTTAGGGGTGAATTATGTGTAATAAAAGGGTAGTTAAAGGCTTGACAAGTAGTTTTAAATGCCAAGTAGAAGCAGAGGTAAACTGCACACACAGACCTTGCAATGACAGGCCTGAGACAGGTTTGAAAGGCTACTTGCGTGGGTGTCACAACCAGTCCTCAGTGCTGCAGGCCCACTAGTAGCATTTAGATCACCACTTTACAAGGGACTTCTAAGTAATCTAAATATGCCAATCATGTACACACCAATGTCACCATGTTTAGGGGAGAAGCACATGCAGTTTAGGACTGATCAGCAGTAGTAAAGTGCTTAGAGCCCTAAAGCCAACAAATAGGTTCAGCAAAAAGTGGAAGTAAGCAGGCAAAACATTTGGGGGGAGAGACCACCCTAAGGATCACCGGTCTAACAGCCTCCATTTGTTAATCTGAATTTTCGTTTTCATGAGAAATACTCAGAAAACAGGTATATTATAAAAGATGTTGGAAGGGTATGCCCAGACATGGGTCCCGTGCACGCCACCCGATTTAAGCTAGCCTGGCTGATGAGGGGTGGAACCCTGAAACCGGTCCCATGATGCTTATTTCTGGTCTAGGGAGGACCTGGCCTGGAAGTTTGGGCTGAACAGTTCCCATGGGGAGCAGGGTCAAGACTGATTTGCATAGAGCTTGGTCTAAACTGGAATGGCGTAGCGTGCAAAAAAAAAATGGATTTAACCCAGAACTGTGACTGGTGGTTAATGTTTGATTGTCTCAGTATTTCTTCCATCATTTGTTCTTTTTGCGTTCTTTTTAGCTCAGTGGCTTAAGTGTCCTCTGGTTTTAGCTACAGTGGGTTAACCAGATAAGCCAAAAGTTGGATTTTCATTGGCCATCTCTGTGTATTCTGGGATTTGTGGTCTTCGGTCAAATCAGTGTATTTTCTAAACTAACACACCTAAAAACCACGATCTGAAACAAATTAATCATTGAGGGAAATAGAATCATCTGCTAACCTAAAGCACACTTTTGCTATTATACTATTGTGAAATATTAACTCCAGTAAGCACATCTATGTACTGTTTTCTGCAACACCCACTGGCTGATGTTGCTAATCTTATCAAAAGTATTGCTTGTGGTCCACATACTAAACGATTTTGCTCTAGCCGAGCACTACTGTGCAGTTTGTTTCATACAACATCAATGAATTTATAAAAAGTCATCTCCATCTAGGTCTTGCATTTAGAACCAAATACAAATCAGGTGGTTAATCTTTTAAAGTGCATTCAAGTGGTTCAAGCATTCGCCAGCCATGAGATCAGCTTTTGTTTCACATTATCAAAACTTCTAAATGTTGCTTTTAAAAGACAATATGCTTGCAGACATTTGCAACCATGTCTAAGAAAATATTTCAATGTAGTTAGATGTGTCTTGAATGCATTTTCCTGATAGCCACAGCTTTCTTTCTTGCCCCATCATTCAAAAGAGCCAAATGCTGTTCATCTCCTCAAAGTTCTACATGTCTGATCGGAAGTATCAGGCTCTACCTCTGTATTGTTGTTTATACCGCTAGAGATGTTTGAATGGAAATTAATTGAATACACTGATTCATCACAGTCCAACCTTTAGGTAAAGTGTCCACCTTTATCAGAAAGAAAACTACATGGGTCCATAACTTTAGATTCTGACAAGGCCGCGAGCTGGTGCGTGAATATAAATTTGAGCAGCGTATCTGTTGTCGGCCTGGGCAGCCTCTCATCATGCCTAAGTCAACAATGTGATTACCATTCAAATCTTATAGAGAAGACCATACTGTTACCATAGCACTATAACGTAGCAATATATAACTTGAGGCAGAATCGATCCAGGAAACATTCTGTTTTCAGTTTGTATAATTAACAGGCAGCACACAGCAGATGCTTGCAAGTGGAGGCAGGTTTCCGGCTTGGGTGGGGTAATCAGGGTACCACTGCTATCACTGTGGAGACCTGTGTGCAGTGAAGGTCGATAGATAACAGCTGAAACTAGTTAACATTAAAATATTGTCATCATAATTTTTTGTTGTGCAGCACAAGGCATTGCCCACCATTAATCCAGGTATCTAGATGCGCAGCCAGCGGCTACTAAGGGCTATACCTGCGACTCGGGCCTATGACGTAGGAAAAAGGCTTTTAACAACCGTTATAGCCCTTGACGGCAGGCTTAAGTGTTATAATATTGCTGTGGAAGTAAGCCACAGCACAGCGCCAATGCCACAAAGACGATGGGGTAAAGTACAACAAACAACTCTAGCTTGAGGGAGAAGGCAGGCACCCCAACAAAAAGAATTAGAGGGAACATTGGCCCTGCTGGACAGGGATCACCTTCTTTCTCAGGAGAGCCTGCCTCTAGAATTATGCCATAGGTCTTCCTCTTCATGTGATCTCTCCTCTAACATGGGTTGATCGTACTCTTTTTCAAAACTCCTTCTGTTCTTCATCCTATTGCTCTGGTGTTATTGAGAGTTCTAGATTTATGGATATGCCTTCCCTAGGTTTATTTTTCCCTACTAGAAGGGCAATCCAATCATAAAACTGCTTCTATTTTTGCAGAAATTAAGCCATTCAACTTCAAGCTGTCGCATTGTCCTTTCTAGATCGATCGGAAAGGACAATGCGACAAAGGAAAGTCGCCTTGTCATTTTGGCACCAGAACAGCCTTCAATTTTTTTTGGTTTTCTTCTTCCAATCTCGATCCTGGTTTGGAGCTGAGATCGGGTATGAAGGTTTGCCCATACCTTTTGTTTACCTCCAGGGAACCCTCTTTGCTCTTCAGTTTCCTGTCAACTGTCAAAGGCTACATTTGGTTCTTTGAGTTTGAAATTTTCAGCTCAGACCCACTGTGGCCACATGGCACTGTGGGAGACTTCTTTGGTGTTGCTAGACATTATTTCCATGTCTTTTTCGGCATATCTCAGGTATCCAAGTCAATCAGCAGTGTATCCTTGGCATCGGATCCCTGTTCTCCCTGGGCCTCCGCTGTTTTCTTTTTGAGGTCCTCTTTGTCTGACAGTCCTTTAAGGGACATTTGTTTTGCCTTGTTTATCGGGTAGCACATCCTATGTTGTTTCTCCTATCAAGGTCCTTGATAGGAAGGATTTTCTCCTTTTACAACCTTTCTGACTTATGGATGTTTTGTACTCGCACACTGCTAACCTTGTAGGTGCCCCGCTGTGCTAGTTTATGGTGGCGTTTGGGTCAAAATCTAAACAGAGCTTTCTCAACTACTTCTTTTATTTAACTAGCGATAAGTACCATCACCTGGCTATGCACTCTCTGATCCCGTTTGGTTGAATGGCAACAGCAAAAAACTGTCCTGTGCTTTTTTGTCCTTTTTCCATCTGCATCCTTGTCTTTGATATTTCCTCTCATACTGTACTTTGGATCTCGGCACAACCTCAGACTTCTTCCTTAAAGCTTCTTTTCAATGCGATGGCAGAAAAAAGAATCTGAAGATGGCAGATGTACTGGGTCACTGTGGGCTTACATTCAATGTCTCAGGGAACCATTTCTGGTGGACCCCATAAGAAACAAGGACTAGCATCTGTAATTCAATGGGTCTCGCATTAGTGAAAGTTAGAGCTATTGGCATTGCAAATGACAATACTTTTTAGTTGTGTTTTTTTGTTGCAGTGGAGTGATCATTTGACCTATCGAAAGAGATAGGAAGAAAAGAGGACGGAGAGTAAACATTGGAAAACAGGGGTGGTCTGATTACTGCTTTAAAAGAAAGACGGAATTTGTGCACATGTAAATAGGCACTCCAGCGCTGCAATTACATTAGTGCACGAGATAACAGGAAAAGCACACACGGGCGAGCACGTGCCTGAATATTGTATGCATACTGTATTGTTAGCAACTTACTAAATATTAAACTATAAATATTATATGCCTTTTGTGTGTATGCAAGTGCTCCACCGTCCTATTGGAATGTGTAGGTGCTAAGAGCGGAGTTGAAGGGATGTGACAACCATGAAAGGGGCAGAGATTGATTTGTGGGGGACAGAGAAAGAGTTAATAGGTGACAGGGTGCAGTGAAAGCAAACAGAGGCCGCTGTTCCTACGCACAGGGCGTATGGACACTCGTCTTTAGAGACTGCAATGGAGACAGTCATGCAGTGCCACCGTACCCATAGTACTTATTAATATAATAATGTGAAACTCTGTGTCAAAAAATTAATCACCTGGGGGTCTCTCTTTATAATAAGCTGCATTCACATTAAAGAATAAAAACAAATGAAGAGTGAATGGAACCCCAGCGGGGGAATGGAACTTAAGAATGGGTGAGGGAGCGGGACAGTCGCCAAGCTCAGTTCTGTCCCATCTCCTACAGGCCATAAGTGGGCAGGGGAGAGAGGCGGCTAAGAGGGTGAAGAGCACAAACTTGCTCCTGCACTAGCAAGAGCAGTGCATATGGAAAAAAAGTGCGCCAGCCATGTTAGAAGATGAAGCGTGGCAGGTGTCGTGTTCATTTAAGAAAAGATGCCCCCATTGGAACGTATAAAGCTGGGACTGGGACTTGTGACTGTTGGAGGTACATGTAGCATGGGTGTTAGGTTGGGGCCTGGGGTTGGGTGACCGCGGGTAACGATTTTGCTTGCTTTGACTAGATCCTTGGCCCTCCTCCGATCAACCGTGACATTCTATTTCTTTTTCTTCTCTTTTTCTTCGTCTACATTTCGGGTACTCTTCTGGGGCGACAGACACACTGCTAGGGGGAGGTAGGCCGTAGCCTCTGCATGCGTGTAGGGTGGGGGGTATATTTCCTTGTTGGTTTTTTCATTTCTATGGGCCTCCTTTTTCTTTCTTTCTTATCTCTTTTTCTCTTCTCCCTTTCTACTCTTTACCTTTCTAGCTTGTTCCTTCCTTTCTTATTTCTTGGGTCTAGGGGAGGAGTGGGTACTTTTGGATAGCGCTTGGAGATCGTCATGTGATGTGTTTTTTTATCTATCCTGATTTCATTGAGTGCGATTGATCACCTTACGGATAATGCTTGCTGACCCTTCTTAAGATCGCTGCCCACTATAGTCCTAACTGCATTGCTCTGATTCGGATCCTTCCAGACCTGTTGCTATGGACTTATTTCAAAACTTTATAAAAATTAAACCTCATCATCCTGGCGTTTGGCGGCACGATTGTGTATAATGTAACCTGGTCTATTCGTGGATGTACTGATATGCTGCCGAGTTGCGGAATTGCTTGCTGATGTGCCCTTTATTGTCGAGGCCGGCCTGAGGGTTGTAGGCCCGTATTTGTCTGCACATACTGTTAAATAAAGGTTTTCCAAAAAAAAAAAAAAAAAAAGAAAAAAAAAGATGCCCCGCGCAGCCTGAAGCCGCCGGCATGCTTCCACCATGCCAGTAACTATTTAAAACTAAATAAAGTTCCTGAACATAAAACAATGAACAGGTAATAAAAACAGCAGGTGCTGGCAAAGCTGTCTTGCTCTCCTCAGCAGCCTCCTATGCATGCTCTCAGAGACACGGCTAGAAGGGAGAAGAACACAAACCCTTTCTTGGGTCTGCAAGAGCTGTGCTAATGAAAAAAAAGCAAGGCTGCCATGTTAGACAATGAAGCGCGACAGGCACTGTGTTGTTTAAAGAAAACACGCTGCGCACCTGCTGAAGGAGCCAACATGCTGCTGCGGCGCTAGTAGCCATTTAAAACCAAATAAAGTTCCTGAAAATAAAACAAGGACAGGTAATAAAAGCAACCGGTGCTGGCAAAGCTGCCCCACTCTCCCCTGCAGCCTCAAATGCGTGCTCTCAGAGACACGGCTAGGAGAGTGAAGAGCACATGCGCTGGCAAGAGCTGTGCTTATGTAAAAAAAGCTAACACAAAACAAAGAACACATAACAGCAACAGTCGGTGTTGGCAAAACTGCACGCTCTCCCCTGCAGGCTCCTCTGCGTGCTCTCTGCTGCTCACATGGGAGTGAGCTCTCGAGGCAAACAAAAAACAAAATAGTGCCACAAACGGACATGAATAAAAAAAAAAGGAAGAACACAGGAAACTGGGCCAGTCTGCTGGGAGAGTCAGAAACCGCAAAAGGCGGGACAAATTAACTATATTCGCCAATCACACAAAGCCATTTAGAAAGGGCATTGACAAGAGCCAACAGAAAACTGGGGAGGTGCTTCAAGCCCATGTTCTTGACACAGAATGTATCGAAGAGACAGCACATGCACTGCCTAGGTGAGACCTAAAAAAATAACAGGAAAAATAGGGTCTGCTCTGGGCTAAAACACTAGAGGCCAGAATAATGCACATCATGTGAATTCTGAAAAGATTCATGCTACAAAACTAAATAGCTAATGACCCACCACAACAGCCTCCATGTAAACTTTGGCTAGAAAGGAGAAGGGAGACCTAGGAAACAACTTTCAGAATTTGGTAATGCTTCCCATAAGATTGGATTACTGACATGATGTTTTCCTCAGACTTTTAGAACAAAGCACTTCCAACTGTGGTGAAATTGTCCAATGTGAACAGCTGTAACTTAAAGTCATCATTAGGAAAATATGCTGGCATGCGAGAAATTATAGGACAGATTTTTTCTCAACCCTTTCCTCGTGAAAGAACTATGCGACTCCCAACATGACATTTGCATAACAATACATTTTTCATCCTGGTCCCTGAAAATAAGTTCCACTCACAAAGACCTTTTGTGCGCATCTATTCCCACTACAAGCACATGAGAATTAATTGCTAGGATTTAATCAAAGAGTAAAGGCAGTAGGTTGATAAGACTGTATAGCTGTATAGCACTTGATGAAATAGGTTGCTATACCTTTGCACACACATCTAATTTGGGGGATCATTTTCTGTCAATCTCTCCTGCTGCCACCAATGTTTTGAAACACAGTGGCCTTGGTTAACAGGCTTCTCACTGCCACAAATGTGTGAGAATGTATGTGTTTATTTTGGCACGTAACTGGAATGCATGGTATTGCTTGGGAATAAAAATATACCCGGTTTTAATCCACACTCCATCTCGTATTTTTAATGAATAGAATTTCAGTGAGATTAAGAATCACAATGTGTTTCTAATGTGCCAACGCAGACTGTGTCCATATCTCTCTCTCCATATACGATTGCATACCAGACCCTATGCACTTCGGGAACCAACTACTGATTTGGGTTATAAATCAAGAGTACATAGAGCAATTGGTTTTCCACATAAAGGGAGCAATAGGCACAAACGAAGAGTATTTCCATGCTCTTCAGAGATAACTGCTTATGACTTACACAATTCTTTTACTAGTTTGGTGTATGTCAGGTAATATCTTGTAAATTGGTGTTTCCTTTCTCTACTACGTGTTCCTGATGACTACATCATATGTAGTGTTTAACCACAGAGGATACCTTCTCCACCCAGACCTGGAAGTTCAGTATTCCCATAATTGGATGTGATGTGAAATTAAATATGCGTACTGAGGCCGAAGCTTTTTTTTTTATCTCTGTAGCAGTCCTTAGGATCTTAATTAGTGCAGCCTGGAAGGATACAGAAGCTCCTACTTTTCAAATGTGGATGTGCAGAATGTTGGGTATACATAACATTGAGGAAGCACTATATGATTTAAAGGGAGCTAAGATGAGGGATATGGGTATGCGACTTTGGGCCCCAGTAGCTGCTTGGAGGACAGCAAAAGTGCAAATGAATGATTTATTGGTATTGTAGTTATTTAACCTGTCTATTGTTTACTGTTTATTATTCTTTCTATTCTTTTATTGATGGTATAATTCTACGTATCTATCTATGTATGCATTTATGAATATGTATTTACTGGTATGAACTCTCAATAAATATATTTTTAAAAAAAAGGAAGTTCAGTATTCCCACAATTAAGGTAAGCACTAACAAGGACTGTGGATGATCACCTTGCTCACCCAACACGTGTTACATGTTTCCTGTGAGAAGTGTAGTATTACATGTGCATCTTCTCACTTGATTTGAAGTGAACGATACCCACGAAAACATGTTGTTTTAAAGAAATCATCATCATGCCAGTATCTCCGTTGTTTAAATCATAATTACAAAATTGTGTTTTATCCAATAATTTCTGCTTAGAAACCCTTCTTTTGCCGTTTATCGAGGAAAGAAATCCCTTTATGACAATTGTGCACTTGGTCTCTTATAATTAGCGTAAGAGATCGGGATCCTCATCGCCCTGATGAATGCCCCTGACCAGTATCAGCCCTAGCAGGGCAGAAACAAGTTGGCTCAAGCTTATCATAGATGCAGGGGTGCAAACCAAAGAAGCATCCACCTTTAACCTGTTTTTCCCACTAATAAAAAGGATATATTTTACATGTACCACACCATATGTTTAATTTATCATTTTTTATCTGAACCCCTTGACTATCCAGTAGTTTAAGTTTAAAAATTAAGTTTAAGTTTAAAATATTTGTTAAGCGCAACGTACACCTGAGCGGTTTCTTGGCGCTGAAGTAGCAGGCAGCCAACTGGGCAAGAGCAGTAGCTAAGGCGTCGACTGGAAAGGCAAGCAGGGCTTACGATAGAAAGGCCTGAGAAAATAAAAAGGTCTTCAGAGCTTTGCGGAAACTAGAATACTGGGTAAGGGACCTAAGATGAAAAGGGAGAGAGTTCCAAAACAAGGGGGCAAGAGTGGAAAATTTCGAGCCACCCTGTTTTTTTTTCCGGTAGCGAGGGACTGATAAAAGAAGATGTGCCGAGGAGCGGAGGTCTCTGCCAGGGACATAGGCCTTGATGGCAGAGGATATAAAGAGGGGGGCCAGGCCAGTCCTGGCCTGAAACGCCATGCAGCCTAATTTGAACAGGGCTCGTTCCCACACAGGGAGCCAGTGGAGGGTTTTCAAGAGGGGGGAGGTATGATGGAATTTGGGAAGACCGAAGGCAAGGCGAGCAGCCTGGTTCTGCACTAGTTGCAGTTTACGCAGGCTGTACTGAGGGATGCCATTGAACAAGATGTTCCCGTAGTCCAGGCGAGACAGGACCAGTGCGGACATGATTAGTTTAAGTGCAGAGAAAGAAAAAAAACGTGAAATAGAGCGGATAGTGCGGAGAGTGAGAAAGCAAGAAGAAACCACCGAACCAATCTGGGAGTGCATAGTGAGTTTATCATTCAGCTTGATGCCAAGGGTCTTAACAGAGGGAACAGGGGTAGGAGGAGAACCAAAGGAGGGGGGCCAGAAGAGAGAATTCCAGGGACTGGAGCAACCACCCGTCACCACAAGTTCCGTTTTATCGGGATTGAGTTTAAGGTGGTTGAAATTCATCCAGTCCCTGATGAAAGATAGAATAGATTGGAAATTAGAGATAGAGTCAGAGGTAGAAGACAGATTGAAGATGAGCTGGAGGTCATCGGCATAATTATATACCGTGACCTCCAGCTGCTGTAAGGCAAAGATAAGAGGGGCGATGTAGAGATTAAATAGTAAAGGAGAGAGAGAAGAGCCCTGAGGAACACCGCACTGGACCTGGCAGGGGGTAGCAAAAAACTCCCCAAGGTGAACCGCCTGGGTCCGGTCCCTCAAAAAGGATGAGAGCCAGATGAGGGCTGAGCCTCCTATGCCCGCCGCCTTGACACGGGAAAGCAAGATGGAGTGATCCACCGTGTCAAAAGCGGCGGACAAGTCAAGGAGGACCAGCGCCTGAGATCTGCCCATGTCCAAGCCATCTCTGAGGGTGTCTGATACTGACACCACCACTGACTCTGTCGAGTGCTTTGGCCGAAACCCAGCCTGGCACGGAGCCAGTCTCCCATTCTCCTCGGCAAAGGAGCTGAGCGCAGATGTAACATGTCGCTCAAGCACCTTCGCCAGAAACGGGAGAAGGGAGATGGGGCGATAGTTGGCCATCACAGAAGGGTCAGCTCCTGGCTTTTTCAAAATAGGGACGATGGAAGCGGCTTTTAGCGATGGAGTGACAACCCCTCGAGCCAATGAGTCATTAAGAAAACCCAGAGGAGGCATAGGGCAGACAGTATAAATCTGCCGTAAGATGTGTGCCGGGCATATATCAGCAGGGGAACCGGATTTAATTTTAGGGAGAAGGGACAAAAAAAGTTCTTCAGGGAGGGGGGGAAAGGAATTGAAATAGGCTAGGGCGGGGGGAGGCAGGGGGTCAACAAAAGAAGAGGACGGGAGGGGGATGTTGGATTTGATTGTCGAAATTTTTTCGACAAAGTAGAGATTCAGCGAGTCACAGAGTTTCTGTGAGGGAGGGGGTTTAAGTGAGGTCCGATCGGAGAAAGCCAGATCGTGAGTGATGGCAAAGATCTCCTTGGGTTGGTTCTCGGCCGCCAGAATTTTGGCCGAGAAGTAAGTTTTCTTGGCCTCAGTGATGTTTTGCTTATAGGTCCCAAGAAGGTGGATATAATGAGTCCTGGAGTCGGGAGAGTAGTCCAGTCTCCATTTACGTTCTGCCCTGCGAACCGTGAGCTTCAGTTCTTTCAGCTCGTTGTTGAACCACCGATTGGCGTCTTTGGGGCGTCTGATGGAGGTACGTCGGAGAGGAGCCAAGCAGTCGCTTCCTTCCTTGAGCCATGAGTCAATGGCTTCGGCTTGGGCTGCAGAGTCCAATCCCGATATAGGGGGAGAGGAGGCCAGAAGCGAGGCAGAGAGGTCAGCCAGATTGACCTTGCCCCAGTTACGGGCCCAGGAGTTTTTAGTGTGGATAGGGGTATTAGTCAGACAGCGGCTGAGGAAAAACGAAATTAAAAAGTGATCAGACCATGTGCAGGGGACAACAGACAGTGCAGACAGGGAGCAGTTTAGAGACCAGACCTGATCTAGAGTGTGGCCATGAGTGTGGGTAGGGGTGTGAACAAAGGAGGTAAAATTAAGAGAGAGAAGAGTTTCTAAAAAGTCCTTTGATGAGGCACATTCCTTGGGGTCCGAGGGCCAATAATTAAAGTCCCCGAGGACTAGAGCCGAGGCATAATTGACAGCCAGGGTGCCAAGTAGATCTTGGAGGGCCGGGAGGAAAGAAGGGGTTGGTTGGGGAGGACGGTAGACAAGCACAATGGCTAAGTGAGGGGAAAGGGAGGTAGAGCGAGCCACCAAGTAGTCAATTCCTACCAGGGGAGGTGAGGGGACGACTTGGAACTGAAGATCAGAACGAGCAATGAGAGCAACACCTCCACCTGTTTTCCCGGCCGGACGGTCGGCACGGATAGCGTAGTAAGACGAGGGGAGGGCAGCCAATAGAGATGGAAGGGAGGCTTCCGAAAACCACGTTTCTGTCAGCAACAGGAGATCGGGTTTATCAGTGTCTAAAAGGATAAAAAGCTCCTGGTGGTGTTTAATAGCGGACCTAGTATTAAGTAAGGTGATAGATAGAGGGGGAGAATAGGAATCAGCAGTGGTAGATGAGACAAGGGCCGGCGGCGACGCGAGCGGAGGGGGGCAGCCAGATGGGCAGGCATGACAGAGAGAGTAGCAGCCCAAAAGGGTAATCCTATGAGTAGTACGAGGATCAAGGGGCCAATGGCCTTGGAGTAGAATCAGGTCAGCGGAAGAGTATTGGATAAAAGGACCAGGGGTGGTGGCCCCTAGCCCCGGTCTGCCGCGGACGGGCGCAGACGGGCTTAACTCTGGCGCGACTCCGGCGCGCCTACGTCGCGCCCGCTGCGCTCGTCCGCTGCGCTGACACATGAGGGACGTCTATATAGGCTATGACGCGATGGTGGGAGGAGTCAGGAGGGCGGGATAGGGAAGGAAATTTAAAAACAAGATTGCCGTTCGCCGCTCGTAGTCAGCGGGACGGTGAAAGCATAGACTGGGGGGCTGCTAGCAATCAGCAGAGCAGGTTAGGCCAATAATTAAAATCAAAAAGTGCTTTCCCAGCGCTCAGCGCGAAGCCCTCTGCCCTCTGCCACAGGGCTTGAGACGACGCGCGAGGGGGAGTGGGCGGAGCCTAAATAGGCTATGACGCGATGGTGGGAGGAGTCAGGAGGGCGGGATAGGGAAGGAAATTTAAAAACAAGATTGCCGTTCGCCGCTCGTAGTCAGCGGGACGGTGAAAGCATAGACTGGGGGGCTGCTAGCAATCAGCAGAGCAGGTTAGGCCAATAATTAAAATCAAAAAGTGCTTTCCCAGCGCTCAGCGCGAAGCCCTCTGCCCTCTGCCACAGGGCTTGAGACGACGCGCGAGGGGGAGTGGGCGGAGCCTAAATAGGCTATGACGCGATGGTGGGAGGAGTCAGGAGGGCGGGATAGGGAAGGAAATTTAAAAACAAGATTGCCGTTCGCCGCTCGTAGTCAGCGGGACGGTGAAAGCATAGACTGGGGGGCTGCTAGCAATCAGCAGAGCAGGTTAGGCCAATAATTAAAATCAAAAAGTGCTTTCCCAGCGCTCAGCGCGAAGCCCTCTGCCCTCTGCCACAAGAACTCTCCCTTTCTAGGTCTCACCTAGGCAGTGTATGTGCTATCTCTCAAGAGACAGGCTGTATGTGCTTTTGGCACGCCCCTCGCTTGTCATTAGTTTCTTAGTATATCTTCCTAAATTCGGTTATTTTGTGTGGTGAATAAGTCACATGAGTCTCTCCTTTTGTGGTTTGGTTGACACCCATGGCAACTGGCCCTGTTACATGTGTTATTTCTCCTCTGGGCATTTAGGTTACTTTCGCAGGACTATTTTATTCTTGTGAATCTAAAGGTGGCATTACTGAAGCTTATTTATTCTGCTCCCTCTGTGTTCCAAAGCCCGTGGCTTTCCCTCCTCCTCCGACAAACTTGAAGAAACTAGGAATTAGGGAATTTCACCTTGTCGTTCTCCCTGTAACTCGGTTTCTTTGTAGGGTAATTTACAGTAATTTAGTTAAAAGTTCTTCCATCAACCCTATGCTCACAGGCATTTCCCACTTTAAAACATGTTCTATTTTATAGCTCAAATTATCATTGTGGAAAGAAGCACTCACAGCTGTCTTCATACTAAATGATTTGAGCAGATGTGATTTTTTTAAACGGGTGCATTTTAAATAATTCAGCTCAATGAAAAATGTTATGTACCTGGGCAGGATAAATAAAGGCTAGTAAGACCCAAGTTGGAAGTGCCTTCCATCAATCTGATATGTACACTTGCCTTTTCAAACCGAAGGAATGTATTTAAAGGGGGTAGGCGTAATCGTCAGCATTTCCAAAGCTCATTATATTTAGTGTGCAGCACAGTTTATATCAGGTACATATTTGCTAACATTAAACCAAGGATTGGTTTAAGTGAACAGTCTGTATCTTTACAGACACCATGCAGGGTGTGCTTCTAAGCTACTTATTATATTGATGGCTGTTCCTGCTCTGCAGAAAATGAAAACAGGAAGCCGCTTCTTCCACCAAGGCAAAAAGTAGACTTATTTTATTATTAAATGATTGTACATTTCTTTTGTTGCCAAAATTATTGCACAAACAAAAAGAGATTTTTCACATTAACAGGTATATCATCAATGTAGACTGTTGTGATTCCTTAATTGGGATTATTAAGGAATTGCAATTAAGGAATCGCAAAAGCCTATGCATATAAAAATCGCAAAAAAATACCGATTTCTAAACATTCCTTAATAGCGACTCGCAAAGTGCAAGTCGCAATTAAGGAATGTCTTCCCATTCATTCCTATGGGCCTAGAAGCCCATAGGAATAATTGGGAATTGCATTCGCAAATTGCCCAATAGGTACTTGCAAATTGTGCATGAATTTCAAAGGGTGCAAGGGTGTCAAAAGGACACCCTGTTGCACCCCTGAAATCTGCATGTGAGGACATCTTGCTCACACTCTGTGTGTTTAAAGTGGAACTTTGAAAAATGCACTTTAGTGCATTTTTCAAAGTTTTTGCGAATTTCCATCAAGTACAAATTGATGGTAATTTGCTACTCCTATTAACGAAATCGCTAATTTTTTCACTTTAGTGCATTGCATTTAAGGAATCTCAATTTGCGATTCCTTGAATGCAATCGCAATGTAAATAATAGCAATTTAGAGATTACTTAAATGATGCATCCCAAATGATTGATTGATTTGATTGATTTATCCACTTATAAAGCGCGCGAATGCCCGAAGGCGTCTTGGCGCATTCGGGCGCCAAATGCAAAAATACTGGTCGCAAAGGGGCAGATTCTGAGAATCTGCCCGTTAGCGACCGTTTTTTCTTTTGATGAATGGTGTCTCCTTTTCACAACTCATTTGTATCTAGCAGATTTTAATTTACAGATGCAAGAATGTTACCAAATCTGGTTAGTTTTAGGCGTCCCTGTTAAACGTCTCCGTCCCACACTTATCGCCTTCAATCACCATGCTGCCCTCCCCTAGCAGAGCCCATGATAAAACTTCAAAGCAGTGATAATTACAACAGCTGGACGCAGATTGAGCAGGACGACAAATGAAGATTCGCTCTTGCTGTGCCTTTGTGGAGCGGAAAACGTTTATGTCATGGGACTAGTGAGGGGCCAGGGGACACGAGAGAGGAATAGATGAGTCTGCTATGTATAAGGCAGCACAAGCAAGGCAGCACAAGCAGAATGTACTTCAATTGTGAAAGACAACAATTGAAGAGTAATTGTTCCTTAAATGGAAAACATACTCTGCTTCAAAATGGGGTTTTAATTGTCGACAGATAAGCTCCTCTTTTCTTGTGGGCGCAAGTTAAAATTTGAGCAACACGTTAGTTGATGGTTGGGTTCTGTGACTTTCTGTAATCACTTAGAAAGTTAAACAGAACCATCATTTCAAAATTGCACACAAACAAGTTGATTTGAAACTGCAACAGAAATACATAGCATCTACATTTGCAATTTTCTCTGTTTGTATCACTTCCTTTTGTGACTTTACAACTTGTACATTTGCAATTTTTTTCTGTTTGTATCTTTTATGTAACTCATGCAGTCCTAAATCCTAATGTATCGCAACTGGTTCTTTTGTAAAGCGCTCTGACACCTTCGGGTAATGTTCGCGCTATATAAAATCGCATTAAATAAAACAATAAAAAATAAATAAAAAATAGTAGTTTCAGTTCTGCTTACAAGTTTGACTGCACGAACCACAATGTAAAGAAACAAAATGGTTAGGGTACTTATGACTTAAAAATGTGGTGGGGGGACTTGGACACTCTGCAACTGGGAATGTTGTGTTATGAAATATAAGTATGTTTGAATTATGCAGATAGGCTCCAATTTCGATTCCTTGGGAATGGCATACCATATTGCTTTAAGTTGTCTTATCAGCACCTGCTAAATTCTCACTGGCAGATTATCATTCTGTAGGTACTGGGATACTGGCGTTTGAGCTGAACTCAGGGGGGTCGAGTATGCTGAAGACTGCAGGTTTGGAAATTAGTTTGACACTTCTTGAGCATCAGATTAAGTTTCTGTGTGTGAAATTTTGAGGGTTTGCATAGTGCCAAGTGTCTCACGTCATGTAGGATACCCTTTAGCCGTACAAGTGAAAATACAAGTCCCAGAATGCCACCTACTATAAAGCAAAATGTCTGGAATAGCTGGATGTGTCCTATCTTCAGAAAAGTAACAGTCAGCAATAAAATATCGTTGCAATTTTTCAGATGCTACTGAAAGCGATAGGATGTCTTTAAAGAATGCTGTACTACTGTACCTCAAAATACAAATCTGTCTGTTAATACCACTAAAATGTATTGCAAAACTCTTGTTTCTTGACGTTCAGCTCTCTTTTTTATAGCTTGACCCCACCTCTGCCTTTAATTTTACTCTTCTGCACGTTTTATTTATAAACTCTTCTGAACACCCTTTCTGTACTCACTGTTAAAAGCTTCAGGGTGTTTAGTTTTCTTATAAAACCCACCAAGCTTCCACTACAATTCGATTTTAATGTTTCTTTTCACAGACCACCTCCGCATCAGTGCACCTTCACCAGCTCAGCACAAAGTATTAACCAGCTCAACCCCACCGCAGCATCAGCGCCACCTCAGCACCAACACAGACCCACTTAAGCATCAACGCAGCACCACCAAAGCATCAACTGAGCATCACCCCAGGACCAGCACAGCATCAACTGAGCATCACTCAGCACCACATGATCACTAGCAGAGCACCACCTTAGCACTACCAATGCAGTATTCAGCACCACCTCAATATCACTCAACACCACCTCAGTATCACTCAGCACCACCTCAGCACCAGCACACCACCACCTCGGTGTCACGCAGCACCACCTCAGCACCAGTGCAACACCACTTCAGCACCAGCACAGCATCAGTGCAGCCCCACCTCAGCACCAGGGCAGCCGCACCTAAGCGCCAGTGGAGAACTACAACCACAGCGCCATCTCAGCATCAGCATAGCACCACTTCAGCACCAGCGCAGCTCCACCTCAGCACCAGCACAACCCCAGTTAAGCAGCAGCATAGCACCACTTCAGCATCAGCTCAGCATCACTCAGCACCACCTCCGCATCAGTCAGCACTACCTCAGTATCACTCAGCATCACCTAAGCATCACCTCCACCCTAGCACACCACCACCTCAGCACCACTTCAGCATCTCTCGGCACCACCTGAGTATCATTGAGCATCACCGTTACACCACCACACCACCACATCAGCATCACTCAGCATCCCATCAGTCTGCCCTCGGAATCTGACATCTGTTATTCTTCCCTAGTGTCTGTCTGCTGCTTGTGTTGTAATTCAGGTACTATTTCCCAACCTTCACACTCCTGTTGTTTATGTACCCCGCCCCCCCCCCCTCTCAACCAAGAAAAAGCTAGAACAAACAAGTATTAGAACAGGCACGAAGAAGTTGTCAGCACTGCAAGGACAAATAAACTAGAAGACAATTTTTATGTTCATTCTTATTTTTAATAGGATCGTTCAGTTGTACATAATGTCTTCCTGGTTATATATAAGGTAACAAAAAAGCGTATAATACTTTTTATTATAATTCTTCAACATGCTGCACAGCAGCCACACTGCTCTACAACACAACTGAAAGATTCTGGCAAAACCAATAGCCCGGGCTAAACACTTATAAGGTCCCAAAGGAACAATTTGCTATGCCAATGAATGTTTGTTTGGGGTTGAGCCCACTCTGGAAGTACTTTCTTACAAGGGTGGGACGAGGTTGCCAAGTAAGAAGCATGCCACAAAACGTGGGTGAGGCTTCCTCGTCCAATAGAACTGGTATGCCAGTATGTATTGCCTATGCAGGAGAGCTCTAAAAAGGATACTTGGCCATTACATAAGAAATAGGGTGTGGTCAAAATCAAGTAGTTCACCCGTTTTTCAAAAAGACCATCGCTTCTTGTTGTAATACATGGCAGTGCAGGTTGAACAGCCACACTCTACTGCCTACTGTGTGTTCATGTGTACCTTTTTGCAGGCCCACTTCTGTCGGGCCTAGCAGAAACCCTTGCGAGATTCTGCAACTGTTTAAAGACGTAGGCCGGCCATTTAGAAAGCCATCAAAATAAAGAGGCCTGGATTTGAAGTATGTGAGCTTAGCACACATAGCACACCCAGAGCTTAGCAGACTCGTCTGCGTGACAGCATGGTCTAAGTACAAATCTTGTCCTGCGATATCTGGAGCTTAGATGATAATAACCAGGAAAGAGAACAGAATCCAAGTGTCATGAAGCAAAGAAAGAGTGTTAGGCCAGATAAGAAACTTTAAGAAATAGAGCAAGTAAGCCAACAAAAGGTAAGGACAAGAGTCAGTGTTACAGAGCAGTGATTATTTCAAATTCAGACATTCTTATTCGAAATGTGCAAGTATAGAGCTACTTTAAAGGAGATTGTATATAGTGTCTCACTGATGCAAACTCTGGTATGTTTAAGTAACACAAAGTGTATATGATTCTACAACATTTTGATGGAAAAACAGTACTGTATCGACCTCGAGAATTTCTCCAGACAAAAAGTAGAGCCTCTTCATCAGAAGGGGTGTAAGGAGGAGACTGGGACAGACAAAAACCTCAGACATGAACTGGCTGCAAGACTGGCTGCATTCATTGGTCGATTCCTCTTCTTTATTGACTTTCCTGCACCACCTTCACAACAGTATGTCTCAGCTCTCTGTTACAGTGGAATTAATAACTGCAGCATGTCATTTTACAGCACTATTCAACTAAGGCGGGGATCTTGGTTACAAACTATTCTTTTCTTTAAATTGTTTTATTGGCATTTTCAAATACAAACGTTACTGTGGATGTATGAGCCACTGTTTACATTTAATGCTCACATATTAACAGCATCTTGACCCACACAGTGCTTTATATCATATTACAAAGATAACCTCATAGTCAGTTAACTCCCTAACCTCCCTCCCTCCGCCCCCATTCCCCTCCGGTCTGTGTCAGTGTACATGGTTACATGGAGAAATTCAATATTGTACCTAGCATCAGGGTTACCGAGTATGGCCTGGGCATTATTATCATCCTGTTCCCTGTTGGGGGCGGCTCCCCCATCTGGGGTGCTTGGGTCTCGGGGGTCGTTTTGTCTTTTAGTTAGTTCTAGCATAGAGGCCCAGTCCATGAGATCGTCTCCAACCCCATCATCCTTCCGTACAAATTTCATGAGCACGGATTCTGCAGTCACCCATTCACACACATCTCTGAGCCATTCCTAGGGTGCGGGGGCAGGGGACCCATCCATAGATTGACCTCACATCTCTTGGCCAGGACAAACCCCCGGAGAACAAACCGCCCGCTGAGCTTCTTGCCCCGTGGCGTCGGTTACAGTCCTAGTAGAACTTGCTGGATGTCCCTAGGGATAGCCCAGCCCGTAGCTCTTTGTAGGCATGTGAGTACTTCTTCCCAATAAGGGAGCAGTAGCGGACAAGAGCAAATCATATGAATAAAATCTGCTTCATGCTCGTTACACCTTGGTGCGGGTAGATTATGTGCGTGGGGTGAGGTATACTTGGCGGACTACATTATACTGAAGGAGCTTAAACAGTATATTGGCACTGACCTTCTGTACCCCCTGATGGACTGACCTCCATTTGCTCTCCATCAGGGGTTCGTCCACGATTGTATCCCATTTTTGCCAAATCTTGAGAGTTTAGCTCGGTAGGTCATCACTCAGTGCTCTATAAAGATGGGAAACCAGTTGCCTACCCTGCGCCATATACTACATGACCTTTACTGTGTTAATGGTGGGGGGGTTCCCCTGGGAACCCCAGCCAAATTTCTCGGGCAACACTTGAGATTTTTTCGTACTGCAAGAATTGACCCGTTCCTAAACTGAAGGGGACCCTTGCTTCCTTACGAGTAACACATTTCCCATCTATGTAGAGGTCCCCTAATGTCCCGCAGCCTCCTGCCTTCCAGCGGCGCACCGACATGGAGTCGGAAATACTGGCAAAAGGGTGCAGCTCCCACAGAGGCATATCCAGAGTATATGGGGCATGTTGCACCACCCGGCGCACCACATTCTCTCACGTTGTGGCTACATGTCGCACAATGTACAGAATCTCCAGAGGGTCATCACGTCCAAGCATCAGGAGCTCTGCTAGCGGTCGATTCCCGCATGTTCCAGCCAACAGACGTCTCTTTTCGTTATCTCTGCTGTCAATGCAGTGAACCGCATGTTGCAATTGAGAGGCCATATAATAGAGTACCAACCGGGGAACCTCCAGTCCTCCCCCAGCCCACGTTCGTCGTTGTGTTGTCAGACTCACCCTTCTGCGTTTCTTTCCCCATAAGAGGTCTGCCTTTAGACTTTCTAGTGTGTGAAAGTAATGTCCCGGGATCATATGGAGCGAGTGTTACATTGCGTAGAGGCAGCGAGGCAGAAAAATAATTTTAGCAATTGCAATGCGTTCCATGAGCGATAATGGCAGATCCCTCCAGAACCGTATGGACCCCCGTAGTCCTTCAATTACCCAACCAATATTAAGGTCTAGATAAGTAGTGACTGTATTTGCCAAACAAATCCATAGGTATCGTGTTCCTTCACCTACCCATGGTAGCTTGAGTCGCAGCAGCTCAATTGCTGCGACTGTGGCCAGTCTGCCCATGGAATCAACTTGGACTTCCTGGGGTTAATATGGAGGCCCGAGATGTTACCAAAGGTTCGCAGCTCCGTTGGTAGTAGAGGCACAGAGTGGTGGGCTTCTATGTAGATACTGTGCAGGGTTGCGGGCCACTTCTTGTTGCACTCACCCAAAAGCTACTTGGCATTCACTTCCTACGGTCTGCAGATGTTATTCAGCTGGCACGTCACAGTCATCTGGGGTCAGGGCCCGTATTGAAGCCTCCCAATCCAAGGCAGTGTCACTCAACACCTTCTTTGGCCTTCGCACCAGGCGCTCCACACTAGGGGCCACCTCTAATCCAGATCCCAGCTCTCAGAAATGTTTCAGGCGCTTCATCACCACTACACCATGTTGTGTATATGGTGTGTATGGTGATGTCGGGCAATGCAAGAGGGAGCCCACTTCGGACCATTTCCCCTTCCTACTAAGGCGTCAGTCTCCAGGGTGCGCTCACAGCTGTTCAGGCTCATATCCCTTTGCAGTCACAGCCACTCCTGGGCAACCGCTTCAACAGAGGCGCCTCCTGCAGATCAACTACAGTTTGAGAGGAATCTTGCACGGCCCGCCGTCTATGCATGGCCGCTTTTGAGAGAATCTTGAGTTATATTGCCATAGTCCACAGGCCGGCAGCTCTCAGACTTGGGGCCCGATAAACTGCTCTCAAATCTCCTCACCTTCTATGCGAGAGGATTGGTGTTCCCAGGTGAGGTGCTGTGTCCCCGGGCTGCCAGGGCCGTTTCCCCTCGAGTGGCCGGTGCCAACCTGTGTGCACCTCAGCCTCTCTGCACCTCAGCCTCCGCCCTCCGGGCCACTTGGCCGTTACTGCACCGCACTGGCTCCCAGCGGCGAAGGCAAGATGGCCGCCAGTCGGCTCCGCTTCCGTCTGGTCCTGGCTGCCGATATCCCTTCACAACAGCTGAGCGGAGCTTGCTAGTGGCCGTAAGGCAGGAGCATCAATCATTCCGCTTCATTTGTGAGTATTATTGCGGTCGTACTCACACAGGATGCTTTCGGATTATTGGCGTTGACAGGAGCTCCAGGGAATGAGTCTACTCCATCATGTTGCGCAGCGACGCCCGTAACAAACTATTTGTGTCCAAAAAACTGCAACAGAACTCATGCAGCTGAAAAGTTAATGAATGAATACTTCAAGGCAGCTTGACTCCTAGTAATGCTACACCAATACGTTAAAACAAACTGTTTTATAACAGGGAACACATTGAAAATATGTTGCACCCCAAAACCAAACTGTGTAAAAGGAACAAGCTATGCAATTCAAATGAAAGGCAAATTCATTAAGGGCACTGATTCTTCCACGCAACACTGTCCACTTTCTCCGCTACAGGCTGAATATACTGTTGATTAGTCTCTTATGATAATCATGTTTTCTGATTCAATTTGCACTCCACAATTACTGTCTCTCGTTAATAAAATATCTGAAAATATATAGTTTTAGGCATCATTAAAAGAGAAGTGGCTATGTTGGGCTTACACCAGAGATATGCCACGGCTGCACAAGATCAGAAAGATCATCCCTATTTTTCCATCTTTGGAATCGTGTCCTGTAGACTAGTATTACATGATCATAATAGTAACCAGCATTGTAAAACAAACTGTACAGACTCCATATAGTACTGGGTTAATGATGCAACTCATGCAAAAACATACAAAACTGATTGTTGACATAGTGGATGCTAAATTGTATTATTTAACACCTTCAGATTGGGGGGGGGACAATACAGATTAACAATATTATCTCACGAGTCAAAGAATAAAAATAGCCTCGTGGGAGGGGGGCATTGTGAAGAGGGGGGAGCATGCCTGCGTCACGGAGGTGTTGCAGGAGGATCTGAGCGTGGTCTTTATAGATATAATAACAGATAGTAGACATATTTTTTATAACATATGATGAAGATAATTAACATCTTCAACACAGAGTAGAAAAGTCACAACATCAGACTACAAATTGAATTTCATAAATTCCATATTATGCTTCTTGAATTCAGTCTTCCTAAGATAGGAGCTTTCCAATGAAGGGAAAGGGCTCAAATCTGAATTTCTGGAGAAATATGTGATTTGGATCCCCTCGAATGCTTAAAATAAACCAACAAACATTGATGGGATTAGTCTCACATTACAAGGAGAAAGTGAATATATTGTACCAGCTGATTACCTCTATTTGTATAGGGAAGGACTGAAACGCGCAAAGCTATGGTATGGACAGCACATTTGAAAATGTAGTATATAACACAACTCACTAGAAAGCAGAATAGTTCCTAATTGGGTCGGGTTAATTTACCTAATCGAAATCGACTGCATACAAATCACATTTGTGCTTTACAGCAATACAGAATGTTATTTAATTTTAAAAAGTCCTCATGACAGTGAAGACAGGCATTTGGGAAAGATCCAGTGCTTTCCGGTGGCCATGGCTCAGTCAGGCACTCTGGGTGGATCGCCCATTCAAGCGGCAATTCTTCAGTCCCCTTCACCTCAGCCAGGGATTCCACATACCACTCTTTATCTATGTCCTTGAAGCTGAACGTTCTCTGTCAAAATGTGATCCTTCCTCCCTTAATTTCTAGTTTCAACCTGCGGCTGTGTCATAGTGACTTAATGTATGGCTAAAGCAAGCATAACACTCTGTGGTATGCATAAAATAGCCCTACTCCACTACTTGCATAGTAGTATGGGTTTTTGCTAATCCTGAATTTAAAATAAAGCATCACATGATATACCCTTAGGTGATTCAACAGCACAAACAGCTGAATTAAACACACACTGCTTAGCACTTCAGAGAGCAAATGTTTCAGTCTCGACGTTTATTTAGTTTCCGGATCCAGTCTAATGCCTGGGGCAATATTCACAAGTTGAGATTCTGGAGTTAGAGTATCCCCAGAAAGAGAGTTCCCGAAGGTAAGTAACTTTTTCTTCTGATGATTATGTCTAATCACAGATTCCTTATTTTCTGAATAGATACCAAAGCCATACCCCCCTCAGCCCCTACACCCCACCCCAGTGATGTGTCTGTGGAGTGGTTCAGAGCAAAAAGTCCTGTAGGCCGCACAGGCAAAATGCCCATCTCTAGGGACTTCACTGTCAAGACAGTAGTGGTTCATGAACATGTGCACTGATGTCTATGTAGCAGCCTGACAGATATCGAGGACAGGTACTGCGTGTGTCAACACAGTAGTAGCAGCCCTAGCTCGAGGAATGAGCCCATAACTCTTAGGAGGGCGGCTGCTTTCTAGCTAAAGTCTTAATGCAGAGTACTATCCATCTAGAGATAGTCCTAATCTGTACCACCTTGCCTTTTTTTGCCTTGTGAAACCCACAAAGAGTCGTCCACTTAGTTGTCTCTGGTACAACCAATATAAAAATGGAGGGCTATTTTGGGATCCAAGCATTGCAGTCTCTCCTTCTCTTTTGAGGTGTGCGGCAAAGAAAAGCAGTAGAGGCTGGTGTGTGGACTGAGTGGAGGGCAGGGGGTCAGGAAGGGGACGGGGGAGGGACAGACATAAAATACATTTTTAAAAAACATGTACCTGCCTCGCAGCATGGCCGCATCACGCCCCTCCCCCTGTCTTCAGCAGGCACAGGCTCCCAGAGTGCACTGCAGCCAATCCTGATGTTGCTTTCATGGCCCTGAAAGCATCGTCAGGATTGGCCTGAGTGCCGATGATTTGCAGCTTGACCTGGAGAGAGGTTCAGTGCGCATGATGGTTTGGGCGGCCTGAGACAGCAAACCAGACCATCATGTGCACTGTATAGCAGTGCCCAACACTCCCACTTCAGCCTCTCATCATCCCGGCCCGCCCCCCTAGCCTCTGCTTACAGAGAAAAAATAAAGTGATAATAAAGGAGGGTTTATTATTTCATTTGTCCTTAATTTTGGTAGCTGGCAGGTGAGGCGGTGCTCCTCCGCCACAGGGGAGGAGCCGCTGCTAGGGAAAAGAACGCCAAAAGGGTGAAAGTCTGTGAAATGTGGAATGGTGCTACTGCCAATGCAGAAATGACGCCCGTGTCCTCAAAACCAGTTTGTCAGGAACAAAGGATGTGTAGGCAGGTGGACTGAGAGTGCCTGAGGCTCGCTCAAATGCTGAGCTGAAGTTATGGCAATTAAAAAGACTGGTTGGACTGAGTGGACATCTGTGCATCGGTTCAAAAAGGGTGCCCATGAGAAAGGTAAGGACCACATTTAAGTCCCACTGTAGCATTACAAATGGGTTAGAGGAAACAAATGCTGCAAACATCTGAGGAACCTTATCACACAGGTAATTTAAACAAAGAAGACTCATCCGGCAACCGTAAAAATGCTGAAAGAGCAAACAAATAGCCTTTAACACCACCCATCGCTAGTCCTTGCTGGGCCAATTACATAACAAACAATAACACATCATATGGTTTGGCTTGTAGTGGGTCCCGCATCAAGCCACAATCCGGTCCAAGAGCCCGGTGTACACTGATTTTGTAGAGTGCCGCCTAGCTAGCATTTCACTGAAAAGCTTAGGGAGAAGGATCAAAAGAAATTAGCTGCCACAGCTCAATCCCTATACAAGGAAGTTTTGAGAAAGTGGATTATTAGTTGAAGTGGATGGTAGCCCCTTTCAAGTAATAACAGAACAATACTTAACTAGGTCCAAGTAGAAAATTCAACACAAATAAATAAATAAACAAATAAAAAAAAGATACAATTTTCATTGTGAATTAGACACCAAAACAACAAAAATTGGATGGAGGGAACCAGATATGATTTTTCACAGTTTTAGATGTTTCTAGCACCAAAAAGCGCAAAATGCTATTTGCGGCTATCTGGCAAGACTGGGGCAAAGTCAAAATATAAGGCCAAACGTAATGGAGGCTGCAGGGACCAGGTTCGTACAGCTGGAAAGTATACATTCTGAATTAGTAGTTTTTCTGGAGAAATATCTTGTCAACCAAGTCATTGGCGGGTCGAGCTGCAGGCTGGTTTCAGTGTAGGGCTCATTGTCGTTGGTCGGCTGCAGTGCAGGACATCAGTGGGAGCCTCGGCTGTAGCAGGACGTTTAAGGCTCCCGGTGTCGTAAGTTCAGAGTAGGCGAAGTCGGAAATCTGTGCCCAGGAAGGTCTTGTCAGCAGTTGGCTGCTCCTCGATGTCAGCCTCAGTGGAATCTCACTACATTTGGACTAAGAAACATTTCTGGAAGTCAAACTTATTTCATTGGGGCACACCAGCAAGCTGAATCCTATCGGGGATGTTGGTGGCTGCAGCCCGGGGATAGTCACCTCTGGTTCTATTTGCCAAAAATTAGGGTCCCAGGGAAATCCAGTTGGAAATGGTCAGCTAAGCTCAGCAATACTTGTGCTGATTGCAGCTTTTGTTTTCTTGGAGCTTAACAGAAAGCTAGCCATCTATCGCTTGGAGACAATTCTTCAGTCCTGGTTACAAGTGGGAGCAAGTAGGAGCAGTTCCAGCTGCTGGGGGTTCTGTTCACAGGTGACAGTAGGTGAAGTCCGCTTTCTGAAATGCAGAGTTCAGCGGGTGCAGTCCTTTTGTCGTAGAGAGGTGTTTTAAGGAAGGTATCCAGGGGTGCCACTTTTACGCTTCGCACTTACTTGTGTGTGGGGGTGACTCCCTAACTAATAAGGCAAAAGTTCCCCAGGGCACCCTACCCACTTTGACATAATTTCCTGGAGGTTTGGTCCTAAACATCCCACAGTGCCCTGCTCTGTGAAAAACTAACATGGCAGATTCTTTCTTCCCATTATAAGAGCTCTAGGCAAACCCCAGCAGAACCAGTTCTGGGATTGGGGCCACTCTGGCTACATGGACAAAGGCAGGGGCAGGCGTAGGTGTAACGTTTATCTGCCTGTGAAGGGGCTGCCACTTTGAATCTAGTATAGTTGGTGGTTACATCCCCCAGGCCATCCTATCAGGATGAGGTCACACCTACTCCCTGCCAAGGCCTTTTTATTCCCTTTCCTGATAGTCTTTCATATCTCCCAGCAGGTGCCAAGGTGAGAACTGGGGATTATCTCAGTAAGTAATACTAGAGGCTTTAGGTCGGAAAATGCCACCTTTAATGAAAGTGTCATTTTCAAAACAATTTTAAATCTGACTCAACCCTCAGGTTGGATTTTTAAATCCTCTTCATTTGAGCCCTTGAATCATGGGTCTAGCTATTCCCAAACTAAAGTTATATATTATAAGGTTTTATAAGTTAAGCCAGTGCTTTTTTATGGGAGAGCCAACCTTGCCACAGGAAAAAATGACTGGAGCTTTTTCGCTGCCAGAACATGTAAAAATGTCCAACCTTTTAAATACCATACACCATGCCTTATGGGCACTTAGGGCCTACTTTAGGGGTGACTTACCAGTATTTAAAAATTAATATTTATTTTTGTCAAAGCGTGTATTTTGCCTGGTTGAATATGCAGCTTAAAAATTGTATGGCTTAGCTGCAGTGGAAGGCCTAGAGCCATGTTTTCACTTGTCACTTTGGTGGTGGCACAATAAAAGCTGCTGTCCACTGGTGACATTTACCTTACAGGCCCAGAGTAGGGTACACAAGGTACCAAATACTAGGGGCTTACAAGCAAATGAAATATGCCAATCCTTAACCAATTCTATGTTTTTAGAGGTAAGAGCACATATTCTTGGTGTTCAGAGTCCATATGCTGCCAATAAAATACAGCAAAAAGTGGAGCAAAAAAGGGGGCGAAACCATGCAAAGAGGGGATTTCCTTAAAGAGATGGAGATTGCTGAGGAGACCCAGGTGAAGGAGCCTGTCCTATTGCTGCAACAGTAGATTTTACCGAAGTGGTAGGAGGGGGACAGATGCTCCTGCCTAGAAGTTCTGACTACCTCACCCCTCCTAGCTCTATTTGGAGCCACTAGGATGATTTGGGCCTGATCAATCTTGATCTTCTTCAGAATTTGAACCGGAGGGCACCCCCCCCCCCCCCCCCCCCCCGAGCTCCATACTAAATAGAATGAATCTCCAGAAGAGTGCCGTCTTGAGAACCTTGTCCCACAAAAACATTGACATTAAAAGTTCTCTGCGATGGTGAAAAGATAGAGCCAAGTACCCCCCTCCCCCATTGCTAGAAGACACCCTGCGCCACCTCTGGGTGTATCTGCCATTTGAGATCTGCTAGGCATCGGTGACTGAGTTTGTCTGCCCTGGCATTTAGAAATCATGCCAGGTGATTTACAGCCAGAGATATGCCGTTATGGGTCACATAGCCTCCTGGCACAGGATGAAAGACTCCCCCAGACACCCACTCCCCCTGCATGTTGCAGTACCACATGGCAGTGGTGCTCTCTGTGAGGACCTGTACTAGCCTCCGTTTGATGGCTGGAAGGAATGCCTTCAATGCCACGTGGATTGCCTGTAGCTTCAGTGGGAACCCGTTTCTTCATCACTCATCTGAATTCCACCTATCCCAAATGGCCTCCCCAGTCGAGTAGTGATGTATCCTTCACCACCATAAGCTCTGGGAAGGATAGGGGGAGGAGTCTGCCACTGACCCAATCATGGTCTAGCAGCCACCACTGCCAATATTTGGCAGTCTCCTCCAAAACCTGGATGGTGTCTGTAAGATTCCTGTGGTGCTGTGCCCACCGGTACTTCAGATCCCAATGTAGAGCCAGCATATGCCATCTGGCGTGGCTGAAAAGCAGGATGCAGGATGCAAGAGGCCAGTAGTCCCAGTAGCCTTAACATCATTCTTAATGAAATCCAGGATAGAGGCTGAAATATCGGTATCATAGCCCGAATTTCTTGCACTCTTTGCTCTCAGGGGAAAGCAAGAAACTGCAGCGTGTCCAGGATGGCTTTGATGAATGAGAGCGATTGCGAAGGACTCAAGAGTGACTGTGGCACATTGATCATATAGAGGTGGTCTACGACTGCCTGCGCGGAGTCCGTGTTCAACAGCCAGTCATTAAGATAGGGAGAAGAATGGCATGCTTGACCACCTAATGTGCATTGTGAACCCTTGAGAGGCACAGGCAAGGCCAAAAGGGAGCACTGGAAACTGAAAATGCTCCTGGCCCACTGAGAACCACGGATAATGCATGTGGGCCTGCAGGATGGGAATATGTAAAGAAGTGAGCTGCCGGGCCAATGCTACCATCTAGTCCCAAGGATCCAAGGCAGACAAAACCTGGGCCAGCTTGAGCATCCAGAATTTGTCCTTTCACATGAAGACATCAGGGGCACAGATTTGAAGTAGGATAGAAGCCTTTGAACTTCATCAACACAAGTCAGTTGTAAGAGTATCACTTAGTTCCTGCTTCTAAGGCTGGAACCCTCTCTGCGCTCCTCTTGCCAAAAGGGCCTGTAATTCCTGCTGCTGAATGGAGAAATGGTCCTCATTCACCCATGCTGATAGGAGTGGAAGGTGCTACAGGGTAGAAAGAAATTGGAGGACATGGCCCCATTGAACAATTTGGAGGTAGTACGATGCAAGGTCAGATCCTTCCTCTTACAGGATAGTTTTGTAGTTTTGGTTGCCGGAGGGGTAGAGAACTGATCTACACATCTCTGATGCTCTGAGCGTTGACCCTGGGGGCCGCAGTCATGAAAGGGCTGAGACGTGTGTTGTGCTGGCTGCAAGGTCTGCCACTGCAAATACTGAAAACTCCTGGCAAACCCCCAAAATGGCCTGAATGGTTGATGAAAGTGTCTGGTAGGGGTAGAAAAATGAAAGGCTGTGGCATGACTTTCTTTGAATCATCTCTGGTATGAGTCCGCTTTTTCATGAAGAGGCAAGAGCCATCAAATGGCTTAACTATCAAGGATAACTGGATATCCCCTGGGTTGTCTGTGGACCTCAACGAAGCGTGGTACGAAAACACCACACTTGAGTTAGTAAGTCAGGGTTCCTCAGCACCAGTCTGTGGAAACGAGCTACCTGCCTACTGACTGGGGCAGAGAACACTGTTGCCCAAGTCCCTAAGAGGGTATCTGTAATGTATTTGTTAAATGGTGGGAGAATTCTAGTAGATACCTGGTCAGACTGGAGAACCTTGTTGAGGATGTTTGTCTTTAATTTCATGGTAGAGAGTTGCAGGTCAAGGGCTTTGCAGCCCTTCGCATGACAATTGAGAAAGAAGACCTCTCCTCTGTGGCAGAACCAGGGGAAGAGAGATAAGTCCTGTTTCTGGGGAGATGTGTAGACCACTGGCATCTTGTAGTTTTTCATACCAACTGTCCTCATCATACTGTGGGGCAAACTACGTCATAGTTGCCAGCCATTATTTTCTGAATCAGAACCAAAGAGCTGGTTGAAAGTAGGAACTCTGCTGTGTTATAAAGGTAATGTGTCAGAGTCAGAAGAATTGTCTATTAGCTTTGTTCCATTGGGTTCTGAACTCCGCTTCAGCCGAGGTAGAGATGAGTCCAGCTCACTGCCAGAAAACCTGTGGGTGGAGGATCCTCCTTCAGCATCAGCATCAGCACAGTTGTTGATGTCAAAGGAACTGGTGCAAGGTGTGGAGCCAGAACAGCAATCAACACTGAAGTTGATGCGGAACCAGAAATGGGATCAGGAGACACAGATGGCAGGGAGAGCGAAACTGCCGGGGGAACCCTGAGTGGAAACCTCAGAGGAACCTTGCGGCCGAAGGCTCTTCAGAGGGAGCCGGAAGCCTGCCAAATATATGCAGCACAACCTCTCTAAAGGGGACAATGTGCTGCAATGTTATATATCGACACACAAATTTGAGGTGCATCGGGACCAGATTCAGAATTGGCTCTTCAGAAATTTGGCAGCAAGACCGAGTGGCTCACGAGCACCCTTGCGCCCTCTCTGGAGTTGGAGAGTGGTGGAATGGGACAGATTCCTGCTTGGTCTTCTTCGACTAAAATTAGAATCTGCTGTGGGAATGTCTTTGGTAGCGAGACATTCCTTTTGACTCAACATTTCACAGAGCAGAGTCTTTCAATGTTTATCGATGTAGAGTTTCACACTTTGATCCCGTATGGCCTTCAAATTCATCTGGGCACAGTTGCCATAGGTCCTGGAGTTGTTTTCCGACCACAGGCACACCTTGCAAGGATCTAAAATAGACATTTCTTTGACAGAGTCTCTACAAGGTATAAACCCTGTTCCCTTCCGATGTAGGTGTGGAGCCAAACAGTGCCACCTACTGGAGCGCAGGAGGTGTGTAGGATTTAGTCTGATGCCTGGGGGAAGTTTCACAAGGTGAGGAATCTGTGGTTAGAGAACATTCATCAGAATCCTCATTCTGTGTACTGGGTTACAATGTAAATTTAAAACATTAGGATGCGAAACTGTTACACTCTTGAGGGTAGGCGGTAAGTACAAAACACGTTCAGTGCAAGCTGACCCACCAGAGTGAGGGGACCATCTTGAAAGGCAATTCAGCCAATGATTACAGTACATGCAGCAGTCTCCGCTGCTCTACGTATATTGCAAGAACATCATTGGTGGCTACTGATGTCCAAATCCGCTATGGGTGTACTACAGCGATAAATCTGTCTACTGATAAACTTTTCCAATATAGTGAGGCCACTACACACCTCCCTTGTGAAAGCGATAAAACCATTCCAAACTGTTTATCACGATCCCGTCAGTACGCTTAAGCCAATAAATATGAATACATATTGGTAGTGACAGATTAGTGTACTTGTTTTATGTGGGTCCAGCACCATATCAATGCTTGTGCAGTCAATGAAAAACGTACACTAAGGGGCCGATTCAGATCTGGATCAGAAAGCTCTCCGATCGAGCCAGATCCAGAGTGTTTTCCAACCGAGCCGGACTCCTGCAGTCCGACCGAGCGAGTACGATGCAGCCGCATGCTGCCGGACTCGGTTCGGTCAGACTCCCATATAAGTCAATGGGAGCCGGTTGTTCAACGCGTACATGGGCTCCCATTGACTGAATGGGTACGTCTCGCACAAGGGCGCCCCCTGCAGTAGGTACGCGTTGGTGCCATCCGCACCGTACATGCCTGTTTCAGGGATATCCTTGTGTCCCCCTCTGTGTCCGAATCGTAAGGCTGTGGGTGACGGGTGTCCGACGCGGACCCCCAAAGGCAGCTTCCCGGACATTTTGCGAGCCGGCAACTTTGGCTCGATACGGATGTCCGACGCTTGCATCGTACTGGCTCGGTCGGAATTCATCTCCATTGCAAGGCACGATTTGCTTACATTTTACAGCCAGATCGCGTTCGGGGAAATCGTAATTGGCCCCTTAGAAGTGATGAGAAGAGTGCATATCTTCACTCAGATCAAGTGCCTTTAGCTCATAGATATTGGCAGAAACACTCGCTGGGATGGGAAAACACATTCAAATGTTACATACCTTTAGGCTTAGTTCAAACGAGGTAGTTGAGAGAGCTAATATTAAGCTCAATCAAGCCTTGACCACTAAGGTCGTTAGTAAAGTTGTACCCTGGCTAAAAAGGGCACAAAGGAACAAGTTACTTATCTTTGGTAACGCTAGACTTTATCTAGCTGCAGATTTCTCACCTTTTGAATATTCCTGAAGCATAAGACTGGATCCAAATCCTTTCCATAGTCCCTCTGCACGCCAGAAGGTGGTTCCTTGAGGCTCTGCATTGACACCGTTCAGCACTGGAAATGATGTGAAGGGCCTAAATAGTCCGTTACCCAGACGAGGAATACAGTAGAGTAGGTAAAGTCAAAACATAGAACGGGGAGGGTAGGAGTGTTGTTAAGGAATCTGCTGCTAGATAGCATCTCTACCAGAAAGAGCATTAGCAAAGGTAAGTAACTTGTTCTTCTAATAAACAGTAATAGCCACAGATTCCTCACCTTACGAATAGATGCCATAGCAGAACCCAAAGGGAGGAGGGCAGTGGATGGACTTGAAACAGGAAGTTTTGCATAACTGATCAGCCAAAGTGGCCTTCTAGGCGGATACGGCTATCAAGACAATAGTGCTTCACAGATTATTTTACTTTTCTTCTGTTTTTAATTTTAGTGAACTTAAAGAGGGACGCCCAAGTAGCTGCATGGCAGGTGTCTAGGACAGGGACTCTGCGTGCTAAAGCAGGGGTAGCAGCTTTGGCCCTGGTGGAGTAGCCTTGCAGTCCTTATGGAGGCTGCTTCTACTCTAATGCGCAGCAGATCTTTTTGCAGAGCACGATCTAGCATGAGATGGAATGCTTCTGCACAGCCTTGCCCTTTTTTGCTCTGGCAAACCCCACAAAGAATTGACCGTCCACCGGTTTGTCTTCTGTACCATCGATGCAGATACTGAGCGCTCTCTAAGGGTCCAAGTGATGGTGCCCTCCTCCTCCTCTTTAGAGGGCTGAGGTGGAGCATAGAATGTCAGCAAAATGATCGTTTGGCCGGCATGTAAGACATCACAGCCTTAGGGAGAAAGGATGCCCTAGTATGCAACAGCAAGTGGTCAGGTAAAAGGTGTTGTACACTAGATTAACACAAAGAACCTGAAGCTCACTCACATACTGTTCTGAGGTGAAGGCAAAGAGGAACACAGTTTTTATGGTCAGAAACCGTAAAAGACAAATGTGAAGCAGCTCAAATGAAGTACAAATCCATTAAGTAAGGACAAGACTGAGGTCCCATTAAGGCATCACACATGCAGATGGGGAAAATATATGTTGCAGCCTGTTAGAAATTGGGTTTCTGGTAGGTAGAGGTATGCGTCCAAGCAGGAACCACAATCCAAGTCAGGGTAGGTCCAAACACTCTCCAAATTAACCTGTGCTCACCTCCTGGTAGCTTGGCACAGTGTAGTCAGGCTTAAGATTATTATTATTATTATTATTATTTAATTTTATAGAGCGCGTAGTCACCCGTAAGTATCCCAGCGCTAAAATCAGTACAACTAGGAGTCAGCAAGGGAAGGGGAGAGACAGTTTAAGGGAAGAGGTGGGTGATGATGCAATGTGTAAAGTATTTGCGCAACACTTCGAACAGTAAAACAATGAAAACACAACACACAAAATACCACACCTGGTTAAAAAAAATAGTGTTTGATTTAATTAACAAAACAAGACCAAACCACCAAAAATCCAATAAGTAGAATTTGAGATACGAATTTTAAAAGAATAAACTGTAGAAGAGCGCCAAGAAGCAATAAGCAGTTTCTTGGGTTATTTGGTTGCGCAGGTCTTGGATAAAGTCTTAAGTCCAGCTGACACATCACCTCATATTGGGGGGGAACACAGACGCATCGCTCAGCTGCGCCTGCATCTTTGACGCAGCCAGGATCAAGGTACTTCTGTTTAGAGGGCCCCAATGGCACTCTGACCTTAGCTGTGGGGGCAGTGGGCACCATGGCCACTCTTGCAATACTGCTGGAGTGGGATAGATTGACAGTAGTGAATGCCACATCTCAATCCACAAAAGGACCTTTGGAATTGCTGCTGCAACTGGCGAGGCTGTGTGGAAATGCCTAGAGAGTGAGTATTATCTCTTCCCTCCTAGAAGCACTAAGTCCCCAAACAAACAAGTCCCATCGAGTGGTATGTCCATCAGTGAGGACTGGACGTCGCCTGAGATCCCAGTGGGACGAAGCCATGCTTGCCAGCGAATAGGGACACTTGTGCTTTTTGCTCACACAAATGAGTTGGTGGTGTGCAAACCGCAATGAATCGTGAACTTGGCTGCATTACAACCATCCTGAATTGCCTGTGAAAGGATAAAGGTCTACTGAAACACTCAGGAGGGCTTGTGTCACTGAGTCCCAAAGGGTGTATGTGTAGTGGCCTTATTGGAACAGAGGGCCAAACTGGCTGGTGTGAATAATATCTTCCTGAATGTCTCCCTTCTCTTGGATTACCTGTAAGGGGGAGTGGTGGGGAAATGTTGGGGTTGATCCAGCAAGTGGAAGCCTGCACCACAAGACTCTCCAGAGAGGGGTGCTGGGAAAAAAAGTCTGGATGCCCGGAGCAGGACAGTGGCGTCTGGCAACTGATGGTTTACTGCGGGACCTGTACAAGACTTAGCCCAAACCCCTAGGAAGGTATCTGTCAAGGCCTCATTGAATGGGAGGAGACTGGAGAGGCCCGGAATCAGTCTAGCCAGGCTGTAGGTCATTGGTCAGTACATTTTTTTTCACCTCCACGGTGGGGAGGTTGAGATCCACACCGTGGAGGTGCCATAACCAAGGCGTCGGAGACAATTTCTTCAGTGGCTGGTCCTGGAGGAGAGAAATGGTCTGTTTCAGAGAGGTATCCAGACCACTAGTGTCTTGCAAATCCTCATACCAATTATGATGATGGGGCTGAGCAAACTCATCACCCTAGTCATCATCATTGTTGTCAATCCTTTCCAAAAAGTGAGTGTAGAGCATGTTGTTGGCCTTGCTTAAGGGTAACACCAATACCTCGGTCGGATTTGGTAGCAATGTCTGGGTATGTTGGAGAGGACAATGGGAGCCACCAATCGAAGCTGTGAAGTCAGCATCAGCTTCAACGTACCTGGATCTGGTTTAGTAGTGGGGGGTTGGTGGTGGGGGCAGCGTCGGTACTAGAGCCAAGGGTAGAAGCAGCTTAGAGGATCTTGCTGGTGCAGAAGGGTGGACCCACTGACGGTAGTCCAGGAGAAGGATCTCTCTGCTCCATGGGGCTGGAAGACACACCAGAGGACGTCTGCGGAGAACCAAGCGCCAGAGCGTAACTGCGTGGAACTTTTCAATTTGGCATGGAGTGGCTGAAAGCCCCGGAACCTCCAATTGTGCCATATCCAGCTACGGACCCTGATGACGCCAACTTCATGACAGGGCCCAGGATCGACTTCCCTGCTGAACATGTACTTCGTCAGGTGAAAGGGAATGACGAGTAGGAGCCTAACTGCTTCGACTTTTTGTGCTTACCTGAGAATTTGGAGATCAACGATAATCAGCCTCTAGACTGTCTGAGGTTGAGCCTTGGACCAGTTCAGATGTTGCTTCTTCTTGTGCTTGATGACAAACCTTTGCCTCGCGTTACCTCTGTTTTATCAACAAGAAGTTTCAGCAGGTCTTGGAGTCATGCCTCAACACCACAAGCACACCTGGTGGGGATCCGTCACAGACATCTATTTGCAACAGTCCCTACAGGGCTTAAAACAGGTTGTTTTAAGGAGTCACATCCCTTGAACACTGAAAACATTTTGTTGACAATTACAGGTAAAGGGTCTCTGAGAGATGAGCGGAACCTGAGGATCTGCCTCTGGTGGCGCGGAAAGAAAGGAACTAACAGCCCACAGGAGTTGCACCTATATAGGCCCTGTAAGTCATTTCTGGAGCAGAACAGAGTCAGTGTGGCGCTGCCAAACTCGAACTTTACAGCACACAGGAGTTCTATGGAAATGTTTCTGGATCCAGTCTGACGCCTGGGGAAGATTCAAAAAGTGAAGAATCTGCTGCTAGAAGTTTCCATTAGAAAGGTTTGAATAAAATACCAAGATATGTTCTGATGAACCGCATACCTTCTGAGATGCTTTTTAGAATAAAGATGGATGTGCCAGGCCTTCCAGGAGGGGGGGAATCCTCATGATCAATTACACCTAGATACAGAACCTGCAGCTCACCGGACAGCATTAAGCTGCAGCCCCCTCAACGCTGTCAGATGTAACTCCCTGGCTACTCCAGATGGGAGAACCTGTGACAGAGAAATCAGAAGAGAGAACAATTCAATCCTGCCTACGAGAGCCTGTGGCCACCCTGGCAATTAAAAGAAAGGTGCTTTATCACAATTACAGAGAAAGAAGAAGCAGAGACAGGTGTCTATTGACTCACTGAAGCCAAAAAGCTCATTTTGTACAGTAGACCTGTACAACTGCCAGAGTGCAGCCAATTGTGGAACCTACAAAAAAGATTGCAGATTAATAAGTGGTAAGCAGTGTAATTCTGAAAAATGCAGCAAATGGCACCATCTGCATATGTTGAGCAGTGCAACATGTGTGTTTACCTATGTATGCAGTGATGTAAGTGTGTCTGTGAGCGGTATAATATATGGAGGCCCGTGGGTTCCATATTGGAAACCCAGGGCTTTGGAAAGGCAAGTGGAGGTGGAGGAACCCCAACAAGCAGAATTGTGGATTGCTATATACCTGAGAGCTGGCCTGGACACAATGCAGGAAAGGAGAGCCAAAGTCTCCTATGCACTTCAAAATGACTCTGATTCTGGAAAGCTCCCCGGTCAGGTGGGCTGGGCAAATCTCAAGAAGGTGATGGGGCTGATAAGGTATTCATAAAGAGTAGGGCTGGGGGCCTTTGTAATCTTTTGTCAGGCGTGATCCTTGAGAAACTCTCATGGTCTGTCTTGTGGGGCTATCTGGAGTGAAGTCACTCCTGCTGTGACAGACTGCTTCCTCGGCAAAGGACAGGACAGGGGAGTGAGCACGTCAAAGGCGGCACCCCCTGCAACATAAATGTTAAAGCAGGAGACACTAAATCACATCTGGGTTAGGAATCGGATTATAAAAAGGGGTGCTTCAGTCTCCTAAAGGGGCAGCTGTCAAACAGTCAGCCATGGCTGTTCCTCAATGTGGAGCTCAACAAGACCTCTGCCTTGTGGGACCAGTACAGCAAGCCTTCTGCCTTGTGGGACCAGGACTGGAGATTAAGGTCTGCAAGTCTCCTGGCTGGGCGAGTGGAAACCACCCACGGAAATCAAGAACCCCTGCCCTTACTATCCTACCCCGTCTGTCAGTTCTTTTCTTCTTTTCCTCTACCTTACAAATATCTCAGTTCACGGGCTGTTGAGCGAGTTCGGCGCGAGTGAACTGTTTGTTAGTTTGCATCTTTGATTCTGTAGATTCATTTAATGAAGGCCATAATGCAATACGTTAAGGATTAGCTAGTGGTCTATTTCAAAGGCTTTCTATGTCTGCTGTCAATGTATAATTGCAAATAATAGCACTGTAGACCTTATATGATGCTGTTGGGACGGAAAAGTACTCACCAAGGTAATAGACATGTGCCCGACTGTACGGTTGTCTGGATCCCAAATGCTGCTTTTTTGTTACAGTAGAACACAGATCATGCATGAGCCTGGACATAGGCCTTTCTCACAGATTGCAGACTTGTTGGAACAGGAGTGGCACCCAAAGTGAAGTAGTGTGGCTCACTGGTTAGAGGCGGCAGACCCGAGAGCAGAGGACGGCCCGGGACCAGGGTTCGATTCCCGGCGCGGCAGGTTTCTGGACCAGGGTCAGCGGACTCGATAATTCTCTCGCCTCGGTGCCCACTCTGATCAGCGATCACACTCGGCAACTCTGGGCATTAGCTTACCTCATCTTCACTAACGGCCCCACCAGACCGCCGGGGATGCCTGGTCTCACCCTGGAGATACCCATTAAGGGACCATCTCTCAGGGAAGCCAGGAAGGGTTTCGCAGCGGTCGAAGCGCCTTGGGACCCTACGGGTAAGTATTGCGCTATATAAATGCCTATACATACAAAGCATTGCCCTCATTGTGGTGGAAGGCTACCGCCTTCACCAAGAGGTAAGCAGCACAGGAGTGGTGGTGGCAGCACACCATGAACTGATCAGAAGTGGTGAACAGGACTTTTTTACCCTATGTCACTGGCGTGAAGCCTACAGGCTCACTCACCTTTTTAAAAGTTCCATTGTGGGCTTAACTCACAAGAACATGTAGAGTGCTCCACAGCGCAGGAGTAGTGACTCTGCACTGACTGTATGTGTGCATGGGAAGGGTTCTGTAAAAGGATGGAACAGTACTATGCAGTGCATGTACATGGTATTCCTGAGATGAATATATTACATGAGAGATGTAGGGCTGTGCAGTGCGTGTGCAGTGATTGCATATGCTGGGTGTATGTGTGCCTACGTGAAGTACAAGACATGAAGGGTGAAGAGATGTGCACCATGCTTATAGTGGATGCGTATGTTGTCAGTGCATGAGTTTTGAAATAACACACCCTGCTTAAGATAGAAAAGCTTCAGTACTGAACTGTGCATGCAGAGTTAGTGTGTGTGTGCTGAATGCATGTGTACACGTGAGGGAACAATCCATAGAGGTATTAGTGTTGAACAGAAAGGTGCTATGAATGTGCACTGAGTGAGGGTGCCTGCAAAGGTACATTTCATGGAGGACACTGGTTTCCATTTTGGGAAGCCCAGCTTGTCAGGTGAAGATAGGACGGGAAAGGAATACCCCAGACAGATTTGTGGCTTGCTGCATTCCTAAGAGCTGAGTGGGGACACACTGGAGGGAACAGACTCCCTTTCTACTTCAAAGACTACTCTTTGATTTAGTGATAGAGCACAAGGAAGCGACTTGGACACATCTCAGGAAGGCAGATGGGTCTGATAAGTGAATCAAAGAGTAGGGCTATGGGGTCTGAGATTAACCTTTTGATGCACATATCATTGCGTCTGACATTCAGGTATGAACTCTGGTCACTCCCATGAATTATGTTGTGGACAATCAGCTTCGGAGTCATGCCTGCTGTGACAGCCCTCTTTCATGAAGGAAGTTGAAAAGGAGAAGTGCACACTTCAAAAGAAGCAGAACCCCAACATAACATTACAAAGACCCAGACCATATATTACATTTGGTTTCTTGAAAAGAACTATAAGAAAGAGAGTTTGAGGCCATAAAAATGTGTCATTTTCCAAGCGGCCAGGTGAGCTGTGAGCAGGGATAGCTCTGCAAGACTTCTGCCTCTGACCAGTTATGGGGCCAAAGATCTAATAGTCTCCCTGCTAGGTGAGGGGACATCACCAAGGACACCAAGATCACCTGCCATGGAGCACCATTGCTTGTCTGCCTGCCAAGACCAGTGTGTCCTGTAAAGGAGAGAAGTGCGTTGGAGGAAGCGAGGTCGAATGGGGAGCCCTGCACCAGAATTCCCTGAGTGAGGTGTAAGGTGGTGCACCAACCGGGCTGTTGCCTGTGTGCAATATCGGCTTTGCAACACTCATATGCCAGAAGACGGATTCGTTGTTCTCAGCCCTATGGAGGTGCTGGGCGAGACGCACCAAGCCGCACTGCTGAACCGTGGTGACCCCATATGGTGGGGTCACCAGTGAACAGAGTTTGGGCTGGATGCACATGACCTGTGACTGCAGAGATCAGCGACTCCGTATGCCAGGAAGGGTCTAAGTATGGATGGCGATCACATAAGGAAAGTCTCTGTCTCGATCATAAATACCACTGCAACCCCATACATGCCAGGAGGGGTGCATTGGCACTTTTGAATAAAGATCGAGCTATCGCCCCAGGCAAAAAAAGAATGGCTGGGACTAGCGGGGCGAGACCGCATGCCATGATCTGCTCCTGAGACAAAGTCCCCGAGGTTCGCTGAGACGCCGCAGACAGCATTGCACCCTTGGAGTTTCGGTCGGAAGCTGGAGGATTACATTAGTGTCCCATCTCCGGGGGGAAGAGCAATTTACCTTTTTTGTCCATCGAGTGGGAGCAGCTCACATCATTGGAACTCGACTGGCAGTGCTGCTCAACAGGGAGAGCCTGTGCTGCTGGGTGATGCAGTGTCCATTGTGAGCGACCTGACTTTGCCGTAGAGCATCTGGGTTTGGGAGCACCCAAGGAGGGCACTCGCTGCACTGCTGAACACTGCCATACTGCCAGGGCGGGTAAGACTGAAACTAGGCATTTGGAGTCCCGTGGGAACTTGCTGATACGGTGCTGCAGCACCATAGACACTCCTAAATAAGCTCCTAAAGGTCAGAAGGGAGAGCTCTTGAGTACAGCCTAATTGTCTGCATTCCCTGATGCAGCCACCAGTAAACAGGGAATAACCCTAGACAGGTTACATGAAGGAGGGTGGGACGGATATTTGTCTGTAGACTACTAGATCCCCAACCTCAATGGGGCTTGTGTTGTTGATACTGAATGTCGTTTTCCTTTACAGGTGTAGAATTAGAAATCAAATACTACTTTTTATTATTAAAGCAAGAATTTGGCTGGACATTGATTTATTGTGGGTACTGTTTGCATTTTGAGTTATGAGTCGAGTTCACAGCGGTCCTTTGAAGGATGACTGTGGCAGACCAGATAGTCTACGAGCAAATGTAGGTGGCTCTGATTGGTCAGTGTGGGCTGAAGCCAGCGCAGTACCTTCAGAGGTTCCGGGGCTGCAAGAGGGCGGATAATGTTCCAGTTGAGACTTGGATTCATGGAGTACTGCATGATTGGAATGAGTGGTTGAGAAGGATGGAGACCTAGGACTTTTAGTCCCTTAACTAGTTAATGGTAACAGAATGACTCAAGGAGGAGTGCTTCACTCCACTTAGGAAATACCTGTCTGAGATATAGAGAGGGATCCATAAGAGCTTACAGAGTTGGCTGACAAGTGGTCAGATTATCAAGGTTCTACAATGGAAAAGGGATTTTCGTCAGGAAAGAAAGGGCGCACTGCCAATAGTGAGCGCAACAAGTTTAACAATTTGCGTTAAGGTTGTGGTGCAGTCGGGCGAGGGGATAAGCCCTAACCCCCCAGTGGTGTGTTGGCTAAGCCTAGACACTAAAAAGTCTGAACAGGGTCGTCCGTATCCGGAACACAGAGTTTCAACGCAATGGAACACGCACACGTTCGTTCGCAATACAGTGCCTTATGTAAAGGAGCGATCGGCTCCCAATTCACACCACTATTACAAGAGAAACCTCTCCTTGGAACTCACTAACGCCGCTCTAATTCTAATAATTAGAGCGGGTACAGATTCAGTGCTCCGCTCTATGCCACAGCTCTACCTAGCTTTGGAAACGGCCTGGCGCTTATCTTTCCAACGTGCTCGTTCTGCTGCATTCGCTTCACGGGGAACCCCACTTCTTTGATGTCATTGAAACCCCAACTAAGCAGAATACTCTAGAGCAAACACAGAATGTTGATCACGCCTTCATCGGATCCTTTCCTTCAGCATAACCATACATTCATTCATGTTCCAGGCCCTGCCGGGTCGGAATTATCACCGGCAGAGCGACTTTCCCCCTTATTCTTACGGAGCCCTGAGGAGTCGCGGGAAACATTCCCGCTTGCGACGAAACACGCGTCGGCTGGTTTGCCTAAAAGAACATTAAAACATCATCTTGCTGACGTACCACTGAAAGAATTGTTTGTCTGGTTTATCCCAAGGCTTTGTTGTTCTTTGCAAATGGTTATTGTGTCTACCCTGACACATTGTATTACATTTGTTTGTTGAGTGCAAGGGCACCCTGTTGCGAGCTTATCAGGGTTCACAAGGGGTTAAAACAGCACTATTCTAAGCCAAAGGGGGAGAGAAGAACTCTCCACAGACTGGTTCCAAACCGAAGGGTAAGGGCCAGGGTAATTCCCATGGGGCCCAAGGAGGGACCAAGACAAATGGGAATGGAATGGTATGTCCAGAAGCAGCATCACGAGAAGCAAGGACAAAATAATTCTTTAAAGTCCAAAGTGGTAACTTGCAAAGTGCCATCATTTATGACACTTCGAGAGGGATTGTCAGGTGAAAGATCCTGACCCAGGAGCACCTGTGATCGAAAGCATGTTACACATGTGTGAAGGTACCCTGGAGAGCCCGGCTGTGGTCAACCTAGTAGCTATGGAGATATGGGAGAGGGTTCCAGATGCTATAAAGAACATTCAACCTTATTTCTTTGGAGTTTCTAAAGGAAGTTAGCATAAATGGGAGGGAAGTACCTGTCGTGAGATATACTAGACACTTCCACACTATGGTTGAGAGGAAGTACAGCAAGGTTGAGGAATTGCTCCCTGCTACCAAGATACACATCTGGTAGCTAGTTAAGATGGCATGGAGCATCCACTAGCCAGGGTTCAGACAGAGCTCAATGGCAAGGCAGCAATGGTTGGTGTTAGGGCAAGGGGAGAGCAAAGTGCTGGATGTCTCTTGGGAAACTTGATTGCCCCAGGTTTGTTGCCAGGACTAGAATCCTTTAAAACTTGCACACTGCCAGCTATTTTGACCAAAGCACAGCCTGCATGTCTCTCTCAGGATGAGACTACGATAATTCCTGATCGGCAGGGACCAGAACAAGATATTTTACAGGAAAGGCCAGACTCCGGGCTAGCACACCCGCATAATTAAGATGGGAAGAAAGCTTTTGTGACAGAATGTGTCAAAACGCGGCAGATGGCTCAAGCAGAATTAAGACAGCAGCACAGCCCAAATCTAGACCGGTGAAAAGTTAATCTAAGACACTTAGAAAAATGGACAGAGCCTGGTCTGGTTGATGTGGGTTAAAATATTGTGAGGCTTCAAGAAGACAAGATAGACAAATGTGGAGATAACTTTCAATTATTTTGCAGGGCAAGGAAGGATGGAGATCTGTCTGCAATTGGGCAGAGTATAGGAGTCCACACTGGGCTTCCTAAGAAGAGGGAGAACCAAAGCCTACTTCCATTCTTTAGGAACTAGAGAAGTAGTTAAAGAAAGATTGTATTACTGGGTACAGGCTGGATCTAGGATGGGTTCCCAGTGTCTCTGATATTTAGTGGGGTTAGCATGTGTCTAGTGGGGACTCAGAATGGGAGTGATTTACATACTCTTCGTCAGTGGGTTGAAGGTAATCGCAGGCAAAGGATGATCTGGCTGAAGTAGCAGAGGAATCCTAGGATAGTAGGTCACAGCCTAAATTGCCAAGGCATGCAGTGGAGTCAAAGGACTGCAAGATTTATGATTTTATCCTGGAAAATAGAAAATTGTGACGAGCTGTAGGATGAAGGATAGCAGGGTGAGGCAATGAGTTTCCTAAAAATACAGAAAACGACTTTAGTGTTGTTATCTATTGAATTGATTTTGTCTCAGAAAAGTACAATCTCAATAACTTAATGCCTTTCATTTAGTTTTGCAGCGCTGATAGAAAAAAGGGATTTGACTTGCTATATTGGACTCTCCATTTTTACTCCAGGTGGATGCAGTGTTGCTTGGTTTCTCTAAGGGCCTTAGAAAACCAGTGTGCTGATAGTTCGGTGTGATCTACTTACAATTTTGCAGCGGGTGGAGAACTCCAAGGTCTGTACCAGCCAACCGTTGAGTACAGCTGTACTATCCTTTATATCACATGAAATGGTGGGATGGTTCATCGTAAGAACCTTGATTAACTTATCAGTAAACACTTTGCCCAGGGTCTTCTCAGACAAGAGTAGGGAGATTATTTTTTAGGAGGCAGATTGTGCCTTTATTGAAGGGTAAAAAGTATTGCATAATGTTCCAACCAGGTATGTGCTGTGTACAAACAATTAGGTTTCAGCTCAGTGGTAATAGAACAGAAGGTCAAGAGTGTGGCTTCTGCTGTGTGTGGGGCCAGGTAAGCTTTTAACCAAATCAAGGCTGGCCCAGCCCTTCATAAGAGATCTAGTGCCAATATCAGTGACGAGTCGCCATGATAGTTAAAGTTGGCTAGTGGATAATGAACTCCAAAAAGGGGGCATATGAAATTGGCGCTGTAGGCTGGAGGTATGTAGACCAATAAAAAAATGTGATTAATGTAGGATACAGTGAAAGCCAGATGCATGAGCTTGGGCTCTGTAAAGGAGAAAGTGTTCAATAGATGAATATTAAGGGAGTTTCTAAAACATAACAGCAAGACCCTGCCTTTCTTGTGCAAGTGGACTTGTCTGAGGATGTTATAGTTTGGAGTTAGAACCAAGAGGATGTCAAGGTTAGAATAATCTTTAAACCAAGATTAAGTCAAAATTATTGTAGGACTCTGGTTGTCAAGTATGAAGTCAAGTATGTCGGTTTTATATTCTGCTAGTGAGCTGGTGTTAATTAAGACACAATAAAATGTGATTACGCAGTTTAGTAGGTATGGATGGTCTGTGACAGAAGCCATTGACATCAGTGGAGTGATAGTGAGCAGAACGCTTGAGTCGGTGGGAAACTTTGAGGCAACAATATGGTTGTCTGTGGTAGGGGAGATGTAAGTGCTGTCATATATAATAGGAGTTGAACTTACTTGGCAATGGGAATAGTCCTGTGCCTGTCTGGTGTGCAGACAGGCTTCCCTTTGGCCCTAGTAGATATGGTGTGAGTGAAGTAGGAGGTGGGTAGGAGGCGGGCTTGGCACCAATGTCCTAGACTAAAATTCAACAGAGTGAAAGTAGCTATCTATCAGTCTAGCGCCAGACACCTAGAGGTTTTGGCTATGTTACTGATGTGAATAGACAGTCCAATAAGCCTCTGCTTTTCCAGCATAGTTTGCTCTTATAGATTAGATTTTTCTGCACTACCAGGGTCTGTCTTGCTGGCAGGTAGGCATTACAGAAGATATGTCCTTCCTCCACCTTTCTCTATAACTATACCTCACGAAAATATTTCTTTCTTTCAATAATTGTCTTCCAATTATTTTTGACGATGAGATGGAATTAGACCGGGGGACCTGAGCTATACATATGGTTGAAGGAATTGATTAAGAGGTGGACTGTGAGAGGAAGGTGATTCAGACGTAGGAGGCTACATGGGTGTTCAAGATCCTGCTCTTGCCTTCATGGGATGCAATCTTGGCCTACCTTAGTCTGGATATACAGGGGTTGATATCCCATCTTCTACAATTTGCTTTATCTCCACTCATTATTCAATGAATCTTGTACTTTCTAATCTACCAATATTTCTGTTTTACATTAATTGTGGCTTTGTTAAAAATATATATGATTCAATGTGTTGAATGTGCTACAAAAATGAATTCATAAATATACTCACAATAATTAACAGAATGAAGAAACGTATAACACAGGAGAAAGCATTTTCAGTTTCCTCGTAAAGTGGTCAACTATGTGCAAATTTGTGCTTTGTCAAATGATTAAACAAACAAGAGTATTTAGGACTTGATGCTGTACACACAGAATGATTGAGTTCTTCAGTTTTCATGTCTAACCTACAGCAGTTATCCATTGACCGGATTGCCTTAAAGCTTACACTATATTTGAAACACACAAAGAAAATGCATCATGGTCTCATACCTTGTACACTGCTCCATTGTAGAACGGATGAACTGACCAATCAGAGCTAGGAATTGTTCTGTGTATCTTGAGTGAAACTGCTTCAACAATGTTAGGATACCCAATACCAAAGGGGGCCAGTCAACTGGATCTGCAGGTTTTTTGCATGCCATTCCTAAAGCAGGATAAACAAAGTACCAATCTTTGAAACGTTCAGATTTCAAATACTCGCCCATTTGCATATTCAAAGTTTTAACATTCTGCCATATTGAACAAAAATGACCAATAGATGTTCTACTATGCAGGGCAGTGCTAGACCGACAGTAAACGTTCATGGCATCTCATTATGCAGGAGGATGCAGCAAAGGATGTTCACTCATTACATGGTTGGTACAAGGCTACATGAGATTACCTATACACTGATTAAATATCCTGACTTCCCCTCATCTGCCTAGTAAATGATACATCTGGTGCTTTGAGGATAATGGGATATGATCTATGACTTTACTGACCCCAATACATGAATGTTACCCCTTTGGCCACACTTTTAGGAAACATATTTAAAGTAATTGATTTGAAGGTAAGGACAGACAGCAAGAGACCCTCTTCAAAAGGGGGTAACATGGTGCACTGATAATTGAAAATTCATTTTCACTGATATAATTAAAAGATGAGGACTATCAGATCAGTCTAATCTGTCCAGTTCCATGACTGCTGCTGCACATAGTGTTCATCTCAGGCTTTCTAATACTCAATAACAATCACTCAGTGTCTATGTAAGGCCTTTTTAAGTTATAATAGGGCTTTGAAGCTCAGCATCCATCATTACACTGGAAATAAAGGGAAAACGAGCTGGGGTGTGAGAGTAGTGAGAAGGGAGGAAAAGTCCACTAAAGCTTTTTTTTTTTACCAAACTTAATCATACTGCGATTTGATGCAAAGTAAGTACTAGATTTGAGGGAATGATTTAGTCAAGGAAGAACAACAGAAGAAAGAACCAGAAGTTTTATAGTTTGTAGACAAAAGGGATCAGACAGAACACATGATCGATTTGTAGGTTTGAGCAAGGGGATGAGCTTGGTAGGAACTGGAGTGGTAAAGTCTAAGTGTAAAGCTGACTGAGTGCAGGGTTTTTTTCAGGTGAAGGGGGAGGTTCAAGGAGTACTGTAGCAAGCGGTTCTCTAATAATGATGATCTTGGAAGAGGAGCATGACACAGTATTTTTGCCCAAAAGTGAAAGTGCGAAAGGAGTGTATGATGGGGGATTAACTTGTTGATTGTGCATGCAAAGACAATAAAGGTGGGTTCAAAGTGAGGTGACAAGGTTTTGAAAGTATATGGATTTCACATTAGCCAAGGGTACAGCTAGTGTACTAAGGCCTAGTTTATAATACGTGAGAATTTTAGTAGTGTTATATTTTTGCCATTTATGTTGGAGCACACACACAAACCTTGGTTTTCAGAGAGAAAATATGAGGAAAGCTCAGTAAAGGTACTGGATAGAATATGCACAAGAGATAATGTACATTAAAAGCATGTTTCAGGGCTTTAATGTACTGAGTGAAAGATATGGTGTACTGAAGAGGCTGTGAGGACATTACAAATGTGGTTAAGACTTGAGGGTCGGCCTCTGGAAAATGTTTCCTTTAAGAACATGAGGAGCTACTGATGTGGTGGTGGGAGCGATGTAGATCAGAGCATGTATGAAGGCATGTCAGATGGAACTGGATCAAGGCTAGGAGAGGAAATGGGTCAATTTACTAAATAATGGTATAAGGTCCACAAGTTTTCTTTGGCTACATGTGAACTAAGTATTAATTAGTCAATCATCAGAAAATAGCTGGAAAAACATGTTTTTCTGTATTTGTACATTAAAGTAAGTTTTAGTTAGAGTAGTATGAAGTGAAAGTCGATTCAATTCAAAAAAACTTTATTCAGGCACAATTTCACCTATATAAGTAACATAAATAAATACATCAGTTAAAAGAAACATTTAAAAATAGAAATTAAAGTCAGAAAAGTGGTGGAGAAGTGTGGCTCAATCTTTAGAGCGGCAGACCCTGATGCAGAGGTCTGGCCCGGGAACAAGGTTCAATTCCCGCCTCGGCGGGTCTTGGGCTCAATTTCCTCGGACCTGTTCATTCTCGCCTCGGTGCCTATTCTAATCCTGGGTCCCACTCTGAAACTCTGGGCAATAGTTTGCTTAATCTCCACAACGACCCCAACAGCGCTGGGGTGCCTGGCTTCACCTTGGGGGTGCCCAGGAGTGGACATTTCAAAGGGAAAAGCCAGGAAGGTTTCACAGCAATATGCATTACAGCGCCAGGACACCCCAGTTGGGGTATTAGTGCACTTTACAAGTACAAATTACATTTACATTACATTCAACGGTCCTGGAGCGCAACCGAGGACCACAGCTGGTCTGAAAGGTGTAATGATTGAAGCACTGTGAAATTTGAAAGAGGAGGGGGTGGTTGGTGCTTGGCACTTTTGTTGGTTTGGAGCAATTTGTTGAGAAGGCAGATACCTATTTCTCAACCTACCAGGTAAATGCGTGGTGTGAATGTGTGTGTGTGTGTGTGTCATTGTGTGTTTGTATTTGTGCGTGTGAAAGGTGACATGACCAGTGTGAAATTAAAGTAACAGTGCAATACAATGGGATAAGTATGAGATCATCATTATCATATTAAAAAAACAGTTGTTCAAAGTATAGCTCGTCACATACAAGAAAAAAAGACAATTAAATGTGTGCCACTCTGACAGAGCATGCAGTGTCAGGACGCTACTGCACGCTATTCAACAAGAATCTTCCATTGCTTGAACCTCTAAGAGAGAAATGGGAGAGAGACCTGGGGAGGCTTGAGGATGATGACTGGGCGCAGGTGTGTGGGTACCCTGGTGAGGTTGCTGTAGGGCGGGTTTACGCTTGATCCAGTTAAAAATCCTTAACAAGGCATCCTATACATGGACCCGTCTGTTCCGTAAGGGTGGGGCGACTGACGAATACTGCTTGCAGGGCTGTCAGATGAATAGCATCCTATTGCATACACTTTGGGAATGCTGGAGGATTGGGGCCCGCTGGAATCAGGTGGGTAACAGAATATCAGAGGTCCCGTGCTCGGAGGTACGACTTACACCCCAACTAATTTCACTGGGCATCAGGGATGAACTAACCGTGGAAAGCTAAGCCCTACTTTTTAGTAACCTGGCCCTGATAGTGGCACATCGGTATTTACTGAAATATTGGGGGGCGCAAACCCTGCCTACCATGTAGGAGTAAGAAGAAGGCATGGATTGGTGCATGGAGGTGAATAAATTGATGTACCAAGCAAGAGGATGTGCACGTACATTTGAGAGGGTCTGGTGTCCTGGGATAGGAGCAAGGGAAGAGGGACTGTGAGAAGACAGGTGAGGCGTGTGTCTGATGGGGGGCGAGTCCGGCTTAAGCCACAAGACGAAGTGTGTGTTGGTGGGAAATGCTCTAGCTGTTGCAATATGTCATTCTTCAGTCTGAATTTCCGGAAGATTTATCCAATGACTGTTGTGTGCTTGCTCATCTGCCTTCGGAAGTGGGGGGGATACGTTATATTGTTTTTTTCTCTGCAAAAACTGAATAAAGAGAAGTTAAAAAGAAAAAGACAAAGTTAAAATAGATTGAGTCAACAAGTCTCACCATACCAAGGTTTTTGATGTACTGAAGCTTTGGTAACTGGGCAATCAAAAAAACGAAGATCACAACAGGGAAATACGAAAGCCGTTTTGTAGTGATGTATATCTAAAACACGGAAAAATATAAAAACATGACTGTTGCTAAGAAGAAGAATTTACACACGTGACTGCAAAATATTTTAACATATCATTAATTTTATCTACAGCCATATCATTTTTAAAATACCCAGAGCTTTTGAAATTTAAGCTAACAATATTCGGCTAAACTAAGGATACCCAGAACTGCACCATGGTGTTACTTAGATTGAGAGGAAGTGACATTGCCTAAAGTATAACTGGTGCTGTTCGGATGAGGCACCTTAGTTATAATAACTCTTTTTACTAATGTCAGTACAAACAAGCAATGACAAAGACTTCACGTGTTGCTTCTGTACAGTGCTTGTGTGCAGAGGCATTCAGTACACAGGCAAAGATGCACACAGACCATCCTACCTTAAAAGATTAATTTTCACAATTCCAACAGGAACACAAAACAGCATATAGACATCAAATCAACAATCATAGCCAGCCCAGTAGAGCAGTGGTTCTTAACCTTCTGACTTCTGTGGACCCCTCACTTAATCATTACTGGAACCTGGGGACCCCAAAATACATCATTATTGGAACCGTGGACTTACATTGAATAATTAATGGGAGCCAGGGACCCCAGCCTAAGCATTATTGATTATTTGAACCTCAAAACGAGCCACAAAAAATATAGAAACTGGCATTCATTAAACAAATACACAAATGATTACATATTTTATTTAAATCACAAACATATATAAAAAAAATCAAGATTTATTTTAAATGGGAAACTTGGAGCTTTTCTAAATTCAATTGAGCACTGAGTACTGTGTCTGGGAAGAGCGCTGTGATTCCAATGATGTACACGTAGGAGGCACAGGTTTATGTTAAACATACAGGCACAGGCAATGAGTAGCACAATAAAATAAAGGTGCCAAACACTACATTTTTCCAGGGAAAGTTAGAAATTCTGAAATTAAAGTGAGTCAGTGGTGACAGATATCTTGTCCGCTATTATATAAATGCCATTATATCCTGTGAGATTTATATTTCGGCTGACGGGCTGTCCATCACCGGTGTGTCGGAGAAACCTGTCCCCCAAGATATAAATCAGGCCCTTAGTAAGCCTTCAAAGAACTCTAACCCTGTGTACTGCAGACGATGCAAAAGTTCAAACAGCGAGTATTTAACTCGATGAGTTGAATTACCAACTTGGGTTGTGGATGCTCGCTTCGTGCTCAGAGTGCAGAATCCCACCCTTTGCCTCGGACACTCACTTATGTCTCTGCACAAACCATTTTACAACATGGTGAACTTACTTCGTTCTAAGGATGGGTTTTACGCACTGTACTCCTGCGTCATGATCTGTGTTTGTGTGCTGATTTGGATAACTGGAAAACAACTGGGTTTAGTTGCTTTTGTTTCCTATTATTATAGGTAATGACTTATGAGTTCTAGTCTCATAATCAGGCCTTTTATGCAGGTCTCCTCTTTTATTCGTTGTCTCAGCGGTGATGTGCCAGACATAAGCTTTCTTTTAATTGAATCTGCTTGTGGCAGGACAACAGTGAGGGCTGCATTAGTTAGAGCATATATCAAGAGCCATTGCGAAAAACAGGAGGTAGGTGCAACGTAACTTTAGTGCGAAAGAGGCAGACGCCCTCCGCTTCAGCCAGACCGCAGCACTGTGTACACTTGCAGAGCATGCATTCCCTTGGACATCGTTTCAGCGCCCAGCAGCGGCGTGGCATGGATCAGGGCAATTAAAATACTGTTCAGGGCTGTTTTTCAGTTTTCCACCGTATTCTGGTGCAGAAATAATATGATGCTAAATAGCAAGCAAGTAGTATAAAATGCCTGTGAAGAATTATGCATGTTTTCTTTTTGAATATGGCTTCACTGACAAAGGCTTTTATTTTTAGCAAGGCAAAGTGCATAATATTCAGATTTCCTTTCATGTTAAAAAAAAATTACATTTCTGGAGGAGTAAACATTTTCTCCCCATCTTTTATCATTAATAAAGAGCTGCAAAATGAAAAGAGCACAGTATAACATATTTTTTTTTAAAAGAGCATTAGCCCTGGCTTCGTCAAGCGCTTTTTAAAATTAGTTTTACCCACACTATAAAGCATCCATGTTGCTATACAGCATGGCTACAAAATATTGACAGAGCCAATCGCTCTCATAGGCGAGACGTATTGGCTTCGCCAATGCTTGTTTACTAATGTCATCTTTGATGTACATTTTCTTTTGAATGATGGTGAGATGCTGTGTTAGTATTAAAGGAAAATATTTCTTACACCGTATGCCCGAGTGTAGGGTATTCGGAATGTTAATATAAAAGAGAGCAGGGTCTGTACTGGTGCTCATGCTCTTAACTGAATGCACATTCAACTGACAATGTATATTAATGCCATAATGTTTGTCATATTTAGGCCAATAGTACTCCGATGCTTTAAAGAAGAGTGAAACCAAGGTATCTTTTGAGCATCTGAAAGGACACGCACGTATCTGACTCACTTTTTAGTGACCTGAAAAGGGAAGTAGCAGCCAAAACAGAAACTCCGAGTTACCCGGCCATAACCATCGCCTTAAACCTGCAAACACCGCCCATGAACTACACCCAATAGCAATCATAACCCTGCAGTCTACACAGCTTCACAGAGAATCCAACTGGACCCTTCATAAATAGCCCTCTCAGAACAAGGTACAACTACTCAACAACAGGAAGTGAGTCAGTGGCCCAGAAACATCCCCTAGACGAAGAACAGGTGATAGAAACCCTGTTATGGTCCACTCAACCCAATGTAAACCCTGACTGGATCAGGAATATAACTAACAGGGAGACTGGGATCTCTGACACAGTGAGCAACCACAAAATACAGCTATGATACCCACAACTGGGGGCATTTACATAACAAGACAGCACCTGACATGCTGAGTTTGAATCGACCAAAGGTCGTGCTACATTCTCACCCCTCCATAGGGGTTTCGCACAACACAAGCACAACTCAGCTGATCCTTTCCAACCCAGATCCTACCAAATTAGACAAAGAACAACAAACTCAGACCAAAACACCCAGTCTATCTGTGACCATAAACCCCACTTTTAACAACTCTATGCTGCTAAGAGGAAGGCGGGCTTCCCCCAAAACCGGGGAAGAGACCTTCTCTACACACAAGAAATCACAGGACAGTTCCTCAAACCACCACCAACTCACCTTGAGACCTATGATACAGTAGATTCTGAGCAGACACAGGTTAGCCCTAAATGACTAAGAGGAACATAAGAGGGGCAAAACCTACACAGAGAAGACACCACCGAAATAAAAACGAAGTCAGGTCATTTAAGTTCACTAATATACACACAAAAAAATAAAGTAATTTATCCGCGCCTAACACACAATCTTCCTGTAAACCAAATCAACAAATTGCAACTACTCAGGGAAGGCATAGAATGGGTCAAAAAGGAAAGTCATCACACTTCTACTCACCCTCGAGAAGATATTCACACCCACTACCAAGTGCATTGACTCACCAACTTGCAAAAACGTATCTATGACAGCGGACTCACAACTCCCTCAGCAATGCAAATGCTACTTACCAGTATGCATCTGTTCTTGGCATGTAGGGCTGCTGACATTCATATCTGTGCATAGTCCGCCACCTAGTGTTGGGTCCGGATGATTGCACATTGTTGTCCTGGAAGAGTCTTCGAAGTATCACGAGATAGGTGGCTCCTCCCCTGGACTACAGTGCGCATGGGCATCGCCTCCATCCCCAGATTGTTTTTAGCCATAGGCAGAGATGGAGTGCAGAAGTGAGTGATGACCATGCTATGAGCATATGTTTGTATATGAATACATACTGCAGCTGCTACAGGCGCCGGGGAGGAGGGTGGGCGATATGAATGTCAGCAGCCCTACATGCCAAGAACAGATGCATACTGGTAAGTAGCATTTGCAGTTCGAGGCATGTGGGCTGCTGAATTCATATCTGTGCATAGAATACATAGCAGTCCCTCCATTAGCGGCGGCCGCCCGTGCCAGCTGCAGCAGTCTGAAAAAGCGTTTTTAGAACAGCCTGACCAACAGCTGCCTGTTGTTTTGAATGCACGTCTACACAGTAGTGCTTGGTGAAAGTATGAGTGGTAGACCATGTGGCTGCTCTACAGATGTCTTCTAAGGGAATGTTACCTAAGAACGCCATAGAGGCCCCCAACTTTCTAGTGGAGTGGGCCCTCGGTGGTATAGTGAGAGTGCGCTTTGCTTTAGCGTAGCAGATCTGAATGCACTTTACTATCCATCTGGCTATTCCTGCTTTGGAGATTGCGTTTCCCTTGTGTTGAGTGGCAAAAGCAACAAAAAGTTGTTTGGTTTTGCGGAAATCTTTTGTCCTGTCCACATAATACATCAAGGCCCTTTTTACATCAAGAGTATGGAGCATCCGCTCCGCCAGCGTCTCTGGGTTTTGGAAGAACACTGGCAATTCAATAGTTTGGTTCATGTGGAACTGTGAGACCACTTTGGGCAAGAATTTAGGGTTAGTGCGGAGCACCACCCTGTTGGCATGGACCTGGAAGAAAGGTTCTTGGATGGTGAGCGCCTGCAGTTCGCTAACCCTCCGTAGCGATGTGATTGCTACTAAGAAAGCCACCTTCCAGGTCAGAAACTGCAGTTCGCAAGAGTGTAGTGGCTCAAAGGGGGGACCCATCAGCCTTGTAAGAACCACATTGAGGTTCCATTCCGGTGCTGGTGGAGTCCTTGGTGGAATGACTCTCTTGAGTCCTTCCAGAAAAGCCTTGATAGCAGGGACCTTAAAGAGTGACAGGTGTTGCCTATTTTGGAGGTATGCTGCCATAGCCGACAGGTGAATGCGGATGGAAGAGTAAGCTAGATTACACCGATACAGGTGAAATAGGTAACATATGATGTTTTGAATGGAAGCGTCTAGCGGGTCAATGCTGTGCTCCACGCAGTAGACGACAAACCTCTTCCATTTAGCCGCATAACAAGCTCTAGTAGTGGGCTTTCTCGCTTCCCGAATGATGTCCATGCAATCGGGAGGAAGATTAAGGTAGCCAAACTCTAGGACTTCAGGAGCCAGATCGCCAGGTTGAGCTGTTGCGGATCTGGGTGCTGAATGTCGCCATGGCTCTGCGTCAGAAGGCTGGGAGTGAGATGGAGCCTTTGATGCGGTACCACGGAGAGTTCCAGAAACGTGGTGTACCATGGTTGGCGAGCCCACGTAGGAGCAACCAGGATGAGAGTCATCGAGTGCTGCCTGAGCTTGCGTGCCACCAGCGGTATCAGAGGTGCTGGGGGAAAAGCGTACGCAAATCTGCCTGACCAGTTCATCCACATCGCATTGCCCTGTGATTGGGGGTGTGGGAATCTGGCGGCGAAGCTTTGGCATTTTGCGTTCTCCTTTGTGGCGAACAGGTCGATCTCTGGATGACCCCACCTTTGGAAGTACGGTTGGAGTACTGATGGATGTAACTCCCACTCGTGCATCTGATGGCTGTGTCTGCTGAGCAGATCCGCCATTTGGTTGTCTTCGCCTGGGAGATGTTCCGCCATGAGGAAGATGTTCCTCTGAATGGCCCACTTCCACATGCTCTGAGCCAGATGAGACAGCTGTGGAGAGTGTGTACCTCCCTGCTTCTGGATGTAGTACATGGCCGTCATGTTGTCCGTCCGGATCAACACGACCTTGTTGCACAGATGTACTTTGAACGCCTTTAAGGCCATGAAGATTGCCATCAATTCCAACACGTTGATGTGCATCTTCCTTTGCTGAAGTGTCCATAGTCCCTGCACTGTGTAATGGAGTACATGAGCTCCCCATCCCTGGAGAGAGGCGTCCGTTGTCAGGATGATCTGTGGGACAGGCTCTTGGAATGGTCGGCCCTTGCAAAGGTTTTGTGGCTTCCACCAATGCAGAGAGTTGTGCGCCCGACCGCTCACCAACACTAGGTCTGTCAGTTGCCCATGAGCCTGAGTCCACTGACGTGCCAGGCACTCCTGAAGCGGACGCATATGTAGTCTCGCGTGCGGGACAATGGAGATGCAGGAGGCCATCATGCCTATCAACTGCATGAACACCCTCGCTGGAAGCGAGGTCTGGGGTCTGAATCGTTGGATCAGCGCCTGGATGCCGGCGATTCTCACTGAACTCGGCTGCGCAGTGGCCGCCAGAGTGTTGATCGTCGCGCCCAGATACTGACGCACGTGGGCGGGCTGGAGATGGGACTTGGGGTAGTTCAGAGAGAATCCCAGATCGTGCAGGAGGTGAATGGTGCGTGACACGTGGTCTACGCACTGCTGTTCCGTCTTTGCCTGAATAAGCCAGTCGTCGAGGTATGGAAAGACATGGACGTGCTGGCGACGGAGATGCGCTGCTACAGTCGCTAGGCACTTGGTGAAAACTCTTGGTGCCGTGGTGACCCCGAACGGCAGGACCCTGAACTGGTAATGCTGGTCTAAGATCTTGAATCTGAGATACTTCCTGTGTGAAGGATGCAGGGGAATGTGAAAATAGGCATCCTTCAGATCCAGCGTCGCTAGGAAGTCCCCCTGTTGAAGTAGGGGAAGCACCTGCTGCAACGTGAGCATATGGAAGTGCTCTGAGTTGATGTACCAGTTCAGGGGCCTGAGGTCCAGGATCGGCCTGAGGGAGCCGTCCTTTTTGGGAATGAGAAAATACAGGGAGTAAACCCCTGTTCCCTGTTCTTGCAATGGAACGAGCTCTATCGCCCCTTTTTGCAGCATGATTAGTACTTCTTGCTGCAACAAGGTCAAGTGCTCGTCGGACATAGCACGGCCTCTTGGCGGTATGTCCGGTGGAATGGACGTAAGTTCTAGACAGTACCCGTACTGAATAAGAGACCTCACCCACCTGTCCGTGGTGATGGACCTCCACGCCGGCAGGAACTGCTGTAGTCTCCCCCCGACAGGTGTTGTGTGATCGGGGGGAAGTGACAAGACGTCACTGCTTGTTGGAGGCGGTGGACCTGGAGGCATTGTTTCCACGTCCTCTGCCCTTGATATTATTGCCTCTGTAGCCACCCCTGCCCTTGTTGTTGTTATACGAGGACTGGGTGTTACCCTTGTAGTATTGCGTGGTTTGGGGTGCCTGGCCTCTTGAGGTGCCTCTTGAATTGGAGCGGCGAAAAGAACCACCCCGAAACTGCTGACTTTGTAAAGCCCCCATAGACTTGGCAGTTTCGGTATCTTTTTTCATTTTTTCTAGGGAGGCATCTACTTCAGGGCCGAACAGATGGTCAGGATTCACCGTCTGACCCAGTAATGTGGTTTGTATGTCGGGCTTGAACCCAGAAATTCGAAGCCAGGCATGGCGTCTGAGTAACACGCTTGTATTGATAGCCCTGGAGGCAGTGTCTGCTACATCTAGGGCACATTTGATGGATGCATTAGTAATGAGTTTACCCTCCTGAATAAGCATCTCCCCCGCCTCCTTGTATTGGTCAGGCAAGTGTTGTAGGATGGCCTCTAATGTGTCGTAATGGGCCCTATCATAACGTGCAAGCAGGGCTTGGGTGTTAGAGATCCTCCAAATGTTTGCTGCCTGTGCAGCAATGCGTTTACCCGATGCCTCAAAGATCTTTGACTCTTTGTCTGGGGGAGGAGCATCACCAGTAGTCTGCGAATTCGCCCTCTTTCGAGCGTTGGACACCACCAGGGAGTCCAATGGCAAATGTCCCTTAATATACGTGGGATCCGTGGGCGCCGCCTTATACTTCCTGTCGATGCGAGGATTGACCACCCGCGCCCGGGTGGGCTCCTTAAATACCTCCTGTGCATGCTTCAGCACCCCTTGGAGCATAGGTAGCGTCTTGACTTGCTTTTCGGCTACCGAGAAGGTGTCGACCAAGAAGTCCGCATCCACCGGGTCCGAGTGCAGTTCGACGTCATGGTTCGCTGCAGCTCTTTCTATTAATGCATTAAACGCCGCCGAGTCCTCCGTCGGGGACGTCTTAGTGGCGAAAAGTTGAGTGTCCTGACCCGACTGCAGGTCGTCCGTGTCGCCTCCTGCTGTCCAGGGCACTTGCTCCTCGTCCTGATCCGAGTACGCAGGATATGTGTACTCGTCGTATTCCTCCTCCACCTCAGGCACTGGGGAATGGGCCGGCGAGCGTTCCATGGCTTGTGGGGACAGAGGTTCCGTCAGAGCCGAAGGGTCCACAGAGTACTTTTTGTTTTTTAATGGAATCCGAAAGGGTTCCAATGGCGGCTCCGAGGTAATCTTTCTCTTGAGGAGCGACAATTTTCCGGTGTTGGCGTCGATTGTCACCTCTCGACGTTCCTCCACCGCGAGCGGTTGGAGCCGAAGCTTCGATACCACCAAGGCAGCTTTCGGCGTCAATGCTTGTTGAGAATGCCCGCTCTGCTTAGGCGCGAAGGCCTTCGGCGCCGACTTGGGAGGAAGGGTAAAACGGATGGGCGTTTGTCCCTTGGCAGGCTTCGGCGTGGGCCTTGGCACGCCAGCGTCCTGGCTGGGAACCACAGTGGACTGTTGGATCCGCTTCAAGGATTCTCCCACCTTCTTAGTAAGGGATGCCGAGGGCTGAACTGTCTCGAGCGTCTCTTCGTCTCCGAGAGCCCGGTCGTCGGCAGGCCTCTTCTTCGGTGCCGACGCCTCTTGGCCCGCCGCACCGTCGGCGTGACGCTTCTTCGAAGCCGTCTTCGGGTCCGCGACCCCTCTCGGTGCCGACACAGCCGCGTCGGAAGTCTTCACCTTCGGCGCCGACCCCGAGGACTTCGGGTCGGCCATTTTGGCGCGGCTTTTGTGGTCGGCCATCTTGGCGTGGCTCTTCGAGTCGGCCATTTTGGGTTTCGTGGAAGTTGACGCCTCCAGAACCTTCTTTACCAACGCCAGTTTCGGTTTCGGTTTCGCATCCGAGGGTGCGTGACCGGCTGGCTTCACTTTCGGTTTCTTGCCAGAAATGTCCGTGACCGGGCCCGGGGGCGGGGACGTAGGACCTGTAGTAAGATCTCGGGTAAGGCCCGAAGGCGATCCCTCGACCTGGGCCGTATGACGGGGGGAAACCCCGGAGTCCGTTTGGGGATGCTCTTCCTCTGAGCTATCTCCCATGGCGGCACAAATCAGTTCGTCGTCCCCTACCTCACCGGAGACTTCGTCGCCGGCCTCCTCGTCCGCGTCGTAGGCTTCTTCTTCGGACGCGGGGCCAGAGTCCGACTCTTGCACGCCGGCTTCCTCCTCAATCGACTCCTGAAAGACGTCATCAGGTGTGGGTGCCGAAGCCGACAACTGTGCCTGGAGTCGATTAGCCCGGCGAATCTTCAAAGTTTTTTTACTCCTAAACTTTGAACAAGCCATGCAGGTGTCTTCACGGTGATCCGGCGACAAGCATGTGTTGCACACAGGGTGCACGTCGAGGTGCGAGTATTTCGAGTGACATAGCGGACACTTCTTGAATGGAGTCCGCTCCATCGCAAATGAGTTAGTGTAGGCCCGTCCGCGTGGAAGCACGTGGAAGGGCAGTAGGAGATTGGAGCTGAGAGTCAGTAAGAAAACCCGAACGCAACTATACCGACGCCCAGCCTAAAGACCTTTTGGTCTCAAGTAAAATCGAACAACTATCGGTTCCGAAGGAGGGAACCGAAAACACATCCGAACCCTATGGCGGAAAAAAACAATCTGGGGATGGAGGCGATGCCCATGCGCACTGTAGTCCAGGGGAGGAGCCACCTATCTCGTGATACTTCGAAGACTCTTCCAGGACAACAATGTGCAATCATCCGGACCCAACACTAGGTGGCGGACTATGCACAGATATGAATTCAGCAGCCCACATGCCTCGAACACAAGCTTCACCGGAAGAGAAAAACTAACAATTACCTCTGAGAAAAAGTTAGCATCCTGCTAACACAATTTCAAGATGCACAGAAAACCTTACTTGAAACACATACAACATCCAGATTGTCAAGATATGTAATAACAGAAACTGAAGATACAACCCTTTACAAGTCAATCTGATACCAATTGCAACAAACATAATACCCACCACAGTAACTCACAATACAATGACAAACCTTAAATGCATGCTGCACAATTGCAGATCAGCTGCAAAACATGCAACTGATATAACAGATGTGATCTTAGCGCATGATCTACACATTCTCTAACTAACCAAAACCTGGCTAAACCCAACAGCAGCTCCAATACTGGACCTTCTCATTCCCTCGGATTTTGCCATCTTACGTCTAGACCGCACATTGAAGCAGGGGGAGTGCTAGCTATAATTCAAAGAAACTCCCAAATCTTAAACTCACTTTCGCTAGAAGACACATCATTGTTTGAACTCATGGGGGCTGAAATTAAGCTTGAAAAGAAACTGCTAGCGAAGACACTCCTTTTATACAATCAACATGGTGACAACACATACTTCCTGGACCAACTTATGGAAACAATCACAATCAATTCTACTTCAATATCGAATACAATATTATTAGAAGACTTCAATCTGCATTGGAACAATGACAAAGACCCCACAGTGGCTGCATTCAGCAGCCTGCTTCGAGACCACAAAATGATTAACGCATGTAAGGGACCAACTCATAACAAAGGTGCTACACTTTTCTTCAACATTGCTAAACTGAGAGCAGAGAACATGCTAGACATCACCCCCACAGTTTGGGCAGACCACCATCAAATTCTTTTTAAAATATACGAACAAGAAAGATGGTGAGACAACTTTTGAGAGAGGAGCTATGTCACCAACTAAGATGGCCGCTTAGGCGCCCGGCTCCGCCGACCTCCGTTTCCAGCCGGATGATCCTGCAACTTATCCTGAAATCAGGCCCGACCTCCAGGGAGATGAAGCCTTGCTGAATCGATTGGTTCAATCCCCAGACTTTTGTCGCCAGAATTGACGGAGTTATGTGGTCTCTGGATCCTGGCCTAACGCAGCTTGTACGAGTTTGAAGCCAGCCGGGACGTAGTTGAACAACATCGGCCGTGTGACTACGACAGGGTCCGGTCTCAGCAGTGGAAGTCTCCAGATCTGATTTTGATGGCGATCGACGTGGTTTTCTTGATGTCGTCAAACAATGGACCTGAGCGTCTGTGGAGGTTCTGGGACTCGTGGCCCGGGGACCCGGTTAGACATCGCCGGGGTGGGCCCCTCGTCTGCTGTTCAGAGCCTCTTTGTCTACAGGACGCCCTCTGTTGTGACCCGCTCCGCTCCGTCATGGCCCCCCCAGGAGGACCGGGTTCCTCGGGGCTTACCACTATGCTTGTGATCGGAGGAGCGGAGGCGGATCTGACGAGTAAAGAGCCGACACTGCGGACCGTGCTGGCCGCCGTCATGGAGCTACAGGCGCATATTGAATCTCGACTCGATAATATGCTTGCCGATGGGCCTGACGTGGACTGCTTGAGACCGGGCTCTGATGTTTCACTACGTCTACCAATATCGACGCTTCCCGTGGGGTCTGGGAGGGCCAATGATGACCGCCCAGGGCAAAATGATCTGGTGCAGCCCTTGAGTTGTGTACCGACAGAGTAGCGAACTTGGTTTCCCGGAGAGTTGGTCGCACCTATCATTGTTGTCTCCTGGGGTGGTTCCGCTTGGCCTCTTTATCCTGGAGCTTCCCGTCGGAGCCGACTGGATTGCCACAACATCGCTGCCTTCCCCGTTTGCTTTGCCGCTTCCGCGGAGGGAACATCACTTAGACAGGGTGCCGATGATAAAGGGCCTATTGATGATCGAGGCGGTTATTGACTTTGTTTTTCGGGCTCTCTGTGGACTATCCTCTTCGATACTCCTCTCGTGTCCTGGATCTGCAATGACTGCGGTGCTGCTGCCGGATGGTGTTCGTGTGCAAGATCGGAAGGGCCAAGGATGCGACTGCTTTGATGGGTTTGACTTTGGGGCCTTGGACGACATGGGACTTGGATCTGGTGTTAGAGTGAGGTCGGGCGGGGTTTAGTAATTCCCCAGTATTTTCACTGTCATATCTCCTGTTATTACTTGTGCTATTCGTAGGGGTGGTTGGTGTCCGGCTGGGGAGAAGGAGACCGGGTGCTTATACGCTTCTCCTCCTCCACTTCTTCCTACCTTTAGGGTTTTAGTTATTTGGGGCGACAGGCACGCTGCTAGGGGGTAGGCCTTAGCCAACTGTAGGGGTGCAGGGTGGGGGGCTGGAGGGGGGGGGTTTGTTTTGCCTTTATTTTGTTTCTATGGCCTTTTTCTTCCTTTCCCTTTCTCCCCAGTTAATATAAAATAAAACCTTTGTCTCATTCTGTGAATTAATCCTGCGTTTGATACGAACTTCATCCTGAATCGCTGCCGGGCCTCAGGTTTGTCGGCTGAAGAGCTGTGACATACCGTAGTATACTTGCTCCTATTTTTGATTAGCGGCCAGCCCCTGTGGTTGTAGGCCCTTGCCTGGAAAGTTATTGAAATGAACAATAAAGGTTTTCAAAAAAAAAAAAAAAAAAAAAAAGATTGTGAGAGATTACAGTCGCGTACACAGAACAGAACTGATGGAGCTGTGCCAAACCTCCCTGGCACCTCGGACTGACCAACCATTGGTTCAAGAACTGACGCATCTCTACAAAAGCAGTATGAAAGACATAGTTCAGAAGGCTTCTCTATTACATCTAAAAAGAAAAAACCTTAGGTACTGTGGTTCAACCAAACCATAAACAATGAAAGAAGACAACTAAGACATCTAGAATGACTTTGGAGGAAGGACCCAAACATAACCAATCACGAACAGCTGAGAAAAGGCTATTTCGAATGCCAAAACAATAGCGATCTGATAACAACTGGAAAGAGCAAAGAATAGGCCCAGAATAGTCCTTAAATTATTAAAACCACAATCAGGAAAACTGCAGAGCCCACAATTGCAAACAACTCAACTTACATCTGCAGCACCTTCTCAACTTTCTTTAAAGACAAACATTGAAACCGTTAACTCTATTGCCAGACAAGCTCATGCCCCACTCCCGCAGCGCACAGTAACAGCACTGAACATCATACCCCTACCGTCTCAAGGAAAAACAGGGTTTTCTGGAACAGCTGTAGATCTCCATCTGTGGAGGAAATCCAGAAAAGCATTCAGTTTATAAAACCTACCACACACTTCAACTATCCCATTCCCTCCTACCTACTGAAATAGATCAACCAATCTGTCACTCCCCTATGGACGATAACTGTGAATGCATCTCTCCAAAAAGGATCCCTCTCGGAATGCCTAAAGATGGGCCAAGCCCTCTACTAAAAGAAACGGGCATGACCAAAAGGACGTAAACAACTTCCGACCTGTATTCAATCAGCCTTTCCTGGAGAAATTAGTATAAAATACGCACACAATCAACTATGTGAACACATCAAGAACTTTGACCTATTAGAAAAACACCAATCCGGTTTCAAGCATGAACACAATACTGAAGTTGGCATTCTAAAGATCCTAGATGATATGACTTGACCTTAACAAATCCTGTCTACTAATACATCTGGATTTATCAACGGCATCTAGCACAGTCAGTCACAAAAGCCTCAGAGAAAGGCTTAAATTCAAAATGGGCCTATCAGAAGCTGTCCTTAACTAGTTCACCTCATTCTTACAGATCTGACGTCAAGAAGTCAAAATCAGCCACACCCTTTCTGATGTAGCAGACAGACAGGGGGATTGGGCAAGGATCTACAATATTACCAACGCTCTTCCATCTATACATGGAACCATCCAACGAAATCCTTATATAAAAAATCTTGTATCACATGTATGCTGATGATACTCAGTTCTACCTCACACTCTCCTCTCAAGAGGATATCCAGAGAATGGATTAGCCCCTGAGGAAAACACAGGACTCGCTAGCACACAACCATCTAAAACTAAATCAGCAGAAAATCGAATACATTATTTTCTTCCTACCCTTTAGATCCCAACAACCTCAACTGTGGTCACATAACCTCAATTCACTAAAATGCACCCCAATCATCTGCAACTCTGTAAAATCATTAAGCATCACACTAGACTCAAATCTAAACATGCAAGCTCACATACAAGCAGAAACCAGAAGCGCTAACCTACATCTGCCCCTCCTAAGAAAACTAAAAGCTTTGACACCTCTAGACGACCTAAAAACAGCTATTCAATCTCTAGTGCACTCAAGACTGGGCTATGGTAATGCCATACTCCTAGGTCTACCGAAAGCCAAACTAGTTCCAATAAAACCGACAATAAATGCAGTAGCAATACGTTTTACAGGAGGCACACATTAATATAATTGCACTTCCCCATCACTTGGAGCCTTCAACTGGCTCCCAGTTGAAGCTAGGATACAACTGAAGGTTGCCTGCTTAACACACCAGGCTCTACCCAATTCCAGTCAAAAACGCATGGAAAATAGGATGAAGCTATCAGGAGGTGCAAGAGATCCTAGAAATGCTAAATCCCTCATACTTGCACCAGTCAGATTAAAAACTTTCGCTGGATCTGCTTCAAAAATATGGCACTCCCTACTGCCCTCAACGAGAAATATTATCCCATTCAGGCCATTCAAGAAGGAAGTCAAAGCCTTACTTCTAGAAAAACGTGTCATAAGAGAACTTTTTAAAAACTGTCAATCACCCTATTTTATATTGTATCACACTATTTTTGTACCTTGCTCTTGGACTTCTGTACAGCGATGCCATGCTGGTCATGTACGCGCTTTATAAAACATTATACAAATAAATAAACAACAGTGCTTTATTACCAGGTCTCCTTGCTTGAAAGATTGGGCCAGATGCAGCATTAGGAAGCATCAAGGCTGAGGCACAACATGAAAGACAGATGCCATGCAGATAAGATGCATTATCGCTAACCCTATTTCACATGTTAAGTCACACTTAAGAATGATAGTATTAAGAGGATTCAAGGCCTCAAATCCAAATTTGGGAAAAAACACAGCTCTTAAGATATTTCAGTGAAGCTAAATAATATGTTTCAAAGTGGCTCGCCTGATGATTCTCGTAGGAGGTAGTATCAGTTTTGTAGAATTCACTACCAGTGAGGTCTGTAAGTTTACGGTACATTTCCTGGCCTCTCTGGTAATCAGTACCTTGATAGCTAGGGAAAGTAATAATTTCAAGGTCCCAGCTTGGTTTCACAGGATATTTCAAAAGAAAACCTGGAGGAACAAAGGGTCTGATCCTAAAGGAATTTTGGTGTACATAATCTAGCACTTCTGTAGTACTCTTTTACGTACTTGTGCATTTAGGAATCAGCTCAAAAACATAACAAATTGGAATATTGGGATGGCTGAGCAAGATGGCCGGCATTTAGGGAAGCTCCTGTAACCCACAGTTATCATCTCAGTAAATCTGACAAGTAATCCGTGTGTGATACCATGAAAAGCGGAGTCGCCTTTGTTGCACACCCCACTGGGATTGCTGGGCCTCAGCGGGAGGTCCGAAGATGCCAGCACCTAGAGAAATGTGATGAGGCCTATGTGCGGGGTAAGGCCGGGAGATGGAGTGATTTGAGCCCCAGCACAGAGTACACCGGGGTTGGAAGCAAGGACGTGCCTACGACTTCCTGTGAGAAGTGATATCGGTACAGCAGCGGGCAACCAGGTCAAGACCCTGGTGACTAGCCGACGGTTCCAGGTCTACTTGAAAGGGGCTCCTGTGCAGTGGAGCAGTACCCCTCCCCCCCGTCCAGAGTCTCTGAAAGTGCAGCTGCCTGCAAGAGAGAGCCAAAATCTGCAACATCCATGCCCATCTCCCTCACGAGAGGTTGGAAGAGACAGAGGAGCCCTTGGGGCAAGGGTGAAGGCACATTAGGAAAGTTGGCAGTACTATTGCTCGCCCTCAGCCACAAGACCCCAGCCAACAGCAGGAACCTGGCCCATGAGAAGCTCCGGGCCCTGGTGACTGACCCAGCGGGTGCGCTTCAAAATACGGCACTTTCCAGGCCAGCCTGAACCCCCAACAATCCACATTAGGGGGAGAGGTGGTAAAGCCCCCTCATCCAAACATGGGGGCTTGTCATACCTGTGGGGTGGCCTGGTGAGAACTGGACACACCGGATCCCGAGAGAGGATACTCGACCAACTAGCCCAACCAGTAAGAAATTGATAGGCCGCGTGGAATTGCAAATGCTACTTACCAGTATGCATCTGTTCTTGGCATGTAGGGCTGCTGACATTCATATCTGTGCATAGATCGCCGCCTAGTGTTGGGTCCGGATGATTGCACATTGTTGTCCTGGAAGAGTCTTCGAAGTATCACGAGATAGGTGGCTCCTCCCCTGGACTACAGTGCGCATGGGCATCGCCTCCATCCCCAGATTGTGTTTAGCCATTGGCAGAGATGGAGTGAAGTATGTGAGCGATGACCATGCTATGAGCATATATATGTATGAGTACTGCAGCTGCTACAGGCGCCGGGGAGGAGGGTGGGCGATATGAATGTCAGCAGCCCTACATGCCAAGAACAGATGCATACTGGTAAGTAGCATTTGCAGTTCGAGGCATGTGGGCTGCTGAATTCATATCTGTGCATAGAATACATAGAAGTCCCTCCATTAGCGGCGGCCGCCCGTGCCAGCTGCAGCAGTCTGAAAAAGTGTTTTGAGAACAGCCTGACCAACAGCTGCCTGCTGTTTGGAGTGCACGTCTACACAGTAATGTTTAGTGAAAGTATGTGTGGTAGACCATGTGGCTGCTCTACAAATATCTTCTAAGGGAATGTTACCTAGGAAAGCCATAGAGGCCCCCAACTTCCTGGTGGAGTGGGCTCTTGGTGGGATAGTGAGAGTGCGTTTAGCTTTAGCGTAACAGATTTGAATGCATTTCACAATCCACCTAGCGATCCCAGCTTTGGAGATAGCGTTTCCCTTGTGGTGTGAGGCAAAAGCAACGAAAAGCTGCTTGGTTTTGCGAAAATCTTTTGTCCTGTCCACATAGTACATCAAGGCTCTTTTAACGTCAAGGGTGTGGAGCATTCGCTCCGCCAGCGTCTCTGGGTTTTGGAAAAACACTGGCAACTCAATTGTCTGGTTCATATGGAATTGAGACACAACCTTGGGTAAGAATTTAGGGTTAGTGCGGAGCACAACCCTGTTAGCATGCACTTGGAAGAAAGGTTCCTGGATGGTGAGCGCCTGCAACTCGCTAACCCTCCGTAGCGATGTAATTGCTACTAAGAAAGCAACCTTCCAAGTCAGAAATTGAAGCTTACAAGAGTGCAGTGGCTCGAAGGGAGGACCCATCAGTCTTGTAAGAACCACATTGAGGTTCCATTCCGGAGCTGGTGGGGTCCTTGGCGGAATGACTCTCTTGAGTCCTTCCAGAAAAGCCTTGATAGCAGGGACCTTAAAAAGTGACAGGTGTTGTCTGTTCTGGAGGTATGCTGCCATAGCAGACAGGTGAATGCGGATGGAAGAGTAAGCCAAATTGCATTGATAGAGGTGGAACAGATAACAAATGATGTTCTGAATTGAAGCATCTAGCGGGTCAATATTGTGGTTTACACAGTAAATGACAAATCTCTTCCATTTAGCCGCATAACAAGCTCTAGTAGTGGGCTTCCTTGCCTCCCGAATGATGTTCATGCAATCGGGAGGAAGATTGAGGTAGCCAAACTCTAGGACTTCAGGAGCCAGATCGCCAGGTTGAGCTGTTGCGGATCTGGGTGCTGAATGTCGCCATGGCTCTGCGTCAGAAGGCTGGGAGTGAGATGAAGCCTTTGATGCGGTACCACGGAGAGTTCCAGAAACGTGGTGTACCACGGCTGGCGAGCCCACGTTGGAGCAACCAGGATGAGAGTCATCGAGTGCTGCCTGAGCCTGCGTGCCACCAGCGGTATCAGAGGTGCTGGGGGAAAAGCGTACGCAAATCTGCCTGACCAGTTCATCCACATCGCATTGCCCTGTGATTGCGGGTGTGGGAACCTGGCGGCAAAGCTTTGGCATTTTGCGTTCTCCTTTGTGGCGAACAGGTCTATCTCTGGATGACCCCACCTTTGGAAGTACGGTTGGAGTACTGATGGATGTATCTCCCACTAGTGCATTTGATGACTGTGCCTGCTGAGCAGGTCCGCCATCTGGTTGTCTTTGCCCGGGAGATGCTCCGCCATGAGGAAGATGTTCCTCTGAATGGCCCACTTCCACATGCTCTGAGCCAGATGAGACAGCTGCGGAGAGATGTGCCTCCCTGCTTCTGAATGTAGTACATGGCTGTCATGTTGTCCGTCCGGATCAACACGACCTTGTTGCACAGATGTACTTTGAACGCCTTTAAGGCCATGAAGATTGCCATCAGTTCCAACACATTGATGTGCATCTTCCTTTGCTGTAGTGTCCATAGTCCCTGCACCGTGTACTGGAGTACATGCGCTCCCCATCCCTGGAGAGAAGCGTCCGTCGTCAGGATAATCTGCGGCACAGGCTCCTGGAACGGTCGGCCCTTGCAAAGGTTTTGTGGATTCCACCAATGCAGAGAGTTGTATGCCCGACCGCTCACCAACACTAGGTCTGTCAGTTGCCCATGAGCCTGAGTCCACTGACGTGCCAGGCACTCCTGAAGCGGACGCATACGTAGTCTCGCTTGCGGGACAATGGAGATGCAGGAGGCCATCATGCCTATCAACTGCATGAACACCTTCGCTGGAAGCGAGTGTTGAGGTCTGAATCGTTGGATCAGCATTTGGATACTGGCGATTCTCACTGAATTCGGCTGCGCAGTGGCTGCCAGAGTGTTTATTGTCGCGCCCAGATACTGTCGTACATGGGCGGGCTGGAGATGGGATTTCGGGTAGTTCAGAGAGAATCCCAGATCGTGCAGGAGATGAATGGTGCGGGACACGTGGTCGGCGCACTGTTGTTCTGTTTTTGCTTGAATGAGCCAGTCGTCCAGGTAAGGGTAGACGTGGACGTTCTGGCGTCGCAGATGAGCCGCCACAGTCGCCAGGCACTTCGTAAAGACCCTTGGCGCTGTGGTGACCCCGAACGGCAGAACCCTGAACTGGTAGTGCTGGTCTTGTATCGTGAATCTGAGATACTTTCTGAGGGAAGGATGCAGGGGGATATGAAAGTATGCATCTTTTAGATCCAACGTGGCCAGGAAGTCCCCCTGTTGAAGCAGAGGGAGTACCTGCTGCAACGTGAGCATATGGAAATGCTCCGAGAGAATGTACCAGTTGAGGGGCCTGAGGTCCAGAATGGGCCGCAGGGAACCGTCCTTTTTGTGGATTAGAAAGTACAGAGAGTAAACCCCTGTACCCCTTTCCTGCAGTGGGACGAGCTCTATTGCTCCTTTTTGCAGCATGACCTGAACCTCCTGCTGCAACAAGAGCAAGTGCTCGCCGGACATAGGACGGTTTCTTGGGGGTATGTTCGGTGGAGTGGATGTAAGTTCCAGACAGTAACCGTACTGGATAAGAGACTTGACCCACCTGTCCGTGGTGATGGATTTCCACGCGGGCAGGAACTGCTGGAGTCTCCCCCCGACCGGTGTTGTGTGGTCGGGGGGCAGTGACAAGGCGTCACTGCTTGTTGGCGGCGGTGGACCTGGAGCTGTTGTTTCCACGTCCCCTGCCCTTGATGTTGTTGCCTCTGTAGCCACCTCTACCCTTATTGGTGTATGAGGTTTGGGAATTGCTCTTGTAGTACTGGGTGGATTGCGATGCCTGACCCCTTGAGGTGCCTCTGGTATTGGAGCGGCGAAAGGAACCGCCCCGAAACTGCTGAGACTGGAGGGCCCCCATAGACTTAGCAGTGTCTGTATCTTTTTTCATTTTCTCCAGCGTCGCATCCACTTCAGGGCCAAACAAATGGTCAGGATTAACCGTCTGGTTCAGGATGGTCGTTTGTATATCAGGTTTAAACCCTGAAATCCTAAGCCATGCGTGCCTTCTGAGCAACACACTAGTGTTGATTGCCCTGGAGGCAGTATCAGCCACATCTAGCGCACATTTGATGGAAGCGTTTGTGATGAGCTTCCCCTCTTGAATTAACATTTCCCCTGCCTCCTTGTACTGGTCAGGCAAGTGCTACAGCAGTGCTTCTAAGGTGTCATAATGAGCCCTATCGTAGCGTGCGAGTAGGGCCTGCGTGTTCGAGATGCGCCAAATGTTAGCTGCCTGTGCAGCAATCCTTTTCCCTGAGGCCTCAAATATTTTTGACTCTTTGTCTGGGGGAGGAGCGTCACCAGTGGTCTGTGAGTTCGCCCTCTTGCGAGCGTTGGACACAACCAAAGAGTCCAGTGGCAAGTGTCCCTTGATATATGTTGGATCCGAGGGCGCTGCCTTATATTTTTTATCAATGCGTGGATTGATGACACGCGCCCGAGTGGGCTCCTTGAAGACCTCCTGCGCGTGCTTGAGCACTCCCTTGAGCATTGGTAAAGTTTTGATTGACTTTTCGGCTACAGAGAAAGTGTCAAATAAGAAGTCCACATCCACAGGGTCGGAGTGCAGCTCGACATCGTGGTTAGCCGCAGCTCTCTCGATCAACGCGTTGAAGGCAGCAGAGTCCTCCGTTGGCGAAGTCTTCGCCGCAAAGAGTTGCGGTTCCTGACCTGACTGCGGGTCGTCAGGGTCGCCTCCGGCAGACCAAGGCTCATGTTCCTCCTCCGGATCCGAGTACGCCGGATAATTGTACTCGACCTCCTCCTCGTCGCTATCCCCCGCGTTGGAGTGAGTCGGGGAACGCGGCAGGTCACTCGGAGACGCCGGCGCCAAAGGTGCTAAAGTCCCCGCAGAGTCCTTCTTGTTCTTGAGAGGAATGCGATAGTGTTCTAACACCGGCTCCGTTGTGATTTTCCTTTTGAGGAGGGACAGTTTCCCGGTATTGGCGTCGATGATGACTTCACGACGTTCTTCCTCCGCGAGCGTCTGGAGCCGAGGCTTAGCCACCACCGGAGACAGTGTGGGCGTCGACACCTCCTTGGAGGGCACTCAAGGTACCTGCTTCGAAGCGAAGGCCTTCGGCGTTGACTTCGGCGGCAGGGTGAAGCGGATAGGCGCTTGTGCCTTCGGCGGCTTCTGCGTGGGCTTCGACCCGCCAGCTTCAGGGTCGGGAACCTCCGCGACCTTCCGAATCCGCTGCAGGGACTCGTCGACTTTCCTCGAAAGGGCTGGAGAGGGAGCGACCGCCTCTCGCGATTTCCCTGACTTGGGAGTAGTGCCGGCGAGAGGCACCGTCTTCGGAGTCGACGCGGTACCGTCCTTGGCTCCGACGGCCGGAGCCGGGGAAGCCAGAGCTTTGGGATCGCCTTGACGCTTCTTTGAAGCCTTCGTCGGGTCATCGACCGCGACCATATTCGGCGCCGACGCAGCCGCGTCGGACGACTTCGCCTTCGGCACCGACCCTGAGGCCTTTGGGTCGGCCATCTTGGCTGGACTGTCCATGTCGGCCATTTTGAATTTCTTCGCTTTTGACGCCTCTAGAGCCTTCAGCACGGCTTTCACTTTCGGTTTCGAAACCGGAGGCGTTGAACCCGAGGGCTTCACTTTCGTTTTTTGAAATGTGAGTGGCACCTCCAAAATGTCCGTGGCCGGGCCCGTAGGCGGGGCAGCTGGACTAATAACCTGGTCCTGGGTAAGGCCCGAAGGCGATCCCTCGACCTGGGCCGCAGGAAGGGGGTCGGCCCCCGAGTCAGTCCGGGGATGCTCCTCCTCCGAGCTATCCCCCACGGTGGCAATGGCCGTATCGTCGTCCCCTACCTCGTCGCCGGCTTCGTCAAACTCCTCGTCTCCTGCGTCGTAGGCCTCCCCCTCGGACGCAGGGCTAGAGTCCGAAACCTGTTGGACATTGTCGCCTCCGACGTCTTCTTCGAAGATGTCCTCCGGCGGGGGCGCAGACAGTTTGGCCTGGAGTCTCGCAGCCCGACGAATCTTGAGGGTCTTCTTGCACCGGAACTTTGAGCAGGCAATACACCTGGCCTCGTCGTGGTCCGGCGACAGACAAGTGTTGCACACTGGGTGCACGTCGAGGTGCGAGTATTTCTGGTTACAAACCGGGCACCGTTTAAACGGAGTCCGTTCCATGTCTGGAGCGTTGTGTAGGCCCGTCCGCGCCGACAGCACGCGGAAGGGCAGCGAGAGTTCGGAGCTGAAGAAAACAGTAACCCGAACGAAAACGATACCGGCGCCAAGCCTAGAGACCTTTTGGCCTCGAGTTAAGAGAGTTAACAACTAACGGTTCCGACAGAGGGAACCGACACACATCCGAACCCAATGGCGGAAAAAAACAATCTGGGGATGGAGGCGATGCCCATGCACACTGTAGTCCAGGGGAGGAGCCACCTATCTCGTGATACTTCGAAGACTCTTCCAGGACAACAATGTGCAATCATCCGGACCCAACACTAGGCGGCGATCTATGCACAGATATGAATTCAGCAGCCCACATCCCTCGAACACCACCATTTCTACGGTCAGGCAGCCGTGAATACCCTGGGGGGGGGCGTTGGTGAATTGGTAGACATCTCTGCTTCCTCCCCCAACAATGACGGGCTGGAAGGGAGCAGAAATCTCCCATCCATCTAAGCTTGATACATTTACCTGGCACAAGAATCAAGAAAGTGGCGGAATGCTCCCTGGACACCACGCAGTCCAACGCCCACACATCCCCTACCAAGGACAAACTAACCCTACAAGACATAATGACAGCCCTAAGTAGAGGGGGGGGCGTGGCCAAGAGCGCGATGTAAGAAGACGTGCCCGGGTAGAGCTCCGAGCGAAGCTCCCCTTCCACGGGCGATTTCTCCTCCAATTCCTGTGCATTCGGGCCCAAACTCGGACCGAGTGCACCCGGGGACCTGCCCAGCCATCCCTAGAAATTTCAGGAGGATCGGAGTACCGGACCCTCCGACCGTCAGCTGCCGCTGCACCTGCCCGCCCAGGGCCGCCCAGGGCTCACTTCCGGTCGGCGGCCCCATCTACCCAAGACCGGGGATCCGGCCCAACGAGGTAGGCCGCAACACGTGAGCACTCCCCGGCGCGATCCGGAGGGGAAGGAGACCGCGCCGCAACGCCGGCCGCCCACCAGCGCTCCAGCCGTGCAGGGGCCCCAGATTCAACGGCAAGGCATACAACCCTGGCCCACGACAGGCGGTGAAATCGGCCCGCCCTGCCGACCGACCCTGGAGGCATCCTGACAGGCCCTGTGAGCACCGGAGAGGGGGAACACTCGGACACCTGGGGGTCCATTTGGTCAGCGTTGCCCCTGGCCCCCAGCAGCCCACAGCGAGAACTGACCCGCTCTGCCCCCTGGACCCTCGCACCCGCCCGCCGCCTTGTCACTTGCCCAGCAAGGGGGACGAGACAGTACCACAGCGCCCGGTACCCCCGGTGAACCCACGGCGCGGGGATCCCAGAGGCTACAAGCAGGCACGCCGCACTGACCCGCGGCGCCCTGCACTGCTGACCCGCCCTGACTGCCGGCACTGGGAACTTCCCGCCAAAACTAGCGGGAGCCGGAGGACGATCGCACTCCACTGCTTGGAGACCCGCACTATCGACGTCGTCCCTGGGCCTGAATGATCGGCGACGGTAGCTGGGTGGCCCCACCTCCTGGACACCAGAACCCACCCGCTGTACAGATACAGCCGCTGGTCAACGTCGGACCCATCCAATACTGAAGAGCCCGGCCCGCGCGACACACGGACCGTGGCCACGTCGAGACAGCCCATCTAACGATCGGCCTTACAGCAGGGGACCTGCCCAGGCCCTCGCGGGTGAGAACCCAGAGCAGCTCCGCATTCTCCACCTCAGCCAATCCGGCACTGAGCTCCACGGTGCCCCACGCAACGTCAGGTGGCATCCAGGATCCCACACACCGCCCGGCACGGGCTGAGCTGACGGCCTGACCAGGAGAGGCTCGTACGCACAGGCCCCAACAGTGTTCACCGTGAAAGCCTGCCTGACCGGCTGCCTACCCGTGACGACCACCCACATGTCAGGGGGGACCAGAGCAAAGACCGGCACTGAGCAAAGGAAAGATAGTGAAGAACACAGAGGCTGACCAAACCGCCTCCAAACTGGACACTATGCTGGCGGCCATGGAACGCCTGGAGGAATCCATGCAGCTCACCCGTACGTCACTGGAGAACAGGATCGATAAAGTGGCTGTGGAATTAACGCTCCTTCGAGCGGACCACAAGAAACTGTCCGACCGCACCACGGCCTTGGAGCAAACGATGGCAGAGACCACACCCAAGCTGACGCAGACAGATAAGCACGTCCGAGACCTACTCAACCGGGTGGAGTTCCTCGAGGATAGAGCGGAGGATGCTGAAGGACGGGCCAGAAGAAACAATGTACGCATAGTGGGCCTGCCGGAACGATGGGAACGGAGGGAGACTGCGGAACATATGGAGATCTGGCTCAGAGAGCTCCTACCAGAAGGCACACTGTCACCACATTTTGTGGTGGAAAGAGCGCACAGAGTACCATCCCGTCCACCCCCGGAGGGCTCCAGCCCGAGGCCAATGCTCATGCAGGTGCTGAACTACCGTGACCGGGATGCCATTCTCCGCGAAACGCGGAAACTGTCGGACATACAGGTGGACAACGCCAAGGTGATGTTCTTCCCTGATTACACCATTCAGGTCCAGCGCCGGCGTCAATCGTTCCTCAAGGTGAAACAACGGCTCAGGCGCCTGGCTCTCAAGTACTCCTTGCTGTTCCCAGCACGTCTCAGAGTGGTGGCGCAGGACAAAACCCACTTCTTCGATACTCCAGAGGCGGCGGCGGCCTGGCTGGATTCAGGAGTGGATGCGAACTACGTACCTGCGCCGAAGGAGCAGCGCCGAAATCGAGGTACCCGCAGGCGGAGACAACGACACGCCTCGAGGCCCGGGTCGCCGACCACAGACGCAGAAATCGGACCCACCCCAGAGCAAATACTGATTGAACATCGAGAGGCCATCCGGAGAACGGCTGAGATCAGTGGATCACAATCGCCCATCCTGATCTCCAACGCAAGCCCGAGATCACGCAGGAGCGAGGACGACGATTTAATGTACGGACTGCCAGATGACTCGAACACTGAGGGCTTACCGGATGTCACACCCCAAACATCGGATCTGATAGCATTAACGACCCTCCTCAACCTAGCCCAGGCCTGGACATTGGGACGGTTTGATCACTTTCAAGGCTGACCTGTCCGGAAGTCCACAACAGCACTTCCGAGACCCACGGCAGCTACGTACAGCCCCATTTCCGGGATCTGAGCTCCACTCCTGATCCCCCCACCTGCCGGCCCGGCACGGCCCGCCGTGACACCGAGAGAGGGGTTGCAGCGGTCCCATTGGCACGTCACTGGGAGCAAGCATCTGGTGGGGTGGACGGACCCCTAGAGGTGAGTGACCCCCCCTGAGGAAGTAGCAGATGGGATCCACCCCCCAGGGGTGGACTATCCGAGACCAGCGACATTGGGAACCCTGACCTGTCTGCGGACACTGCCACTGACATTTGGTGCCCCTAGACACACTGCCCGTGGTGGGGAGCCGCCACAGCTCTCTTGGCGACTTGAACTAACTTGCTTTACTCACGTGCTGAACTTCGTCATCCCCCCATTGAACTCACGGATTGATTAAGCTCGATAGAGCGTTTGGGCGGCGACTCGTTCTGTCGTTGCCCTTTTGGTATTATGTTTCTGTTAAAGTTCTTCCTTTTGAGACTAGTGTGGACATTGCAATGCTACAACATGCATCCCTGGGACTGTGGGAGTGGGCGAGGGGTGACAATAGCCACTGTCCGCGGCCGCTGTGTGTGTGTGGGTGGGGTGGGCTGGGGGTTAGGGGGGGGGGCGGGTGCTTGAGCGCGATGCATACTGTGATGGCTACGGTTAAATTTTGTACCTGGAATGTCAGGGGCATGCACACACCCTCACGTAGATACCAGGTGTACTCATATCTTAGGCGACATCAGGTCCAGATTGAACTACTACAGGAGACACACCTAGTCGCCGCTGAGGTGGCCGCACTTCGCCGCAGGTGGAGGGGGCAGATATATGCCACGACCTTTTCAGCGTTCGCGCGGGGGACCCTGATCTGGGTCAGACCTGGGGTTCCATTTGCACTAACACACAGCAATATCGACACCGAGGGACGCTACGTCTTCATACAGGGCAGACTAGACGGGCAGCAAATTGTCATAGCCTCCATATACGCACCCAATGTGGAACAGGGGAAATTCTTCACGCGCTTGTCGGCAGTAATTGCGCCCTGGCCAGACGTACCCTTGATGGTGGGTGGGGATTACAACTGCGTACTAGATGTTTCCATTGACCGCTCGTCCCCCCCCGCAGCAATCGCCCCAGCGCAAGCGACTTCCAGGGCCCTAATCGATTGGGCGACGCAATGGAACCTGCACGATGCCTGGCGAGTCAGGAATCCCACCGCCCGGGTGTATTCCTATTACTCGGGAGCCCATTCTCTGCATGTTAGGTTGGACCGATACATGCTGTCCCGCGACCTGATTTCCTCCGTGACTGGCGCTGACTATCTGGGACTGACGCACTCGGACCATAACCCGCACACACTGGTCTATGGATGGCGGCGCCCACGCCCACCCGTACCCACATGGCGCTTACAGCCGGACCTCCTACTCGACCCGCCATTCCGGGAGGAGATGTCCAGGAGAATCATACAATATTTTGAAGACAACACCGACTCGACCTCCTCCCCGAGAATTGAGTGGGACGCCTTCAAGGCAGTCACCCGGGGAGGCTGCCTTAGTGTGCAGGCGGGCCTACGAGGCCAGGTGGAGAGGGACCTGATAAGGGCGGAGGAGGCGCTACTGGATAAAGAACGGGAGGCGACGGGAGGCGATGATTCCCAGCTGATCTCGGCCAGGGCAGATCACGCTGCGTTGATGGAGCGCCTAAAGAACATTAACTTCGCGGCCCACTCCGCGCGCACTCACAACGCGGGGGACAAACCTGGCAGACTGCTGTCGTGGCTGATACGGCAAGACACGCAGTCTGCGCCGGTCCTGTCGATCCGTACGACCCAAGGCGTCGAGGTCTACACCCAGACACAGATCCACGAGGCGTTCACGTCACATTACAAGTCCCTGTATAGCACACGGCTGCGGGCCACCGTGGTGGAGATCGTGGACTATCTAACGACCCTACGGCTCCCGACAGCTACTGCTGCCCACCAGGCGGAGTTGGGTGCTGCAATTACCGGTGAGGAATTATGGGACGTGATTTTCTCCCTTTCCAATAGCAAAGCGCCGGGCCCTGACGGGCTCCCGGCGGAGTTCTATAAATCCTACTCACTGGTGCTAATACCAGAACTGCTGAGAATGTATAAGGCGGCATTGGAAGATGCTGAGCTCCCGGCGTCCCTGAACGAAGCTAACGTGGTCTCTCTGCTGAAACCAGGTAGGGAGGCGACCGAACTTGGCTCATACCGACCATTGGCACTCCAACACCGATTACAAAATATTGGCCGCGACGCTCGCCCGGAGACTTGCAACGCTGGTCCCCACGCTGGTGCACACTGATCAAAATGGCTTTGTGCCCACCCGGAGCACGTCCTACAACCTACGCCGGTTTTTTAAGATCCAACGGTATGCAACCCCTACCTGGCCGCGTTCAGGGTGCATCGTGCTCGATCTGGAAAAAGCGTTTGACTCGGTGGAATGGCCGTATCTCCTCCGAGTCCTTGAGAAATACAAACTAGGCGAAGCCTATATCCAGATGGTGGGGCTCCTCTATCAGGCGCCCGAAGTGCGTGTCCGGACTGGGCGGTTGTTTTCCGACAGGATCCGCATTGGGCGGGCTACCAGACAGGGCTGCCCCCTCTCCCCTATGATATTCGCCCTGGCGATGGAGCCATTGGCGGAACTGCTCCGCACCTCCGGCGCCACATGGGGCATCCCACTAGCGGACGGCATACACTCGGTGTCTCTATATGCCGATGATCTACTACTGTATGTCAGAGATCTCACATGCATACCTGAGGCAATCGCAGACATCTTCCGTACATTCGGAGATATGTCGGGGCTCCACGTTAACTGGGCCAAATCGGGAACCTACGCATTCAGTAGCGAGATGCCGCAATGTGAGGTGCGCATGATGGGGGAGACGCTCCGATGGCACCCGACGGTATTCAGGTACCTAGGGATCTTGATATATCGAGACCCCGTGGATCTCCTGGAGGGTAACCTGGTGAGAGCTATATCCTCACTCACGGCCCAGGTCACGTTCTGGAACTCCCTCCCGCTGAATGTGCCGGCCAGAGTGGCACTGACCAAAATGATAATGCTCCCCCGGCTCCTCTATTATTATGCTAACCTGCCAGTGTATGTGCCGGCGCGCATATTCAGAGGGCTGGAAACTCTCACCAGGCGCCTTATTTGGAACAAAGGGAGACCCCGGGTAGCGTTAAAGACTCTATATGCGGCCACGGACGCTGGAGGCTTAGCTGTCCCCAACCAGGAGCTGTATTACTTAGCAGCCCAGCTACAATGGGTCGCTTACTGGCTGAGCGGCAAGAAGCTGATGGACACGGCCACGGCTGATACCACTCTGTCCCCCGTGCAGGTGCTCACACTCTTCCACCCCCTAACGCAGGGGCGACACCCCACACAAGTCCATGTGGCGATCGCGAAGCGATGCTTTGCGCGGGCCCTCAGACTTACCAGAGATACAGTGCCCTACGCCCCGAACCTACCACTACTGGGAACTCCCTTAGGCACTAGCATACTGTCCTCGACTGCGCTACGCAGCAGGACGGCGGCAGACCTGGACGACCTGAGCGGCCTATATAGCGACGGAGTGCTGCTGCCCTTCGAGACCCTGTCCACAGACACCAAGCTACCAGTGGGTCAATTCCTGGCACACGCCGGACTTCTACATGAACTGACGAAGGCATGGGGTGACATGAGCCAAGAACCGCCCACTCATCTTCTCATCCAGTACCTGCACGTGATGGGCAATGGGTCTCATATAGTGCACTGGCTAGCACAGGCACTACACACCCTTACTCAATTCTCCTCCCAAAGGCTGAGGGGGAAGTGGACGACCAACCGGGGCTCCGACTGGACGGACAAACAATGGACCGCAATATTAGCGGGCGCTAGAAATGTTCCCCGCAACACGCGATTTAAAACCATCCAATATTATATCATTCATCGAGCATATTTGTCTCCTGACAAACTGAATCGCTATTTCGGACTCACTTCGTCGGCATGTCCCAGATGCGGCCTCCTAGACTCAGACTTCCTGCACGCACTCTGGAACTGCGCCCACCTCGCCTCGTACTGGTCAGCGGTCACTGACACGCTGACGGCGGCCTCGGGCGACACTCTCCCCAAGACGTGGGAAGTATGCCTACTGGGGCTCTACAGGAGAACCAAGCAGACCAAGCTGCGGGCACCCTTTTGGGACTTAGGCCTCATTACGGCTAAACGCCTCATTACGAAACGGTGGAAAAACGCCAACCCACCGCGCCCTGCAGACTGGCGTCGCTCTTTTGGCAACTGGGCCAGTGCGGAGAGTGTGTCACTACACAGAGTGGAGACCACTGGCCTACGGAAATACCCGATCGCCCAAGACTGGGACGCTGCCCTGATCGCGTACCACAGGGCATGCACCCGGGCCGGTATAGAATGCCAACCTGACGCGGAATAGAAGGGGCCCTGTCACTTGCTGTCCATATTGGGCACGGAATTTGCCCCCCCCCCCCCCGCCGCCGCGTCCCCCCCACCACTGCCGCGCCCCCCCTCCCCCCTCCTCCCCCCCGCCGCCAGCCCCGACTACCGAGATCTTGCACAACGAGCGATGTCCCCTGCCGCTCCCCGCCGCTGCCCTTCCCCCCCCCGCCTCCGCCCAGTGGCCGCGGCGACACCACATCCTCGATCACCCCCGCCTCTGCGCAGCCCATACAGGGTACACCACACACAGCTAGGATTCAAGACACACTACCACACGCACATACACTAGTCCAGCAGTTGTTGAAATGTTTCTCCCTCCCCCTCCTCTTTTAATTCCCAGTTATACCTTTTGGTTGACGCAGAGACTGTTGATTTTGTACACGCACTAATGCTCGACCCCCCCCTCCCTGTTTCCGTATCATACAATGGCAACTGGGTGTTTTCATGTACAGGCAGCGGAAGCCCAGCGATCCATGTGACGACGGGGGATATGATCCTGCTCCAGCTCGCTACTGTACTGAACAGGGAACATAACAATGCAATGACTGTCGGATTTCTTACAGCACCCTGGTCCTAGCGCAGTGCTATGAGCCGCCAGCGCTGCAGCACAAGACATTTCCTAGCACCGCTACTTGTGAACTAATGCATTACCACTGGCTACTGTTTATTTTCACTCGTATTTAATTGACATGTCATTATGTACTGATAGCCGAGTAGCGCTAGTAGTAGTGGTTTATTGTTATGACGCTGTGTGACTGCTGTTTAACTCATCTGTGAAACTAAATAAAGTTTGGGACCATTGGTCTTAAAAAAAAAAAAAAAAATGACAGCCCTAAGTAGAGACCACACCTCGCTTGAATCGTTAATAGATGCAGTGACCACTGAGATCTCATTCCTCAGAGCAGATCTCATAAACATGAGTACAAAAGTCACAGAGGTGGAAAAGAAGACAGCGAATCTCCATGCAGACACCGAAACACTCAAACATCAAGTATGCAATCTCCAGGGCATCAGCAAGACACTTGAGGCTAAACTCGACGACTAAGAAGGGAGGTCCAGTCACAAGAATTTGAGAATTATCGGGGTCCCTGAGTGGGCTGAAGGACCAGCAGTGGATCTATTTGTAGAGAACCTTGTCCTGAAACACCTCCAATCCCGTGGCCTCTCAAAATACTTCGCTGTGGAATGGGCCTGCTGGGTAGATGAACCAAGCCAGGGGCGCCGAGGCCGATCCTGGACTGCCTCTTCAACTTTCGAGATCGGGACATTATACTGCAAATGTCCTTCAGTGCGCCATTAGTGCATTATAAGAAAAGTACAATCCCATTTTTTTCAAGTTTCACAATCCAAATTCAAAAACAGAGACAAAGCTTTATGGAAGTCAAAACAGCTCTAACCAATAGTCAAATGAAATATGCTATGCTTTTCCTGGCTAAGCTGCGAGTGGAGGCGGAGGGGAAGGTATAGTTCTTCTCAAGCCTGGAGGAAACGTAGGAGTGGCTGGATAGATGGCGGTGAGTAGGGGGCTTCCATTGAAGCACGAAAGGAGACAAGCGACCGAGGAAAAAACAAAAGAACTTTGAGTCCTCAGGAGGGACCCAGACCCCAACAGGGAGGATCCGACCGCAGAAGCCCTTGCTTCAAAACGCAACGCCTTGAACTCTACCCGCTTAACTCCGGAGACCAAAAACTACTGGTAAACCATCAAGACATAATCACTCAACAAAACAATAGTCAGATGGCTGGGGGGCTCAAGACTGACCAGACCTCATAGCGATATGAAGCAGTACTCCATGGAGAGACCTACTGTGGTTCGGATGGAAATTTGGACAGCTTCTGTATTGTTGGTATCATGCACAATATTTTTCTTTTTTATACTGTTGAGGGATGAGGGGTAGGGAGGCAGCCGGGACACTGTCTCCAGAATTTGAGTTGGGTAGGGACTACAGGAGTTCGGCAGAGTTGGAGAGGCAGGTAGTTTGGAGGGAGGGGAGTGGGGTTGTCCTTAGTTGAAAGGAATAGTTATTTAGTTTTCGTAGTAGGTAATATCAATGATAGGAAGGAATGGCTGCCATGCTTTCTGATCAACACACCCCATGAAGCAGAGCCACAGCCGCAGCCAGGCAAGATATTCCACACCGTCACGAAACGTCAATGAGGTATCGTCTCCAAGATCACCCTACAAACACACCTTACGATGGGGGTGGGAGGAGAGTCGCACCTTTTATTGCCGGGCCATGAATGACACCCCAATTAACCCCAGACTACGGCTGCTTTCGTGGAACGTTATTGACCTGGGAGACATACTGAAAAGGAAGTTTGTTCTACTCTACATAAAACAACATCTGCCAGACGTGGCCTTCTTAGTGGAAACACACTTAGTGGGCAACTCCTGCAGAGCCTTAGACAGGTGGAGCTATAGGCTTGTGGCACACTCTGTCTTCTCCTCCGAATCAAGGGAAGTGGAAATTCTTTTGAGGAAACAATTTCCCTTTATGGTTGAACGTTCCTAGGCGGATTGTGGAAATTTGGCAGAGATCGATGTTAGCATTTAGCGGAGGCCATCTTGTTTCCGGCAGCAATTTTGTCTGCCATGTGCTCGCCATGTGCCCTTTCCTTCTCTGTTATTTGCCCTTGTGCTTTGCTCAAAGAACTGGCTATACTTCGCCTCTGCTACTCTGCACATGTGCAGAAGAGTTTGTAGCGGCCCATGCACCTGTTTAGGTTTGTTACTGTCAGGATGTTTCTACTAAAGTCAGCAACTGTTGGCTCCTCCTTTGTTGACTGTGCATTTCTGTATGACCGTTTATGTATGTTACTCTCCTATCTGTGCTTGTACCGCCTTCTTTTGAGCTCCTGTGTGGGTATAAAAGACCCATGGTTCTTCTACTCCTTGTGCTACTTCATACACTACCAAAGGGTGTTGGGTGAACCTAGTTCCACCTCATGAGGTTAATAAAATTTCTCTTAGCTATTTCACTTTCCATGCCAACTTCTATTTACTGGTCTTAGGACTTGTGTGCAGAGAAGGGCGAACCCCTAGCATTGGTAGGCCTTGCTGAGTTCCACCTCCACAGGATGAGCAGGTCCAATTCACAGCAATTACTGGTGAGTGGGAGGGGAAAACAGTCAATATTGTTTCGGTGTACACGCTACCAGCATTGCATAGCATAGCTATGCTGTACCTGAGTAAATTCATACTGAATATGCCCGAGCGAGAGCTCCTGATAGGAGTGGATTTCAACATGAAACTGTGATCTTCAAGATCAGCACCCAGAGGAATCCTTCATGCAGCCACTCACCACTTGTAACATTTCTGGGGGCCCTCGGGCTCGTAAATGTCTGGCGCACCCACAACCCGCAGATACAACACTTCACATTCTACTCAGGGGCACATATTAGTCTCTCACAGATTGTTTTTTTCTCACCCTAGCCGATTGTGTACCCCAGTTCAGAGACGTGCACCACCTGGCATGAGGAATCTCAGACCACACCCTTGTGTGAGCCTGTTATGCTGCGGAGATGCAGAGAGAGCCCTTCAGACCATATCTCTATACCCATGGTGCATGAGGGTGCCACACATACGGACTGGACTAGTACACACCACAGACTCCTATGTAGGGAAAATGAAAGTTCAGTGAACTCATCGCTGGTCCTGTGGCAAGCCTACAAAACAGTGATAAGGGTTCAGGGACTCTCCCTTATGATAGGTCACAAAAAAGACAAAAGAGTTTTGATGGAGACACTTGAAAGTCACATTAGATTTGGAAGCTCGGTTGACGAGCGACTGCACACACACGACTAAACACATATTTGCTCTTAAAAACTCAGGAATATAGATACTGGGCAGTGGAAGTGGCCAGAACTAAGCAGTCGGTGGTACAAAATAGAATTTATGAAATAGGAGATAAGGATGGGAAGCTATTGGCCTGGCTTGACAGGTCAGAGAATGCAGAAAGATGGGTCAGCTGGCTCTTCAAAGAGACGGGCAACACTTTGAGTAACCCGCAAGATATTGGCGAGGCATTCACAAAATACTATACCCACCTCTACACTCTTGCAACCACTGCCACAGCAGAAGACTCGAGGCACATCTTGGTAGACCACCCACTCCCCATGCACTCCCTCGAAGACTCAGCATCCCTGGAGAGTGATCCTACTGTCGAGGAAATAATTTCAGCTATTCGCAGTATTCAGTATGGAAAGGCGATGGGGCCAAATGGCCTTCCAACAGAACTTCATACAGTAACTGACTTCCATGTGGATCCCACCTACTCAACATGTCCTTGGAGAGCAGACTGGCAGATGAACTGCCACGGGACCAATGCATAGCCTCAAAGCAGCAGAGCACTGCACTTCATACAGATCTAACTTGAAGCTTAATGCAGAGATCAAAATACTAATAAAGCTACTAGCCTCCAGATTGATCCTGCATATCTCCAAATTAGTACACTCGGACCAATCTGGTTTTATACCGGGGAGAAACACAGCACTTAACCAGTGACAACTTAATGGTGGTGATAGGCAGAAAGGCTACAATACTAGAAGGCACGGTGGTACTCTCCCTTGATGCCTGCATGGCCTTCGACAGGTTCGATTGGCCATATTTATTTGCAATCCTAGAGTGCATAGGGGTTGGGCCCAAATCCCTGGACCCACGGCGCAAGTCGTGGTAAACGGGCAGACCTCAAGGGCCTTTCCTCTCGGGTGGTGTTGGACTTGGTTTCTTTTGCAGGGTCATCCCTAAACTTTTTGCTTTTCTCCTAGCCTTTTTTCGGACATGGTGTTGGTGGTTTTAGGACTCTGGGCACTTTAGCACTGCTGACCAGTGTAAAGTGTGTGTGCTCTCTGTGTTATATATGGTAAGATTGGTCTACACCTGTTTGGCCTATTGAATTTACCTGTCAGTACTTTGTAAAGTGGTGTCTCATGTACCCAGGGCTGGTAAATTAAATGCTACTGGTAGGCTTGCAGAGCTGATGGCGCTACACATCTCAGGCCTCTGCCATTGCAGGGACTGTGCGCGCAGTGTTACTGCCGCTGTGCGTGCACCTAAAGTGTGTGCCATGTCTATGACCCCCCTTTTACTACATGTCAGTCACCCCTAGCTAGCCCTATGGGCAGGGTGCACTGTAGGTAAAAGATAGGACATGTACCGTAAGTCTGTGACATGTCCTGGTAGTGACAAACAGCCATTTTGGTTTCTCACTACTGTGGGGCTGCCCTCCCATAGGAATGTATTGGGGATTCCATGATAAGTCTTTCAGTGATAATTCCTGATATGAGAGGCGCAGCGTGGTCAAGTTTAGTATGTTTGAAATAGTTATAATAAATGCTACGCAATGGTGTGCGCAGATTTATTATAACTATTTTAGAAATGACACTTTTAGAAGTTGGCATTTCTGTGTGCTATGTGTCTGCTTGCCTGATGTGAATTGCATGTCTGGCTTTTGAGTGACAGGGGCAGGTGAGGTGTGTGTGGCTCCAGGAGGGGCAGGGTGAGTCAGCACTAGGCTGAATGGGACATCTGCATTTGGAGTGGTGGGAGGAGAAGACCCATGGCCCTGAATTGGATTGTGCCTGCCCTAGTGAATGCTGGCTCTGACCCTGTGGTGTGTCTGATCACTGAGCTCCCACCTGACAAAGGGGAAGAGGAGCCTGGTAAACAGAGTGCTCAAATTCCACCCTGAACCAGTTTTTGCTGGTTCCCCCAAACCCTGCACTGCATACAAAGAAGAATATATGCTATAAATATATAGGGGCTGAGACCCCATGAACGTTGTGCTGTTCTGGACTTGCTGGGTGTTTTCTGCTGCTGGGGGCCCAGGGGGAACCGCCACAGGGGCTTGCCTTCCTGCTGGAGGGCCCTGTGTGCTGGCTTCCCTGGGCCCCGCTATGCCCCTTGATCATAAGTACTTTTGCTACTTGAGCTGTGGCTCCTAGCGCATTGTGAGCACTTTTCTTTTATTCCAAGGAGAAGAGGAGCCTTTATTTGGTGGCATCTGCAGTGCTGTGCTGCATCGTGAGCGATGTGCTTTATTTCCCCAAAGAAGAGGAGAGTGTGAGCTGCGCAGCGATGAGCTGCCATCTTTTTAGAGGGAATCCCAGTCACAGGGATTCCCCCGCGATGCCTTCGTGGAGCGGGTGCCCACCCTGCATTTTTTGCGTACCGAGCGGGAGCCCACCCAGCTTATTGTATATTTCAATTGCGGGTTGCCCACCCCTCGTTGTTCGTTTTAGCATTAGCCCACCCTGCGTTCTACTGTTGAGGATCACCGCCGTGGCCCGAGTCGCCAGGAGGAGAGTGCGGAGAACGAAAGTCAGGCCCCAGCCCCTAACTGTGGGCGGGGCCTGCATGCATAATGGAGCCGGATCCTCGAGGGCTCCATTTCCACCCCTTCTGCCAGCTGCAGCCAGGAGCAGAGAGGTCCCGGTGAGCGCCGTCCCGCCGAGGAGACCAGGAGAGGTGACGCCAAGAGCAGAGGAGACCGGGAGAAGAGGCCCCGGGAGTTGGGCCGATATCAGCACATTACTGGTGCCAGCCCCAGCCCAAGCAGAGTCCAGAGATAGGAGACTTTCCCCAGCAGAGAGCCCGGTGAGTGGGGATGGCTGGGGGGGGGGAGCAAGATAGAGACACAGTGCCGGTGTATATTTCCTGAGTAGCCACGCCTGATAGAGGGTCCCTCCAACGTTGGGGGCACTTCTGTCTTCGCTCCCCAAACCAGGGAGTTTGTCGAGGCACATTGTCGGTGAATCCCCAAGTTGTTGCTTAGCCAGAGCGGGCCCCAGCGTGCCAAGGTTGTCTGATTTATTTGCGACAGCTGCCCCGCCTGATAGAGGTGAACTGCAACAATGGGGGCATTTTGTGATAGAGTCCCAGTGGGGCTGGAGAGGCACAGTGGTGCCAGGCCCTTTGCTCATTCACAGCGGCGCCGCACCAGAGCGGGCAGCTGCAACGGTTGGCACATTTGTTGGAGAAAGCCCCAGTGGGGGCACAGTGAGTGCCAGTGGCCACAGTCTCTGCACAGCTGCACCTAAATTAGCGGCAGCTGCAGCATTTAGGGCAGTTGCTTACAAGTCCCAGAGGGGACCCAGGAGGCACAGTGGTGCCATTGCAATTGCACCCATGGATTCTGCTGCATTGGCAGCCACGCGCTGACATTCTGGACAAAGAGCGTTTAGGGCCCAGGTGAAAGGCCAGATGGCCTGGGGTAATTGTGGGTGAGATCGGTAGAGTGCCAGACTCTACAAAGCTACACAATGTGTTTTATGCCTCATGTGATTGTGATTGCATAATGTGATGTGATTTATGCACCCTTATTTATGCCTCTAATGATGTTCATGGTTATGAGGTTATTGCATACTGTGTGCATGCTGGTGAGGCCTAATGCGTAATGTGTTTATGCTGATGAGGTTTGGGCCTAATGTGGTAATGTCTAATGTCATGTTATGATATTTTAGGAGGGTGTCTAATGTGACTGTGATAATGCTTAGGTCATTAGTGTACCAGTAGTTACTAGTTGTGGTTTATATATAGTTACCTGTTCTGATGGTTCTGACCATGACCCGATTGGCCTGGTCCTGTATTTAATCCCCTGTGAATATTGCCTAGTGCCAATTGGCACAGTGTAAGATGTGTGATTATGTTTCTAATGTATTTATGATAATACAAAGGCTATTTTTATATATAACCTCGTGTGTGTTGCGTAAACGCTTTAAACATTGCCTCTGAGATATGCCTGACTGCTTGTGCCAAGCTACCAAGCGGGTGAGCAGGGGTTATCTTCGGCGTGTAACTCTCTTGCCCTGACTAGAGTGGTGGTTTCTGACTGGCTTAGGCGCAAGCCCTAGCCAACCACAAATTCCATTTCTAACAGGCAGGGAATGCGGCAGGGTTGTCCTTTGTCGCCGCTGCCCTTTGCCCTGGCTCTCGAGCCGCTGGTGGCTTCGATCAGAGGCGACCCACTTGATACGGGGAAGGATGGGAGGACCGAATATCCCTAAGCGTAGAGGATATTTTATTGTATGTCGCCACACCACACCTCTCCATAGCTAGTCTTAGGAATATCTTCACAAACTTCGGTAAATATTCTGGCTATTCTATAAATTTGTCTAAGTCCATAATCTTTGTACTAATGGCTCACCCCCAATTTTACCAGCAGAACCCGAGGCAGCAGTGGCGGAGGAGTGTTTCCGCTATCTCGGGATATTCATTACGACAGACCCAGACCCCTTTTACACCCATAATCTACAGGCCCCTCTGACATGCCTCAAGTGTGACATCCATCACTGGTGATCACTGCCGCTGTCCCTACTAGGACGCACTGTACTTTTTAAAATGATGGGGCTTCCTCAACGCTTTACAAAATGCCGCATATGCAATTTGGCAATCCTACTTCCAAACTTCTGATTGTGAGGTGTGGACTCTGGGATGGGAAACTCCCTCGAATAGATCTGCAGAAGCTGGTGAGGGGGTGGTATGATGGGGGAATTGCATTGCCCAACATTCAGACATATTACTGGGCAGCCAAGCTAGTGGTCATCAATCAGTGGGTGCACCGGGCACAGGATGAACCGGCCTATAGAATGGATATACATTAAGCCCAAAGGCATCAATCTCACATGCCCCATGGCACAAACGATCAAATCCTGGAATGCGGTACACAAAAAGGTGAAAAGGCATAGGAAAATAACACAAGCCACTCCATTTTGGGAGACCGAGACTTGGCGGTTGTCTAAATGCCCTGGATTCGCCAAGTGGGACATCATAGGAATCTCGAAAGTGGGAGATCTATAGACTAGGGGAGTAATAGTTCCATTTGCGAACCTAGAGCAGGAGTATAATCTTGCTGCAACCAAAACTTTCAGATATTTGCAGGTTAGGAATGCCCTAATGGTAGTCATACCACCGGGGAGTACCCTCCAAGAAGCCTCCCTGTTAGAGGACAGACTCCTTACAGATTACATAGATCGCCGGGTTATTTCTCGGACATATAAAGAGATAATGCATAAACCCCCTCTGACATCTCCGTAACCTCTTGCAAAGAGATCTGGAGGAAGTGGATGAGGACTGGCAGGAAGCCCTTGGTTCCCCAAAGGAAGTGGCCATATCTACGCCTGGTCCAACTCAGAATACTTCATACATCCTATCTTCCAAGAGACACTTGAGTAAAATGGGCAGATCAGTCACTTCAACATGCCAGAAACAGTGTGGGCAAGAAGGCACGTTCTAGCATATCTTATGGGAATGTCTGAGGATCGGACCATACTGGGAAGGCGCCAAACACAGTGATGCAAGTATGTGGGATGAGCCTACAGCACGAGCCAGAACATTATCTTTTTAACAGATGTGAGGTGATGGATCTGAGTCGTAAAGAGCAAATATGGGTGACATTAGGTATAATAATAGCTAAACAAAATGTGGCTCGACAATGGGGGAGGGTTACAAAACACACAAACCTTGGCGAGTGGAAAAGAGAGATGGACTGGTCCATGACTGCCGTGAGGGCTGTGTATGAAAGTAGGGGATGCCCTGGGAAATGGGTACAGGTATAGGTTAAGTAGAATACCCATAGGGGAGAAATCTGCCCTAACCCATCCAGGGGAGGAATACTATGGATGATCATGATAACAAGACAATGGGGACGAACTAATCTTAATGTTGAACAAGACAACCTGAATTGCTATTTGGCTTGGGCAAATCCATGGCAGTTATGTCATAATGACTGTAACCTAATTGATTGCATAATCACTACAATAAAAAGATATTAAAAAATTTTAAAAAAAGAAATATTGAGGGAATATAGTTGTACAGTCCGTATACATACTAAGGACTGTGGCCGCTTTGCATTTTCCTAATAGGTAGGTGGATGCTTCAGGTCTGATCGCAAAGCCGTGTAAAAGGCAGTAAAAGAATACTCCTGTGGTACTACATCTTGTACTTATTAATGCTAGGGTGAATCTGCCCCACTGAATCCTTTCAAAGTGTATTGGTTTCACAGATCATTCACTGCAGCTGTAGAGGATGCAATAGTTGGTATCCACCATGTTACAAAGAAACTGCGAGGTGAAGAGGTGGTAGTGTGAAGAGTGAGGATGGTGATCTGCAAGCAGCAAGAAAGATGTTGGATTACATTCTGTAAGATAAGAGAAAAGTCCCAAACAGCCAAAACAGCATGTATTATAATAACTCTCTGTACTGAATCTCTTACCTTGTTCAGTGGGTTATGATTTCCGGCTGCCTCCAAATATGCTGTAATCTCATACAGAAGTGAGTTGTCCTCTTTCGGGTATGGCTGTGATGGATCCTGATAATGGGCTTGAATATCTGCTAGAATTGCTCTGCGGATGGAAAACACAAACGTACTGGTGTGTTACAACATAATAAGATATATATATATATATATATACACACACAACACAACAAATGCAAAAGTAATGCAGACATCTCTTCAGAACATATTGGACATTTACAATTCTTTTGTTCAATGAAGGAATCCAGGCACAGGGTTGGTCATCATTACGTCATAAGCCTCTGCCAAAGAATATCATTCTGCGTTTGTTTGGGTAGGAGATTCATAGTACCTTGTGCTAATGCACCTTCAGGCTCTGGCTGTTTGGACTTCACAGAAGCAGCTGAGCATGTTGCATGGGTTTTTGGGAGTCCCCCTTGTTTATATGTTAGTGACTCAACGACTGCACAAACCACAATCACCCACAGGCTCGAATTACAGCAGCAAAACAGGTTAGGGGTGGAGAAGGCACTGGAAGGGGTGGGTGACTGCTGGGCAGGTGCATACTGCAGGTATAACAGGGCACATGGATGGCCTCAGGGTGAAAGCAAAGACTACAACAGTACAGTACAAATAGTATAAGTAAAAGGTTAAACAAAAGAGTAAACGTTTCAAATGAAGAGATAACAATGCACACAACTTTAATAATGTATAAGACAATCAGAGTAACTAGCACAACAAACAGTAAAAACAGAAAATAAATAGAATGGTGTGCAAGAACCATTAAAGGTGAGTCTGAAGTAATGTAAGCAGCTTTGTAACATCTGTGCTTGAAAATGTAAACAAAAGCAGTATATACAGTGCAGAAAGTAGAGCAGAACAGAAAGAACAGGGTATTTACCTCTGGTAATGCTTTATGTGGTAGAGACTAGCTAGCCACAGATTCCTTACCTTAGTATTCCCCAGGCCCCACACTGGATCTACAAAATCTTGAGTGGTACCTCAGCGCGCTGGTAGGTGGAATCGATTGGATTTGCGTCAGCCGCGCCAGATGTGACGTGCATGTTGTCTATATAGGAGCCACCACATCGCACTGACAGTTTCTTTTCATGATATTTCTGCATCAGAAGTATGGAGCTACGCTGATGGACCAGTGTGCAGACACTATGAATCTACAGGGGCCACACTAGTTGGAAAAATATGTTCGCAGAAGCGGGGAGGATCGGAATTTTGGTAAGGAATCTGCGGCTAGATAGAGTCTCTATAAGATAAGGGTTTACATAAGGTAAGTCTCTTGCTTATCTAATAGAGACTTCCAGCCCTAGAATAGATACCCAAGAAATAACTCCCCAGAGGTGGGTCTGCGAACAGATTCAGACCAGGAAGTCCTGGAGGACCACACAGGCAAAGTGCCCGTCACAATAGACCGGACTGTTAAGACAGCACTGCTTGGTAACCTTTCACAAATGATGCCCATGTTGCAGCCTGACAGATGTCCAGGACGCAGAGGGAGTTTCTTTTTTGCCAGTGCATAGCAGATCTTTATGTCGAGTACAATGCATCTGGCATTGTTCCGTTTCTGCAAAACTTTCTCTTACTTTGGTCTGGAGAACTAAATGAAGAGTTGATCATCCACCTAGTGTTCATTGGTACGATCAAATGTAGAACGGTAACACTCTTTTTGGAATACAAGAGATGGAGCATCTCCTCTTTGGAAGGATGAGGAGGACCGAGGAAGGTCTGCAGTGTGATGGTCCGCCCAATGAGGAAGGGTGTCACCACTTTGGACAGGAACGGGGCACGTGTTTCAGGACCAGCTTATCTCAAAAACAGTTGGTGTACGGAGGGAGAACAGAGAGTGCTTGCAGCTAGCTAACCTTCCTGGCCCCTGTAATGACCACTAGAAAGGCTGTTTTGAAGGTCAAGAGGCAAAAAGGGGCTGCTATGCATAGGCTCCAAGGGCGAGCACATCAAAAATGTCAAAACTAAGTTGAGGTCCCATTGGGGCATGATGAAGGGTTTTGGAGGAAACATTTGTCAGAGTCCTTTTAGAAAACAAGTCACAACAGGTGACTTGAATAGGGAGGTCTGATCCGGCAACCTCCAAGAAAGCAGATATGGCAAAAAGATACTCTTTAAATGTGCCCAAAGCAAAGCCTTGCAGGGCTAAATGTTTAACAAATAATACCTTGGACAAAGGTGCAGAAAAGCGATCAATATTTCTATTAATACACAAAGACACACACACTTGTCCCAATGACAGGCGTATGTCTTGGTTGAGGGAAACCTGGCTGCTAGAATGACATCACAGTCTTCTGAAAGAAGTTGTAGCCGCTCAATCCCTATGCAGGAAGGCAGAGCGTACGCAGGTTCTGGCGAAGGACCCTGCATGTTGTTGCAACTGGAGATCATCCTGAAAATGTAGCCTGATTATAGGATCAATGCACATGTATTCAGTATTTTGTACATGCAACACTGGTCCCATGCATACAAGCAATTTGAGAGGAATAAAATATAGACAGAGTCAATCTATATTACGAGTGGCATGTCCAGCCGGACAGTGGTCTTCAAAGTTTACTCAATTTACACTTCGTTATACCACAAGGAGTACCTTCCACAAGTCAGCCAGTGTGGAACACAAGCCTGTGCCCAGCACTTACAGAACGGGTACAGAGGGTGGATAAAGGGAGCAAAGAAGGGCTTTTTAAGGCAAAGCACGTTTTTCTGTCATTAATGCAATTGTACAGAATACTTGAACAAAGCACCATTAAAACACATAGTAATCACGTTTTTAGCATTTGGTGCTCAAAATGTCGACGGCGTTTTGGACCCCCTAGTAAATCACAGGTACCATCATCAGGACATTTCAATGAAAGCCTTAACATAATTTAGCCTCTAAATGCCTAGAAAGGGAAAGGAAGGAAATATATACATTTAGATACATAAACTGAAAAGGTTTACAGAACAGGTGACTTGTAGTGACCAGTGAGAAACTCAACTCAAGGGCGGGTGAAGTTCAAAAACAATTGTAGTGACAAGGTGGCTCGAACGAGCATGCTGGTGAGAATTGCACAATTGATAGAGCAACCAATTCCATGCACTGTCGGTGAGGATTTAAAATGCTGAATCGATCGAGTGCATAAGACTAATACATACGCAAGAGGTCATGCTGCTATCAATAAACGAGTGTCTAGACCTTGCAGAGGAATTGCGTGGTCGGTAACTGATGAGCAAGAATTATCGGGTGGTGGTCGTAACGCATGCACGATAGCAGGTTCGGCGATAAATGTCACATGCACTTCACCTGGGCACCCGACTCTCCCAAGATGGCCGTCGAGCGCAGTCCAATTTCTATTATTATGCCCGTGTTCATCACATGGTCTTTGACCAATCAGCACAATCTATATTCAGCGGTACACCTTTCTTCCACGAGCACGCCAGGGAGCACAACTGCCCACCGACTCACCCGGTAAGATTGTTAATTCTATTACTAGCGTAACTCCTGGCCTCCCCCTAAGGCACCAGACTAGTTCAAATGCATTGGGTTTCCTTTTAGGTTCCCCATGCTCCGACGGATACCATTGTGTACCGCGGGACTATGCGCTTGATTGTGGTAAGAACCGCAGCTCCTGCTCTTCAGTTCCTTGCAACTCCTCTACACGCACACCCGATTACTGAATTTTTCTCTCCTCGTTTAGGGCGCACGTAATCCACACTAATCTACCGCCGTTCCCGATTGAGGTTTAACGGTAAGCTACATCCTCTCGGCCGCAGCTCCCTGCTTCCTCGTAGTTTGACCACTCGTCTAAACGCCCCTCGGACTCACTATTGATTGCACGCTTAAATACGGCATCTGCTCCTTGCCTTTTCGATGAGTGCACATTAGTGTAAATGACCTCGGTGCTCGTTTTTTAATTCACGGTCGAGACGTACTGGCACAAATACTCTCCCACCACGTACCATCGGCCGCGCCGAACCTGCTATCGTGCATACGTTACGACCACCACCCGATAATTCTTGCTCATCGGTTACCGACCACGCAATTCCTCTGTAAGGTCTAGACACTCGTTTATTGATAGCAGCATGACCTCTTGCGTATGTATTAGTCTTATCCACTCGATCGATTCAGTATTTTAAATCCTCACCGACAGTGCATGGAATTGGTTGCTCTATCAATTGTGCAATTCTCACCAGCATGCTCGTTCGAGCCACCTTGTCACTACAATTGTTTTTGAACTCCACCCGCCCTTGAGTCGAGTTTCTCACTGGACACTACAAGTCACCTGTTCTGTAAAGCTTTTCAGTTTATGTATCTAAATGTATATATTTCCTTCCTTTCCCTTTCTAGGCATTTAGAGGCTAAATTATTGTTAAGGCTTTCATTGAAATGTCCTGATGATGGTCCCCGTGATTTACTAGGGGGTCCGAAACGCCGTCGACCTTTTGAGCACCAAATGCTAAAAACGTGATTACTATGTGTTTTAATGGTGCTTTGTTCAAGTATTCTGTACAATTGCATTAATGACAGAAAAACGTGCTTTGCCTTAAAAAGCCCTTCTTTGCTCCCTTTATCCACCCTCTGTACCCGTTCTGTAAGTGCTGGGCACAGGCTTGTGTTCCACACTGGCTGACTTGTAAAAGGTACTCCTTGTGGTATAACGAAGTGTAAATTGAGTAAACTTTGAAGACCACTGTCCGGCTGGACATGTCACTCGTAATATAGATTGACTCTGTCTATATTTTATACCTTCAAATTGCTTGTATGCATGGGACCAGTGTTGCATGTACAAAGTATGTTCCCCGAGGTCCCTGCTGACTAATTTGGGGTCCCTTGTTGTTGCTAACTCATGTATTCAGTATACCATACCTGGTTGTTTCAGACCTTCTTGAGAACTCTAGGCAGGAGTGGTATCGGCAGAAAAGAGTATGAGACAAAAATGTGTCTGAGCGAGAGCAGAAGTGCTGATACTGCTCGTTCTGATCAGTGGCACATAGATCTAGCGAAGGTTCTACCCAGTCGCAGAAGAGACCTTGCACCTCCTCCAGGTGGAAATGCCATTCGGGATCCATGAAGCATCAATGGCTGATTTTGCCCACGCTGGAGTTGAGAACCCACCAGGTGTTGTATATCCAGCCATGTCCACAGACGCGGGGCCGCTTGACACAGGGTCCATGATCACACCCTGTCCTGTTTATGTCAATACCACATGGCAGTGGTTTTGTATGTGAACACCTGAACTAGCCTGCCCTTGATGGAAAGAGGAAATGGTTTCAATGCCCAGTGAATCACTCTTGGCTACAGCAGAATGATGTGGAGCTGAGACTCTCCCGGAGACCAGAATCCTTTGTTCTTTACCTCTCCCAGATGGCCGCCCCAACCCAGGAGTGACAGATCTGTCACCAGAGTCAACTCTAGGAGGGGAAGGGAGAGATGTTACCGCTGACCCAATTGTGTTTCGTCTGCCACCACTGCAGATCTTCTGCAGTTCCCTCCAATATCTGGACTAGGTTGGAGAGATTCCCCATATGCTGCATCCACTAGGACTTAAGGTCCCAGGCACCAGAAAGTTGAGGGATAGCAACCACAACCTACTTCTGATGTTGGCAAACCTCACAATGACTCTTTAGGGCAAAAGAGCCTGCACTTCCTGATGGAGCAGGGAGAGGTGGTCGTCCGTAAGCCAGTCCGAGGTTGGTGGCATGGGCAGTAGGGTATCGGTGAATAGAAGGGTGTAACCATGATTAAGAATTTGGAGCACTACTTTGTCCACAGCTGACGCATGGGAGCGGGGTCTAAATCAGTGACACTGTGGGAGCCAAACCCCAATATTTTACTGCACCCCAGTATCTTAGATCATCCCAAATGTTACCTCAGGTTGCTCAGCTCTTGCACCCTTGATCTTGCAATAAGAGTCACCACCCTCCTCAACATCAGGCAAAAAAGGGTAAAAATATTGCTGGGATCCGGGTATATTAATCAATTGTGTTATCTGCAACAGGGATTTGCCTATCCAATAACCAACGTGAGCACACAACTGTGGTCTATGCTGACCAAAGTCTGCACCCAAGACCAAACACAAGGCAAATAACTACCATGGGCTGAATGAAGAAGTAAAGAAAGAAAATATAAAGGAAAAACCACCAACATAATTTGAAATGGAGTGGAAGAAGTAAATGAGCAGTGGATGAATAATTTAAAATGGAGTGGAAGAAGTAAACAAACAACAAACAATGGATAAATGAAGAAACACTAAAAATTGAAGCATATCAGGAAGAAAAAGGAAGAAAAAATGTGAAAAAAGACATTTATTGTTTGCATAAGGAGACAGAAACATTATAGCGCTAAATGCTGTTTCGGTGTGGGGTGATGACTGTAGAATGCATGTAAAGAGCCAGGAATCAGCAGCTGTCACACAGTAGTTAAGTGGTGCGTATGCCCCCTCAAGAACAGCAATTTCCTCAGAAAATTGTATAAATATGCTATTGTTTGTTCTCTAAAAAGGAGAACTGGTCCAAAGATTGTAAAAAAACCTTTACAAATACACCAAAAGAATCTGCAGAATTCCACCAATTTCTAAATGTGAGGGGTCTAGGAAATGCAGGTTACCTATATTGCATAAAGGGCTTTTGAAGAATATTACACTACTAATATTTTGGTGGAAAAGTGAGGCTCTTTTATACTTGGACGCAGCAGATGACCCAGCAGAGAAAACTCTGAGTGCAGCTCCCTATGCAGAGCGGATTGTTCTTCACTATTCAGTGCAAGCCTTACAATTGGCATAAATATTCGTAATTCCTTTTCACATACAAGTTCTAATGCTTCTAATTGCTGTGAATAATAGATTAATAGATTTTGCATTACACCATTTAATGGTACTCAATGTGCCGATAAAAGACGCAAGAATGGGGAGTCTACCTTGCTGGGATTCAACTATGAGCTTAAAATCTCTACAGATATTAGAGAAATGAGCTAATTTACCTACCCTTTTAAAAAAACAATATTAGAAACTGTTAACAGAGAAGTCGAGGCAATATAATGTTTTACGCATAGTCACTGATTTGCAGTTTCTGAGAACATCAATAACAGGCTTCTCCAATGAGTACCTTGTGAGATACTGGTACCTCGCCGGCTACTTATAAATACCTCACCGAGTGCAGCCAACTATATACTAAATTAGAAGCTTTTGCTTTGCTGCTCCGCCTCATTTCAAGGGACTAAAATCAGTATTGCATTCAGGCTTCCTTATCCCTCTTTAGGTCTCCATGTGCAGGATGGTACTTTCACACTCCACTCATTTTAGTACCTCACACTCCAGCTAGTCACCCTAGGACTTGGGGGCTTTCCAGCTCATTGCAATTTGGTACTTTGCTAACTTCAGGGCCAGATCAATGTATATATCAGTTACTTGCATGCAACCAAATTTCAGAGAATAATCAGAGAATACACACTTCTCGTGTTCCTATCAATGTTCCTCTCAGTTGCCTGGTGTATCAGTTTCATGACCTTCCCTCAAAGTCAGAAATCCCAGGTCATTTTCCAACCACATGATAGAGATCTGCATCTTATTACCCGCAGATAGGATATTTCTAGATATTGTCGGGTTATTAACCAATATGCAGCTCCAGTGCTCATCTCTAAGACTGATCAGTGAGGTTTTGGGCAGCTCCATCAATGCCCGGTTTAGACTGTTATCTTCTGTCTCTTATGATAGGTAGTACTTACATTTTGAGTCTGTGGTGTGTAGGCAGTTCAGTGTGCTCCACTTTCCAATTCTTGTGCAGTGCAGCACCATTTGAGGCAAAAAAAATTAAAAAGTTGCTTTCGCCCAACATGTTCTTCACTAAGTGCCTAAAGTCTAGAAGGGTTTACCCCTTCATAGAGTTTTTTTAGGGTCTCCGATCCCTTATTCATCCAGAACAGGGCTCCCCTCAGACCAGTATAGTAGCTTTTATTTTTTTATACATTTTTATTGAAAAGAATAGAACAGGTACATACAATGGTTATTGATAGTTGCAGTGTGTATGTTTCATGGCCAATTACAGAGCAGTCGCATCTCATGCGACACAAGCTTACGGCATCTCCTTCCTTTTATAGTTGCACTAGCAGCCCGTCCCGACGTTGTCCGGGTATAAATTGCTGCAGGCCAGTAGTATATTGTTTTGTAGGATTTCGTTTTCATAGCATTTCTTATCTGTGACAGGCCTGTGAAACGCTCCGATTCACAGTGCACTGCTGATGCACTGAAGAGTGCGCGTTCAGTAGTGTGTGAACTTGAGTTTCCCTACTTTATTTTTCCTTCCAATATTATATAGCGCGAACTCGACAACATGGCATGAGCACAATTTACATTACGGAAGAACGCATTCATTTGTGGTTGGCACGGGGAGACAAAGCGATTTGCCTGGAATCACAGGATGTTGAGCTGATGCAGAGATTCGAACGTAGCTCCCCAGCTCTAAAGTTCGCAATTCTAGAACTTGTGGTGGGAGGTATGTCTAAAAGTGTATGCCGGTGCTGGCCATCAATGAGAGAGACCTGTGCATTTTTCAAATGGGTGGTGAAAAAATATGACTATGTTGCTGGAGATGTGGGCTGCTGTGCCACCAATGTACTTACCGGGGGAGGATAAACACCCATTATTCCGCAACTTTGTTTACGCATACTATCACTCCGCATACTTTCATTACGAAAGTACCATGAATCCGCAATGCCATTAGAAGGCATGGCATTACATTTTATATGCTTTTACCACGCATACATTTACAACGAAATTCGTTGTAAATGCATGAATGGTAAAAGCATGTTTTTTTTAATGTTTGGATAAGGTAAGTATGGGTATAGGGTATATGTTTTGGGGTACTGAGGTGTATGTTTTGGGGTGTTTGGGTATTTTGAGGGTTCAGATATAGTTTTGGGTTATGGGGTACAGGGGTATTTTTAGGGTTCAGGGCTAGGTTTTGGGGTATAGGGGTATTTTGAGGGTTCAGATATAGTTTTGGGTTATGGGGTACAGGGGTATTTTTAGGGTTCAGGGCTAGGTTTTGGGGTATAGGGGTATTTATAGGGTTCAGGGGTAGGTTTGAGTTTTGGGGTACAGGTGTATTTTAAGGGTTCAGGGCTGGGTTTGGGGGTACAGGGGTATTTTTTAGGGTTCAGGGGTAGGTTTGGGTTGTGGGGTACAGGGGTATTTTAGGGTTCAGGGGTAGGTTTGGGTTTTGGGGTACAGCGTTATTTTTAGGGTTCAGGGCTAGGTTTGGGTTTTGGGGAACAGGGGTATTTTTAGGGTTCAGGGGTAGGTTTGGGTTTTGGGGTACAGGGGTATTTTAAGGGTTCAGGGCTAGGTTTGGGTTTTGGGGTACAGGGGTATTTTAGGGTTCAGGGGTAGGTTTGGGTTTTGGGGTACAGTGGTATTTTTAGGGTTCAGGGCTAGGTTTGGGTTTTGGGGAACAGGGGTATTTTAAGCGTTCAGGGCTAGGTTTGGGTTTTGGGGTACAGGGGTATTTTAGGGTTCAGGGGTAGGTTTGGGTTTTGGGGTACAGTGGTATTTTTAGGGTTCAGGGCTAGGTTTGGGTTTTGGGTTACAGGGGTATTTTTAGGGTTCAGGGCTAGGTTTGGGTTATGGGGTACAGGGGTATTTTAGGGTTCAGGGCTAGGTTTGGGTTTTGGGGTACAGTGGTATTTTTAGGGTTTAGGGATAGGTTCAGGTTTTGGGGTACAGGGTATATTTATAGGGTTAAGATGGGTTAGTGTTTAAGGGTGTTGGGGTATTTTAAGGAGTAAGGGTGGGTTATGATTATGGGGTGCAGAGGTATTTAAAGGGAGCAGGGTGGGATTAGCACATGATATGAAACATAGCATGAAGGGTGGAACGTTCCACATGCCCCCATCATTTGTCACGCCCCCAGCACACGCCCACAGCACAACGCAGACACGCCCACAAGAGACTACTTTGCTAGCACGGTTCTTTTACCTTTTAAATGTATATGGTGGGCATCTGCATAGCCTATGTCCTTCTGCTGCAACTGCCCTTTCCAACGCTGTATGGGGTGTTGTGATTGGTGCTGTGGTTCCTGAGATTACCCGCCTCAAAGGTTTGGGCTCGCTCTTTATTATATTAGTATGGATATGGATAGGCAGTCCAAGATCCACACCCCACAACCCGCTCCTGTCGTAATATGAAGCTGTACTACCACCATCATACTCAGGAGTTACATTTGGATAAAAAGACCCCTATTATTCTGCGAAGTATCCTCCATTTTTAGCATATTTAAACAGGGTCTGCTCCCCCCGGGGTCAACTAGGAGTATAGAATAGTGCCCCCCTGTCGTTTCAGCAAATTATGCCATGCGTGTACAACCGAATTAACAGTCTAGAGTTCCAGTCCGTCTGAGAGGGGCCCAGAACAGCACCATTGACAGTGAATCAGGCGCCGTACCCCCTTTTCAATTGATATATGAGGACGCACGTCCTCGTGAAGCCAATGGAAAGCATGTGCCGTTCTGTAATATAGTTCCAAGTCTGGAGCCCCCAGTCTGTCCATAGAGTATGGCAAAGTGAGCACGTCCCATCGAACCTACGGCTGCTTTCCTGCCCAGACTAGTCTTGTCAATAGAGAGCGAAGTGTCTTAAATATGTCCGCAGAGAGCACAATTGGGATCTTCAGGAATAAAAACAATAATCTGGGTATTACCATCATCTTCATTAGCGATATGCATCCCAACAAGGACAGGGGGAGGCGGATCCACCTGTCGACTTGTTCCTCTGATCTGGTGATCGCCCTGCCGTAGTTTTCACTGAGCACCAAGTTTGAATCCGTGTGCATGCATATGCCTAAATAACGGATCAGATCCGATGTCCACTTTAGGGGGTAGTCTAAGCTCACAGGTATCATAGCTGGGGAAAAAGGGAAAATTGGCGATTTGGCCCAGTGTATTTGAAGTCCAACCATTTCAACATATCCTATTTCCAAAGATTGTGGGTATGCCCTATGACTTGCACATCCATTAACAGTGATATTTAATTGCTTTTAGCCATGTCCTTGAAATAACAATATTTTAGGGTGCTCTCATGGTGTCACAATACCCACCCATGAGGGTATGCTTCCACTAGGACTGAAAACAGCCTAGAACAATATTTAACCAAAATACACCAAAGCACACCAAGTGGTTGTAACTATTATCAAAAATCTCCACAATGTGTGGTTCAACTCGTCATAAAAGAACGTCCTCTTGTAGAAATCCACAAAGAATCTTGAATCAGGTCCTTTTACTTGTTTTATTTAATTTCCTGATACATGGAAAACAGCAGCAGCTGATGTACGCTTCGCCCCCCTGGGCTTTCTCAAGGCTAGGATTTCAAAATTGAGCTAATTTCCGTATTTTGAATCGCATAATTGTAAATAAATACCCTCAGTCATAATCATTCCGAAAGGAATTTGTTTGGAGCAATATCAATCTGACTAGCAGTTGTATCAACTTCTCTCGGTAATCCCAGCTCCTCGTAAACGGTAGCAGCGCCGTTTACGAGGATCTGGGATTACCGAGAGACGAAGAGAGGACGTATCAAGGTCCCGAGTCTAGAATAGAGCAACATCATCAAGCATATCTCTGAGAGGAGATGCACGTATTTTAAAGAGAAGTTGATACAACTGCCAGTCGGACTGCTGCTGTTTTCCATGTATAAGGAAATGAAATAAAACAAGTGAAAGGACCTGATTCAAGATTCTTTGTGGATTTTTACAAAAGGATATTCTTTTATGACGAGTTGAACCACGCATTGTGGGAATTTTGGATAATAGTGACAACCTCTTGGTGTGCTTTGGTGTATTTTGGTAAATAATAAAAAAAAACTCACCATATCGCACAACCTCATCTAGAATCAGAGTCTGGTTAGTCCCTGGATCCCTGACATACAACAGAGTATCATCCACATAGGCCGGTATGATAAGGTTATAGTTCAGAAATCGGTTCCCCCTTAGATTGTGGTATTCCCTCAAACGCACACGAGGGGCTCGGCTACTAAAGCATATAGTAAAGGGGAGAGCAGACACCCCTGTCGAGTGCCTCTCGACACCCTGACAGGAGATGTACCGATGTTCCCAATTTGTATCCTAGCGTTATGAGATCTGTACAATACTCCTACTAACCTGAGGAAGATTTCCCCCTACCTTCATGCGTCTCAGTACTGCATGCATAAAGTTCCATTCCACGAAATTGAAAGACTTTTCTGCATCTAACAAGACCGCTGTTGCTTTAATTTCAGAATTAATGTGTTGTATAGCGCCAAAGACCGTTGTAAGGTTAAACGACAAATCTCGCTCTGGTACAAAGCCCAACTGCTCCGGGCCAACCAACAGTGGTACCAAGGGAGCAAGCCAGTTAGCCAAGATCTTCGCATAGAGCTCAGTATCGATATTAGGGAGCGATAGGGCCCGAAAAGACGAGCATTCATTCGGGGCTTTGTCAGGTTTTAATATAGTGGCAATAAGTGCTTCTCTCATTGAGGGTGGCATCATCCCTTCCGCACCCATTTCTTGAAACTGCGTGCACAGATGCGGGATTAGGAAGTCCTTGAATTCTTAATAAAATGCTACAGTGAGCCCATCTAGCCCAGTTGTGCCTGGGCTAGATGGGCTCAAATTTAATGCTACCAGGTACTTGTGGGGATTTAAAGGTTTCATTAAATGTTCCCTATGTTCATCAGTTAGCCAGGACAACTGTATATGCTCTAAATATTCAGAGGTTGTAGTCTCATCCGAGCTCTCTCTTGTGCGATATAGCTCTGAATAATATTGGCTAAATCTACCTACAATCTCCGTAGAGTCAGTTAGAAGCTCCCCATCTGCAGCTCGTAGCTCCGTCACATTTCCCTTCTCCCTTTTATCTTGCAGCAGGGCAACTAGCACTGCGCCCGGACGCTCGCCTTCTCCGTAAGTCTTAGCCACATCATACTTCCGCAAGTGCTTAATTTGCTTTCGGCTATCCTAGGGTTGTCGCCTTCTAGGACTTACTTTTCTAACTCTATCAGCTCCCTTTCCAGTTTAACCAGGCGCTGTCAACCGAGCGCAGGAACCCGGAGTGTTTGGACATGGCCACCCCCCTGATGTACACCTTGAACGTTTCCCAGACTGTGGAAACCTTTGAACAGATCCAATATTGGTATCAAAGAAACCCTCCACTGCAACAGCTCATTCTGAGCGAAACACACTATCCATCAAAGAGTATGGGGGGGGGGGGGGCGCGTCATGTGAATGGTGCTGGTTTTTTTCTCGAGCCTTCAATATCTAACAGAATTGGGGAATGGTCAGATAGAGATCGGGGAGTACCTTACAGTCTTGTACCTGTTGAAACAATAGCCTTGAGACAAACAAATAACCAATTCTGGTTTGCAAATTGTGTGGGCCGAATAATGAGTGAATCCTACTCATGAGGAGCGCTCCCACCAGACATCCAGTAGTTACTGCTGAATCGTAATATCACATATAACTCTGGCTGCAGCCGACGGTCCACCAGAGCGATCTAATGAGGGCTCTAGTACACAATTTAGATCCCCCCGCAAACAATCAGTAGACCAACCTTTGTTTTCATGCGAGCTACCAACCCTTGATAAAACTCTGGGCAATCAGGACACGTTAACTATGTACCAATCAATGCCTTTTCCAGTACATCTAGAAATCGTATATCTACCGCCAGTGTCGGCTTCAAGCGCTTTTAGTGTAACACCCAATTTAGGGTTGACTCAGGTGAGAACTCCCCTGGCATGGGATGTGAACAATGCCGCATGATAGTGGCCGCGTAGCCATCTATGTGTAAGCATACTACTATTCACTGAGAGGTGGGACTCTTGTAGCAGCGCAATGTCGATCTGGTGTCACATTAAGCATGCAACTACCCTTCGGTGCTTTCTAAAGTCGTTCAGGCCTCGAATATTCCAGGTAAGAAGACAAATTCTGCCGCCGGTAAACTCCATCCTGGCTCTGTACCGTTGTCATATCTGTGCTGACCAAATCTATCCTGCTCCACAATTTTTCTCATAGACGGATCGTCGATTCTTAAGCGCCAATTGCACACTGTGCACATATCACACAATCATAGAGAACAACAATATACCCTCCCATGCATTGCTGACCCCAACTAGGCATGAACGAGAACAACCCTCCCTCCCAAAACCCCTTTGCATTTTAGTATCAGTTACAGAATTCGAATAACTATCACGGTCTAATACCATGTGGTTGGCAACACTCTGGGTGGATGTTGCCAGCAAAACCCTTAAGTGCATTTCCAAAAACAGAAAAAAAAGTATACTCTTAGCCTTCTACTTCTATTATACACTGCCAAGACAGCCAATATGTTGGGTGCTTATGGAGCAGGGCTGAATGTTACCAACAGTCCCAAAGTCCCACATCGTGCTCAGATTAAGTTTATCACAATTATGCACAACAATTTTGTCCCAGTAAATGTTGCAGCTTCAGCAGTAGCCGCTGCATATAGTCGCCGCTAGGGAGCCAGCACAGTTCCTCTTCGCTTAGCAACAACTCTCTCCCTGTAAGCATCCCAGTCAAAACAGAATACACAACATACCTGATTGTGGTAAATATAAGAAGGCCAGCTCACCAGCCTGGTCTGTCTCTGTCTACTCCCCCAAGTCACCTCCTGATGCCTCTGGTTGCTCCTGTGCCGGTCCCTTGTTCGCCTCAATTATTTTTGCAATACTTGAGGGCCTTCTATAGTGACCTAGGATCCATAAAGATTCTTTATGTTCTGTTCATCATGACCCTAAGTCTGGCCAGGTACAGCGTGGCGTAGTTGACCCCAAGATCTCGCAGCCGAAGTTTCAGGGGTGCAAACTGCCTCTTCGCTTCCGTCACTTTCATGGTGAAATCGGGGTGAGAGGGTAGATCACTCGATTTGCCGTTCCCGTACATCCCTAGCGCGTTTCAGTGCAGCGTCTATCCCTGTAATTCAATAGCTTAGCAATTAAAGGTCGGGGAGGGGCACCTGGTGGGGGCCTAGGTCCCAAGGATCGATGAGCTCGCTCGACAAACATGTCTGAGAAAGTGTCCCGGCCCAGCAAAGTCACCAGCAACCTTTTAACAAAGACCTTTATATTTCCCATCGTCGTCGTTTCAGGAAGCCCTGTAATGTGAATATTGCTCCGTCTTGACCTTGCCTCCAAATCCTCTGGTGGGTCTTGCAGGGCCGTGAGCAGTTTTCCCATCCTTTTTTGCATGTTATTAGTCTCAATTTGAGCGTCTTCGACCTCGGATCCTCTCCGCTCCGTCATATCATGGTGCTCCATGTACTTATCGATGCGCTCCGATATCCGATCCATCCTGTAGGCTTAAGAGTCAATTTTTCCATATATGGCGGATATGCTCTTCTGCATTACAGACAATATCTGACAGATGTTCGCTTCGGGCTCTTCAGTGTGATTTCGCTGGTCCACAGCGGCTTGAGTGGTATCATCACCTCTAAGTCGTGACTTCCGCTGTTCGAACTACAGCTTAGGCTGGGTTATGTCAAACTTACCCATAATTACTGAGAGTCCGGCCATGGTAGTGTAGCCCACCAGATCCCTCAGAGCACAGTGATAGAGCCTCACGCAAATTATGGCATGTGGGCACGGGCGCCACCACTCCACTCTGCGAGGCCCTGCAGGCCCTCTAGCAACTGATGTCACTGAGCTTTCTCCCGCCGGTCTCTCCCTTAATAGGCCTAGGGTATCCCCAGCGCCAGTGTCACTAATGGCCCGGGCACCCTCTCTCGTTACCAACTGGCAGTTGCAGAGGACTCTTCGGGCCTTCCCTTCTGCTAGTCTCACACCCAAGCTGCTAGTGGGGACCATCCCTTGCGATTCGCCATGTCCCCTGATCTCAGTCTAAGTGGGGTTTGGCTGCGCACTGTGCATAACCTCTTCAACTGGGAGGCGCCGCAGGTCACTGCTGTGCGACGCGTCGTGTCAGGCTTAGGGGCATGTCTGCTTTCCCTTTATGCCGGCCAATACTCTGCAGTAGGAGGCCTCACTGCATTCCTGCTGCAGGATGCACGTTTTTGCTATGCGGTAATGCACTCAGTCCTCAGAGTGTGCTCCAATGCAGGGCGGCTGTGAGCACTCCCTCGGCTTTCCAGGCTCATTCAAGGAACGGTAGGCAAACAAACACTTGCGTCGCCGTTATGCTATGAACTGTCATAGGGCCCAGTGCACCTCCTCCTCGCCCCGGGCTGTGGAGGTGCTCCACTTTCATAGGCCTCAACACGCTTTCCCGGCAGACCGCGAGGTCATCCACTTCGTTGTCACACTTTGAATCCCTGGATCGTCTCAATACGGGCCGCGGGTGAAAGCGCACTCTGAGCGTCCCCAGGACCCACAATATACAGGCTTCTAGTGCACGGAAGAGTCCGGATTTCTGCCGGATAGTCTAGATGGCTCGCGGAGGTCGCTTAAGCAGCGGCCATCTTCAAGCCAGGCAAGCTTTGCCCCCAGACCAGTATAGTAGCTTTTAGTAGATCAGGGACATATGGTACGCATGTAAGTGTTCTCTTCAGCCTACTAGCCAACAAAATGTAGGCGCCATCAGTAGCATTCTGCTTCGCTCTGTCCCTCTCCTCAGCCCTTGTAATATGCCAAGCAATTCCATCAGTGCTTTCTTGCCTCTCGTTCATTCATCTCAATTGCCATTGCAGCTAGGCTGCTAAATAAAGCTCAAAGTCAGGTGTGGCCATGACATCCTCAACCATCAGAAATCGAAGCTTAGGCAGTACAATTCTGTCTATGTGCTCCCCAGATTAGGTCTGACAATATTGTGTCGATTTCAGGAAATACTGCTTGCAGTTCTCTGATTAGCAGGGTTGTGACATAGCATAAAAGGTGCAGTGAAACAACAATTTTAGTGAGGGCTATTGTCCTTGCCACCAAAAGGGGTGTTTTCTAGAAGATTTACCCTCTTCTAAATGATGCCATGATCCGGTTTCTGTTTCCGCCCAATAGGTCTGTCTTAGTACCATATAGCAGGTCCCCTAAATAGCGTGTTGTCGGTGGTTGCAATTTCAGCTTAGCATCTACTTCTGGCAGCCTGCATCCATCTGTGGGCTGACAAAGAAGGAATGCACTGGATTTGCTCCAATCAATCCTCAATACAGTGAGCCCCACAATATGGTATCTTCAGGGCATGTCTGAAGTATAGCAGCATATCATCTGCACAGAGAGGTATGTGATGGAGATCCCCTGCTGCTGTAATGCCACTAAATGAGCTCCACTGTCTCACCAGACTCACATGTGGTTCCAACACTATGATGAAGAGTAATCTGAATAGGGGATATTCCAGGCATGTCTCTCTACACAATGTGCATGCCCAATATTATTTGGCCTGTGCACACTTGTGTTACGGTGTCAGTATGCAATAAGGATGTCCAACTATGTAGTCCTTCACCAAAATATGACAGCCTATAAATATTTCCAATGCAACGTGTTTCAAAAGCTTTCTTGACATGTCATGCATTTGGGTGGGTATTCAACTGATGTTCTATTATATGGAGCAGCCTCATAATACTTACCTAGTTTTGCACCCTCAGATCAACTCACACTGATCTGGGTGTATCAACCTTTGCATTAATCTCAGTAGTCTAACTGCCAGTATTTTGTTCAGCAATTTTAATCAGTATTCACCATCTCCATTTTGTTTCTGCCATGCTTAGAGAGGGACACAATTACTGCCTCTATAGGTGTGGTTGATAGGCCGCTCTCTCTCTTCAACGTATTATATACACCTCTAAAAAGACTCACATTAACTGGCCTATATAATCTATGTAGCATTCTGCAGGATGGCCATATGTCCCTTTAATGTTATATCTAACAAAACTCCTAATTGCAGGTCTGACCTCGATTTCGATAATTCCTCAATCAAGTGTCACCGCCTCCTGAATGTGCACTATGGTGATTCCTGCTTCCTGCAAGTAAGCTTGAATTATTTGTTCACCTAGGACGGGTCACAAGGCACACATCTCTTCAGCTATATTTTGAAAGGCACCGTTTATCTCACTCTTCAAGTACATCTGTACATTTGGATCGCAAAATAGGGGTACATCTTAGTTTGGTGTTCGTCAAATACCTGACTTGTCTCATTCATCATGGAATTTTGCCAGGTACACTTAAAGTTGAATACCTTTAATATATCTGAGCTTAGATATATTTTTCCTTTAATGTGTTAAGTATCTGAAAATCAGGCTGGCCAGGTTCCCTATTATCAAGGTCTTAGGAAATCTGAGAAAGACAGAACCTTAAGGAGGCAGACAAGCATTGTGACATGCCCCTAAATGGTGATGAGCTATTATCCTTCAAGAGTACAGAAAGTGACAACTGCGGAGGAAGTTAAAGCTATAAAAAGTAAAGAAGGAGCTCATCTACTTTGGGTTGGAGGCCTTTATATGGCATCTCCAAAATCGGAGAGCAATTCACAATGGTGTCACACATGGCTTCATGTGACTAGAAGTGGCAGTAGCCTTTTTGTTTGCTAAAACAATGTAGAAGCAACCCAAAAGACAAGAGATTCTTACACGTTTTCTTATTTGTGGGTAGTGACCCCTGGAGGTATATTCTTTGTTGGGCATTATAGTTAGCTCTAGATCTTTGACCAGAATGGAGTTATGGGGTAGGTGAAAGTATATTTTTCTGGATGTTGTCAACACTGAAGGTGTTGTTTCTCGTCCATGTTCTCTGACTTTGTCTCTTTACCCTACTAACCATCCCACCCAGTTATGTGTGTGGTGGGTGGAAGCAAGAGCAATGACAGAAGAGAGATGTAGAGTTGGCTTTGCATAGAACTGATAGATTCACACCCTGAATTTTCCGTTATAATGCTGTCACCATAAGTATTACACTGATGAATGAAAGCTGTTGAATGTTAGGAGAAGGCTATATCTCCAGTCAAAACTCCAAAGCATGGGCCTGTGGTGTTATTTTATGAATGAAAACAGATAGTCCTTTAGAGTAGGTGTTCAAATAGCTTTCAGCTCTGGGATGTATTCATTTGAATTAGATTACAAGTCGTTAAAAAAAATTACATTTTAAAATGCAAGCAATGTTCATGGTATAAAAGGATTTCTTACTCATTAAAATTTTCCAGGGCAGCTGCAAGATGCTTAGAGTCAAATTTGCAGGAGTAGTTTAATTCATTGGCAATTTGCTGTCTTAATATTTGCATTTGTCCAACCTTAAAACAGAAAGAAAGAGACAAAATGTATTACTATCTGATAATGTAAAGAGCAGTGTAGTTTTCTCCACTACAAGTCAAGTATTTTTAAATGGTTAGATGTCAGTCTTAGGAGATTGGTTTACAATAGAATTACATTTGTCATGTCAAATCACACTTTTATGTTGGTTTAGTAAGCTGGGCACTATTTTAGCCTCCCACACCACATGAGACCTTTAAATACACCTATCAGTTATAACATAAGGTTGAACTCCATTTAATGGAAATTGAACTCTTCAACAAGCACAGCAACCAATGTAATGAGTTCCTATGGCCAGCAGATATTCCATCATGTCCACTAAAAGTCCTTTAGGTTAGACATATATTTGTAGTCCACAAGAACTAAGACATTGGACTGCACTCCAAATTCACTCTTTGACAAGCAACTTTGAATCTTCTAAGCTTAACTAGGAATTTTCCACACAATAACTACTCCTCAAACACCTTCAGTGCAGTCATTGGTATCCCTACAACACTTATTTATTCTTGCCAACTAGGAAGAGAAACAACCACATTCAATGCTGAAAAGTACAGACACACACCACCATGGTTGACAACAATTGACCACATCACTCAAAATTAAGTTATTCCATATTACCTTGTTTCATCTTGCCCATTATCCTTTAAAGAAACATTCTCCCTTGCGGGGTACACTCTTCCTGCTCAATATCTCTGGCACTTCTTGCTTTCTTTAAAGGCAGCAACGTATTCCTCTTCAGAAACTCAAAAACTCAGCTCCAATTCAGCAAAGCCATCAAAGCTCACCTTTTCACTCCATAATTCCTATACCAGTGATTATCTGTTCACTTATTTTTCACCTTTCAACTACACTGGATAATAATAATTCTTGCGATGTGCAAGACTACCAACGAGCAAATATTGCACAAGCCACTACTATATATAAAGCAAGGTATACCACCACCCAGCTGCCACTTCAAAAGTATGCTGATGCTATTTATATAGCGCTTACTTCCCTTGATGATGAGGAGTTGAAGTGCATAGTAGATAGCTAGTAAGCTACTCTGCAGAACTCTGAGTTAGTTTGTAGTGCTAGTTGTAAATGTTGTAGTTTAGCATATATTAGCCCACATTGTAAATTGATACTTGTATAGCGCACTACTCACCCGCAAGGGTCTCAAGGCGCTTGTACGAATACCGCTGTGGAACTCATCCTGGCTTTCCCTGTGAGGCGTCCACTCCTGGGCACCCCCAAGGTGGAGGCCAGGCATCCTTAGCGTTGTCGGGCCGTTGTGGAGATTAAGCAAGCTATTGCCCAGAGGTGCAGAGTGGGACTCCATGATTGGAATAGGCACCGAGGCGAGAATTATCAGGTCCATGGAATTTTGAGCCCAAGACCCGCCGAGGCGGGGAATTGAACCCTGGTCCCGGGCCAGACCTCTGCATCAGGGTCTGCCGCTCTAACCATTGAGCCACACTTCTCCACTATCAGGGTTGATATATTGCTTAGTTACGTACAATTTTCCGTCTATATGGAAGTTAGTATTTAAAGGTTTTTATAGATTCAGATGCTTTCGTTATGTGTTGATTTGCATTTTTATTTGTGTCTATTTGAATACATAGAATGTGTATTACTCTATTGTTAGGATGTGATAGTTAGTGGACGGGAGTAGTCTTATTAGAGAATACAGTTCTACATATTTTGGGTCATGCTTATACAGGCTGGGCAAGGGTCTGTTAGGAATTCGTTTGGAAGGTCAAGCCGTACAGGACAAATGTTTACATTGACTTACATGGATTCAGTTAGTAGCCACATGAAAAAAGCCGATCGTGCAAGACATACGCATTTTGTGATGCCTCATGTTATATCAGGTCTTGAATTGTCATCAACTAAAGATCTGTGATAAATGCTTGGTAGTCAAAGTGTTGAAGATGGAGAGTGATCTAATAAAGCAAGGGTGTTCACAATGTCACAATTGGATGGATGTGAATTTGAATTCATCCTACATCTGGGACAAAACCATGGCAGGTTTTTGTCAACAGAGTGTTACAATAAATATCAAGTTGGAGGTGAGAAGTGAGAGTTCACACCAGTTACTTGGAGGGAAAAAACTAGGTCAATGGCGGACCTATACTTCTTTGGGTCATAGGTTATAAGCATTTTTACGTATAAGTACTACAGACACTTTTTTAAACAAATTAGGCTAAACCTCTATTAAGTTATGTCCTTTGTGCAGTAGACTTTCCTTGGGTATCAAAGCTGGGCAGTTAAAGCTTAATGCAAGTGGAGGTAGCTGTTAGAAACGTTGATCAGAAAGACAGTAAATAATTCTCAAACTCAGTGTCGAGTTAGTGCGACGTCTTCAAGGTAGAACAGTTTTTTGTTTATATTACAGATAAATGAAGAGAACATTTACAATTATAATATATGACAAAAATCAGTTAGTGATACTTTCTGGTGCTAACTTACAAACCCAAATAGTTTCTAGCATTTGTATGCACTGGGTTTAGAATACTATTTCCAAACAGTCCCAGTCAATAAGACGGAGGTACCAGACAAAAGAATACAATGTGACACGTTTGCTATGATATTTTTAGCTCTTTGTATCAATGGCCTCTGGTTCTTGGTCTTGGGCTTGAGCCCCAATTTCTGAGTTTCCAGTAAAAAATAAAATAATCCTTTCAGCAAAAAAAAATAACAAAAAAATACAAACCTCAAGCAATTATGTTCCCACCCAAGTAAAGCCAAGAAAGAAGTTTTGGGGTCCGAATATCCAGTTCTAAATGGCTACGATGGATTCAATTTTTGATGTCCACCAGAGTTCAGAAAACTGTGGCTGTCCGAGGCAACCAATCATTTGCTTTGTTTACATTTTAAGTTCTTGTCAGGTTTGCCCCACAAGACTCACCTTTGCTTGTGGCGCGATTCCGCAGAGACGACAAGAGCACCCGTCCCTGCACCCACCTAACCCTCGTGGACGACAACACCCAGCAGGGATGAGATGGATGCCGGGACGGGAGCCAGGGTGTAGGGTTAAGGATGGCGTGGAGCTGGTGGGGCGTTCCGGAGACACTGGAAACCAGAATAAGAAAGATCAGAAAGGGATGCAGACCCGAAAGGAACCACCCCCACGTACACACACAGGACCAGGTACCCTGTCATATGGATACTTCGTTACATATATTGCGTTAAGTTAGCATGAGTGCATTACATGTTTAAACAGCCTTTTTTCCTTCGGCTTCAGTTTTGCACACGACACATACTTGTTGTTGTCGCTTTCACCCTAGAAGCGGTGAGGTGGTTTATTTGAGAATAATATGTTATTTCTATGCTATCAGCTTTGCTTGGTATAACTGTCTGCACACTGAGAGCTGCACACTCTAAGATTAACCTAACACAAGGTTGCTGGGAGGCCTGATCCTCGCACCACATTAGACATAACACAAATAATGTTGATGCCAACATTTTGGGCTCTACGCGGGTTTAAGATAGAGTTACACGGAATGAACGTAGACACTTGGTGCTGCGCATGAAGAGAGCTGGTAGCTGTTGATGTGATCTGCTCCTACTGACATTGAGAGGTATGGGGCCGCCCTGCTAAAGCCCGAATGAGACCTTCTTAGATATAAAATAATATGCTAGATAGGGTGCGCGAAATATAGGTGATATAGATTTCTATAGATTTTGCATTATAACATGCTAGCACCTTTTGCTTACTATGGATTAGTGACTATGCTGCTGACTCTGATTTTTATAATCTGCATTTTGGTATTATACAAGATACTGCGTTTGAGAACTTTGCATTGAATAATAAATATTTCAAACTTGCACTTGTGTTCTTTGACTCTCAGTTTTGGTTTGAAATGATTATATAACGAAAGAGTGTTCATGTGTTCCACGATTCCTGAGGTATTCTAAAGATCATGTTCTGGTTTGTCTAAGACATGAATCATTCCATAATGATCCATGAGACACTGTAGCTAGCTAGGTAAGGGGATTTCTGACACTGAGATGAGTTTTGGATCATCCTAACTCACTGAGGTTCTAGATCTCTATGCACAGTTCTGTGGGAGAACGGAAACCCTGCTACATGGCGCCCAACGGTTTGGTTGGCCTTAAAACATGACACTCGAGTAGTATATCATTCATACCTTGACACCTTCATTCCCGTTTCCGGTAAACGGTGGTGTCGGAAAAACCTACCTATTTTTTAAATAGGTCTTTTCAAGCTTGAATTCTTCTAAAAACGGTTTCTTTGAATTACTACCCAGTTGTGCTACAAACTGCTCTTTGTCTCTTTTCACTTCCTGTGCTAACATGGCCGTGGACATAGCGCAGCATAGCCGTGTCGCGGTTCGCGACCACTTGCGGGCATATAATGTACCTGCGGAAGGCTTGGCTGTGGTTCTAGTGGTGAGTGCGGAACATGCGTACCCGTACGAATTGTTTTATTCCTGGGTGACATTTCCGGCAGTGGACGCTAATTCGGGTGTCTTCCATTCATACACTGCCTCGGATGTACCGGCGGCTTATGCTCCGTACAGGGCACTGGAAGTACCTATCGACGCTTGGCAGCACGGAGTTTGGTTTGGTGGCGCCCTACCCCATTCTTTAACGGCTCCGAGGTTAGGTCCTTTGTCCATTCCGGGCACAAATTGGCCCGCTTTGGGTGGATTTACTCCTCATCCTAATCGCGCCACTTGTAATGTGGGTGACCTGCGGCGTCTTCATGATGTCGCGGTTGGAGTGATTAGAGCGCTTGTTCATTACATTGGTCGTAATATTCATGGCGCAGTCCCCGCAGGGGCGCAACTTCGGGCAGAACAGGCTGGTTTGAAAATCAGTCCTGTCTTGGTGAATTCCGTTATGGGCAGAAAGCCAGATAATAAGGATGATTTTCCTTACTGGCTTGCCGAGAAATTCGACCAGCTGGAGGCTGTGTTTCCTAATACGACTCCGGGTGAAAAACACCGGATTCTTACGCTTAGTTTACCGAAAGATTTAGCCCCTGAACTTGCTGACTGTGAAACATGGGGTAAGACTTTTGCAGCGGTTTACTCGAGGTGCTATGGCACCCCGTCTGTGTCAAACCTTTCTGCGGTCCTTAAACGTGTTCAGGATGATCACGGACCAGAGTCGGCGGTTGAATTGGGTATGCGCCTGAGCGGCTCGTTTGAGACGGTTTGCGGTCTTATCCTTGCAAATGTGAAGGGGGATGCAGTGAACTTTCAGGTGGCCAATGCTCTGGCGTTAATTCCCGATGCCGAGAAACCCCGTCAGCTGGCAAGAATTATTGTGGCGGCTTATAAAATGGTTGGCCGCACTTCTAAGGGTTTAAAAGCTTTTTCTGAAAAAGAGAAGAAGCAGCCCCAGGGACAGTCTTCGGAAACGGGTGGACAACCCAAGTCCAAAAAACAAAATTGGCCTAAAAAGCAGAAGCAGGGTAAGCAACAACAACAGCAGACACAGGTTTCTAGTCCTACGCCTTCGCAGCCTGCGCAGTCAGATCGAGTTTATGATTTGCGCGATCGCGCGACGATTAAATCGCCTGAGAGATTTCAGGCTTCTGACCAACGCTCTCCTCGTTCCTTTCAGGACTCATCGGCTCCGTCAACCGGTGGTGGAGGGGGCGGCAGGGGCAGGGGTGGCCAGCAAGGACGTGGCCAGCCCCGCACGCGAAGTGAAGGGGATCAGCGGTACGACTCTACGCCAAAGAGACCACAGTTTGCCAAGACGAAAGTCGCAGCCTTAACGGCGCATCGATATGCCCCAGATAGTGAGAACGCGGCTTCGGAATCTGACGTGGGCTCTGACCTTGCTGGACAGCGCGGCGGAGATTACCATAGTGAGAGAGGCCCTCCGTCCACTGTTTAAGGTGACAGCGACTGAGACTTTTATTGTGATTGAAACAGCTGATACACATGTTGCTCCCCCTGAAAGACTTTTTGAAATTGTCCTGTTAATTGAAGGTGACATGCAGCGAACTGTAAAAGGGGTATTTTGGGAAAATCTTTAGGATACGTATGACATTTTGCTTTCGGAGGCTGACTGGCCCCCACCTTTTGTTCTCGCAGCTCCGCGAGGGGAGGAGGTGATCCTCCCCAGTTTCGCGCACACTGTATCGAGAGTGGAAGCGCTGCATTTTGCAGAAGAGTGGGCTCTGGCGCTTGCGCCGGCTGTGTACCGAAATCAGTGTGGCTAGGATAAATTGTCCCCTAGCCATGAGATTCCTTTACGGTCACAGCCGCAGCCACAACCCCAGTATCCCATACGGCGTGAAGCTAAAGCTTCGGTCGCGGCTATCCTTGAACAATTGGAATATCAAGGTGTAATTGAAACGTGTGTGTCACCAATGAATAATCCCCTTTTTACTGTTAACAAGCCGGACCGCTCATATCGTCTGGTTTTGGATTACCGGCATTTGAACTCGCATTGCCGTAACTGTGCAGTACAGAATACTCACGGCTCTGCCCTAGTAAATAGTCTTGAGCGTAAACGGTTCAAAACCACGCTTGACATTTCCAATGGTTTTTATGCACATAGATTAGATGGTCTAAGTTCCCAATGGACCAGTTTTACGTGCGGCGGCGTACAAAAAATGTTTAAACGACTCCCAATGGGATATAAAAATAGTCCTGGAGTGTTTTCCGCCCGCATAGTCTCTCTTTTGGAGAGTTTCGATCCAGTTGCATGTTCGTATGTGGATGACATTTATCTCACAGACGACGAACTTTGGGTGCATCTGTGTCGAGTAAACAGCATAATTTGTAACTTTGCAGACATGGGTTACAAGTTTAACTTTGCAAAATCACACATTGCGGAGTACACAGTGTTGTTTCTGGGTTATGAACTTAACCACGAAGGAAAGGGGTTGGCTCCTCAATTCCTGGAGAAATGCGCGCAGTTGCGCTCTCCGACAACGCTGAAAAAATTACAGTCTTTACTGGGTTTTTTATATTTCGGGAGGACATACATTCCAGAATATGCCCAGCGTATCAAGCCTTTATATGCCTTGGTACAACCATCTTTTTCCAAATCATGCTGGCTGCCTGAGCATTCAGCCATTCTGCAGTCCTTGCAGGCTGATATGCTCGCTTCTGACTACTTACAGACTCGTGATAACCAGACCAACCTGGTGATAAGAATTATCCCTGGGACGGTGGGTTTCACGTACCTGACTTTTAATGAAGGGGATACTGTACCTATTGCTTACAAGTCACACTTGTACTCTTCGGCTGAACTGCGTTTTTCCACTGTGGAGAAAGTTTTAACGGCTGTGCAGATGGCAATTCTTAAGGAACGTGCCCTGTCGCAGGGAAAGCGCATGTTGGTGGTTACCCCGTGTCCTGCCTTGGAGGCGGTCACGAAAGCCAGTGTACCGAATTCTAAAGCTTTGCACCCTCGGTGGATTCAGTGGGCTACATCCTTGACATCTCAGGATGTCACGTTTATTTTTGACGCCGCTTTACGGTCGCAGGAGTATTTACAGTATGAATTTGTTCATCCTGCTCCTTTAGCAATGCGGCCGTTGGAGGATTTCCATTGTATCATTTACACGGATGGTTCGGCGCAGGTTGCGCATGGCTCTAAACATGCCTACGTTTCCGCTTGCGCCATTGTAGTCGGTGCCATGGTGAACGATGAGTTCAAGTCCAGTGTTGTGCACACGCAAACACTAGGGGACTGCACCGCACAATTAGCTGAGCTTCGTGCTCTTATGCTCGCATTGGAGTACGCTGATCCTTGTGTGACGACTTTAATCGTAAGTGATTCTTACTACTGTGTCCAGTCTTACAATGAGAACTTGTTCTTTTGGATTCAGAATGATTTTCGTGATTCCAAGGGTAGCACAATAAAACATAAAATGATCTGGGTCCGAGTGGCGGAACTTAAAGAGAAACTGCCGCTCGTGTTTGTGATTCATACTCTCGGCCACCAGCGCGTGGGGGTCCACGCTGTTGGCAACTCGCTTGCTGATGAAGTAGCGAAGTCAGCGGTATCAAAATACTTAGTTGCAGCAGTCACGAGGTCCAAAAGCAAAATTGATGATGACATCTTGGCGGCTGTTGCTGCCACGGAGAAGGGAGGTAAATATCCTGCGGGGTTCCCTTCGAAGTACACATACCACTTAAGTCCCGATAAGGTTCCTTATGTGAAAATTCCTGAAGTTGGAGAGCGTCTAGTTCCCAACTCGGATCGCAGAGCTTCTCTGATTACAGCGGCTCATGAAGGTGTGGCGTCTGCGCATGCGGGCGTCTCAGCCACTGTATCTCAGCTACAACAGAGGTTCTGGTGGCGGGGACTGTACAAACAGACGCGCGATTATGTCCTTATGTGTGACATTTGTCAGCAGATCAAGCCTTCTACTGCTGCGCGTCCGCCTCAGACACAGTTGTACATCTCTAATAAACCACTTGGTTGTGTTTATTTGGATCACTGCGGTCCTTTTTCCTCTGATACTGCGTATAAATACATCTTAGTAGCAGTTGACTCATGCACACGCTTTGTATGGGTATGGCCGCATCGAAGCGCTGATTCGCGAACTGTCATTAAGGATTTGCGTGTCTTTGTGGGAATCTTTGCTTGTGGTGCTTTCCATTCGGACCAGGGTCCGGCTTTCGCCTCTAAGGCGTATAAGGATGCTATGGTTTCGTTGGGAGTACAGGTGAAGTTTTCAAGTCCCTACAGGCCTGAGGGCAATTCTGTAGTAGAACGAATGAACCGCGACTTAAAGCAATCTTTGACAGCCCGTGTTATAGGCACTGGTAGAAACTGGCTGACCCACCTCTATGGCGTGCAGCGTGCGCTTAATAATCTCCCTAGAAGGTCTCTGGGTGGGCGGACCCCATACGAAATGCTCTTTGGTATCAAGATGTACGTCCCTGACCTTGATGGTGCAGACTGCCAGGCCCAGGCCGCGGCCTTTGACGTAGATGAACATTGCAATGTTTTACAGGATCTATAAAAGACCAGAGACAGTCTTGCAAAGGAACATTTGCCCTCCACGTCGGATGATGCGTTGCAGATCCCGGTAGTTGGCTGGCTACCCCAAGTTGGAGAACTGGTTCGAGAGAAGATCGATAACAAGAAAGAGTTTGGTCCCTCATATCGAGCGCCGGTTCGAGTCCTTGGAGTGAAGGGCACAAGAACAGTCATTTTACCACCACTTCCAGGTCGTAAAGAAAACAGATTTACTTCTATTGACAATGTCAAGACACACAGGGTGGCCGATTCTTCATAGCATGACACCGGCTGTATCCTGTCCTTCCATGGTGAGGCACTCTGTGCTGGCTATTACATCTGGTGCAGATCAGGAGGTGTCCCTCGAGATGCCTGCCATATCCAGTCCTTTATTAAATACTATTCCTGTTACTAACATTGATGAGGTGACCTATGCAGATCCTGCTGATTTATCTATGTCCGATTTACAAGCTCGTTTGGCTAACCAATCCAGATTCTCTTTTGACTCTGATTCGGAACTCTCAAAGAAACCATCGACTATTGCAAAATATGCCACGTTGTTTAAAAAACATTTTTTAATTCCACCTTGGACATACATTTGGCTGATACTATTTTCATTTTATCTTTTTATGTCAATTGGTTTTGTGTTTTATTTTTTCCGCCTGATCGATGGCCATTATGTGAAAGAAAGAACAGGAATTCGGTACCTTAATGGAACATTGGCCCCTCTTTCCTCCTCACATTCAGCACACAGACTAAAGAGAGACTTACATTAAGTAGAGATTACTGCTTGGCCTGTCCTTGATGGGATTGTGTGGGATGCGGTTAGGTTTCAGATACATGGCCCCACAGAAGTTATTAATGTTCCTAATGTGCTTAGAGTAAACATGGGAGATGTAATTCAGCAAAATATTCGTTCTGATGATTGGGATCTTCATGCAGTAGAAGCTTTATTCTCTGATTTGAAATATTATGCGGCCTTTGATGCTGAGGATTTGTACTTGGATTCTGTTAATTATGGTGATTTGTTTTGTTATCAACATTATGGGAATCATTTCTTACACAAAACAAGTTCCGGGAGGGTTCCGGTGAACTACACACAGTGGGAACATTGTCCTGCGCCTTTGCAAGGGAGCTCGAGTACATTTCTGGGAAAATACTCATATTTTACAGATTTTAATCAATCAAATCCTGAGTCGTTTTATTTTAAAGTAAAACAGAAGTTAATGTCCAAAGTCAGACTTACCGATACAAAATTGCTGTATTCAAAGTCCTTTCTAGACAGGTTAGCTGTAGATGGCTATGAGTTATGGAAGGAAGCTATTGACCTTAAATCGGTTTGGGGTACCAAAGATTGGCAGGTACAAGGCACTGAGGCTTTGCATCGTGCATGTCTCATCCCGAATCACATGTTGTTTTTAAATTCTACTATTTCCCAGACAACATGTTTTGGATTGGCTACATCTAAAAAATTAAATGCACCAACCATCCCTGATTTGGAAGAATATTCAGGCTGGAATAATTTCACTACATTGTCCATAAGTGAAATGCGAGACCTGTTGCACAATTCCTCCTTTAATATTTCCAGTTTTGATCCAGATGGGTGGCTTTTGTGGCAAAGAAGCTCTGATTCTTGCCAACGTCGTTTTTTGGGTTTGTCTGAAGGTTTTAAACACATCAGGCCGGATCCCCGTTTTGAAACAGATCACACAGTTACTACTTATTCAGTAGGCAAATTGTGTCAGACCTGGTTGCAACATTCCACTTTGGCTGCAGTAAAACTGCATCTGTCACGTTTGAATGAGAATATAGACCTGAATAATTTTATAAAAGGCCCGGCTAGGGGTAGATCTAAACGCTTTATTTATGCTGTTTACAATGAAATTTGGAAATTTTCACAAGTTGAGGCAGCTAAACGCCTGAGGGCTATTGATCAAGCAAATTTGGAAAAAGTGCTTGCAGTGGTCGATAACAGTATTAACATGCTTTCTTCCAGAATTTACACATTAGATAATATTGTTTCTTCTGTTGTTGATATTGTACATGATGAAGTGTCCACGTTATACCATGGTCAAAATCAATTGCGTTCTGTAATGCAGTTTGCCTGGACCCTACAGACACTTAAGGCTGGTCGAGTTCCCTGGACCTCATTGAACGTTTCATCCCTTTTCGCCCCTTTTAATCTGACTGAAAAACAGCGCATGCTTTCAATGCGTGATGCTTCATTTTCTATGTTACATATTGAGAAGCTAGAATCCTTGCCTTTCTCTGTTGCTGAAACCACTACTGCCACGTGGCTTATTCATGGATTAATTACATTACCATTTCCCTTATATAAATTTACTAACTGTATGCGGTATATTGCTATAGGACGATATGAACCACTAGGCAATGCATTCCTACATGAGGCATGGTCCTTACCATACACATACAGATGTCTGAAGGATGGAAAAGAAGTGAATCTTAATGGTGAGGAATGCACACAGTCACCTGACCATTCATTAATATGCAGACACATTCAGTTACACGGTTCTTGTAATCAGGACCGCCCAAATTTAGCATGTGTTTTAAAAGGCACGCCAGTTCCAGCAGTGGTTCCCACATTTACATTATTGGCTAATGGTAGTTATTTGCTTTTAAACAACGAGTTATGTTGTGGGTTATTAATTGGTGTGGCTTATGTGGTAACTGTATCAGAGCGTGTGGTGTGTTGCAAGAATGTTCTATACCCACCCACGCATGGGTCTTCAGATGTCTCTATCTGGCCACGGATTCCAACCTTGGAAGCGAAGTTCAATGGTTTAAGCAGAATAAGGGCCCTTTTGTCTCAAAAACAAGTGACCCTGAGTTCGGCCCGGGAAACTTATGTCCTTCACATAGCTAACACCCGCACAGAGGTGCAGGCGCTTTTAAATACTGATTTGCCGTTTCATTTCTGTGAGCTGGTGCACCAGATTTTTAATGCTTCTTCCACGACTGGGCTCGCACATTGGCTACGTTTGAAAAAGTTTTTGGTATCATTCCCACGTTTTTCCACTCTATTTTTTCGAGTTTGTTTGGCGGACTACCTGTGTTGCTGGCTGTAGCCGCTGGCATTTTATTGGTGTTTTTCTTCATAAAACATGGATGCCCATCCTGCACCAGAAGCCGTTCAACGCCTCCTGACACTGTGCCGTAATCGGATGCTCAATTACTATGGAACATTGCCGCTTGCAGCATTAAGCACGGCCTATAGATTGTCATTTCGGTTCACCGACTTCACGTGTGTCCAACCTGTGTTTCACTGCCTGAGCTGCGAGTTCGATTGGGCCATTGATTTGTGCCTATGCTTGAGGACTGCTCCTGACGTCGATTTTGATCAGCTAATGCGTCCCGTGGTGGCTCACGAGCTGATCTGTTCTGGCGAAAGAGTTATGGCCTTGGCAGCGATAAATGGAGTTCTGGGCCAATGGGAGATCTCTGCAGCGGCGGATGCCTTTCTGACACACAGCGATCTGGTGAACCCACCGAGTTGTCCTCTGACGTTACAGGAGGATCCGATGCTGGAGGAGCACGTATGTTCTTTCCCATTGCTGAATTGGATTGCTGAACTATTTTCGGATGATGGCAGTGATTTCATACTGGAGGCTGTTGCAACTTTCTTTGCATATAATTTCCAATCATGACATGCCTGGGAGGAGTGCTTTGTTGTGAAATATGACTTTCCCCTCGCTGAATTGGAGGGATGGACTGTGTTCAGCTGATGGAGAGTTCAATCACGTGATGTCGCTGAGGATAACGTCAATGTGCACATGACTTTGGATATCGGATAAGTGCCTTGTTTTTTCTCTTACAGACATTTGAATTGATGCGGCCTGGTCCTACATTTCATATTTTTGAGTCCTGGCGGATAACTTTTGGTTCGAAAGTTTTGTTTTTATTTTTAGACTTGAGGCCACTGTAGGCATTCATACATATTCATTCATACACATTTTTAGCTTATTTTAGCTCAAGATTATTGAACTTTGCTTTCAATTTTTGTATCTGATTTAGTATTGCCTTTTCCCTTATGTTTGACGGTGCTCGGACCAATGGGGGGGTGTCATATGGATACTTCGTTACATATATTGCGTTAAGTTAGCATGAGTGCATTACATGTTTAAACAGCCTTTTTTCCTTCGGCTTCAGTTTTGCACACGACACATACTTGTTGTTGTCGCTTTCACCCTAGAAGCGGTGAGGTGGTTTATTTGAGAATAATATGTTATTTCTATGCTATCAGCTTTGCTTGGTATAACTGTCTGCACACTGAGAGCTGCACCCTTTAAGATTAACCTAACACAAGGTTGCTGGGAGGCCTGATCCTCGCACCACATTAGACATAACACAAATAATGTTGATGCCAACATTTTGGGCTCTACGCGGGTTTAAGATAGAGTTACACGGAATGAACGTAGACACTTGGTGCTGCGCATGAAGAGAGCTGGTAGCTGTTGATGTGATCTGCTCCTACTGACATTGAGAGGTATGGGGCCGCCCTGCTAAAGCCCGAATGAGACCTTCTTAGATATAAAATAATATGCTAGATAGGGTGCGCGAAATATAGGTGATATAGATTTCTATAGATTTTGCATTATAACATGCTAGCACCTTTTGCTTACTATGGATTAGTGACTATGCTGCTGACTCTGATTTTTATAATCTGCATTTTGGTATTATACAAGATACTGCGTTTGAGAACTTTGCATTGAATAATAAATATTTCAAACTTGCACTTGTGTTCTTTGACTCTCAGTTTTGGTTTGAAATGATTATATAACGAAAGAGTGTTCATGTGTTCCACGATTCCTGAGGTATTCTAAAGATCATGTTCTGGTTTGTCTAAGACATGAATCATTCCATAATGATCCATGAGACACTGTAGCTAGCTAGGTAAGGGGATTTCTGACACTGAGATGAGTTTTGGATCATCCTAACTCACTGAGGTTCTAGATCCCTATGCACAGTTCTGTGGGAGAACGGAAACCCTGCTACAACCCCTTGAGGACTTACCAAGGCTTCCGAAACGAAGAGTTCCCGATGAATGCAGCTTCGGTTGTGAATAGCGAGGAAGGTGCTCCTGCGCGTTATCGCCAAGTACAAACTAAAGAAAGCGCTCCTGCGCATTCACCCAAGCTAAAACAAAAAGGAAAGCGCTCCTGCGCGGGTAGCTGGAAACGGGAAACAACCACCCAGCTTGTGGTATCCGTGGAAAGGTGAAAGGATCTGTAGGCGGAGTTATTCCCTGATAGCGCTCCGGCGCGATGGGAAAACAAAGTAAAACCCCAAAACACAATCTTAGATCCAATTAATACCCTTAGGGCGCTCCTGCGCACCAAGGGTCATGAAAACAAAATACAAAGGTTTTTCCTGGAACCCCCAGGTGAAGTAGGACACAAGCGTTCCTGGAGGGCGCTGTCTAGGACAAGGAAGCGCTTCAGCGCGGCTTGCCTCCTAGACGTTGAAACAGAGTTGCAAAGCAGCGCGGCTCTTCGTGAAAGCCGCTGAAACAATGTAGCACTTCAGCGCGGCTCCCGTGAAAGCCGCGGAAACAAAGCTGCACTTCAGCGCGGCTCTCCGAGTCAGCTGAAGAGAGCTCCGCAGGGCAGATAACGTGACTGGAAGTCAAAGCACTCCTGCCCGGCTCTTCTCCGGGCATGCAGGTCTCAGGAAACGTGAGCATCAGCTAGAATCCGGAATCCGAAGCACTCAGCCGGCGGGAAACGCGCCGTTTATGCGTTTTCCCCCGGAAGTGCTTCTGTGCCTGGTTTCCCCAGTGGCTAGACCGGGCACTCGACTTCCACCGGAAGTGAGTATCCCGGCCTCCCGTGTGTGTTGCGGGATGGCCGGCCGCGGCAACGCCGCGAGCCGTGACAGTACCCACCCCCAGAACAGAACCCCTCCAAAGCCACCCCCGAAGTCAGAAAAGAGAGACAGGGCGAGGACACAGGGGATGACGTAGGTGGAAAGCACGGACCAGAACGGGAGCATGGCGCACATGGGATAAGGGCTCCCAGGAGCGTTCATTGGGACCGTACCCCTTCCAGTCCACAAGGTAGAACAGCTTGCCCCTGGTACGACGGGACCCCAAGATAGCCCTGACTTCGTATTCATCATGGCCCTCCACCACCACCGGAGAAGGGGGTGACGGAAGAGAACCGCCAGCCTGCACTGCCCGCAGCAGGGAGACGTGGAAGACCGGATGGATTTTCATGTGCGAAGGCAGGGACAGCTTCATGGCCACAGGGTTGATTACTTTCTCCACAGGAAAGGGAACCACATAACGAGGCAACAGTTTTTTGGGCCCATGCACATTCAGGTGCCGAATAGAAAGCCATACGTTATCGCCTTCGCGATACGCGGGTTCACGTTGCCGATGAGCATCTGCTCGCTCCTTGTAGGTGTCTTTTGCTTTTGCCAACTCGAACCGTGCCTTTTGCCACAGGTCGCGCAGTGTCTCATGGTAAGAACGTACGGAGGGCAGGGGGCAGTCCTGAGGCTCCCCCCATGCCGACGTGCGGGGATGGCGTCCATGGAGGCAGAAGAAAGGGGACATGTCGATGGCCGAATGCTTGCTGTTGTTGTACGCATACTCTGCCATCCATAGCACTTCGGACCATTCCTTCTCGACTGACAGCAGCAGACAACGGAGGTACTGTTCCATGGTGTGGTTTGTCCTTTCGGCCTGGCCGTCGGTCTGGGGGTGGTAGGCTGAGGAGAGACGTACGTCCATCTCGAGTATCCTGCATGTCTCCTTCCAAAAGCGGGACACAAACTGCGATCTCCTATCCGTTATGACCACGGATGGAATGCCATGGAGACGAACCACCTCTCGTACGAATATCAAGGCCAGCTCGGCCGCCGTGGGAAGCTTCGTCAAGGGAACGAAATGCGCCATCTTGGTGAGGTGGTCCACGATGGTGAGAACCGTGGTGTACCCTGTTTTGGTGAGTGGGAGCTCAACCACGAAATCCATGGAGATGGTATGCCAAGGAGAAGGAGGCACAGGAATGGGCTGTAAACGACCAACCGATGGTTCGGATCTGTTTTTGCCAAGCAGGCAGACGGTGCAGTTCGTCACGTGTGCCTTTGTATTCGTCACCATCGTTGGCCACCAATACTGCCTCCGCACAAGGTCGAGCGTCTTGTGGTACCCAGGATGGCCGGAGAGTACATGATTGTGACACATGTATAGGGCTTTTGTTTGTTCGGGTACCCCGGTTAGATGCGTTTGGTTTCTCGTCCCTCCTTCTTCGTCCCCTTCCGAGACAACGGGATCGGAACGAACAGGAGCGATGATGCCTTGGAAATGTTTGTCCGGTAGGATCAGACCAGGCTCTTGGTCTTCAGCGTTTTCTTCCGTTTCAGCCAGCCGTGATAGTGCGTCTGCTTTGGCGTTGTCTTTCCCGGGCCGGAATGTAATCAAGAAGTCATACTCGTTGAAGAATAAGGTCCATCGGAGCTGTCAGGCTGTGAGGGCACGTGCTGATCGTAGAAACTGCAAGTTTCTGTGGTCTGTATAGATGGTCACCTTATGTTTCGAGTCCTTCAGGAAGTGTCGCCATTCCTCGAAGGCGGTCTTGATGGCTAGTAGCTCCCGATCAGACACGGTGTAGTTGCGCTCAGCGGGTTGGAGTTTCTTGGAGTAAAAGGCCACGGGATGCAGTCGGCCCATCTCGCAGTCCCGTTGTGAGAGCACACCGCCTATGGCGTCCTTAGAAGCATCAGCCTCTACGATGAAAAGCTGCTCGGTGTCAGGGTGCACTAGAACCGGGGCCACGGTAAACCGTCTCTTCAATTCCTGGAAGGCGTTGTCAGCTTTTTGGTCCCAATCAAAGCGTACTCCCTTGCGCAGCAAGCGCGTAATGGGAGCCACCATCTCAGAGAAGCCTGTGATAAAGCGACGATAATAGTTGGAAAAGCCGAGGAATCGTTGGACGCCCTTCACCGTCTCTGGGGTAGGCCAAGACAGGATGGCTTCCACTTTTTTGTTGTCCATTTGGATGCCTGCCGGTGTGATGATGTGCCCCAGGAACTCAACCGAGGTGACGTGGAACAGGCTTTTTTCTAACTTCACGTACAGACGGTGTTTCTCCAGTTGCTGTAGGACTGAACGAACATGATGGACGTGCTCTTCATTGGTTTGCGAATAGATCAGGATGTCGTCGATGTAGACGATACAAAAGACGTCGATGAAGTCCCTCAACACCTCATCAATGAAAAACTGGAATGCGGCGGGGGCGTTGCAGAGTCCGAACGGCATGACCTGGTATTCGAACAGGCCGAACTTCGTTCGGAAAGCGGTCTTCCATTCGTCGCCCTTCCGGACCCTGACAAGATGGTACGCCCCCCGAAGGTCTAGTTTGGTGTATATGGTGGCGTTTTTAACCTGGTCCAAGAGGTTGGTTATCAACGGTAGCGGGTACCGGTTTTTAATCGTGATGGTATTCATCGCACGAAAGTCGATGCAGGTCCTTAAATCCCCTTCCTTCTTCAACACGAAGAAAAGAGGAGAGGAAACCGGAGATCTGGAGTGACGTATGAAACCGTTGTCCAGGTATTCGTCCAGATAGGAGCGGAGGTGGATGTTCTCTTTTTCTGTGAGCGAGTAGATCCTGCTGCATGGCAACGTGGAGCCGGGAATCAGGTCTATGCGGCAGTCAAAGGATCGATGGGGTGGCAACGTGTTGGCTCCCTTCTTATCGAATACCCCCGCTAGGTCCTGGTATTCCTTCGGTATGGTCCCTTGGGAAACTATTCCCATCCCAACCACAGGTAACGAGTGTGCCTGTATGACCCGAGGACCTGTCAGGTCGATATCTGTGTAACAGGTGCTGGTGCAGTGCTCTGATTCTAGATGGACGGTTCTGGTCACCCAATTGATGCGGGGATTATGCTTCACCAACCAAGGCAAACCCAGGATCACCTTGAACTGAGGGGCGTCTATGACGTCGAAACATATGGACTCGGTGTGTCTGTTTGAGAAGACCATGGTCAAGTTTTCGGTTCGGTGTCGGATGGGGCCGGAAGTAAGGTCCGTTCCGTCAACGGCCTTGACGGGTTCAGGTTGGGCCTTCGTCACAGTGTTGATGCCCAATGCGCGGGAAAACGCAGTATCGATGAAGCAGCCTGTCGCCCCAGAATCCAACATGGCGGTCACCACCCAGGTTCTGCCCGCCTGATTCCGTAAGGACACGTCCATGCCGACATGATGACTACCGTCGTATACCACAGGGATCGCAGATGTGCCTGACGAAGAACCCAGAAGACGGATCCCTGTGTCTACTGGGTTTCCTCGTTTCCCGTCTTGTCTCCCTTGCTGATGGGCAACACAAACGGCCTTCTGCCTCGTGGTCTTGAGGGCTTAGCAGGGCATTCCCGTACGAAATGGCCGCTTTTGCCGCAATACAGGCACTGGTTTTGCTTCCTCCTTTTTTCCTGTTCTTGACTGGTCAGGGGTCCTCTGACGCCGCCGATCTGCATGGGTTCGGACGCTTCTCCCTGGGGAGTAGGTGCTTCTTTGGCTTTCTCGGCGCCCTTGTCACCGATGGGCAAGGGTCGGTTGTCGTTCCCTTTTCCTCTGTCCGTCTTTCGTTCCTGTAGTCGGAAGTTCATTTTCACCACCATGTCTATGAAAAGGCCTATGGCTTCGGGTGGATCGGGATACTGCGAGATGAGATCCTTCAGGTCATCCCGTAACCCCCGATAGAACACGGATACCTTCTTGTCCTCTGGCCAGTGGGCTTCGATGACCAGCCGGTTGAACGTGGTGATGTAATGGAGCAAGTCCTGGTTGCCTTGCTTGAGGCCGAGCAACTCGTTGTCTGCAGCCTGCACGAAGGTGTGGCGAGCGAACATACGCCGCATAGTTTCCTTAAACGTAGGCAGGTGGTTAAGCATGGGATCGTCGTTCTCAACCAAAGAGATGGACCACTGAGCCGCATACCCGCCCATGTAAGATAGTATGAAGGCGACCTTGGAAGCGTCATCGGGAAAGGCCGCAATTCTTGCCATGAAATGTAGTTGGCATTGATGGATGAATATCCCGTACTTAGTGCTATCTCCGTAGAACCGTTCAGGTGGAGCCAACTGCACCGGATGGGGAGTGACGACCTGGATGGCTGTGTCTTGGTTGGTGGTGGTGGTGGAAGGCCCCCCATAGGTGAACGTGGGTTGTCTCAACAGGCCGTCTTGTCTGGCTCTGGGGCTGGGAATAGAACCCCAAGGACTAGAGACCCCGGCTGTCATTTGACCCTGTAGGGTCGTTATGTCCTGGCGGAGGGCGAGGTTCTCTGTTTGCATGGCAGCCAGCATGACTGCGATGTCTTGCAGGGTGACTTCCTCATTCATGTCGTCTGGGCGGAATGTATTACGTGGGCTTCGGATTCTGTCAGGTTTGCCCCACAAGACTCACCTTTGCTTGTGGCGCGATTCCGCAGAGACGACAAGAGCACCCGTCCCTGCACCCACCTAACCCTCGTGGACGACAACACCCAGCAGGGATGAGATGGACGCCGGGACGGGAGCCAGGGTGTAGGGTTAAGGATGGCGTGGAGCTGGTGGGGCGTTCCGGAGACACTGGAAACCAGAATAAGAAAGATCAGAAAGGGATGCAGACCCGAAAGGAACCACCCCCACGTACACACACAGGACCAGGTACCCCTTGAGGACTTACCAAGGCTTCCGAAACGAAGAGTTCCCGATGAATGCAGCTTCGGTTGTGAATAGCGAGGAAGGTGCTCCTGCGCGTTATCGCCAAGTACAAACTAAAGAAAGCGCTCCTGCGCATTCACCCAAGCTAAAACAAAAAGGAAAGCGCTCCTGCGCGGGTAGCTGGAAACGGGAAACAACCACCCAGCTTGTGGTATCCGTGGAAAGGTGAAAGGATCTGTAGGCGGAGTTATTCCCTGATAGCGCTCCGGCGCGATGGGAAAACAAAGTAAAACCCCAAAACACAATCTTAGATCCAATTAATACCCTTAGGGCGCTCCTGCGCACCAAGGGTCATGAAAACAAAATACAAAGGTTTTTCCTGGAACCCCCAGGTGAAGTAGGACACAAGCGTTCCTGGAGGGCGCTGTCTAGGACAAGGAAGCGCTTCAGCGCGGCTTGCCTCCTAGACGTTGAAACAGAGTTGCAAAGCAGCGCGGCTCTTCGTGAAAGCCGCTGAAACAATGTAGCACTTCAGCGCGGCTCCCGTGAAAGCCGCGGAAACAAAGCTGCACTTCAGCGCGGCTCTCCGAGTCAGCTGAAGAGAGCTCCGCAGGGCAGCTAACGTGACTGGAAGTCAAAGCACTCCTGCCCGGCTCTTCTCCGGGCATGCAGGTCTCAGGAAACGTGAGCATCAGCTAGAATCCGGAATCCGAAGCACTCAGCCGGCAGGAAACGCGCCGTTTATGCGTTTTCCCCCGGAAGTGCTTCTGTGCCTGGTTTCCCCAGTGGCTAGACCGGGCACTCGACTTCCACCGGAAGTGAGTATCCCGGCCTCCCGTGTGTGTTGCGGGATGGCCGGCCGCGGCAACGCCGCGAGCCCTGACAGTTCTTTCCTGTTCGGGATAAAGTGTAGCCCACCCATTCATCTTTGAGTTCTGCAGAGTCCTTTTGCAGGTTGCTCTAGAGAAGGTTCATTGGAAGTGGTCAAAACATTCCAAGCAGAAGTCCATTATTGCTCAGTGACTCCCTCTTCCTCAATGTTCATGTTTTTTCTAAGGCAGGGCAAGCTCATTATGAACAATGGTGGGGTTGGGGAAATTCCTGTAACTCTTACAGGAAGGCTCAGTTTCGGGGGAGGGAGCCATGAGCAATAAGACATGCAGGCTTCCATGATTACCATATGCAAAGGACAATCTGCAGTGAGACCCCCAGTTTAAGTAGCCATTTCTTTTCCTGCTTTTGGGTGCATGTCCCGCTATTGCCGAATTCTACATCCAGCACAAAGTATCTTACACAAGTATCCTGAACATCACTGCAGAGCAAACCACTCTGTTGGAAGTGGCAGAACAAAAGTAACCAGTAAGGTCAAATTGTGTTCATTAAAAAAAAAAATGAGTTTTTCACAGCTTTGATATATGTAAATAAAGTTGGTTTCTCTCCAACACCTATGAACAAATTAGTTTAAAATAAGATGACCTGACCTAAGACTGGGAACCTCGAATCATGCTTTCATCAGATACATGCATGTCGAATCACCAGCTTACTGCTTTGTTCCAGGGAAACAGTATTCCAGATGAGGGCAGAAAGTGATGCATTTGGAAGCTATTGCTCTTTTAGCTTTCAGAAAAACAACTGTGTTGCTAATAGAACATCTTTAACAACTACAGGAGGGAAGGATTCACCCAACTTCATTTTGGGTAATTTTACAGCTTGGATCTTACCATGGCGAGTAGAAAACCACTATAAATAGCAAGAAGGTGTACATCCCTGTCAATGCCTAGCTATTCATGGCACACACAGGTTATAAACATAATTTTCTATATAGCTATCTAAGAATTACATTTTGGGTGATAAGTACTGTAAAGTGGGTGGGTAGAAGTTATCTAGGAAAACACAAGTGTAGACTGCATTAGAATTTTCAATACTTTAATTAAATGGCTGGAACAACAGGGTTGATCTCATGCTCAATCAGAGACTTTGGCAGAATAAGTAACCAGTCAAGATTGGTCTCCTTGTCCTTTACTCTTAAGCTTTTTGTGTGTCCAGTTTAACCATGGATGTGCTTTTGTAGTGTGAATATGGCACAGAGTAAGGAATTTCTCCGTTAGGTTGCCCTAGGTCATGATCTTGTCGCCCTTAGATTCAATTGGACATGTGTTGATAGAGAAAATCAGTAGGGTTCTTTTAGAACTAGGATTATGACATTTGTCTATTTGATAATCAAGATGGTCTTTAAGAATACAGTGACCAGTGCACAGATACCATCATTAAACAAGGGAGTTGGTGGGTTGGTGGATTGGCAAAGGCTGCTAGAATCCTTTTTTCCTGGGGAATGGGAGAGAAGGCTTGAGACATTTCCGAAGCCCTATGCACAGGCACTTAAATCCTATAAAACAGGAGATCTGTATGCATGTCTAAGTGTAGATCCAACAGGTTTTAAGCCACTAGAAAAGAACACTGGTTTTCAGATAGAATTGAATGGTCAGAAGTAACCTAACATTTTTTCTTTTCTGAGTTTGGAAAATATATTCCCAGGTGGCAACATCCCTATTAGAATGCGGGCATTAGGGTGAAAAAAAACCATTGATCAGTTTTGTTAATACTCATCCAAGTTCTGACTTTATGGGTGTTTATAATCTTCCTATCTACCAAAAGCTCTCCCCTCTATCACCATTTATGTTCCCACATCTAAATGGCTAAATGAATTTGCTGTCCCAATGTACATTTGTGCCAAACTACAACACCTGCTATCAAATGCAAACTATAAACTTTAGTGAACACATGCAACAGTCAATTTGCACTAATCTTTTCAAACATCACTTGCCCCAATAAAGTTCTTGAGCTTACCTTCATTATAGCTTCAAGATAGCCAATCCAAATCCTTTGCGTTTTGGCAATTGTAGCAGAATAAACTTTGCTTGAATTTGCTGAAACAAAGACTTTCTTTATAAATATAGTACTTTAGTACGAACAATATTAATCATATGAGTTCGATATGCTGGGGACACAATAGTAAATTCACAAACAATAACTGTACTAGATCAACCATATTTTATGAGCCAAAGTTGAAGGTGTGGGCATGTGGGAGGTAAGACCAAGGAGAACCAGTTTATATCAAATAAAACGTGTACTATTCTGGACCAAATACATATCTGTGTAGTTGCGCTTCAGCCTAATTTTTCATTAAAAGGCATTTTTGATTTGTGTATTGCTTTTGACCCTGGAGATGGATTTGCCCAAAATTTGTGAAATCACTAGCTTAGTCAGCTATGGGTCGACATGCCAATTTTCTTACAGATACATCCAGTTAAAGAAGGGGACTGTGTTCATAAAAGAAGTGCTTTCACAACCAGTCACAACCAGTCTATGAGGCTAAGGCTGCCCTAAAAATACATAAAAGGTCTGCAGAGATGGGCAGACTACAGAGGTCCCATCATCACACAGGGTGATCCTCCCCCTGCTATGTTAGAGACGGAAATGTGTTCTTCTGTGGGCCAGAGGTGTTGATGCAGTGTGGGCGGAACGCCCTTCTAATATCAGATGGGGATGGGATTCAAGGTGGGTTGGTGTGAGTGGGGATTGGGGAAAGTACAGCGCCTTTCCTACACTGTTGTTGAGTTGTAATGTGACATATATATCAATAAAACCAATAAAATGTGTTAAAAAAAAGAAGCAATTCCCCATTTTATCTACCATAAGAAGTTAGTTATCTTCTGTAATGCTCTTTCAGGTGGATACTCAACCTAACTGCAAATCCCTTGCCTTGTGAATACCTCCAGGTTTCAGACAGACTCCAGACATTTATCTCAGCATTGCTCATGTGGCAGGCAGGTGGTTGTCTGTGGCTCCGTGTTGACTCAGTCTCGCCCCAGAAGAGATGGCAGAACCAGATATAAGTGCCAACACTGCAAGGTGGATGTCAGTTTCTCTTGAGCATGTGTGCAGCGTCGAACACAGAGCCTAATACATGATCAGATGTGACAGGGTGCAGATCTCAAATTTGTGAACTTTTTACACACGAAGAGTCAATTCCACAAATTAGGGAGGTGGATGGGCGGTAAGTATTCTGTGGATTAAATGTCCACCAAAAAGAGCATTACTGAAGGGAAGTAATTTGTTCTTCTGATCCATACTTCTAACCGTACATTTTTCACCTTGTGAATAGATACCAAATCAGTACCTCGCAAGGTGGGAGGTCTGTGGGATGGCTCGGATTCCCTCCATTCAGGTCAGGCTATCCAGGAATGTTATCGGAACGTGTGCATATGACACCCACGTTGCGGCTGACAGATGTCCAGAACAGGCGCTCCTTGTGCCTACGCGGTGGTAGCAGTCTTGGTTCTGTTGGAATAGGCCCTCAGTCCCTCCCATGGATGTGTCTTGGCCAATGCTAGCACAACTTAATGTACAGGACTATTTACCTCAATATGGTCCTTTGCTACACCGCCTTACCCTTCTTTGTCACAGCGAACCCCACAAACAGCTGATCGTCCACCCAATGGTCCTTGGTATGTTCAATGTAAAAACTCAAGGCTCTTTTGGGGTCTAAGCAGTGGAGCCTCTGCTCCTCTTGAGGGGAAGTTGGAGCAAAGAATGCCAGCAGGATAATTGATTGCGTAACATGAAAATCGGTCACAACCTTCAGCAAGAATTCCACTAAAATCACAACACAAGTTTGTCGTAATAAGGTGACATTGCTATGAGGGCCGAATAGGTCTATCTCAATGTCTACCCAGGCAGGTTGAGCAGGGAAGTTTGGGTTTAGCCAGGTAACTTGCCTGTCCAGAAAGGTAATTTGATCATTTGGGAAGTTTAGAAGGATCAGGCCACCCCTATATCTGGCTGGAGTTTTCACAGGGAAATTAATTTTCCAGATAAAGATAGATATTGGTGTATAAATGGAAATGTAAAAAGAGGTCAAGAAATTCACTGGGAACATGTTTAAGAAAAAGTTAATTTGCAGGGCTATCATCATCTTAAGGGTTTCTATTCATCCCCACCATGTAATGAACCTAGGTGACCACATACTGCTTAGTTTTTTAATCTTAGTCAGTAAAGCATCCTCTATATGCATTCTGGTGCCTTTAATTGTATCACCAAATTCAATGCCTAGGTATTTTACCCTAAATTTTAGGTTAGCGTGAGTAGTTCTGGTTGGGAGACAAACCAGGTTTAAGGGAAAGTTTATTTTTTTAACTTATTTAACGAGTATCCTGAAATGGAGGCATATTTGGAAATAACGGCAAGAACCTCCAAACTGCAGATTCTGCTTTGGCCGAGAGAATTAGGTCATTGTCGGTGTAGGCTAACAGTTTTTGAGGGCCCCTGTTAAAGGGGATACCCATTATGTTGGTGCTTTCTCTGAGGGAATGGAGGAGCGGTTCTATTGAATGTAGGAATAAGAGGGGAGATCCTTGCCTGGTTCTCTGCACTAAAAGACATTTATCTGATAATTGGCCATTAAGTTAGATATGGGCTGAGGGTTTATAGTAGGCCACCATAGCCATGCGTATGAAATGATCGCCTAAATTAATTTTTTTCAGGACAGCCTTGAGGAAAGTCCATGAGACTTAGTCAAAAGCCTTCTCCCAGTGGCGTAACAAAAGCTGCTGCGGTGCGGGGGCCCGAGCTCCAGGGGCCCCCTCTGGCACTGGCAGTTACCTGGCCTGAGGGCTCCGGATTGGGTTCAGAGTATAGAAGGGGGCCTGCATGTACTTTGCGGGACACCCCGTCAAGTTTTGTCACGCCACTGCCTTCTCCACATCTAAGGCCATGGCCATGGTGGGAGAAGGAATCAGTTAAGCTGTTCCTATTACATGTCAAAAGGTTTGAATATTATCTGTAGCCAATCGTCCTTTCACAAAATCGTCTGGGATGAATGTATGACAGAGGGGAGTACTTTCTCCAGTCTAAGAGCCAGTAGTTTAGTATAGATTTTATAGTCTGTGTTGAGTAGCGATATCGGCCATAAATTATTCATCTTCATCGAATATTTACATTCTTTCCGTATCACTACTATATGGGCTTTTAAGTTGACCCTGATATTTCGCCCAAGCACTCAAATTCATTAAACAAGTATGACAGATGGGGTAATAGAATGTGTTGGTAGCATTGGTAAAAGGAGGCCGGAAATCCGTCCAGTCCAGGTGCTTTTTTCATTTTTAGGGAGTTAACCTCCTTCGTAATTTCTTCTGTTATCAATCGGTTGATTAAGAACAGCTATGTCTTTATCAGCCTAACAGGGTAGCTAAATCGCTTTCAAGTATGTTTGGCAAGCTTCAAAGTTGTCCACACTATAGTAGGAGATAGGTTATACAAATCCAGGCACTGGAAGGTGCCCACAATGTTTGTGTGGTCAACCTGTACTATGTAATTCTTATCCTTAATGGCTGGGATATAAATGGAGTTTTTGGAATCTTTAAGGGCTAGAGCTTGAAGTTTAGCAGCCTTGTTACGCTCCAAAAGATGTTTGGCTTTTGGTTTAGTGGACCATACAAGAGCTCTTTCACTCATAATGTTGTTATATTCATATTTAAATTATTTTATCCTGGCTGTACTGGTGGGGCCCAGGGATTTTTTTAAAATAGTTTTCCAGTTTTTAAATCTGCATCTCTAAAGGTTCAAATTAGTGTTTAGGTGCTTATTTTTTGTCACCATAATGCTGAGCATCTCCCTTTTGATAGTTGCCTTCATTGCATCCCAGATCGTCTCGATCTCCATAACTAGAGTTTTATTGACTTCATAGAATTGTGATATAAAGCAGGAGGTTTGTTCTCTGGAATCTTGGGGCCAATGTACAACCCTTTCATTTAGTGCCTCACAAAGTGCGAGGCACTAAATGAAATGTACAACAGTGTGTTTACACAGTTTTGCGTTTCCCAATAGGGTCGCAAATTGCGAGGCTCATTACTATTAATGAGCCTCCCCCAATTTGCGAGCCCATTGTGAATGACAGTGTTCTGGGCTCAGCAGACCACCATGTCTGGGACTGCTTTTTAATAAAGCAGCTTTTTTTTTTTAAATGCAGACAGTTTTCCTTAAAGGAGAACAGGATGCATTAAAAAAAAAATGAAACGTTTTCATTTTGTAAGGGCAGACAGTGGTCCCTGGGACCACTGCCTGCTCTTGAAAAATTATTTTGCATGTATTTGCAAAGGGGAAGGGGTGTTTGCGGTCGCAAAACATTAGTACATTGTTTTGAGACTCGCTATTTGGAAGGGAACGCCCCTTCCAAATAGCGAGTCTCAAAACATACTTAGCTAAATAGGCTATTTACATGGCACAATAAGTTTTTGCATGAGCAAACTGGTTTGCAAACCTGTTTGTGCATTTAAAAATGGGTCGTACATCTGGCCCTTGGTCTGTTAGCAGGGTATCGTTAATTCTCCATGAGCAGCTTTTGGTATGCTGTATGGAGAGGTTGATAGTGAGACTAATTATTATTATTATTATTATTTTGAGATTTTTATTGCGCAAACAATTACCCTGAGGTGTCTCGGCGCATGTGTGAGTTAGCAGGACCATAATAGTAGAGTTCACTGATCAAACAGCCATGTCTTTACGAGCCTCCGGAAGCTCATCAGGTTGGGGGCGTTTTTGATATTTAGTGGAAGAAGGTTCCAGAGTTTTGGTGCAGCCACTAAAAAGCGACGGTCTCCCCAGGTTGCCTTTCTGGTGCGAGGTACAGGTAGAAGGAAAGTGTTAGCCGATCTCAGCAATCTTTTGGGGGTGTACAGCTGGAGTGCCTCAGTCAGGAATTTGGGTCCTGTGCCATGCACGGCCTTGTAGGCAATGCAGAGAGCCTTGAACTTAATACGGCTCTCTACTCTGAGCCAGTGAAGCTGGCGGATGGCAAGGGTAGTAGGCTGGCGGCGAGGGATGTTTAAAAGAATTCTGGCAGCCGCGTTCTGTACAGACTGTAACTTTGACAGCACAGATTTCTGGGTGTTGAGGAAGAGGGCATTTCCATAATCCATTTTGGAGAATACCAGAGTGGTAACTAAAGTGTTCCCGGCACTAATGTACGCATGATCTGAGAAGAGAATTGGCTCGATGGTCGGAGCAGAAGCCATATGGACTAGATTTTTGCTAGCGAGCAAATAATTGATTCGGGACAGTGTTGTGGGAGTAAAAGATGAAGTAGCTGCCCATCGGCTTATGCCATCTCCACATGCCCACCATATTGCTGTCTTCACAGAGTTTATGCAAATGTCTTTGCAAGTGATTGGATCTAAGGGACGCCCTGAGCGTTTGTCTAGTGTTGTGTCCTATGGCAAATCAAAATCCTGTCCTAGGATAATTTTACTATCCTGGGCAGTTCATGCAATTTATTGTTTAGTGAAGTCCAACAGGAAGGATCATCTGTGAAAGCGGTGCATATGTTGACAACAAAGAAAGATTACCCATCTTTAGTGAATTTGGATATCAACCATCTACCATAGTCATCGGGTCGTATAGTGTCATTGGTGCATTTAGCCTGCTTAGAAATTAGGGAAAATACCCCATTTCTTTCTTGTTTATTGCTGGAGAGCAAGCACTATTGCTGATCCAAGAGTGCTGCATACTATGGGCCTCTCTGGGTCTTGCTCTAGTTTCCTGAAGAAGAATGAGATCCTTATTCAGTTTACAACAGTTGTCGAAGACTCTTTTTTTATTTGATTAGAGAATTTAGACCTTTGGTATTAAAAGATATGATCTTAAGAAATAGTGGAGCCATCAGTAGAGCGCAATGTTTAAGTATCCATATCCCGACCATTAGGGTATTCTTCAGGATGAGATTGGAGAAAGACAAAAGGCAGGGAGGAGGGGAAGACAGAGTGAGAGAAAATGACTAAAGGTAGAAAAAATGAGTAAAACGCATCATCCAGATGGTCTGCTGCGAAACTCTCCTTTGATTATCAACTTTATTGGTTTTGGGGTCAGACAAATCAACATCACTGGACATGTAACCCCTACCCATCCCATATCCTACCACCAACCCAAAAATAGAGAAACAGGAGCCATGTAGTCCTCAACAGGGAGTTAACCCTGAAAAAGGAGACAAGGCCCGAGTGAAAAAGCAATTGAAACGCCAGGTGAGTACCAAACAATGAAAACAACAAGCAATATGTCTCCAAAAAAAGAGAGAACCAACTGAGGGGCTACCATCCTCATTCAGAAAAAGCATTTGCAAGCTGGGCAATAGCGAAGGTATCCATGCAGAAAAGTGAATAACTATCCCCTTAAGAGTACACTCACACATCACTAAAACAAGTATATCCTAAGAGGAAGGTGGCAAACAATCTTTAATACACATGGCACAAACAGCTCCATAGGAAAACACCTTAGTGAATGCTTGCATAACGGTCTCAACATAGTTTATCTGAGGACACATCATTATAAAAAAGCATTTGCAATGCAATAGGTCTCGCATTAGGAAAGTTTGAGCTATTGGTCTTGTAAATGACAATTTTTTTATTTATGTGTTGGTTTTGCAAATAGCGAAATTAATAGCTTTGTCATTTACAATGGCAATACTTTTATCTTTTGCAAATGTGACACCTATAGCATTTGTAATGCAACATGTTTTGTATTTACGTGACTTAGATGTATTGATATTACAAATAACAATGGCTTTTCATTTTTTTTTAAAGAGTTAATACTTAAATAAAAGTTATTGTAATTTATAATGGCAATAGCTTAAACTTTTGTAAATAACTTTTGTGAAGATTATGTTCAGTGTTTTTTATTGTGACGAAAATCCAAGAACAGAAGTGAAATATTAACATCTTTTTGTGACATTTGTAATAAAGCTTGAAACATTGAGAGAACATATTTGAACCAGTTGTTGTTGAATGGTTGCACAGATTGCTGCTGTGGTGGCGCTGAGTGATGCAGTGGCATTCAGTGATGCTGTGGTGGCGCATAGTGATGTTGTGGTGCCCCTGAGTGATGCTGTGGTGATGCGATAGATAGAGTGAGGGCGATAGATAGATAGAGTGAGGGCGATAGATAGATAGAGTGAGGGCAATAGATAGATAGAGTGAGGGCAATAGATAGATAGAGTGAGGGCAATAGATAGAGTGGGGAGAGAGGGGAGTGAGGAGAGAGGGGACAGAGGAGAGAGGAGAGTGAGGAGAGTGAGGAGAGAGGGGAGTGAGGAGAGAGGGGAGTGAGGAGAGGGGGAGAGAGGGGAGTGAGGAGAGAGGGGAGAGAGGGGAGTGAAGAGAGAGGGGAGTGAGGAGAGAGGGGAGTGAGGAGAAAGGGGAGTGAGGAGAGAGGGGAGTGAGGAGAGAGGGGATTGAGGAGAGAGGGGATTAAGAAGAGAGGGGATAGAGAAGAGAGGGGAGTGAGGAGAGAGGAGAGAGGGGAGTGAGGAGAGAGGGGAGTGAGGAGAGAGGAGAGTGAGGAGAGAGAGGAGAGAGGGGAGAGAGGAGAGAGGGGAGAGAGGGGAGAGAGGAGAGAGCAGAGAGGGGAGAGAGGAGAGAGGAGAGAGGGGAGAGAGGGGAGTGAGGAGAGAGGGGAGTGAGGAGAGAGGGGAGAGCAAGGAGAGGGGAGAGCGAGGAGAGAGGGGAGAGCGAGGAGAGAGGGGAGAGAGGGGAGAGAGGGGAGAGAGAGAGGAGTGAGGGGAGAGAGGGGAGTGAGGAGAGGGGAGAGCGAGGAGAGGGGAGAGCGAGGAGAGGGGAGAGAGGGGAGAGAGAGAGGAGTGAGGGGAGAGAGGGGAGTGAGGAGAGGGGAGAGCGAGGAGAGGGGAGAGCGAGGAGAGGGGAGAGAGCGAGGAGAGGGGAGAGCGAGGAGAGGGGAGAGCGAGGAGAGGGGAGGGAGAGGGGAGAGCGAGGAGAGGGGAGGGAGAGGGGAGTGAGGAGAGGGGAGAGCGAGGAGAGGGGAGAGAGCGAGGAGAGGGGAGAGCGAGGAGAGGGGAGAGCGAGGAGAGGGGAGAGCGAGGAGAGGGGAGGGAGAGGGGAGAGCGAGGAGAGGGGAGGGAGAGGGGAGAGCGAGGAGAGGGGAGAGCGAGGAGAGGGGAGAGCGAGGAGAGGGGAGAGAGAGGAGAGGGGGAGAGTGAGGAGAGGGGAGAGAGGGGAGAGAGGGGAGAGAGAGGAGAGAGAGGAGAGAGGGGAGAGAGGGGAGAGAGGGGAGAGAGGGGAGAGAGGGGAGAGAGGGGAGAGAGGGGAGAGAGGGGAGAGAGAGGAGAGAGAGGAGAGAGAGGAGAGAGGGGAGAGAGGGGAGAGAGAGGAGAGAGGGGAGAGAGGGGAGAGAGAGGAGAGAGGAGTGAGGGGAGTGAGGGGAGAGAGGGGAGTGATGGGAGAGCGAGGAGAGGGGAGAGCGAGGAGAGGGGAGAGCGAGGAGAGGGGAGAGCGAGGAGAGGGGAGGGAGAGGGGAGAGCGAGGAGAGGGGAGAGCGAGGAGAGGGGAGAGCGAGGAGAGGGGAGAGCGAGGGGAGAGCGAGGAGAGGGGAGAGCGAGGAGAGGGGAGAGCGAGGAGAGGGGAGAGCGAGGAGAGGGGAGAGCGAGGAGAGGGGAGAGCGAGGAGAGGGGAGAGAGAGGAGAGAGGGGAGAAAGAGGAGAGAGAGGAGAGAGAGGAGAGAGGGGAGAGAGAGGAGAGAGAGGGTAGAGAGGGTAGAGAGGGTAGAGAGGGGAGAGAGGGGAGAGAGGGGAGAGAGGGGAGAGAGGGGAGAGTGAGGAGAGGGGAGGGAGAGGGGAGAGCGAGGAGAGGGGAGGGAGAGGGGAGAGCGAGGAGAGGGGAGAGCGAGGAGAGGGGAGAGCGAGGAGAGGGGGAGAGTGAGGAGAGGGGAGAGAGAGGAGAGAGGGGAGAAAGAGGAGAGAGAGGAGAGAGGGGAGAGAGGGGAGAGAGGGGAGAGAGAGGAGAGAGAGGAGAGAGGGGAGAGAGGGTAGAGAGGGGAGAGAGGGGAGAGTGAGGAGAGGGGAGAGTGAGGAGAGGGGAGAGTGAGGAGAGGGGAGAGCGAGGAGAGGGGAGAGCGAGGAGAGGGGAGAGCGAGGAGAGAGGGGAGAGCGAGGAGAGAGGGGAGAGCGAGGAGAGAGGGGAGAGCGAGGAGAGAGGGGAGAGCGAGGAGAGAGGAGAGAGGGGAGAGTGAGGAGAGAGGAGAGAGTGAGGAGAGAGGAGAGAGTGAGGAGAGGGGAGAGTGAGGAGAGGAGAGGGGAGAGTGAGGAGAGGAGAGGGGAGAGTGAGGAGTAGAGAGGAGAGGGGAGAGTGAGGAGAGGGGAGAGTGAGGAGAGGGGAGAGTGAGGAGAGGGGAGTGTGAGGAGAGAGGACCCGTTGTCCTCTGAGGAGCGCAGATAGCTTCAAGGGCACTGTAGGAGGCAGGAACGGAGTTGGAAGTTGGTTTGATCACGGCAGAACTGCAAAGACACACACGCTGGCTTGTACCAGGATCAGCACCGACTCGTAAACACTCACCCCCATGCGATGTACAGTCCACCCCCCATGAGCACCATTCTTCACATCGTGAATAATTGAGGTGTGTCGCAGTACAAATTCCTCGAGTGAACTCCCCAGCAGAAAGATAACCCTGTGCCGTCCTATCGAGCGTAGTCCATGGCCGCCGGTTAGTGTTTTTGTAAGTGTGTTACTTTTACACTTTGAATGTCGACCTCCAAAGTTCTTTTGTACATTCCTAGAGTCAAACCTTTCACTTACAGGATGCATGCAAATTGTGTCAGAGTGCACACTGCCTCCTCCCTGGCCCGCTAATAACAAGAATACAGCTAAGTCAATCTGCACTAATTGTATTGTGGTCGCATTTATACAGTGTTTAATATCTCCGACTAGGCTTTGTCCGTACGTGGTAGCTTTGCATACACGGGAAGCTGACAGTGCCGGTAAAAGGTTCCAGCACCGGATGTCTCCTCCAAGCCACTCACATAAAACTAAGCCGCGGATCCTTCGACGAGTCCGGAAGCCGGGGCTGCGCTCACGCTCTCTGGGGCGGGTGAATGAAATGCTGCCTTCCTCTTGTCGTTTCCTGCCGGGGGAGTGTGCAGGGTGGGTGCGGGGAAGGATCATTCATGGTGATGACAGCGAGAGCGAGGCCTGACACGCAAACCGGATTTCCGGCCGGGAGAAAGGAGAGGCGTGACATGCACAAACTGTCCGGAAGGGGCGGAGAAACAACGGAGCGGGCTGCGGAGTCTGGACACATGATCGGGGCACATTGACGGTGCCCGCCCCCCAGTGATGGAAGCCCTGCGTGTGCCCGGTGAGTGGGGTTGGGAGGGTGTGTGTGTGTGTGCGCGTTTGTGTATGTAAGTAAGCCCTGCGTGTTCGGGGGGGTGAGTGTGTGCGCGTGGGAATATGTGTGTGCGCATGCATGAGTGTGGCTGTGTGTGTATATGTGGGTTTGTGTGCCTGCGTGGGTGTATGTGTGTGCGCATGCGAGAGTGTGACTGTGTTTGCCCGCGCGCGAGAGCCTGTCTTGCTGTGAACCTGAGGCAGGGGCTGGGCGTGCGCGTCCACGATGTGCAATCGGCGCTCATGCCCAGGTCTATGTCCCTTGAGACCGAACTCGGCAGCGTCTCGAGCGAGACCTAAAAAGCATGCATTAAATTAGGTGGCTGATTTCAATTAAGCTGATAATACATAGTGAAATATGTATGGTGTTATCTGTGTAAGTTTTAAAAAATGGTATGCAGTTCCTAAGTGTGGGGGAGAGTTCAGGTCTTTTAAGAAGTGCCCTCACACACCCGGAGGATGTCATGCTTCATGATGGGGCCTGCTCCTCGTCGGGCCGGTGCTGCAATATAGCCCTGTAGGATCATTACATCCAGTCAGGGTTACCTTCTATTAGTTAGGCAAGTGCCCCCCTAGGAATAAAATGTACAGTAAGGGTTGCCCTAGACCTATTTTAAAAACCTTACTGCACACTCACCGCACAACCCAGCCCATACCCCAGCACGCACCATACAGCTTCATCTACAAAAGATCTCTGCTAAAGAGCTCCTTCGCGGGTGCCCGTCTGGCATCTCAGTGCCGCCTCTTCCATACTAGGGCCTTAACATCTTGCTGCAAGCTGTGTATCTGCTTCACTTTCGGTTAAACCCTGGCCTGGAGATATGCTTTACAGTGCTACTGTAATTGTACAATGAGTATGCCAGCCCACTTGAGGCATTTAATTTACAGGCCCAGCGTACCCTTCTGACCATTTATTAAGGACTTAGAGGCAAATTAAAAAACCTACTCAGGTGTATATCAATTTTACCATGTTGAAAGGAGTTCTATAGCTAGGAAAAAAGAGGGTGCAGCAGAAGGCTTTGAGGTGACCCTGCCGAAAGGCCACATTTCCAACACCCACCTAAAACCGCATTAAAAGCCAATGGGCCTGCAGAACAGGAAAGTGAGAATATGCATCCTGCAGGTCCAAAGCTACCATCCAGTCCCTGGACTCAAAGCAGACTGAACTACGCCCAACAGGAGTATCTTGAAATTGAGAAGGCGAGGATATAAAAGAAGACAAAGGCCTCCGTTGTCCTTCAGGCACCAGGAAATAATAGGGGGAAAATCCAATCGCTATTTCTGATAACGAGACACTCCCTATGTCTACTTTGTCCATAGGTGCCAAGACCTTCTGCTCTTCTGCTGCAAAATGGACAAATAGTTCTCTGACAGCAGCTTTGATGTAAGTGGAATATACAGCAGTTAGGTGAGTAATGGTAGAGCATATCCTTGCTGTATTATTTAGTGCACCAATCTGTTGGATGGGATTCCCACCACTTGTGGAAATAATACCTTACCCAGCCTCAACAGTTTCAGGTAGGAGATGCCAGGGTCTGCGCTTTGACCCCCACTCAGGCCAAGGCGCAACGCACTGCTCCCACTGTGGTCACACCTTTCAGTACTCCCCACTGCCCACGGGGGTAGAGGGGGGTTCTTCTGCTTCTCTTAAGCCCTTCGATGCTGATGACGAGCTCAGCTTGTCATCAGCTACGGCGCTCGTATGCTGATGACGAGCTGAGCTCGTCATGTAACGAGGGATTTTGAAAATAGCCGCACACAGCGGGAAAAGCCGCAGCAGCGATGCAGTTAAAGGAGACCTACGACTATTAACTGTATGTGTACTTATCAATACAAGGTCACTAATTAAAAATGCTATTGTCTTTCGCGAGGTTTTAGAAACCCACCAAATTTATATAGCCTTTGTCACTAAAACATGGGCTGAGAGGGAGGAGTCGAGCCAGCGACCAAGATGGCCGCTTGAGCATCGGCTCCGCCGGCCGCCACATACTGACCGACTATCCGGCACATTATCCTGAGCCCTGTCCCTACCATCGGGTGGGGGACCAGCACCTGAGTCGCTAGGTGAAATTCTGGCTCATTTGGTGGCCGCGGCGACCGAATATCGTCGCCGAGAAAATTGGGGCCTGTGGTCTCGGAGACCGGGGACCCGGGTGTGGAGCCATCCGGGATTGAGTGCAACAACATCGGCCGCAGAGACCGGAAGTGGCCGGTCAGATCCTGCTTTGTCGCACTCGGGTCGCGGCTGCGACGACTTGCGCTGCTGAACCTGACTTGGAGGTCGACCATCGCAGTATCGGCCTACACTCGACTGAGGAGTGGTGGGTTTCCGCTGCCTTTGCGATCGAGATGGCATCGAGAGACCTGAGAAGCCTCTGCAGAAGACCTCGAAATCCAATCGACAGGTCCAGTCGAATCGCATCGATAAGTATGCTATCTCCAAGGTGTAGGAAGGTACCTCCTGACTATGGTTGCCCCCAACTTTTTGCCCTGTGTTTTAGCTGGTTTTTTACATAGTCGACCTGGGATCCTGCCAATCAGGACCCCAGGCCTACTGCTCTCTCTGTAAAATGGATTCCATGTACCTTAGGTACATTTCCAATTGGTACTGGGCCACCTTATCAGACCCTGTAACTCAGGGCATAGGTGTACCCAGGGCCTACCAGGGGCTGAAGCATGTATTATGCCACCCCTGGCTGGCCTCCTAAATTTGACACAACTGGCTGCATGACAGCTGGGGCAAAGGCGTGTAATCACCCTTTGCTGTAGATATAGTATACCTATATCTAACCCTAAAAATGGACACACAGATTCCTATCAGTCACTCCTATGGCAGGCATTGACAATCCTGAAGGCAGAGTGCTTGGAATCGTGTGAGATGGTGCTCTGGCATGAGCTGAGCCTGTCTGCAGCTTGCGGAACCAAGTCCTAATAGCTGTTCCATGATAACGCATACCATATACTCTTAAGTGCATTATAATCCTCGCGGTTAAATGCTATCTTTGGTATTGCTTTATCAAAACATGTCGAGTAAGGTGTCATACGAATTGGAATACTAACCCCTCGCCAATTCTGGCGACGGGGTTAGCATTCCACCCTTCTAGAGGGACACGACATGTATGTAACTGTGTACCCCGGTTAAAGTTAAACGAAGCCTCAGCTCCACAAAATGGATGCTGCCACCACAGACACGAGTCTGACCCCCTGCAGCTGGGAGTCCTTCCAGCAAGGGGAGCCTGGACAAAGGGTTTCCTGTCGAGGGCGGTGCTAGCACCGTCCCAGACAGGGTTTTGTGTATCCTGGGTAGGCAGGGCTTTAGAGGAAGGTGACTGCTGAGTGGCATCCCGGTGCTCACTACGCATAGGCCGGTCAGAACCAGTTCCAGGGGCACACCAGCCCCTGGCCTGGGGAAAGTCCGGCATGGGAGAGGGGTGTAACCACCCCCCTCCTAGTCCCACCCATAGGCAGGACCTAGTCACCGGGTCAGCCCCTTTTCTTAGTATAAAGATAGGAGCAGGCCCCCTGTTCAAATTAGATCATCTTTGGAATCAAGACACGACTTTCTGCGAAAGGACATCAAGATTTCTTCTTCAAGATTCTCTCTTGTGGCTAAGGAGTAGTCACCCTGCATCAAGCGGGCACCTTCCTAAGAACACTGCGGTCTGCTGCAAGTCCTTCCTCCGGAATCAGACTGCCCAGCTCGACGAGACCCGGCTTCCCTGGCACCTCTGACCTCTACTCACCTCTACAGCCAAGCTGAGAACCGTGAGTGCGACGAGACCTCGAGGGACCGACAATCGCCAAGACTTCACGACTTCTTTGCAACAAGCCCACCGTGTGCCCCACTGGTGAGTGCTTTGGGGTCCGAGAAGCCCCAACCCTGAGCAGCTCCAGCACCGAAGATCAGCCCTCCAGCATCTCCACGATCTGCGTGGGGCCCTTCTGCTTTTGCCTGCTCACCGCGCCGTGTGGCTACTAGCCGGCTGGCTTGTGGCCTTCTTCACGACGCCCGACGACATCACTGCTGCTGTTCTGGTTGCTCCAGACTGGCCCTTGCTTCCTTGTAACAGAGAAGCACCCCGGACCCTCCTGGTCCACTCCAGACGCCATTTTGAGTCCACCGCGTGGGCTTGAATTTGCCAAGGCTTTGTTGCCCAATCCTGGGTCCAGCGACGCCGACAGCTTCATCCATCGTGGGACAGCTCGCTCCTCCATCCTGGTCGCCGACAACGCCTCCTGGTCCGTGAGATCTGCAGAGCACAGCGTCACCCACTCACCTAGTCGAGGTGACTACCATCCGGTGCCCTCCTGGTGCCCCCTGACTACTGGCTAGTAGTCTCGAACTTGGTCCCCTCTGATTTTAGGTGTCATCTCTCTTCAAGATCCAGGCTTGGATCACTTCGAACTCTCTTCACTGGTCGCCTGCCAGCATCTTTCTTCCAGGCTCCTGGTCCGTCTACGAGGATTCCCGACGTCTTTTGAGACATATGCAGCTGCAGCCCCTGGGCTAGGTAACTTCGGCATTTCGGTGCCCCAGCATAGCCTCACTATCCAAGGGTCAGAATCCACTTTCGTTTTCCTCCTACCAGGTCGGGTTCGCCCGAGAACACTAACTCTGTGAAATCTAGCTACCATAGACTTTGTCCCGCATCACGCGTGAGAGTGCACACTCTGCACCCGAGTCCCCTAGGCCTCCTGTAAGTAATCTGAAGGTTCTATAGTCAAGTCCTAGCGATTCCAAAGCCTATTAGTACTGTACTTACCTGCTAGTAATTTCGCATTCCACTTTCAGAGTATATGGTTTTCCGTGCCCCTCGGGCATTTGTATATACTGTGCTAATTTAAGTATTTTCGTAAGAGTTTTGTTTTGTGCTTAGTACCCTGTCCTCATAAAGAGTACAGGGCTGTTGTGATTTTAATAAATACACTGTTTATTTTCATAACACTTGTGTGGTGTCCTTTCACTTGGTATTCAAGGGGTATATGTGTGGTATAACAGCTGGCTTAACACGCCCTCTCGAGTCTTTAGCCTTAGACTGCTCGTATCCACGCTACTAGGATAGCTGGTCCATAAGGTTGACTTACAACCAATCATCAATAAGGGTTGCTGGACTGATACATAGTGTTCACTAGAATAGTGAGCACTGCATATCAGGCCACCTTCTCACATTGGTGAGCAGCGGTTGGGATTTGAGCTTGCTGTTGTTTTACCACACGTATCCTAATAATATCTTGTTGAAAGATCACATAAGTACTTCAGGTACATATAACTTAGCTTAGAATACTCTGAGTTCTACTGAACCAGCTGTTGCAGCTCCTCAAGGCTTAGCACACCTTGGCTGCAACTCTTAGCAAGGGATCAGTAGGCAAACACATAGTGTAGGTAGGTGCATCACTTACACCACACTAGAAGCATGTCTAACCACGGAGAGTCTACTGAGACCCCTCAGGTGGTTGAGGACCCTCCACAGGCCTCTTCTAGATATGCAGCCCTTAGCTTCCAGGAGATGAGACAAGTGTGTACCTCCAGGAAGCTAAAACAGGGGTCTAACCCCACAATCCCATTTCTGATTGGTCTCTTAGAGACTTATGATGCTAGAAAGGCTGAGAAACTTCTTAGCTCTTCTCATCCAGAAGGGGACATGCCAGCCCTAGAAGGAACCAGGGGTGACCCAGATCTCATCCATCTCTCAGGTGAGGAGGATGATGATCAGGAGACATCTGGGGATGAGGCAGACAAAGGCCCAGAAGTAGTTAGTCAGCTAACTAGGGACAACTTAAGCAGGCATGAGAATGGTACTAGGAGAGCCCTGGGACCCCTCTCAGGCCAGCTTAACATTGGGAATGGACGAGTTAGGTCTCTATCAAGAGGCTCTGTCAGATCCATTCAAACCAATGGCTCTCAGAACTCTGCTGTGAGGAGGATGACTTCCCCTCAGAGGAGAGTGTATGAAGCTAAAGAAAGGGCAGCCAATCTGAGGATTGAAAGGGAAGAACTTGCCCTGGCCAAAGAGAGGCTTGCCTTTGCTAGAGAGCAACAGTTAAGTGGGGTAGCCCCCACTGGTGGCAGCAATATACCTAGCAATAGGGAAAGGAGTTTTGATACAAAGCACCTGAATTAGATAGTGCCCCCTTTAAACAAGGGGATGACATCCACAAATGGATTACTGCTTTGGAGAGGGCCTGCACTGTGCAGGGTGTTCCCCAAAGTCAGTGGGCAGCTATCTTGTGGCTCTCCTTTGAAGGTAAAGGTAGAGATAAGCTCCTCACTACTAGAGTTGAGGATGCTAACAATTACCAAGTCCTGAAGAATACACTGGTTGATGGGTTTGGTTTAACCACTGAGCAGTACAGGATGCTGTTCAGAGACACCCAGAAAACTCAGTCTCAGGATTGGACTGACTTTGTTGATTGTGCCACTAAGGCTTCTGAAGGCTGGCTACTGGGTAGTAAGGTTACTGATTTTAAAGGATTGTACAATCTAATTATGAGGGAGCAAATCTTAAGTAATTGTCAGAACCAGTTATTACACCAGCACCTGGTAGACTCTGATCTGACCTCTCCACAGGAATTGGGTAAGAGGGCAGACAAATGGGTCAGAACCAGGGTCAGGCCGAAGAACCAGGGTGGTGACCAAAAGAAGGAATCAACCAAGCCTCAAGAGAAGGGTGGGGATAAATCCACAGAGAAGACTTCCCAAGGGCCCCAAAACTCCAACAAGGGTGGTGGGTCCCAGAACACTCCTGCAGAACAGAAGAAACCTTATTGCCATACCTGTAAACAGGTGGGCCATTACAAAAGTGATGCCAAGTGCCCTAAAAATAGCAATAAGGAAAACATACCCCTCAGTAATACTCCCAGACCTCCTGTTACCACTAGTGGTAATCCCCCAGGTGGTGGGAGTGCCCCCAAGAATGTGGTGGGCATTACTTTGGGAAACCAGGAGGACTATGGCCTAGCCAGGTCCCCTAACAACACTCTTGTCTGTGAGACTGGCTTGGGGTTTGCCAACTTCACTACTGGTTCCCACATTTTGGGAAAGTATAGACAAGAGCCCTTTATCAATGGTCAGAAAGTTGAGGCATACAGAGACACAGGGGCCAGTATCACCATGGTGATTGACCATCTGGTCCCCTCTGCTCAACTGACCCCTGGTTTCCTTTACCAGGTGACAGACGTTCATGGAGTGAAGAGAAGGCATCCCATGGCAGTAGTCGAGCTCAGTTGGGGTAATGTCACAGGGCCCATGAGAGTGGCAGTGACAGACAACCTACCTGTAGATTGCTTACTGGGGAATGACCTGGAAATCTCAGCATGGGCTGAGGTGGAGCAAGAAACTCACTCCAGAATGATAGGCCTACCCAGAAAGGTTAGTGGGGCAGTAATAGCTACAGCCCCAGTCCAAGCACCAGTCCTCCCTGAAAAGGTTGGAAGAGCAGTGGTAGCCACTGCCCAGGCTCAGACCGACTTTCCTGAACAGGATAGGAGGGCTGTGACAGTCACGGCCCAAACACAAACTGAGTGCCCTCCTGGAAAGGTTGGCAAGGCTGTAATGGTCTCAGCCTCTACTCAGACAGATAACAGTGTTGTGAAGCCTGAAACTATGGATCACTCCACTCAGACAGAGAGTATTGAGGAGGAAGAGAAATCTCCCTCCCACCAGACTTTAGGAAAGGATCAGCCTCCTCAGGGAACTGATCTGACCCCTTGTGAAGGAACTGCCCCAGAGGTAGTCAGGCCTAGCCTGGCAGAGCCCCTGATGTCAGTGGACCCTTCCAAGGTGGGACCCAGTCTGGAGCAGGTAACCTGCCCCTCTCTACCCTGCCTCAGTCAGCACAGGGCTGAAGAGGTCAGGGAGGCCAGTGATGGACCCCAAAGGGCCCCCTGTCCAAAAGAACTCCTTAATCAGCAGATTAGGATCACTGAGGCTGGTAAAACTAGCCAAGTGAAAATAAATCAGACTCCTGAGGGATCCCCCTTAAAAGTAGTTAGGGACCTCCCACAGCTGGACACTGTTGGGCACAGCCAAACATGGGGCCTAAAAACCCCAGACCTGACCTGTCCCTCCAGTAAGCCAAACAGAGGGACTCAGCCTCCAGCTTTAGGTAGCCAGAGGCTGACCCTGAGAGCACAGTGCATCTCAGCTAAAGAAAGAAAGGCACACATGATGGATGGTGATTGGAGGAAGTTGAGCCCAAAGGTAGAGGAGCCTCACTTCAGTACTCCATCCCAACATCAGCCTTTTACTTTCCCAAGACACACCAGAGACAGAGATTCCCTATGTTGGAGACCCTCAGATACCCTTAGGGTGAGGGGTTGCCTAGTGGACCATGACTCAGGGGGAAACCAAGCCAGAGCTGGTCCTTCCATATATGGCCACTTAGGTAATAGAGGCTTACCTGGACAAGGATAGCCTTATCTCCTTTCGTTTGGGGGGGGGGGGGGGGGGGGGGGTTGTGTAGGAAGGTACCTCCTGACTATGGTTGCCCCCAACTTTTTGCCCTGTGTTTTAGCTGGTTTTTGACATAGTCGACCTGGGATCCTGCCAATCAGGACCCCAGGCCTACTGCTCTCTCTGTAAAATGGATTCCATGTACCTTAGGTACATTTCCAATTGGTACTGGGCCACCTTATCAGACCCTGTAACTCAGGGCATAGGTGTACCCTGGGCCTACCAGGGGCTGAAGCATGTATTATGCCACCCCTGGCTGGCCTCCTAAATTTGACACAACTGGCTGCATGACAGCTGGGGCAAAGGCGTGTAATCACCCTTTGCTGTAGATATAGTATACCTATATCTAACCCTAAAAATGGACACACAGATTCCTATCAGTCACTCCTATGGCAGGCCTTGACAATCCTGAAGGCAGAGTGCTTGGAATCGTGTGAGATGGTGCTCTGGCATGAGCTGAGCCTGTCTGCAGCTTGCGGAACCAAGTCCTAATAGCTGTTCCATGATAACGCATACCATATACTCTTAAGTGCATTATAATCCTCGCGGTTAAATGCTATCTTTGGTATTGCTTTATCAAAACATGTCGAGTAAGGTGTCATACGAATTGGAATACTAACCCCTCGCCAATTCTGGCGACGGGGTTAGCATTCCACCCTTCTAGAGGGACACGACATGTATGTAACTGTGAACCCCGGTTAAAGTTAAACGAAGCCTCAGCTCCACAAAATGGATGCTGCCACCACAGACACGAGTCTGACCCCCTGCAGCTTGGAGTCCTTCCAGCAAGGGGAGCCTGGACAAAGGGTTTCCTGTCGAGGGCGGTGCTAGCACCGTCCCAGACAGGGTTTTGTGTATCCTGGGTAGGCAGGGCTTTACAGGAAGGTGACTGCTGAGTGGCACCCCGGTGCTCACTACGCATAGGCCGGTCAGAACCAGTTCCAGGGGCACACCAGCCCCTGGCCTGGGGAAAGTCCGGCATGGGAGAGGGGTGTAACCACCCCCCTCCTAGTCCCACCCATAGGCAGGACCTAGTCACCGGGTCAGCCCCTTTTCTTAGTATAAAGATAGGAGCGGGCCCCCTGTTCAAATTAGATCATCTTTGGAATCAAGACACGACTTTCTGCGAAAGGACATCAAGATTTCTTCTTCAAGATTCTCCCTTGTGGCTAAGGAGTAGTCACCCTGCATCAAGCGGGCACCATCCTAAGAACACTGCGGTCTGCTGCAAGTCCTTCCTCCGGAATCCGACTGCCCAGCTCGACGAGACCCGGCTTCCCTGGCACCTCTGACCTCTACTCACCTCTACAGTCAAGCTGAGAACCGTGAGTGCGACGAGACCTCGAGGGACCGACGATCGCCAAGACTGCACGACTTCTTTGCAACAAGCCCACCGTGTGCCCCACTGGTGAGTGCTTTGGGGTCCGAGAAGCCCCAACCCTGAGCAGCTCCAGCACCGAAGATCAGCCCTCCAGCATCTCCACGATCTGTGTGGGGCCCTTCTGCTTTTGCCTGCTCACCGCGCTGTGTGGCTACTAGCCGGCTGGCTTGTGGCCTTCTTCACGACGCCCGACGACATCACTGCTGCTGGTCTGGTTGCTCCAGACTGGCCCTTGCTTCCTTGTAACAGAGAAGCACCCCGGACCCTCCTGGTCCACTCCAGACGCCATTTTGAGTCCACCGCATGGGCTTGAATTTGCCAAGGCTTTGTTGCCCAATCCTGGGTCCAGCGACGCCGACAGCTTCATCCATCGTGGGACAGCTCGCTCCTCCATCCTGGTCGCCGACAACGCCTCCTGGTCCGTGAGATCTGCAGAGCACAGCGTCACCCACTCACCTAGTCGAGGTGACTACCATCCGGTGCCCTCCTGGTGCCCCCTGACTACTGGCTAGTAGTCTCGAACTTGGTCCCCTCTGCTTTCAGGTGTCATCTCTCTTCAAGATCCAGGCTTGGATCACTTCGAACTCTCTTCACTGGTCGCCTGCCAGCATCTTTCTTCCAGGCTCCTGGTCCGTCTACGAGGATTCCCGACGTCTTTTGAGACATATGCAGCTGCAGCCCCTGGGCTAGGTAACTTCGGCATTTCGGTGCCCCAGCATAGCCTCACTATCCAAGGGTCAGAATCCACTTTCGTTTTCCTCCTACCAGGTCGGGTTCGCTCGAGAACACTAACTCTGTGAAATCTAGCTACCATAGACTTTGTCCCGCATCACGCGTGAGAGTGCACACTCTGCACCCGAGTGCCCTAGGCCTCCTGTAAGTAATCTGAAGGTTCTATAGTCAAGTCCTAGCGATTCCAAAGCCTATTAGTACTGTACTTACCTGCTAGTAATTTCGCATTCCACTTTCAGAGTATATGGTTTTCCGTGCCCCTCGGGCATTTGTATATACTGTGCTAACTTAAGTATTTTCGTAAGAGTTTTGTTTTGTGCTTAGTACCCTGTCCTCATAAAGAGTACAGGGCTGTTGGGATTTTAATAAATACACTGTTTATTTTCATAACACTTGTGTGGTGTCCTTTCACTTGGTATTCAAGGGGTATATGTGTGGTATAACAGCTGGCTTAACACGCCCTCTCGAGTCTTTAGCCTTAGACTGCTCGTATCCACGCTACTAGGATAGCTGGTCTATAAGGTTGACTTACAACCAATCATCAATAAGGGTTGCTGGACTGATACATAGTGTTCACTAGAATAGTGAGCACTGCATATCAGGCCACCTTCTCACACAAGGGGTCCCCAGTTGAAGCAAAACGACCTCCGGCTGGAGGGACCGAAGGGGATTCGGTTAGCGACGACCCGACTATGAAAGACCTAATGGCCGCTATCACTGGGGTCCAATCTTCCTTGGGCAAGATGGACACAAAACTGGACACTGTCACAATTGAGGTGGGCCTTCTCAGGGCTGACCTCACCAAAACTGCTGCCCGCATTTTGGGTTCCGGAGAAATCCGAAGGGGCGACCCCAGACCTCTTCGTCGAGGATCTCATCCTGAACCATCTTAAGCCGAAGGGTCTTAGTAATTTCTTTACAGTGGAGGGGGCACACAGGATTCCCGGAGGCCGCCCGAAGGTTGGGGCACCTCCGCGTCCCATCATTGCCCGGGTCCTGAACTTTTGCTACCGAGACACCATTTTAAAATCGGCGAGGTCCACTGGGCCGTTGGCCTATGAGAACGCTTCGCTGTTGTTTTTTCCGGACTTCACTCAGATGGTTCAGAGACAGCGACAAGGCTTTATGTCCGTAAAGCGGCGGTTGAGAGACAGGGATGTGAAGTACTCTATGCTGTAAACCGCACGATTGAGGATTGAACATGATGGAAATCATGGACGTTCTGGCCGTCTTCGGCAGGTATTCTGGATTTGCGATCAATTGGGCGAAGTCCGTCCTTTTTGTGTTGAGCGGAGACCCCCCCCTAGAGTGCCTGAGAATTGCCCTGTGAGACTGGAGTCGGTTAGCTTTCGCTATCTCAGGATCCAGATTTCTGGTGATCCCGAGGTGCGCTTCCGGCTGAACCTGTTGCCCCCTTAGCTAGACTCCGGTCAGATGTTGCGCGGTGGAAGACGCTTCCACTCTCCCTTTTGTGCCAGGCCGTCCTTTTCAAAATGATGGCTCTCCTGCGATTCCTATATGCACTGCAGAACTCCCTCGACCCTGTGCCGCAGTCGTACTTCAGCGAGATGGAGTCTCTACAGCGTAGCCTTCTGTGGGAGGGGAGGCCGCACATTGCTCTGTCGAAATTGATGCTGCCATGGTACGACGGAGGCATTGGTTTGCCGAATATTCGGAAATATTATTGGGCGTCTCAGTTGGCCCCTATAAACCATGCTATATACGGCTCGCCGGTAGACCCCGGATATGCGATGGACCGCGGTCAAGTGCCGGGGGGAGAGTACACCTGTGTTCTATATGCGAAGCGTGGTTGGTTCCCGTTGGTGGGGCCTCCCTCGATCTCTACAAGATATATATGTGATCAAGGCAGGGATCTGCCGAAACGCGTCGTGAGGGTTTTGGTGGCGTCTGAAAAATAAAATCAAAGCACCAAACTGGGTCTGCCTTGTCTTCTGTGTGAATCCGGCAGGAAGTTGCAGTTGGAGCAAGTGTTTTTGAAGATATATATATATATATATATATATATATATACATATATATATATTGTGGGAGTGTGAGTGGGTTCGTGACTTCTGGATCAAGATACATTAAAAAATGAGTGAAGTATGGGGAGTGAGGGTCGAGCTGGAGGCCAGGAGATGCTTGTTGAATGTGTGGGAGCCTATGGACCTGCCGAGCCATGGTAAGGTCTGGATGGCTCTCGCGTGTGTGATTGCTAAACGAAATATAGCGCAGCTCTGGGGTGCCTCTCGGGCACCTCGGGTTAGGAAATGGATGGAAGATCTTGACTGGTGTATGTTTCGTGGGAAGTCAGTGTATGTATCCAGGGGGCGACCCCGCAAATGGGTCAAGATCTGGGGAACCTGGAATGCCTATCGTGGTGATATCTGTGAGCCGCCGGAACTGGAACCTACAGACATGGACCAGGAGGACGCCTAGGCCCGTTTCCTATTTCTTAATCTCAGGCTGTTATTGTTGGGAGCTGCATCCATAAATATGTAACAGGGTCACCCGATACACCCTGGTCAATGTTTGTGTATTGTATTGTTGATTTCTTTTGTTAATAAAAAGAATTTTAAAAAAAACATGGGCTGATGCCTCCTCCGACCCATACCTACTTTTGGCATTACCAGCTGGTTTTAGCATACATAAGGTCGATAGAGTGGGTAGGAAAGGGCGTGGCATAGTTCTAATTCTTAACTCCAGCCCTAAATCATCTATTAAAAAGCTTCCTGATAACCTAGATTGTGAAGCTCTGGATTTCAGGATTGAATTAGACAGTCAACACACGCTCAATGGTATTCGACTTTATCGGCCACCCAATACCAGATCTGTATTTATTGATAGTCTAGGTCATCTCTTAACACACAAGGCTGATCATTCCGACTTCGTCATTTTGGGCGATTTTAATTTTATATGGACAATGCCACCGATCCGGACACAGATGCGCTCCTTGATCAGATGGCCAGCATAGGCCAACTTGTCAAAGGCTCAACACATGCTGCTGGTCACTGCCTTGATGGGATTTTCTCTGATACACCTTATCTAAATTGAACTAACTCTCTTCTTTTATCTGGTCAACCACAAAGCTGTCCTCTTTGAAATCTCATTACCTCAAAATTCATGCTCCAATCAATCTGAGGAACCCTTCATCAGTCGTCCCTGGAATAAAATAGGGGCAAATCAGTTAAATTTCGGGTTCTCAGTAACTCCTCCTAAAATATCCGCTGACTAGGAAACTGCAGTAACAAACTACCACTCTTGGCGCAAAACCGCAATGACAGATTTAGCCCCGCCTGAAAATAGCCGTTGTCTCAGACATGCACCTTCAGAACCCTGGTTCAATGATACTCTCAAAGTTCAGAAACAACTCTGTCGTGCCCTGTAGAGGAAATGGAGCCTGGAGGAAAGCACTTTCACCAAAAGCAAATACAAATCATCCCTTCAAGTTTATAATAATCTTATCCCCAGGGAGAAAGCTGCCTACTTCACTGAAAAAAACAGAGCAGCCAATAGATGCACTAAAACATTATTTTCCACAGTAACAAACCTAGCCAAACTCCCAACTCCACAGGATATCTATTATTATTATTATTAATCGGGTTTTGTAGAGCGCAAACAACCCGGAGGCCTCGTAGCGCTAAGTACCGTCATACTAAAAGGGAAGAGATTAAATGAACAGATACGTTTTCAGATCCTTCCGAAATTTTAAAAGGCTAGGTTCACTGCGAAGGGAGGTGGGCAGGGAGTTCCATTCCTTCGCGGCATTCCAGGAGAAGGAGCGTCCGCCCCATCTGGTCCGTCTGATTTTACTGACAGTAGCCAGAAAGGCAGTGCTGGATCTTAGGGATCTGTGAGGAAGATAGGGTTTTGCCAAGGAACAGATCATAGTGGGGGCATTCTTCCACATAGCTTTGTGCATAAAGCAAAGAGATTTAAATAGCACTCTGGCCTTAACAGGGAGCCAGTGCAGTTTCCTCAGGGCAGTGGTGGCTGACTCTCGTTTGTTGAGGCCCAGCAGGAGGCGAGCTGCAGCATTCTGGATCACCTGTAGCTTTTTGATTGTAAATGCGGGGGCACCTAGATATAACGAGTTCCCGTAATCTAGACGGGACAGGATAATGGCTTGAACCATTATTCTGCGGGCTTCAAAAGGGAGAAGAGGCAGCACTTTTCTCAGCATACGCATTAGCCCAAAGCATGTGGCAGAGAGAGTGGTAGCCTGCTGCATAAAGCTGAGGTTGGAGTCCAGCCAAATGCCCAAGCTCTTTATGTGGCACTTTGGTTGGGGTATGGGCCCCATGCATGGTGGCCAATCTGACAGGGGGCTGGGAATGATTGAATTGCCCAGCACCATGAGCCCAGTTTTCTCGCCATTTAATTTTAAATGCGAGATGGCCATCCATTGAGCCACCGCTACCAAACAGTTACTTAAGTTGGACGGGGAAGAGTCTGCCTGATTCATAGATACAACTAATTGTGTATCATCGGCGTAGGTTATTATATCAATGCCGAAGAAGTGCACTATGTCGGCTAACGGCTGCATGTAAATATTAAAAAGAGTAGGGCTCAATGAAGAGCCCTGAGGTACACCTTGATCCAGGGGCCAGACTTTTGAGTAAGTGGTACCCTCGACTACCCTAAAAGATCGGTTCTCCAGGAATGACTGGAGCCAGTGCATGGCCTTCCCAGAAATTCCCATCTGATTGAGGCGGTGAAGAAGAATGTTGGTGTTAACGGTATCGAAAGCGGCACTGAGATCAAGCAACATAATTGCTGTAGTGCCGCCTTGATCCATTTGCTTCCTGGCCAGCTCAGTTACCGCCAGGAGGGCCGCCTCGGTTCCCAATTTTGGGCGAAAACCCGCTTGGGAGTCGTGGAGAAGATGATGGTTCTCTAAAAATTGAGTAATAGATGAGTTGACATGTTTTTCTAGGAGTTTGCTGATCCACGGAAGGAGGGAGATAGGCCGATAGTTGGCCATATTACCCGGATCCAGAGTGGGTTTCTTCAGCAGAGCCCTAACCTGTGCACATTTCCATGCGGTAGGTACTGAACCTGTGGAAATAGATGAATTTGTTATATTGAGGATGACAGGTTTGATAATGTTTTCAATTTTTACTAACTGAGGGGCAGGGTCTGTAGGAGATCCGGATTTTATTTTCGTCATTTTTTTTTTTGATCTATGTCAGTCAGGAATTCTGCAATACCCTTGCAGAATCCTTTCAGCACAAGGTCAAGGCTGTTTTTGACATCTTTGTGGACCAATCCAACGGTCTGGCACAGTCTCCCGCCCAATGCAGTAAGATACAAGCCACAGCGGGAGTAGTTTCTTCAACTCTCTTCTCCTTCACTGCCTTGACCACTGAACAGACAACCAAAATAATTGTTGCAATTAAATCTGGCTCTCCCTCAGATCCCTGTCACCCTAAAATTCTACATGTGTCGCCGGAAACTGTGGCCTTTCCCCTCAAAGCCATTTTTAACACTATGTTTTCAGCTGGACGCTCACCGGTAGAGTGGAAGAAAGCTTCTATACTCCCTCTGCTAAAAAAAAACCAGTCTGGACGCCAAGGACTCCCTGAACTACAAGGCCAAATCTAGACTTTCCTTCCCTTAGAAATTGTCTTTGTTAATCAGAATGCAATCTTGGACTCCTCCCAATTTGGCTTTCGGGTCCACTATTGTACAGAACTGGTGCTCATCTTGGTCACTGAGGAGCTCAGGCTGACGCTAGATGGAGGGGGAGAACTGCCCTGATTCTTCTGGATTTAGCAGCTTTTGATACGGTCAATCACGAGCTGCAGCTGGACTGTCTGACCTCCATTGGAATCAGGGATAAAGCGCTCTCCCTGCTTGCTCCTTCCTGTCTGAGCAGTCTCAGCAGGTTGAGTTGGGCAGCTATCAGACTCCCCCATTCACATTGCCGTGTGGCATCCCCAAGGGATCTTCCCTGAGCACAACACTTTTTAAATCTTTATGTCACTCCTCTGGCCAAATTGATAAAAAGGTACGGATTTGCCCTGGTCTCGTATGCAGACGATACTCAAATAATTGTCTCAGTGAGCAGCTCTACAGCCACAAGATTCCATGACTGTATGAGCCACATATGAAGCTAGAAGACAGACAACTGTTTGAAACTTAATTCCTCAAAAACCGAGGTTCCATATTTGGCAATAATCCCTCTATCTGGACTGACAGCTGGTGGCCAGCCCGACTTGTCTCCTTACCTACGCCAGTACCTAAAGCAAAGAATCTCTGAGTCATCGTAGATACCAAGCTCTCTTTTAAAGCACAGATCAATGCTACCACTTCGGTCTGTTTCTTCATTCTTAAAATTCTCGGGAAAATACTCCCCATGATTCCTCTGGCGTTAAGAAAAACTGTGGCATCTGTACTGATGTCATCAAGGCTGGACCACTGCAATGCTCTGTTCATCAGAACTTCTAAACACAGTATCCAGATGTTACAGACTTTAAAATACTGCTGCGAGAGTACTTTTAGGAATCTCTAAATTTAACTCTGTGACCAACGCCCTAGCTCATCTCTATTGGCTGCCAGTAGAAAACGTATCCAGTTCAAATCCCTCTGCATTGCATTCAAATCATTGAACAATTCAGGGCTAATGCAAAATGCAACTGGCTAACCATTTTAAACCCTACATCCTAGCAAGATCCCTCAGATCAGCCAAGCCTGGGAATCTTGTCGTACCAAGAATATAAAGGGCAAGGTGGGGTGGTAAGAGCTTCACCAATACAACAATCAAAGTGCAGAATTCCTTACCAACATCACTCAAAAAAGAAACAGAGCTGCTAAAATTTAGAAAGGGTCTAAAAACTTGGCTGTTTGGGCACAACGCTTAATCCATCAGAGATGAATCTGTATGCCTTCATGGATAGCACCTAGACACCCTAGGGTATTGTGCGCTTTATAAATACTTCATCATCATCATCATCATCAGTATGGCCATGTGCCACAGAGGGAAAACTAAAAAGGGTCTGGAAGCGGGTGGGTGACAGGACTCAGCACCAAAGATCTTAGAAAGTGTCTGCTGGATCCATGTCTCACCCTAAAAAAGGACTTGATAGGTCTGTTGCTGTGAAATTGGGCCTTGGTGTTGTGTTTGGGTTAAGCCTCAGCTGAAGTCTCAAAAGGGGTGAAAATGCTCGGTATACTGCCTCAGAGGCGCAGAAAGGCAGTGCGTTGTGGCCATAAGTCTGGTGAAGCGCTCCAGTGGGTAGTCTGCTTCATCTCAATGGAAAAATACATGCTGGTATCGACTGCCCTGCCCAAGCAGGTTTCAGTCTAGTGCGGATGAAATACTTTTCTGCATCAGGACCATCCTGTATGATTTGAGTAAGATTGATGTAATATTTATCCAGAACGGTCAGAAAGATCTTATTAGCCATGTCCCTCAATGCATGTGATTTTTGCCCTAGGAAAAAGCTGCGGTTCGCAGGACAAAGGATGAGACTGGAGGAGGGAAATTAAATGGTTACTTACCGGTAGGAGTAGTTTTGCAGCTTAAATAATTTTCTGGATTCACATGCTGTGCATTATTCCGCCATCTAGTGGTTGAGTCGGGAATAGTCTTTGTTTCTTTCTTTTTTGTTTTTTTGTTTTGGGCGTTGTCGACCAAAATTTTGTGCCAGGTACGTCCCCTGTGTGATGTCAGATGGAGCCCTGGAGGTAGTTGTGCGTAGTAGCCATCTTCGGATTCTTTTTTCTCTGTGGTTTTAGTCTATAGTCCTTTAGACGGTTCTTCAGATAATTATTATATATTTCTTCCCCACCTGTTTGTGTTCCTTGTAGAGGAGGTCAGGTTGGTCGCATGTGAATCCAGAAAATTCTTCAAGCTGAAAAACTACTCCTACTGGTAACCAACCATTTCGTTTTGCAGAGTGAATCCTTTTCTGGATTCACATGCTGTGCCTCAGATTATGTAGCAGTTTCTCCCATGCAGGGGAGGTTTTGGTGAGAGGAAGATTTAGCGAACAGGTGTGGAAGTACTTTCTGTCCTATTTGCGCTTCCTTATTCATTTGTATCTCCACACAATAATGCTTGGTAAATGTGTGTGTGGTGATGCCCATGTAACTGCTGCACATATAGTGTCTATGTGCACATTGGCCATAAATGCCAGAGTTGCTCCGCTCCAGACATCACCATTGCCATCCCTGAAGACTATAAGATCACTCGCAAAGACCGTACCAGCCACACAGGAGGAGGAATCGCTATCGTCCATAAGAAATCTATCCGCATCTCAACCAGCTCTGACACCAACCTCGCCAACTCCGAACACCTTCACTTCCAGATCCACATCGACCCCAAAACCACACTCAGAGGCACTCTCCTCTACAGACCACCAGGACCCCGCGCAAAATTCAGTGAAGACATCACGGACTTCATCTCTCCACACGCGCTCCCCTCCAAAGACTATATTCTTCTGGGAGACCTCAACTTTCACCTTGAAAAGATAAACGACCACAACACCGCCACCCTCGTGGACAACCTCGCCAACCTCGGACTTAAACAACTAGTCACTTCCCCCACCCACATCGCAGGTCACACACTCGACCCCATCTTCACTTCCAGCAATCATGTCTCCTTCAGCCACACTACGGATCTCCTATGGACCGACCACAGCTGCGTCCACTTCACCTACAACAAGCCGAAACCCATCAACCACTCCCAACCTACCCTGCAAAGAAACTGGAACAAAATCACCACGGACCAAATCTCCGCATCGCTCCTTCGAAACTCCCCAGCCCTCTCCTCTAACGCCAACGAAGCCGCCGCCAACCTCACCCTATGGTTATCCAACACCGCCGACACCTTAGCACCACTGAAAAAACGTCAAAGCAAACCTGGCAGCAAGAAGGCCTCATGGTTCAACGATGATCTTAAGAAATCCAAGAAACTCTGCCGCTCCCTTGAAAAAGCCTGGAAAAAAGACCCAACCACCAACACCAAGGACGCCTTCAAAAGCGCCACCCGCACTCACCACCAACTGATCCGAAAAGCCAAGAAAACAGCATTCAAGGATCGACTTGACAACAACGCCCACAACAGCAAGGAACTTTTCAACATCGTCAAGGAATTTTCCAACCCCTCGGCCAACTCCAACGACATCACCCCCTCTCAAACCCTCTGCGACTCCCTAGCCTCTTTTTTCCACAACAAGATTGCAGACATCCACAACAGCTTTGACAACCAACCCGGAAACCAACCCTCCCTACCATCTGCTGACCATCTCCCCCCCGTAAACACCCTTGACGCCTGGAACCCAATCTCCACTGAGGACACCATCCGCCTGATGAATTCCATCCACTCTGGATCCCCCACAGACCCATGCCCACACCACATCTTCAACAAAGCAGACTCCGTCATAGCACCTCACCTCCGAGACGTCATCAACTGCTCCTTCAACTCCGCTACCTTCCCAGAAGACTGGAAACACGCTGAACTCACCTCCCTTCTGAAAAAACCAACAGCGGACCCCACCGAACTCAAAAATTACCGCCCCATCTCGCTTCTTCCATTCCCGGCCAAAGTCATCGAGAAAGCCGTCAACAACCAGCTCGCCGCCTTCCTCGAAGCCAACAAATCCCTCGACCCCTCTCAATCTGGCTTCCGAGCAAAACACAGCACTGAGACCGCCCTCATCGCAGCAACAGACGACATTCGAACTCTACTGGACAATGGAGACACAGTCGCCCTCATCCTCCTCTACCTCTCTGCAGCATTCGACACAGTCTGCCACAGCACCCTTCTACAACGCCTCAATAACATCGGAATCCAAGGAAAAGCACTTGAATGGATCACCTCGTTCCTCACCGGAAGAACCCAGAGAGTCCGCCTTCCACCATTCAAGTCCGAGGCCACTGAAGTCATCTGTGGCGTACCTCAAGGATCCTCACTCAGTCCCACCCTCTTCAACGTATACATGAGCCCCCTCGCGGCCATCGCCCGCCAACACAACCTCAACATCATCTCTTACGCGGATGACACTCAACTGATCCTTTCTCTCACCAAGGACCCCAGCACCGCCAAAACTAACCTACACGGAGGAATGAAAAAAGTCGCCGAATGGATGAAACAAAGCCGTCTGAAACTGAACTCAGACAAAACTGAAGTCCTCATCTTAGGTACATCCCCCTCTGCTTGGGACGACTCCTGGTGGCCGGAAGCCCTCGGAAAAGCACCCATCCCGACAGACCACGCACGGAACCTTGGCGTCATCCTGGATTCTTCACTCTCAATGAACAGACAAGTCAGCGCCGTATCCTCTTCCTGCTTCAACATTCTTCGCATGCTCAGAAAAACATTCCGCTGGATCCCCTCCGAAACAAGGAAAACAGTCACCCACGCTCTGGTCACGAGCCGACTGGACTACGGAAACACCCTCTACGCAGGAACCACCGCTAAACTCCAGAAGAAACTCCAACGAATCCAAAACGCCTCAGCCAGGATCATATTAGACATCCCACGCAACGAACACATCTCTGGTCACCTTAAAGACCTCCACTGGCTTCCCGTCAATAAGAGGATCACTTTCCGACTGCTTACCCACGCACACAAATCACTCTACGACATCGGACCAGATTGCCTCAACTCTCGACTGTCCTTCTACACCCCCTCCCGCCAACTACGTTCTTCCAGCCAAGCCCTCGCCACTGTACCTCGCATCAACAAGACCACCATGGGAGGCAGATCCTTTTCATACCTGGCTGCTAAAACATGGAACTCACTCCCCACTTACCTTCGCCTCACCCAGAACCACCTAGCGTTCAGAAAGCAGCTTAAAACGTGGATATTTGACAAATAATCCTCCTCCCCTTCCTAAGCGCCTTGAAACCCTCTGGGTATGTAGTGCGCTATACAAATTATATGACTTGACTTGACTTGACTAGTGGAGTGAGATGTTGGTCGTACCGTTAATTCCTTGTTAGAGGCGGTATAGCATAGTTGGATGGTTTGGACTATCCATCGCGAGATTGTTGCCTTTGTGACTGGCTTACCTGTGTTTATATGTACATAGGAAACAAACAACTGATTGGTCTTGCTGGTTTGTTCAGTTTTTTGTAGGTAATACAGTAGTGCTCTCCTTACATCCAGGGTATGGAGGCTTTTCCCCCTCTTGTTTGTGGGTTTTTGAAGAAAACCGGAAGGAGAATACTTTGATCGAAGTGAAATTTGGATACCACTTTTGGTAAGACCTGTGTGTTTGTTCTTAAAATAACCCTGTCCTTGAGGATTTGCATGTATGGTTCCTGAATGGGTAACACCTGTAATTAATTTACTTTTCACAAATATGTAATGGCAATGGGAAAGGCTGTCTCTAAAGTGATGTGTTTAAGTTCTGCCTTATGCATGGGCTCAAAGGGTTTTGTCATAAGTTGTGTGAGCACTGTATTTAGACTCCACATGGGAACTGGAGCTAGTGTAGGTTGAGCAATTCTTTTAGATCCTTCAAGAAATCGTTTTAGGAGGGGTCTTGTGAAGAAACTTTTGCATGTTTTCCCTCTTGTGTACGCTACGATGGCAGCGAGATGTACCTTTAAGCTTGAGTAGTTGATGTGAGTGTCTAGGAGATGAGTTAGATATATGATCACTGTTTCATAAGTTTTGATAGAGTTTATTTTATTGTTAGCTGTGCACCAAGTGGTGTATCACTTCCATTTTGCAGCTTAGCATTTTCTTGTAGTTTGTTTTCTTGCCTCCTTTAAAATTTCCATTGTTCGTTGTGCTAGGTTGAGGTGACCAAACTCTACGTATTCAGGTGCCAAGCTGCTAAATGTAGCATTGATGGTTCCGGATGAAAGATTTGGCCCCTTTTCATTGTCAACATGTACTTGTCTACTCTGTTCTGGATTATTTGACTCCCAGCAAGAGGAGTGAGTGATATTTTTATTTTATATTGCACAGTTACTTAAAACCATTTACAATACATTTAAAAAGAAAGGCAGACCTAAAAAATTCATTTGTATACAAAACTTTCAAAATCAGTATATAAAAAAAAACAATATATATATTAATATTTGTATCTAGCAGAATTTAGTACCATGTCTGTCTCAGCCATTGTGAGGCAATGACAATTAGGGTTGTTCCTGGTGGTCTTGCTTTTTCTAGTACTCTTTGGATTAGGAGTATTGGTGGAAAGGCGTATGCAGATGTCTCTGACTGACTAGAATCAGAGTCAGAATTGACTTTATTCGATTGCTTTGTAAGACAATCATAAAAGTACATATTATCAATAAAAAAGAACATAAAAAATGGTAAAAATGAATACACAATTAAGAGTCGTCGTACAGAAAGAGCATATTACAGTCCATGATTAGAGTACAATTGTTTTCCAGTGACTGAGTACTTTCTTTAAAAACATACATATCCTCTAATTTAGTGGCAGGGCATTCCTTTTTGACAGGTGGTGAGGATACCTCGAGGCAAAGAACTGACATTTCCTGTTCTGTATTGTTGCAAACTGGTCTATCACTGGTGTTCCCCAGATTTTGAACATGTATTGTACTGTTTTGCTGTCTAATTCCCACTCGAGGGAGCAGCTATTTTGCTTACTCAGAAGATCTTCTGTTGTGTTGTATACTATCAATAACAAAAGGGGGAGAGAGAGAAATAGATCGAAATGGATTTGTTCTCCCTAGACAAATGTAAATAAACAAAAGGAATCAACTCCTTGAGTGTAGGGCGTGTCCTCCAAAGTTGGGGAACACCCTTGTTGTTTTTGGTCCCCTCACACACCAACAGGCCCCTTGGTGTCACGCTTCATCATTGGGGTCCTCATACCCCTCTACGGGGTACGGCGTGCTGCGACCTACGGATACGCGGGAGCACTTGAAATGACTATGTGTGGTGTGGATGGGGTATTTAAATGTGAGTGTATGGTGGGGTTTAGATCTAAGTTAGTGAAGTTTAAAAAGTACCTGGCTCGTGGGGTGACAACATTTTTTTTAATGGGCCCCCGGGCTGGTCCTATTAAAATAAAGTGTGGGAGGTTAGTAACGCAAACAATGTGCATTACCTCCTCTCTGTGTGCGTCGACACGTTTTGGTGTAAAAACACCTTCTTCAGGATGGGGTACACAAATCCCCACCTTACTCACGTTTCTCTAACTTGTATTAGAATTTCTAATAAAAGTGAGAACTATAGTGCAGGTAAAACAATGTACCTAACAAAACACCGCTTAATAGTCGACCTGTTAAGAGAAGAAGACAACATTTTTTTTTGTGGTGGTCTACTTTTCAAAAACCATAGGTAAGGTGACCAGTGGTTACAGGTGACAGAAATTGCGGTAGAAACTCATACTATAGGTGTCAATCGTGCCTATAGTGGGATTAAAACTAGGTGACAAACTAGACTCACTGACATATAACATAAAACACACACTTTTTGTAGATTGGCGTATAGCGTTATTCAGAACATAACACCCTTGGTGGTCAAAGGATTGTACACATACTGTTTAGTGCCCCTGTAAGGAAAAGAGACACTTCATGCCCCTATAAAATGATAACATACTGTTTTGCAGGGGTAGAAATGCTTCATGAGCCAACCAAACGTCAGGGTCCCTTCTGCTAATTAGCACCTGTCGAAAAAACGGAATTCAGGGTCCCATTTTTACTTATATTAGCGTAGTGGAGACAGTGCTTCTCTCTGCTGTGTTTACTCACGATTTCAGCGAGGAAATTCCTCCTGACCGACCCCTCCGTTGGCTCATGCTTGTTCCATTGACCTCATACCCTTAGTTGTTTGACGTGCGCTCCCCATCTATTGAGGGATGCGTCTGTTGTTATTGTCACAGAAGGAGTTGGGTTCTTGAAAGGCCTCCCCTGTGTTATGTTGTTGGATGCACACCATTGTATCTCTGCTTGCAGCTTGTGCGTAACAACCACTTGATCCTCCCAACTCCCTGTGGCTTGAGACCAGTTGTTGGTAAGGCATTCTTGGAAGTGGCGCATTTGTAGGCGGGCAAGAGGGATGAGTGGGATGCATGACGCCATCATGCCCATGAGTTTCATGACTCTCCTCACTGTCAGAGATTGACCCTTCTGGTAGAGGGAGTCTCCTGTTTGATAGTTTGTATTTTCCATGTCTCCTACCTCACCATTTGTTGCCCCTTGATGTCGATCTCTGAGTTCTGTTCTTCTCTCTGGTGCCAATGTTGCTGGACGGTGGAGTTTACTCAAGTTCTCGTCTTTTTCTCTTCTTTTAAGGGTTGTTCAAAGGAAGAAAATTCAGAGCCTCCAGTCTTGCGTCCAGACCGAACAGTGGAAAAAATAATCAGAAAATTGCTACCACGCACAACGACCTCCAGAGTGCCGTCTGACGTGACATTGGGGACGTACCTGGCACCAAATGGTAGTCGACAACGCCCAAAAAAAAAAGAAAAAAGAAAACAAACAAAGACTATTCTTTACCAAACCACTAGATGGCTGAATAATACACAGCATGTGAATTCAAAAAAGGATTCCCGCTGCAAAACATCCTTTTCCCAAATGCCTCCATATGTTTTGCCTATGAGGAGGAGTTGTAGGGAAAGAGTTAGGGTTCAGTCTACTCATGAACGCCTAGATCACTAAAAATTCAGGCTTCGGGTGTTGTGTGAAGAAAGCCATGTCCCCTTGCGCAGTTCTGCGTCTCCTAGCCACATGCCTATTAACTGATGGGAAAGAACAAGGTTTTTCCCTAGTGCTCATTAGTGTGTCTGTTAAGGTTCCTTTAATAGAAGACGTGATTTTGTGGAAGCTTGCCCTTCTTGTCCTGTGTCCATCAGAACATTGGCCCTAACTTCAATGAAAGGAGGTTGTAGGTCTAACACTTCGGCAGCACGCCAAATGATCACGGTAAAAGCAGCTGATTCTTCAGTGGAGCAGGTTGCGGAGCGAGGGGGACTCAACTCAGTGTCAGGAGAGGTGTACAGCCCACTTATCTCCTGTATGTCTATATAAAGATTGTCATCATAGTTAAGGAATGCATCATGCTTTTATTTCCACTGTCGTCACCTAGACCCCGCTGACTACGTTCTGAACTACTTGTGGTGACTCCTGGGCAGTGACAGCGTTATACCAGAGTCAAAATGAGGTTCGGATGTGGAAGACGCGACTTCAGTCAAGGTTGTGTCAGATTCATCTTGGAGTTGGACAAAACAATTGGGTCTTCCTCTGCATCGCCGGCAATGGGACTTGTATCGATGTGGCAAGAACCAGCATTGATCATGGCTCCAGGGTTAAATTTGGTTTGAGCCGTGGCCCAGAGTCAGAGCATAGCCCACAGTGGGGTCAAGAGGCAGGTACAGCATAAAGGACATATCCTCCAACGGTAATCCAACTGGAGGCCTCCTCGGATCCTCTGGGCTTTACAGAGCACCAGAGGGAGCCAGAAAGGTGCCGAAAAAACACATCATGTCCACCTTGAAAGCCTCTATTTGTTGCAGCATTCTCGATGGACCTGTAAACTCTGGGTGAAGACTGAGACTCAGGGAAACCTTGATGTCCCTGTAACCACTTTGGTTGAAAGTTGTGGGACGTGGATGACTCCCACTTCTTCCTATGCTTTTTCTTCAACTTGGACTTACCTGAAGATTTTAAGTGTGAAGATGATCTTCTGTGGGAAAGACCTTGGGAAGGGAAATGGTTCATAAGCGCATTTCAACAATGTTTGGTAACACAGAGTATGACTTCGCGATTCATTTGGGTACATTCCCAGCAAGATTTGGAATCATGCAAAGACCCTAGATCCCAGAGACCTATGTTGTGGAATCTGCTGTGTGAAGCATCCATCAGAGGAAACATTTCTCATGCTTACAGCTTAAAGCTGTACAGATTTACACCAAACTTGGCACAAAAGTAGAATATTATTCAGAAAGTGCGTTTTCTGTTGGTTTGGTGTAAATCCTTTCAGATTTTGAGATATTACCTTTAACAAAAGTTGCTGAGGCATTAAAGGGTTAACAGTTTTGTATATCTCTGCCATTTTAATTAGAAAGTCATGTACCACGATTCCTATCAATCTCATTTTGAATTTTTAAAGAAATGTGACTAGCTGGATAAGGGCTCTTAAAATGCTTTTTTGACCATCTTGAAACTCGGTCAGCTGCGACTAGAGAGACTCTGCACCCAACCCCCACTGCACATGGTAAAAGACAATGCTCTGCAGGGGGATTGGTTGGCAGCGTTAAGTTGGGCAGAGGGCCTTGGCTGTACAGGAAAAGTTTGCGCAGCAAGGTTGGCTGATGGCAGAGGGCCTGGACACAGGCTAGGTCCTACATTCAGCACCAAATGTACAGGACCGAAGGTTGTCGAGGTGCAAGTCTGGCTGCTCATGGCTGGTTGGATACTCGCATCAAAAACACAACAGAGAGAGATAGGGTCAAATGGATATTTTAAAGACCTGCCTCAGTTCCAATACCCAATCTACACAATAACAATAACCAAGAGAACTGAGGGTCTGATATAAACAAGGCCACCTAATTGTAATTGTAAAATCACTTATATAGCGCATGGCTACCCGTAGGCATCCCAGCGCTCTTTGCAACGGTGACCCTAGGGCTAGTCCGATCTACATTCCTACTGCAAGCTAATTTCTGGGGAATAGGAAGGTTTTGAGTTTCTTCCTAAACTGAAGGAAGGTCTGTTTCTGCCTCAAGTTACATGGGAGGGCATTCCATTCTCTTGCTGCTTGCAGAGAAAAGAGCCGGCCGCCCGAGCGGGCTCACTTTATCCTGGGAATGATTGCCAGGTTGTGGTCACTCGAGCGGAGATTAAGTTGGGGCTTGTAGGGACTTATCATATTTTCCAAAATGGAAGGGCCTTCTCCATGCATGATCTTGTATGTGATGCATAGGGATTTAAATCGCACCCGTTCCTTCACAGGGAGCCAATGGAGTGATCTTAGAGCTGGCTTCGCCGACATATATCGACTAGTTCCAGTCAAAATCCTGGCGGCATAGTTCTAAGCCACTTGTAAGGTTTTAAAAGTGGATGCCGGTGCCCCAAGTTATAAAGCATTCCCGTAGTCCATTCGTGATAAAACCAAGGATTGGACTACGGTCTTCTTTGCTTTTTCAGGGAGTTGGGGCAGGATTTTGCGCAGGGATTTGAGTATCCCATGACAAACTGCAGAGGTCTTTCTGGCTTGTGTTTCGAAGGACAAAGCGTTGTCGAGCCAGAAGCCTAAACTTTTTATTTCTGATTTGGGTGGTGGTATGGCACCCATACAAGTGGGCCAAGCTAGACAGTCGGGGATATCCTGCTTTCCTAAGAGCATCAGCTCGGTTTTTCCTCCGTTAAGTCTGAATTCATCCAGTTTACTACCACCTCCAAACAATTAGCCAGATTGTTCGGGGGAGCATCTGTTTGTTGCAAGTAAAACACCAGCTGGGTGTCATCCGCGTAGCTTATTAACTGGATGCCAAACGGAGCAACTAGTTCCGCCAACGGGGCCATGCAGACATTAAACAGTGTGGGGCTAAGGGACGACCCCTATGGTACCCCACACTGTAACGCTAACAGGCGAGAGCAGTTGTTACCCTCAAACACCTGAAAATATCTTTCCTCGAGAAAAGATCTCAACCACTCCGTGGCTTTCCCGGTTACCCTGATGTTCCGGAGTCGAGACAGCAGCAGATGATGACTTACCGTGTCGAAGGCGGCGCTGAGGTCCAGAAGGATAATGGCCGCGCTGCCACCTGCATCCAAAATCCTTCTGGCCTCTTCTACCACCCTCAAAAGTGCTGTCTCGGTGCCTTGTCCCTTCCTGAACCCCGTCTGGGATGGATGGAGAAGATTGTACTTCTCCAGGAATGTAGCCAATTGGATGTTTACCATTTTTTCGGTCAATTTCCCCATCCCAGGTAATAAGGATACCGGTCGATAGTTTGCCGGATCTCCTGGGTCGAGGTTCGGCTTTTTAATCAGGGATCTGACCATGGCCACTTTCCATGCCTTTGGGACCGTAGCCGATTCCAAGGAGGTGTTAACCATCTTAATTACGGTTTCTGTGATGGTTGGAAGTGCCTGGTTAAGTATTTTCATGGGGACTGGGTCTCGTGGCGATCCACTTTTTATACTCCTCAGCAGAGAGGGGAGAAGCTCTTCCGTGAGGGGGCAAACTCAGAGAGTGTTGGACATTCACTTCTTTCCTCCGGGGGAGGTACACTATGATGTGAGGCCGGGTCCGATACCGGGATCGTCTCAAGAATTTTATATATTTTGGTCTGGAAGTAGTTCGCCATGTCATCACATCTTGTGTCCTGCTCGTCTGCTTTTACAGGGGGATCTAGGATTTTTGTCAAGAGCTTTACAATCTTGAACATTTCCCTGGGGGCATTGGCGGCGGATTCGATTTTGTTCGCAAAGAATGCAGTTTTAGTGGTAATAAGAGTGGTTTTGTATTTCTTCAGTGTGGCTTTGTAACTGGTCTTCCTTTCCACGCTAAAATCCTTCCGCCAGTGTCGTTCTGCCCTTTTACATTCTTGTTTCAGTACCCTTAAGTCTGAGGTAAACCATGGAAGTTTAAGCTCTCCCTTCCTAATTGTTGAGGGTTTTTTCGGTATAAGCGTATCTAGGGATTGGGTGATCCACTGATTAAAATTATTGACAGCCCCTTCCACATTAGGATTATCCGGTGGCTTACTGCTTTCTAACAGTCCCTTCCATTCGTCCAAGTCAAGTTTTGTCCAAGGTCTTATTAGTCCTCTGTCTGAGGAAGTAGTAGTACTCGTCCTGGAAATTCTCCAGTGAAAAGGAATCACCGAGTGATCCGACCAGGGGACAGTGTAAGGCTCCAGGACTGTTATAGTCGCAATGTTAGTAAAAATGGGGTCAAGAGTATTTCCTAACTTGTGCGTGGGGCGCCGAACCTTAAGGTTAAGGTTATAGCTCTCTAGGTCATTTTCTAAGTCTTTAGCTGCCCTATCTCCTGGCTTGTTAAAATGGAGGTTGAAATCTCCTAATAGCAGGAAGTTCGTGACCGCACATACCCCTCCTATCACCGCCGCCAGCAAGCTTTCGTGAAATGTGCCAAGGGGGCCTGGTGGTCGATAGATCAACATCCCTGCTATCGAGCTCTCACGTGAGGGGTGGAGGGTGAAATGTGTACTTTCACATCCCTGAATCCTAGTATCCTGTAGTCAGCAGCTTATACTCTCCCTATGGATAATTGCAATCCCTCCTCCTACCCTCCCTGGACGGTCTTTATGCTGTGCTATATATCCTGGGGGTAGTGCCTCGACCAGATCTGGGCCAGAATGTGCCCCCAGCCAAGTCTCCACAAGAAACAGGGCGTCGAGATCTCCGTGGGTGATTAAGAGTGAAATTTCCTCCTTATGTCCAGGCAGGGATCGACAGTTAAGTAAGGCCATCTTCAGGGTTGTAGTCTGTTTAGCTTCGTCAAAAGCCTGTTCCGTTACTTGAAAAGGGCAGTGATTACATGCATGATGGCCTTTCGTCAGGTCTAGCGTATGTAAGCACCGGGAAATGATTGTTCCCTTGCAAGCTAGAAGGTCATCACGAGTATAGACTCTTACCTGAGCAGAGTGTCTGAGCCCGAGGCCCGATCGTGCGCCTAAGCCTACTCTAAGAAGTAAGTGAAAAATAGAAAAGCAAAGAAACAGGAGTGTTGTGAATAAGAGGAAATCACTGAGCAGAAGCTTGGATTCTCCTCAATTGTCGCTGTGATCAATCTTATCATTTGGTTATCCAACCATATGGATGATATGTCTCTTGATCATCGAGACTTCCTCCAAAACCAGGGAAGATTCGCTCAATGGGATCAAGACAAGTGCCCCAAAGCAATGAAGAACAAGTTATACGTTCCTTAGTTCATGACCACATGGGAATTACGTGCAGTGCAAACAAAACAAAGTGTGTAGTGATTAGTGTAGGCCACCTACTGCAATCAACATCTAACAGATCATATTGTAGACGTGGTAGCAGCCAATCAGATCTCATCTTGAGAACTGCCAATCCCGCAAATCTACCACAGCATGTAATATACAAAGTTTTTGAGAATTCATTTCTCAAAAAGTACTGAATGAATTGACACCTTTTTGAAAAAAGGGGACCCCTATACATAAATATCGACTGACCTGTCACATCCTAGCCAAGAATTAGGTTTGAGTTCGCTCAAATTTTTAGCAATAGACGGTAACCTGAAGAAGGCTCAAGAGCCGAAAAGCGCGTTGTGACATCTACCGCTTTGCCTTCATCATTTTGTTCAGTCTCATGTCTATTGGTTATGTATTTTTTCTAGTATGCTTTTAACTGACTTTTGTTATATTGAAAAACAAATACAAGAAAAGAAAAGAAAACAGAAGAGAAAAACACAAAAAGAATATAAAATATATAAATCTTAAAAGAATTTGATAAATATATATAAACCAATAAAATCAAATGAGAATATTTCATTGTTTGAGATTATCTATATATAGTTGGACTTTCCATTCTCAATCTCATATGTAAGCTATATCAACCATGATCTTCATATAAACATATTTTGATTATGTCACTTGGCTATAGACCTTCCTTAACTGAATTTACACCTTTTCACAGAAAGCACACTTTGTGTACCATGCACTAGCTTTCTGCCAAATTTGGTGTACTTCTGTTCAGCAGTTTTTGCAATATCACGGTTCGATTTTCCTACACCAAAGTGATTGTCAAAAACGTGTTTTGGACTTCCTCCTTTTTCTTGCCCCCACTTGACTCATCACTCCAAAACTTTCCAGAAAGGAGCGGAGGTGGATGAGATGTTTTGTGTTGGAAAGTTTTACGAAGATTCCCCAAATGATGGCAAAATTATAAGCAAACCAAAAAATGCTTTCCCTGTGGAAACGCAAACCTAAATATAACTACCCAGTGGCGATCGCCAACATCACACTCACACAAACACACACAACATGAGCACTTACCTACAATTCCTTTTAGTGGGTTCACCGCTTTCTGCAATAATCTCAAAGAGTCCTGGACGGTTTTATCTTTGAGGACAGTCTTGTGAAACAGTCTCAAGAAGTTCTATAATAAGAGGCAAAAGTTTCAAGTACATGTGAAAAAGAAAATCTTTCCACTATACCTTTCCTACAAATATCATTCCCAACTATTCAATTCCAGGATATTGCAGAATGTGGACTGTAAATGTAAAGAAAAACTGCATTTAGACAATCACAACATGAAAAGATAACAGGCAAATCATATTAACATTTCTGCACGTCTGCACTTCATCGAACAGTGTTATCTTCAGCGGAGTACTCTAGTTTAAGGTTGAAGAGATCAAGATTGTCTGTGAATGATTGAAGATGGGTCCAGGGCAGAAAACTACATTATCAGCGGTACCAGTAAGGAGTTGCACTTCACACTGCTGTAGTGCTTAGATAGCAGTGGGTGCAGTGCTTAATATGAACCGGTGGTTTTCGGTGCTCGGCACTGGCACTTAATTGCCAACACCGGGACCAATGACAATCTGTCACAATGTGGCTTATTTAGAGAGGACCATAACAACAGTTACAGTTTAATTCAACATACATTACAAATTACTATTAGCTGCTGCCCAAGCCATTCTAATAGCTGGTGGGCCTAAAACAGTCTGAACTGTCCCACTTGCAGGAGTGTGATGGTTAGTAATTGAGTTGTTACTCTCCTGAAGAGAGCCCTGGCCCTTATTTTGTTTTTAACAAATTAAGTACTGAGGGGATCCTATGCAATTAACAATCAAACACATCTAATTTAGCCAACAAAGAAGAATATGGCAGACACCCAGTGTAAGATCAATAGTAAGACCCAAATCAGGAAAGAAAGATTTAAAGAGACAGAGAGGGAGTCAAGAGAGAAGAGGGTAACTTACAGCCTGAAAACTGCTGTGCTGAATTTAGCTGCATAATACTCTCCGGATTAAGAGATTTGATAGTGGGCAGCGCCAATTCAGTTATAACGCCATAGTTTGGCAACTCACAGAACGCAGGTGGACACCAAGTCTCAACTGTTAAACAAGGAAAATATAGAACAGACAACCAAAGTGTTTCTGTGATCAAACCCGAAGCTCAGCAACTTGCCATACAAATATGATGGCCACAACAAGGAACATAAGAGGACAAAGAGCTCATGGAGGACCCTCAGGACCAGCACAAAACACAAGAGAAAATAACCCAAAAAGAGGCACAAGCAAGATAAGCTTTTCAGAGATGCAATATCCCCTAAATCTCATAGCAAACATTTGGGTATTGAAAACAACAACCTGTTGAACCATCTGGTGATTATCAAGAAATGCAGCTGATCAGAAGAAAGCGGCAAAGAAATCTTAACTGGACTAAGTGAATCAAAGCCTATGGTTTCAATAAATAAAACGGGAAATTCCGTTCAGATCCCCATACCTCAGAAGAGGATTAATGCATGTTGCTGTTCCAAGTTAGTTCCTAGTGAACTGTATCAGATTGGAGGTTCATGACTTAAGACTCGAGGTTGCAGCACTCAGAAAATCCAGCGGGTAATCAAAAACACCCTGCTTCTCTAAACCATTTTCCAAGCAAACTCAGAAAAAGCAATATCCCTGAAGGATAACAAGGCCAACGAACATCTGATCGACACCGATACATCTGCAAAACAGCACTAATTATACTACAAATCAGCAGAAGGCAGCATCTGAAATTTCCGGACACCTCAACTCGAGAATTTTGACAAGTCAAATGGGTTGGAGAAAAACAGTTTATATAACACAGAAACTGTCCCTTGCAGGGTTGCCACCATGACATTCTCAACAATGTAAGCTCAGGGTCAAAGTACGATGCCAAGCCAGCTGATATTTTCCTCAATTGACCATACAAAATGGCCATCAAATGACCATGGAATTAATCAGTTACAACTGATCAAACAAAACCCATTCCAACCCAAAATGAGGCAATAAAAATAGTAAAGTTATGACAGTAATTTCATCATGTGAAATGTGTCACAACAATCTGGAAATGAAGGAAGAACATCACTGAAAAACAAAGTTATAAAATGGCTAGTCAATAAATTGCGTGAGGGAACAATCAAAAGGAATGACACTCAACAGTCAAAAGCAATGGAAAATGTCCGTTACCCAAACTAACACATGACCTCTTAGTTGGAACCAAAACAACCTAGTCGATTACGCATGGAAATTTTACCCTCTCCAAAAACCCTACTCAGGGTTAATAGATACAGGAATCAGAAAAACCCACAAGGGTATCTGCTGGCCAACAAGCTTGCTTGCAGGCCAACATGCTTACCTGGACTTCATGGACTTTCTAGCAAACCACAAAAAAATAATACTACAGAAAACATGGACAACGGCTACATTAAAACCACAGCAAATGAGCCACACATCTGACAAGGTCTAGATACATCAGTTGTACACACATTTCCTGCAGAGTTGATGTCTGCTCCAACACCATAAATGTGGACAATCTCTATGAAAATTTCAAAGCATGTGATATTGTTCGAGCAAACAAGACAGTGCTGAGAATTAGAGGGTTTATGCTCAGCAAAGAAAGAAATCAGATATCAAAAACACCTCTCGGAGTTCAAGGAGACAATGATGAAATCTGCTAAGTCCAAACCTCTGATCATCATGTGTGGGGATTTCAACAGTAAAATTGGATAATGGGAAAATGATTCTGATCAGACTTAAATGGAAAAAAACACTAGGTGTCCCTTGGAACAGTCACAGCTACGTCAAGAGCCATGCAGATGGCCTTCTCTTAAAAGCTTTCTGAGCTAGTGAAAGCCTGCTCTCCAGAAGAAATTCTATTGAGAATGAGGGCACTAGAATCCCTACATTTAACACAAGGTGAGCTCAATCAGCCATCAAGAATATCCTCTTTCAAACTGAAGCCCACCAAGACTCACATAAAACAAAACAACCCGTCACGGATTGAGGATACCTGTAGATATACTAAGAACAAACTGAAAATTCTAATCCACCCAAAGCCCCCGTGGAGGAAATTCCAATGCTCAGACGAGACAATAAAAATCTAATCAAGATAAAAAAAAAAGGAGGAATATCGACCTTTACAAGAAAGGACAAAAGGAAATTCCAAAGTCACACAGAATAATCGATCTTTTTGACGGTGACAGCAAAAGATAGACAAAAGTATGGCTCGAGGCCACACTAGTCGGAACAGAAAAACAAAATATATTAAATCATAATCAACAGGGATTTAGATAGGGTCTATCAAAAGTCAATCAAACTTTGTATTTCTTAATATTATTCATAAATACAACACATTAAAGAAACTGCTTCTCTATGTTGCATTTCTGGACTTTTTTCGGCTTTATTCCAAAACACCTCGCAAATTAAGTTGAATAAAAAAGGGCTAACTGATCACTGAATGCAGGATCAAACAGGGATATCTTCTCGCACTGTTACTGTTCTTCTGTTACACTAACAACCTACAGTATGAGATCCTGAGATCCTCCTAAAATGTTCCCTGAAAGATGACTTCAAGATACCTGTACTATTATATGGAGGCTATTTGATCTTGATCACTCGTACACCTAGAGCTATTCTGGCCCACATTTCAGTAATGGAAAAGTTTGCACAATAAATTGACTCAAGATAAAAACAAAATGATGTGAGGCTTCAAGTAAATTCTTTCCCTCACAAATGACTGACCATAACCAACAACCTAAAAGGGGCCACGGATGTACAAAAGTCGATTACAAATACAAGGCCACATCAAACGGCATTCTAAGATTTACCGTTCAGTCAGACACCATTTCTTACCACACACTGATTAAGTTGTTCAAGCCACAATAGACAGACAAATTGCGTTCAGAGCAGAATTAGTGGCATAAACCAAAACACCATTAAAATCAGAGCACAAGGAAGAAAATTCTGGAAATCTCTTCCGACACTTGCAACAGGCTTGCCAACATTCACTCTGGAATGTGACATTGGAAATAGATGCTGAATGTACCCTACCAAATAAGGCTTAAAAAGGATGAAAACAAACAAGAATGATCCAGTTGAAAAAGTGTGGAAGGAATACTTTACAATGCAGATAAGATCCATCTACGCAAATCCTGGGAGAAGAAAGCAAAACATGATGACAAGAACAAAGAATTGGCAACCTTTAATGCACCAGACTTCTTGGGCTAGTTTATCCTCTCCCAACATCTCAAGCTGAAACTGAAGAGCTTGGCAAACTTTAGAGATAAGACTATTTGCCACAGTAGGGGGGCGCTAGAGGGCGCCGGGCAAGATGGCCGCACATATGTGAGGCTCTGCCGGGACCGTCACTAAAATCCGCTAAAATCCTTCACATCCTGCTGCTTTGCCCCCCAGCTTGAGGGCGATATTCATCTAAAGTGCCTGTGACCCGAGAGCGGTGGTCTCCCTGGAGCGCGAGGGTCGGCTGGCCCGTGAAACCGGAGGGGCCGAGCGCCGCGTATTAGGCGGCCGGAGGAGAGTGACACAGCGGCGAGTGCCGCGCAGCGGCTTGGAGATTTTTTGACTGCTCTTCCTGTCCAGCGGAGTGGTCTGGCGCCCTGAACTCTGAGCTGCGAATGGTGGCGGAGACCTAAAGACGGCGAGACGGTGCCTGCGACGCAAGCGGCTGCAGTCCGACCCCGCCGGTAGTGGTGAGTGGGGCGAGGGTCTACGTGAGACCGGGGCTGCGGAGGCGGCGCTGGGCCGCACTGGGCCTCGTCGCGCAAGCTTTGGCTGGCTGGGGTGCGGGACGGTGGTTTGCTGCTTTGTAAGGGTGCTGTGGGAGAACTGCGGCCCCGTGTGCTTGGAGGGCCATTCACAGCCATTGTAGTCCCGCGTGGGTGGTCTGCCCTACTGCACTGGACGATATTCTAGGCCTACCGCCTTAGCCACGCTGCTGCTCCCGGATCTGCTGCTGCTGTTGGGAGGGCCGGCTGGGGCCTTGGTGCTGCAGTGCTAGCTCACCTGCCTGGGCCTGGAGCTGTGGGGGAGACTTACTGACCCCACGGGATACTACCACTGGGCTAAGACTGATCTGGATACGGCGCCATGGGCAGGCCGGAGCGCAATCAGCCGAAGCTCAATTTTGAGGCAAAAAAAACTGCGCAATCCGCCTCGCAGCCACCGCCGGACGCTGAAAATGCGGGGGCAGCGGGCGGCGGCCCGACCTTGGAAAACACACTGGTGGCGATGCAAAAAACGTTGCAGTCCATTGAATGCACCATGGAAGCAGTCAATCATAGGCTTGACCATATGGCGACGCAGTTTGATCGGCAGAACGAGAGGATGGGCGAGGTGGAACAGAGGGTGTCCGCCACGGAGGATGGGCTGGCCACAGTGACCACTAAGGTATTTAATATGGAGAGGGTGCTGGCGGTGATTCAGGCGAAGAACGAGGAGTTGGAAGGGAGGTCCAGACGCAATAACATTCGCGTCACGGGCCTGCCGGAATCAACGAATGTGGGGCGGATGGAGGACTTCATGGAGCGAATGCTGGTGGACATTTTTGGCCAGGAGCAGTTGTCGAAGGTCTTCATTGTGGAAAGGGCACACCGCACGCTGACGAAGCGACCAGCACCTGGAGCGCATCCGCGCCCAATTATCGCTCGCATACTTAACTACAAGGACCGTGATGTGATACTTCGGCTCGCCAGGGAGAAGGGCTCCATTGAATACCAAGGGAATAGGCTGGAATTTTTCCCTGACTTCACTGTGGCGGTGCAGACAGCGCGAAAGGAGTTCACTGCGGTAAAACAACTGCTTCGAGAGGAGAGCATTCCATATGCCATGCTGTATCCTGCACGGCTCCGGATAGGGCCCCCTTCTGACAATAAAATCTTCGCTACCCCTAAGGCTGCTATGGACTATGCAAAAAAGCAAAAGAAGCGCAAAAGGGACTCCAATGCGCAGCGGGAGGGAGAAGGGGACCTGATGGACGATGTGGAATAGGAGTATGACGCCTTGCGGTTAACTCTTGGTTGAAGGGGCTACTCCTACAAGAGACGTTTATGCTTGGCACTGTGAGGCTTGGTAGCCTGCTGCGTTGTATACTTTGCATTACTCTGAGGAACGCTGATTCAACAAGTTATGTGTACTTTCTCATGTGCTACAGGGTGTGACACTTGTAGGACAGATGGTGATTGCGTCGCTCCTGGCGTGGGACAGTTGCGCCTAGAACGATACTTGCGATATGCACAGGCGCGCCCATTGGGCTGGGGTTGCAGAACTGTGGTATAATTGCTTGCTTGCTGTTTCATATTGGCGTATTGCTGCATTATGCTTCCTTTGTGGGGCGGGTGTCGCTTGATTCCCTACTCATTTGGGGCTCCTGTGTCTGGATTGATGAGCGGGAGGTGCACTGTTGGCACTTGCGCATATGGAGTTGTTTAATAGATGTGCAGCTGCCTGATAGCTCCTGGATCTTGGCGTACTGAAGGATCGGTTGTGGTTGAGGGGAGAGTGCCATTTACTTCATTGTCTGCAACAGGTGGCTGTGATTTGCAATGATCCTTGAAGCTCTGATGGTTGGGGGGGAGGGGTGGGATGTTTCAAATGCTTGCGCGGTCTGCTCTCTCGTCAGATTTCTGGCGGGGGTTGTGCGCCACTGCGTCCCCACACATGGGAGATCCCCACACACTTATGTATGCATGGTTGGGGTGGGTAGGGGTGGGGGGCAGGGGGCAGCTTTGGCAGGTTGGGGTAGCTGAAGTGGGTGGTGGGAGGATGGGGAGTTTTTGGTTTTCCTGGGTACGGTCGCAGTATTTTCTTGAGTGTGCTGAAAGGTATGTGAGGACTAATCGGGGGTTGGGTGGCTACTGGGGGCAATTGCGCTTGGGAAGGGTGACTCTACTTACTGGACCTCATGGAAAGCATGGTTGTGTACGCTGTGCTCACTGCGGCCTGATGGGGTGGCCGGACAGCCTTTGGGACAAATGTTTGATCTGGATGGATGACCAGGGGGGATAAATTCACATGTGTTACATGGAATGTGAGAGGGTTGAATCGCCCTCAAAAGACTAGGCAAATGTTGGCATTTCTAGACAGGCATGGTGCACAGGTTGCTTTCCTTCAGGAGACGCATTTGGGGGGTACAGCTGCAGAAACTGTGGGTCGTAGATGGGCGGGAGTTAGATTGGCATCGAATTACTCCTCTTACGCGCGTGGTGTGATGATTCTAATTAAAAAATCTGTACCGTTTGTTAAACTGTATGAGGATATCGACAAGGAGGGTCGTTACATTATAGTGCATGGTAACTTGTGTGGAACACCTGTCACGCTTCTTAATGTTTATGGTCCTAATGTGGATGACCCTGATTTCTATGTTGCATTATGGAATAAGATCTACATGCTGCCACAATCGGCTGTGCTCTGCGGGGGGGATCTTAATATTGTACTAGATGGGGAGCTGGATAGGAAACAAGACAGGCCCTACGTGAGAAAGAGAGCGGCTGCTGAGGTTCATGAGGGAATGGACGGACTTGGACTGGTGGATGTGTGGCGTCTGCGGCACCCGGGTAGAAGAGAAGGTACTTGCTATACGTCAGCTCACGATACGTGGTCGAGACTGGATTACTGGATGGTGACACGGGATGTCTGTGGTTGGGTAATGGATGTCGATCATTTGCCGCGCACACTCTCCGATCATGCGCCAGTCCGCTTGGTGTTGAGGATACCGACGCGCACGCCTGCCCCATTCACTTGGCGCCTGTCGCCGGGAACCTTAACTGATCAGGTACTGCGTGAGAGGCTCAGAACTCTTATTGAGGAGTTTTTTGACAACAATGTCGGTACGGTAAATAGTGCATGCACGGTGTGGGAGGCTTTTAAGGTGACTATCCGCGGGGCATGCATCGGTCTTCAATCTGGGGTGCTGACATCGCTCAGAGACTCCATGTCTAGGTTGGAAAGAGACCTGTTGACACTTGAGGCCAATTGGAGGACTACCCTGGCGAGGCCTTATTAGCAGACATTAGGTCCAAAGTCTCTGAGTACAACGAATTGGCTGACCAGGAGGTGTCGTTCTTATCCAAGCATACCAGGGCGCGTTATTATGGTGAAGGGGGCAGGCCCGGGAAAGGCCTGGCGGATCGCATACGAGAGCCATGGGCCAAACACTGCACGGTGCAGGAAATTGTAGACGGGGTGGAGGTTGTGACAGACACGCCTGGCATTCTAAGCTGCTTTGCGAAATATTATGAAAGAATGTACGAACATCGGGAGACGGCGACGGAGGAGGACATAGGTCGTTACTTTGAGGATATAGCTTTGGTTTGGCTTTCGAGGGGACAGCAGGAATTCCTAATGCACCACATCACGGAGGGGGAATTGCGGGAGGCGATAGCTGCGCTTCCTAATGGGAAAGCTGCTGGCACAGATGGTCTCCCGTCTGAATTTTATAAAGAATATGTCGATCTTCTTCTCCCGCACCTGGCGATGGTGCTGGAGGAAGCGGTAGAGCAGGGCCAATTTCCAACTACAATGAGGGAGGCGCTACTAGTTGCATTGCCAAAGCCCGGGAAACCTCCTAACCAGTGTGACTCGTACCGGCCTCTCTCCCTCATGAACACGGACGTTAAAATCATAGCCAAGGTGCTCGCTACTAGACTGAAGCTGCTCCTCCCGGTAATGATACTACCTGATCAGTCGGGGTTTGTGCCATGTCGGTCTACCACCCACAATCTCAGGGCTCTTTTTGCTGTATTACATCTGCTCAAACCGGAGCTGGCGGCGGTGGCTGTCATGCTTGACGCCGCGAAGGCCTTCGACTCAGTCGCATGGCGGTATATGATAGCCATTTTGCACCGGATGGGGGTTCCATTCTTTTTCACATCGTTGGTGACTCTTCTCTATACTAACCCTATAGCGCGGGTGAGGGTTAACGGACACGTCTCGAACTCGTTCTCGGTACAGAGAGGCACTCGGCAGGGGTGCCCCCTCTCACCTTTGCTGTTCGCCATTGTGATGGAGCCCCTGGCCTGTGTTCTAAGGCAGCGGTATGCTGACGCAGCTCTAAAGTTCCCCCTACGCTCGCTGGCTGTATCCATGTATGCCGATGACATGGTACTTTATGTGCGAGAGCCTGCTCGTCATCTAGAATCCATCCTTAGAGAGTTCATACGGTTTGGCCACCACTCGGGTCTGACTATAAACTGGGATAAGTCTGTTATGCTGCCACTCACTGATGTTACCCTACCGTTTCCCTTGGAGTTTCCACTAGAATGGGCAAAGGACTCGGTGCGCTACCTTGGGATCTGGGTTCATCGAGATAGTCAAGAAGTCATTAGAGCCAATTATGGCGTGGCGATATCCAAGCTGGAGGATCAGGTAGCTCGATGGACTAAGCTCCCTCTCACCCTCGCAGATCGGGTGTCTTTAATCAAAATGGTCGTGCTCCCGAAATTTTTATACCTTTTTGTTAACATACCGCTTCCGCTGACGTCGCACTTCTTTGCCAGGCTGAGATCCTTGCTGACCACGTTAACCTGGGCTGGGAAAAAGCCGCGAGTGGCGTGGGATGTGCTGACTAAGCCATACACTCTGGGAGGCTACGCTGTGCCGGATATGAAGTTATATTATTTGTGTGCACAAGCGCATTTTGCTGCATACTGGGTGTCTGCGCCCCCGTATACCCCGCATGTGGCGCTTGAAGCCAGTTCTGTTCTCCCGTACCCACTGCGGGCTATGATGGGTAACAATCACTCTGTATTCGAGAAGGGCGAGGTGGACACGGTGCGCTCCACGGCGAATGCGTGGCGGGAGCTGGGTAGGAGAGCGGGCAGGTTGCCGTTGTATGCCCCAAACATGCCGCTATTATACCATTCCGAAGTATCGGTGTCGGGCGAAATCGGTGGTCTACAGATTCTTCAGGGAGCTGGACTGCACAATATGGGTGACCTTTTCCCAGGGGCCACGTTCCTCTCGTTGCAGACTGTGACGGAGCGATCCACGAATGTGGTAATGGCTACTTTCCTTTATGTCAGACTTCGGGCGGCTATACACTCCTTATACCCTACATATCCGGAGGAGCCTTTAGCATTGGGGGCCTTGCAGTTACTCTACACTGCGACTGACAGAGTTAAATTACTTTCCAGATTATACCGCGCTGCTCAGGAGGACGAAGGAGGGGGTGCAGAGATGGCTAGAGCCAGATGGGATAAATGTCTGCCAGAGCCATTAGCGGATGATGAATGGACTGAATGCTGCTCCATGACTGGGGGATGTGTAGCCAACGGCAATTTTCGCCTATTACATTTTAAATTTCTGCATCAATGGTATTACACACCCACGCAACTAGCTAGGTACGGGTTACGCGACTCTGCTCAATGTGTCCGGTGTGGAGAAGATGATGCGGATTTCGTGCATTTGGCATGGGGGTGTGCACGAGTGTATGACTTCTGGGTGGCTGTGACTGAGGCACTGACTAAGATGGTGACTACGGAGGTTGCGTTGGATATACGCCTTTGCTTGCTGGGGCTCGCCTCTGGTGTGCCTAGTGGGGAGCGGAGGTTGGTTCTTCTGGCGTTACAACTTGCCAAACGGAGGGTGGCTATGGTTTGGGGTGGAAGAAGAGCGCCTGATGTCCGGTTGTGGCTGAGAGATATGGCCTACTGCAGGGACCAATTGACTTGCTATGCTGAAGCTCTGCCGATGAGGTCGCGTCCGCGCGACATTTGGGCTCCATACACTGCGTATATGCTATCTCTGGAGGATGAGGATGCCTCCGGCACTGAGGGTGAGGGTCTGTTGCCGGGAGATAGAGAGCCTGAGTGTTTAACTACCTGAATGGATGTGATGTGACGTTGCCGGGGATGAGTTGTTCTTCCCATTTGCCGTAGGAGAACCGTGCAGAGGGGCTGTTTGGTTCATGGGGTTTGATGGTGACCGACCACTGACTTGACTCATGCGAGGCTTTGAGTCCAAGATTGCACAGCTTGCTTGACCACTGAGGATGTCTTCAGTACCTTCTGGATTAATCTGTCATTCTGTGCTACTTAACTGGACTTTCACTGCGACTGGGACCGGGAATGTTTGGGATGGGGGGTTGGGGGTTGTTCAAGTTGGGTTTAAAAACTGTAAAATAAGGCTATATGTGAAGAGCGAGATGCGACTGCGGAGGACGGCCTGGGTTTGCATTGTGACATATTATTACCCTCTGCGATCTTTGTATGCGCTCGCACGATGTCGTTTGATATGTGCTTTCTAATTGCTAATTGTTGATTTGGTAGCAGCCGGCCCTGTATAGGGTTGTTGGCACACTGCTGTGTATAAGCACGTATTTGCAATAAAGGTCTTACAAAAAAAAAAAAAAAAAAAAAAAAAAAAAGACTATTTGCCACAGTAAGAAGTAATTCCCTTCCTCTAAAGCTAATACTTAAGAAGAGTAATCTCACAGCCACATACAAATGTCTCTGTGGCAACACAGACATATTATTCTCTCAGCAATGGGTCTTAGTTGCAAATTATATGATGCCTTTACAAGTAATGAGACTGCAACTTTGTCTACTGGGCACCAAGTATCCCGTTGTAGCACTTGACTCCTTTAGGACAGCAGGGCAGAGCAGTACAAGGCCTAGTCAGAGCACATGGTACCACAGGTACGCAACATACAACACCCAAAACATCATTGTCCAGTCAGTGCTTTTACTTATTAAAAGGACATTGCTTTATTATACATATACTACATAATACTATGCATTAATGTACTAGTATATCCATGATGGCAGATGGAAATCCCTAAGATCACACCCTCCTAACACGGTTCAGACTCTCAGCAAGCCTTCAAACCTATAACTGCATTACCCCAACCTATACTAGACACAATATAATGGGGTAGTTATCAAAAAGCAGGCCCTGTCAGGGTGCCACCACATCAAACACAAACATAAATAACAGCAACATCACTAAAACGTACAACTAAAACACAATACCTTCTTGGATTATACTATAAAATATATGCATTTGTTTTAAACAGGTGAATACGTGTGCCAGAATGCCCTGCATTTTCCAAAAACAAATTATTGTACATAATTGTAGATAAGACTGAAAGTATAACAAATATGGGTTACAGAATAAAGAGTCTGAAAGGACTTTTTTCTGAGAAGTTTAATACGTTTGTTAGTTGTATAAAGCATTTTGTAAGTTTGAAAGTGGATTCTGAAAAATTGCCCCTAAAGAAAACTATTAAATTACTTACTTGCACAAAAAATGCTTTTACGTATAGGTCACTCGCCTTGGAGGTCAAAAGTGTGTAGGATTGTCGATTACTGAAAGTGGTTTAGATGGGAGTTTGGGGTCAACTAAAAGATGTTTTTTAACTAAAGCAAAAGGTTCCACCATAATCGTTTTGTTTGCAATCAGGAGACCCCCTACACCTCAGGAAAACAAGGAAAACCTTATGAGTAACATTTCCCTTCTTCATCACATATTCGGTCAAGAGGTTCTTCATGACTTAGGTTTAAGAAATGAAGTAAATGAATGCTAGCTAAAATAGGGATCTGAAAGTGGGAGATAGGGCGGACCCTTGAGGGACCCCCATGAGTACAGGAGAGGGCTGGCAGAGGAAGTGGTTTGCCTTGACTCTTTGTGATCTGTGCTGAAGGAAAGAAGAGAACCATTGTAGCACCTGGTCAGCAAAACTCATTCTATTTTGCAGGACGGATAGAAGGTTGTCATGATTAACAGTATCGAAAGTGGATGAAAGGTCAAGGAGAATCAGGATTCGTTTTTGTCAAGCATTTTTAAAATGTCATCAATAACGTGTGTGAGAGCTGTTTCAGTGCTGTGTCTCTTCCTGAAACCTGATTGATGTTGGTCTAGAAGTTGATAGTTCTCTATGTGATCGAAAAGTTGAGATTGAACACATTTTTCGAGGAGTTTTGCTAGGGTGGGAATGTTGGAAATGGGGCGGAAATGATCAGTTTTAGTTTTTTTTATTAAAATCGGTGAAACCTGAGCCTCTTTTAGGCAACTAGGGATCCTGCCTTGTGAGAGAGAAGCATTTACTATCCTTGTCCAGGTGGGGATGAGTGCCTTCTTGATTTCATTGAATATAGCTGGGGCAACGGGTCCCTGAAGTGGTTGGAGGGGATGATATTCTGAAGAATCTTGTGGATGTCATTTTCACTAAAAGGGGTAAAGGTACCCCACAACGCCTTGTTCTTAGTGATCAAGGAGGTCAGTTGGTCCTTATCCAAGGGGTCAAGTGAGGAGGCAGCACCTGAGGGAGGCAATAGAGCCTTCTTAGAGGCGAGATCGGAAGATATGAGTCTAGATTTTTCAGAGAAGAGAAGCGGCCAGATCATCACATGAGGGTGGGCAGCCATCCAGTTCAGAGTGGGTTGGACCAACGACCGATTGCTGTTTGACCAATTCGAACAGCATCTTGGGGCGGGTGGCCGCTTGATCCAGTTGGTGTTTGAAGTAGTTAGACTTGGCACTCCTGATTTGTGTATTGTAGAGGCTCCTGACTTCTCTAAGGAGTTTTAGTTGGTCCGAGGAGGGATTGGATCGCCAGGACCGTTCAGCAGCCCTGAGGTTACGTCGTTCTGTGTTTAAGTTGTCATAATACCATGGTTTGGATATTTTATTTGAAACATTTTTGTGTTTGAGTGGAGCAATGTTATCCATGATGTTCGAGATTGTCGAATTGTAGGAGTCGGTGAGTGATTGCACCTCAACTAGATCAGCTTGGGCGGAGAGGGCAGACTTACATTGAGCAGCTAGTTCGTCTGGATCAATTGATCTGAGGTCCCTTTTCCATATCTTCGATTACTAAGGTTGAACCTTCCTCTTCAATACCTCCCTGTTAATGTAAAGGAGGATGCTATGATGGTCGGACCAGTCACAGGGGGTAATGGAATCTAGGGTTATGGTGTGGTCTTTCGAGATGATATGGTCTAGAGTTTCTCCTTTAGTGTGAGTTGGTTGCTTGCAGTGTTGAGTAAGATCTTCATCCACTAAGAATGATTTCAAACAGGATACAGGGGAATCATTGGGGTTGGACCAGTGAAGGTTGAAATCACCAAGAAAGATTTGGGCCACCGCTGAGTCAACATTACTAGTGATGATTTCCATTAGATGCTCAATGAAGGGGCGATTGTCACCTGGAGGGTGATAAAAGGTATGCAGTTTGCAAACCAGTAAGTTCATACTAGAAATACTGAGACACAGGTATTCGGTGGATGAAGGCGCATAGGAATCCAAGAGAGAAATCGAGTGTGTTCCTGTGGATACAAGCTAGGCCACCACCTAACTTCAGAATTCTGTCTTCGTGAGTTGGAGTAACTAGGAGGTCTAAGATTGGGGTGGAAGAGGGATTTAACCAGGTTTCAGTGAGGATGATAATGTCTAAATCATTGTGTTGGATGAGGTCGAAGATATCAGAGGTGTGTTTACTGGCTGATCTACAATTAAGTAGTACATATTTAAGTCGTAGAGGGTCAGGGGGGGAAGAAACCTGGGAGATTTTCACACGGGTGAGGTTTTCTGAGATGCTGCCTCTAAGATTGCGCGGAGGTTCTCTGTTTGGGTTGGAAAGGATGGAATTAGTTTAACTTGGCTGGTCCATGTTAGCTTTGAAATCAGAAGAATTAGAGTTGTGACTGTCCAGGTGATCAGTGGATGCCCGGAGAGTTCCAGATCCTATGGGGTTGGCGGTGGTATTAGGTAGGGGAAAGGAATTTGAAAAGGTGGAGGCTAGCAGCTGATCCGTGTGGTCGCAGTTCCTGGTGGATTATCTGGGCCACTTCAATGATGTGAAGAGAGAACTGATCATTGGGAAAAAGTTATTAGAGAGGGATTTCAGATCATGTAGCTCAGAAATGAGTAGGAGCAATTGACTAGACATCTTATCGAGGCGCGCAGCCAAGTCTGCATGTTGGTCTAGGAGTGTGGGGAGTGAGGGAGAGAAGATTGGTGATGGTCAGTTGAGGCCTCTGTGAGGACTCGATCAGAATGTGGAATGGTCTGTAGCAAGTGAATAGGGATGGGGCAGCCAGGTCTGAGTGTTGGTCTAGGGGTGGGGGGTGTGAGGGAAAGAAAATCGGTGAAGGGGAGCATCTGTGTAAATCATTAGTGACCTGTGTGGGGACTTGTTGTTCAGAGTGTGGCATAGTCCGTGGCAAGGTAATAGGGATGGGGGCGGGGGCCTCGTCAAGTAATCGAGTAAACTGAGTGACATGCGGGAACCTCTCAGATTGAAAGACACCCAGTGACAGACAGATAGACGGAGAGCAGATAGATCCAATAGATCCGCCAGAAGCTTGAGAGGGAGCTCTAGAGGGATGACATGCTTCCATAAGGGACAAGGCGGTGTTGGGCTCATCTATAAGAGATGAGGAGTTAGGGGAGAGTGGGGTACTCGCAACAGTTAAGGGGGGCAAACTAGTGAAGTCCAACGGAGAAGTAGAGGTTGAGTAGGAGTCAGAGAGATTGCCATAAACAGCATTTTTAAGAGAGGGGTAAAAATTGGCCATCTTTGCAAGGTTACCATTAGAAGCTTGGATTAAGATGATACCGTTATTTTAGAGAGTGATAGTAGTGGAGGCTTTGAGGGAGGGCGAGGGAGATTATGTTAGTTTGATGCCATGTGCGGTTTTCTTAGATCCTGGGAGCAGGGAGAAGAACATTAATCACAGAATGCCCGTTTTCTGGAATAAAGATGAGGTCATTCACCAGGGTACCTTTGTTGGTGCAGAAATAGGGGTCTGAGAATAGAGTTTCTGGTCTAGCTTTGAGTATGCGGTGTTTGTATTTTTTTGCCGCATTTTTAGAGAGGCCAGTTGGGTAATTGATGATGAAGGTATTGGAACCATTGGGATCTGGACTTATTTCCATTGTGAAATAGAGACCTAGAGATGGTGGGATCAGAGAGAAGAGGATAAGGCAGTGAGAGAAAAGACAACAATCCTGGTTCTTCCAACAGAAAAGTGCAAGGGCGGAAAGTCAGCGCGATGGGAGGTGTTGGGAACTTGCTGTGCAAAGTAAAGGATACAGTCCGTCGTGGGATCCCCTAAATAAAGTCAATAAACTGGCATTGGCAGTTACAAGGGACAATTGGCGGCACCTCTATGAGGGAATAAGCTACCTGGACACAAGAATTGCAAGCTTAGGGAGAAACAGACCTCAGTGGCCGCTGTTTTTAGTACATACAGTAGGTCCAACGGCTTCAAGCGTCCCTGAAGAATTGAGAGCAGGATCAGCATAGAAGAAAATATCAATAGAGAGGAGATAAAATCCTTATGAAATGGTGGCAAAACTGCGGAACCATTGATCATATATATGGATAGTCCAGCAAGGTGCCCAACCCAGTCAAGTCTATGGACCATCAGTCAGATCTAAGGGCTTAACAACACAAGAGGGCTGGACATAATTTAAAACAAAGATAAAGATTTATTGCCATCCTCTGTAACAACTTTCCAAATATTTATAGGGGTAAAGTACTCACAATTAATTTGAATCGCCGCCATTTTAATGACAGGCAACGTCCGATGAAGCTATTGTCCTCATAGCGCCGCCATTTTAAAGTCAGGCAGAAAGCAATTAAAACCTAATTCACGCAATTTAAATGTTAGGCCTTTTCAAAACAAAAGCAACACCCTCCTCCTGGAGATATGTAACACTACCCCTAACACCATTGACGTGGACCCTGTAATGCTTCAATCAACTTCGGCAAGAAAGTAAGGAAGCAAGCAGCTCTCATAACATGGATGCCAGCCAGTATGAAAGAAATCCATCCTGAAGCGGCGTAAATCAATAGCAATCATCACAAATGCAGAGGGCAGGAGCGAAGATCAAACGCAGAGAGGCCGGGAAAAGTCGGAGGTTTTAGCAGCTTTGGAGATGAGAGAATGATGTCAGTGCACATACCTTCGATCCCCGCGCTGGCTTCAGGCGCGATGACGGTCCCACCGGGATGGGGTAAAGAAGGATCCTGCGATCGGGAAGCGGCTCTTGAAATGAGGTCTGATCCTCAAGGTAGAGATCCCCGGTGGCCAAGCGACGACGGGAAACCTTCAGGCCGCCTTAGATTTAAGAAATGTGGCGCCTGTCTTGTGAGAGCCACCGCAGCGCCTGGAGATCGCGAAAACCGGCTCCACCTCAGCTGAACTCCAAGAGAGTACGGGACGGACCAGGGCAGCCTCGGCGGTCAAGCCTAACTCCAAACTTTGTTCAGCCATGCACTTTGTAAAAGAGTCGGCCATCATCACCATACAACTGACACTCTACCACATAACTCTTTATAATCTTAAATTATTGAACCATTAACAGTAGTCTTTTCTGAACAAGAAGGACAAAATTTGACTTGTTACTTGCTGCCTGTCAGGAGGGACGACAACCAACTTTTAAAAGTACGGTCAGCAGTAGCTAGCATAGATAGATTACTTAACAAGCTGCGCTATGATGCCAATATTGTGGATATATCCTGAATAAACAGCAGAATCACATGACCCTGATCTAAAACTCCTGATTGTTATCCCAGAAACTCACTATGGAAGGCACTGTTCTATGCGAAGACCTAAAGTCAGACATAAGAGGGAAAGACACTGGTGCTGGGCAAGAAAGTTCTGCAATTGACAACCCAGAGCTTTTTCTACATTTTTGGCTAAACACAAGCAGAAAAGCATTTATTTGATAACTGGTGAGGCTAGTATGGTCTACAAGAGATTGAGAGTTAAAAAAATCTGCGACAGGAATGCAGAGTGAGATGGTCTGTTCTTTCAGGATCTGTACATATCAGCTGACTTACGTTTAGATTGAAGATCATGAATGAATAGACCAATAACTGAACAAAGCCAGGGAGCTCCTAATTTCTTTCTGGTTGAGGGTTGTCTATTTAAGGATTGTCTGAATGAGTTGCTATTGAATTTAACTTGTGCCAATGGATAAGTTATTCAAACTGTTTCACAAATGTTGTGAAACTGTCATTTGTTTGTTAAGGTAGGGGATGGGGAAAGGGATCTGAGTGTACCAGTTTAAACAATATTGTTTGCTTTCTTAATGAAGATGGCCCAGTAGTTTCTTTTTGCCTGCCTTGCAGGCACTTCAAATAAAGCAACTGGTCATCTGGACTCTGAAATCTTTACACACCTAGTTTAAATTCTGCAGTGGACTAGTCAGCTTTTTTTTTAGCTCTAAAGAAAACCAGGGGGTTGGCACATCTGGATTCTGAATAATGAAGTGAGGGGTAGTTAATCCATAAGCATCTACATAAAAATAGATTAATTCATACTGAAAGATTTACAGTTTCCTTGTTCAAGTCACAGATGGAAACATTTTCATCAACAGGAGAAATTCTTTAGGGGAAATCTAATAGGTCAGTTACACACAAATTTGGGTGAGGTGGGGAATATATGGCGTGAAAATTTGGGGATACACAGGAATTCCATGCAGAAGCAACAAACTCAATAAAATATTGATGGGCTCATAAGATACTAACTAATGGATGCTAAAGGAGGACCAGCCCTATCATGGGAGAAGAATAATCAATATAGACACCACATGGCATTTCAACCCTGGAATGCCTCACTGGTCAATTCTTCGAACCTGCATGTGTCTATTAGTCACTGCTACTTATCCCCCATGGGTTTGTGTTCTGCTGTGATGCATCAGTTTATGACTTTGGTTCAACAGACAGTGGACGATTTCAGAGCTGGTAGAGGAAAAGCAGATTTTCAAAATTTTTAGTGGTAATAATGATTCTCTTATCTAAGTTTTGTGCTTAATTGCTAAGGATGTATCAGGCAAATTGTACCTCAAACTTTCTACCTGGGAAGGAGGACAGACTCCAGGATAACGTTAGTATTTGGTGTGAACAACTTGGGCTTTAATTCAGGCCTGATGTTATAGCTATCATTTAAGTGAAGTAGAACCTGCCAGGAATAGCCACTCAAAGGCCTAGTCAAATTGGGTTTCCAAACAGATGACCTTAGATCTAATAACAGATGACCCACAAAGACAATGGCTGACAGCTTACAGCAGCAAATGCCAACTAATGGCTAATTTCCCTTAGCTATTGCCATTTGCCTACCTACCAACGGGTATACTGTCATTTTGAACCTCTTCATGTAGCACATTGGGGTTCTACTCACCTATAAAAGCGTAAAAGAAATCACCAATATGCTGACAATACACAACTCTACTCCAAACATCCTACTGCTCAGACAATGCACATACTTCATCCAGAGTTGAATGCCCACACCTACCTCAAGCTCAACTCTACGAACACAAAATTTGTATTTGACAAAAACAACAAACCACAACGAGCCCAACTGACTGAAAGCAAAACTTAATCACAACCAAAATCATCCTGGAAGCAAGCCTCACGGAACAATGCCAGAAAAGCAAAGCAAGCCTCATATCAGCTCTCTCTACTAATGAAAGTGAAACCATTTCTTCTAAAATGTAGTTGCTTCAGAACTGCTGTTCAAGCCTCGTATTTGTTTACCTGGATGTTAACAACACCATGCTCCTGAGCTGCCCAGATTCCCTACTGCCCCCCTCCAACTTAAGAGCATCCTACACACTGCTGCGTGACCCATACAGAGCATGAATGAATATGACCATATCAACCTCATTCTGATGGGAAGTCCACAGGCTCCCCTCGTCGGCCTGCACCAACTTTAAACTCGACTGTACTGTTAGACCTGGCATCATTGGTGTGGTTTCCCCTAATCTTTTGCCTTTATACCGCCTGTTTCTGCGGACATCCTTTTTGCTGGCCTTTGGATTCTGCACACTTTACCATTGCTGACCAGTGCTAAAGTGCTTGTGCCCTCTCCCTAAAACGTGGTAAGACTGGCTTATCCACAATTGGCATATTTAATTTACTTAGACGTCCCAAGTAAAGTGCACTACATGTGTCCAGGGCCTGTAAATTAAATGCTACTAGTGGGCCTGCAGCACTGAATGTGCCACCCACTTAAGTAACCCTCTAAACATGTCTCAGACCTGCTATTGCAGAGCCTATGTGTACAGTTTATACTACCATGTCAACCTGGCAAGTTAAACCTCATGCCAGACCCAAATCTTCCCTTTTAGTATATACTAGCAGCCCGTCCCGACCTTGTCCGGGAGCTTTCAGGCTTCCCCCTACCCCGGCCTGCCTCGACATTGCCCAGCAGCCCGTGCCCCCGCCCGCCCCGTCTCTCGCCTGCCGCCTGGCCCGATCATCACCTGGCCTGAGTCAATGGAGGTGTTAGTCCCCATCCCCCGCCATCCCAGACCCCCGCCTGCCCCGACATTGCCTTTTGTAACTCCCCGTCCCCCGCCTGGCCCGAAACCCGCCTGCTTACCTCAGCCTCCGCTCCTGAGTTGACAGCTCCTCGCTGCTCTGCTCCTCACCGCCTGTCCGCCGCCGCTCCTCCCCCGTGCAATGTCAGCCTCTCCGCTGGTCGCACCGCCGCTGGCCTGTCCGCTGCTCCTCACGTGACCGCTCCTCCCCCGCCCCATGTCCACCGCTCCTCTGACGCCGCTATTACGCCGCTCCTCGACGTGAGCTTGCATGTCGCGGCCGGCGCTACTTTGGGGGGACTACTTTGTTTTTAAAATACATTTTTTAAATAAGGTTTATTTTTAAACTCTATATAGCCTATAACCATCTACACACCCTGACAATTTCTACGGTGTATCGGGTGTGTAGATTGGCGCAGTGGTTCCGGAGTTTACCTGCCTCAAAGCCTGAAAGTTTCTCTTTTATTATAGTAGTATAGATAAGTGCTAAAAAGGACCCGGACAGCCCAAAAGCAGGGTGCAATGTAATTTAAAAGTAGTAATTTAAAAGTAGGACATGTACTTTTAAGTTTTACATGTCCTGGCAGTGAAAACCCCTTAAATTTGTTTTGCACCACTATGGAATCACAATTTAAAATCTAAACTTATAGTGAAGTCGAATTTTAAATTGCAATTCTGAAAATGCCACTTTTAGAAAGTTGTCATTTTCTTGCTTTAGCCATTTAGTACCTGCTGACTGTCTCTGATCACATGTCTGGGGTAGGGGACAACTGGGCTTTGTGCATTCCCAATACACAGCCACACACAAGGGGAGCTTAGGTTTGACCTAATGGGCCATCCTGACAGGATGGGAGGGAGGAGCTGGACCCAGCCTGACTTGCACCTGAATAGGGTGTTTCCTGTCCTCACACAAATGGCTGCATACACGCCAATAGTGGTTCTGGAGCCAGGGCAGAAAGGGAGGGCATCTGTGCACTTCAAAGGCATCTATTTGAAGTCTCCCCACTTCAAAGGCACCACTGGGTATAAGAAATGGATCTCAGGCGCCACCACTTCAGTACACTTCTGGCCTGTGGATACTCTGCCAGGAAAAAAAACTGCTGTGCTGCTGAAAGGACTGCCACTCTGCTGCTATGCTGGACTACTGCTTTGCTATGCTGACCAGCTGGCTGCTGCCCTCTTGCCTGGGTGAGAAGGACTGGACCTGCATCACTTGAACCCAAAACTCAGAGTGACTCCAAGGGCTAGTTGGTCTCAGGGATATAAAAGACTTCCAGCCCTGCTTCTGCGCCTGGACTCTGTGAGTCTGCAATGCCAAGCGGTACCACCTCAGTCCTGGACTGCTGGAAGTGCTTACTCTAGCAGAACCAACGCATCCTCTGTCGAATAAATGCTACTGCGAGGATCAGAATTGGGCCATCACCCCTGTTGTGAGGATCGACACAAACGTTGCTGCTGCGTGGATTGGACCGAACGCACCGGACCACCAATGTGTGATGACTCTACCCAGCGCAAGGTTCTTGCATCCTCGCAGTCTGCAGCCTTGACGACAACAAAGAACTTCTGCATCGCAGTGCCCCGCTCACTGAAGCAGACGCATCGCCACTGCTGTGCAGATTAAGACCAGCGCATCACTGCATGGATCGGAACTGCACACCGTCTCAACACTACCACAAATCCATCAAGGTACTTTTGTAATCGCCAGCAGCTCACTGCGGTTGGCCTGAACTTTTGACTTTGTCCCAGTCCAGCGCAACCACATACCCCAAGTATATTAACATACAAAATGGTATCCTTAGGGGAAGCTAAAAGCCTTTATGCGAGGCTAAAGAAATACATGCAGTTTTGAGCAAACTGAGAAAGGACCAGCTATTTCATAAATACCCAAGTCTGTGCAAACATTAGATAAAGACTGCCAAGTGAGAATGTGATTTATACTGCCTATCTCAAGGGTTCTGCAACAGCTTAGAAAATTAAATCATATTACCAGATTAATAAAGTATACACAAGGATAAAACAAAATGTAAAACTTAAAATACACAGTAAATGTGAAAGAATTTGAAATAGAGGACTAAAAAGTAAGTTGATAGCCTTGGCTTTAACCATGGGAGCAGCACAAGTATGGTAAACAGAATCTAGTATGGCTGACTGGAGGCCTCTATTGAAGCACTGATATACGCCACCAATAAGGAAGCATACATTTGGAGCTAAAAGACATAGAATTGTGCTAAAGTCTAGCATATCACTTCGTCTTTTGGAAATCAAACCACATTTTTTTTTTAAACTCTTTTTATTAACATTGCTCATGTTCACATTCATCGTACAGCCTTGATCAAAAGACATGAAGGATATCAACATTACATGGTACAATCGCAGGCAAGCTTGACCGTACACTGGCTGGATCACACTTACTCCCCCGCCCGGATCGGTACCTCCCCCAAGGCCCCAATATCCTCTTCCACTTCTTTATGCATCCCCTGGACTTGTATATAGTTTCCTCAGCCCTCTGACACCAGTCCAGTTCTCGCAGCCATTGGTCCCAGTGAGGGGGCACCTGCGCCCACCAGCAAATGGCGATATTGCATTTCGCCACCCCAGCTGCCATGGCCAGCCAAATCTAATTATACCTGGACCAGTCCGTGGGCCCTTTAATCATAAGTAAGAGCCACCTAGGCTCCACCGGGACCGGCGAACCCACCACTGTTGCCAATGTGTGTGCCACTTTAGTCCAGAAGGGCACTATGTTCGGGCATTCCCAGAGAATATGGTAGAATGTCCACTCTCCCTGACAACCCCTCGCACACAGCAGGGACAGGCTCTTGCCCCACGAGAACAGGTGTGTACGCGGGTAATACACCAGATGCAAAATCTTTAATGGAACGAGGTGGAACCTGGTCCGAATTTAAATTTCACGGGGACTTTGCAGGACCTCATGCCAATCCTCTTCCTCTAGTTCTCCAATATCTATCTGCCATCTCTCCCGAAGAGACACGAGCGGGTCAAGCATGTTATTTATGAGCTTTCGATAGATGGTTGATGTGGGCTTTTCGGGAATGGGATCAAGGAGGAGCCTGTCTTCCATGGGAGAATATTCTGGGATCGAAGTGCCGGAGTGTATGTGGGAGCGCAGGGCATGTGCGAGGTACAGGTAGTGGTAGTGGTAGTGTTGGGAGTCGTGCAGCTGGTATTCTCGTTGGAGGTAGTCAAAGGATCTAGGGGCATTCCCTTTCCATACATCATCCAGGTACTCGATCCCAATTAATTTCCGCCCCTTAAAACCTGTCAGCCTCCTCACCTCCGCTAGCTGGTCTCCAAGCCATAGAGGGGTCCTGCCCGTTAAGGTGCCTGTCCACCCCAGGAATTTATTGGCCTCCTGCCAGCATTGGAGCACGACCCACGTGTGCGAGGGCAGCTCCCTGTGCAGCCTTAGCAAGTAAAGAAGCGGCTCATAGTTCCCACCTGGCATCGCAGATCAATCAATTCGGTACGCTGGCTCCGAGCTCGACGCACAGACCCAATCGTTGATCACTTGCAGTTGGGAAAGCCCAGTAGTATAATTGGACGTCCGGGAGGGCCAGTCCCCCGTCGTATACCCCTCTTGTGAGCTTACGCATCGCTATCCTTGGGTTCCCACTCTCCCATAGTAATGTTCGTACAGCTTGGGATATGCGCCTAAACACCCCGCTCGGAACCAGGTACAGCGTATTTTGTAGGATGTATAGGAGTCGCGGCAGTGCTAACATCTTAAATAGCGCGGCCCGTCCCATAAGGGTGAGAGGCAAGGACCGCCAGTGGGTCACATCTGACGCCAGCCGCGCCTGATGGGGCTCTATATTTTGGGCGAAGAAATCCGCCCTGTCCCTGGTGACATACACCCCCAGGTATTTGAATCCGCCCATCACTATTGAGGCCGAGCAGCTCCTCGGGATCCTTGGAGGAGGACCCGAGAGGGGATAGATGAGAGATTTGGCCCAATTGATCTTATGGCCAGAGTAGCTGCCGAACAGTTCGAAGAGGTGGAGTGCCTGCGCTACTGAGGGGTAAGGTCTAGCCATATAAAGGACGATGTTGTCTGCGTATAACGATATACGCTCCTCCCACTCGTCATTAAGTGCCAGGCCCCAAAAAGACCTGTCCCTCCAAATCCAATGCGCCAGTGGCTCGTGGGCCAGGGCAAAGAGGAGAGGGGACAGGGGGTACCCTTGTCTGGTGCCCCTGCGCAGGGAAATTGCTCGGGACATCGCCCCATTCACCCTCACCCATGCCACCGGCTGTTCATACAGCAGGCGCACCCAGCTGCATAAAACCGGACCGAAGCCCAGCCTCTGGAGGACCTGGAATAAGTATGGCCACTCAATGCTATCAAAGGCCATTGAGGTGTCCAGCGCCATCAAGGCGGTTTGAGTGCTGCCCACATCCTCAGTCATGTATAGGACCCCGAATAACCGTCTCAAATTGTGCTGAGTGCTCCTACGGGGCATGAAACTCGACTGGTCAACGTGGATCAGGTACGGCAAAACCGAAAGCAATCTCTTTGCCAAGGCTTTGGCCAATACCTGGGCCTCCACGTTGAGCAACGAGATAGGTCGATAAGACGAACACTGGTCAGCCGGCTTCCCAGCCTTATGGATGACCACAATCGTTGCTTCTCGCTGATCGGGCGGAAGGGTCTCCACATCCCGAGCCTCAAGGAACATCCGCCGCAGGGGGTCAATGACCACATTGGCCTGTCTCTTATATATTTCGACTGGGAGCCCATTAGGACTCTGCGCTTTCCTAACCTGAAGGGAGTGAAGGGCTTCGCCTAGTTCCTCCCCCGTGAGGTCAGCTTCCAGACGGTCTGGCTGTTCCTGAGACAGTGTGGGCAACGCGAAGTCCCGAAGGAACTCCTCGGAGTCCTGCTCCGTCCTGGTGCACACCGGCATGTAGACTTTCTCATAGTATGCCGCAAACGCCTCCGCTATACCAATGCCGGTTGATACCAAGGACCCCGACTCGTCCTTCACCCCCGCCACCCAGGATCTCTCCTTATCCCGGCGTTCGAGCCACACCAGTAGTTTCATGCACTTGTCACCCGCGTCGTATATCCGGTGCTGCGTGGCTAGGGAGTAGGCTCGGGCCTCACCCTCCGCCAACGATCTAAGCTCCTTTTGCTTGAGGGCGAGCTTATGGCAATGCTCCGGCAAGGGAGTTCCGCTAGTCCGCCGCTCCAGCGACTCAACCTCCCTTTCCAATTGCCGAATCTGTAACAATTCTTCCTTTTTTTGGGCTCCAATTAGCGCTTGGGCCTGACCTCTCAGGACCGTTTTATAGGCTTCCCACAAAGTGAGGTGGGAGTCGACCGAGCCCCGGTTCTCATCGAAATATAGTTGGGAGCACTCTCGTAATTTGTCGGTTATGGAATCGTCCCTAAGGCACCAAGGATCGATCCTTGGGAAGTCTGCCCTGATAGTTGTCGCCCCTTTAAGGACTACGCACACCAGAGAGTGATCAGATATTCCCCGGGCCATGATGCAGGGTTCAGCAAAGTCCCCCAATTGGTCTTCTGTGTGAAAATGTGGTCCAATCTGGAGAAGGACCCATGTCTAGAGGAGTAATAAGTGTATTGCCTTTGGGAGGAGTAGTGCGTATGCCATATGTCGCTAAGACCCATTGCTATATTTAAGCCCCATAAGCCCATTTCCCCCCTGTTGCCTCCCCGAGTGGTCTAATTCAGCATCCATAACCGCGTTGGTGTCTCCCACCACTACAAGTGTGCCCCGGAGAAGGTCAGTAAGGTGGGTTTCCAATTTTTTAAAAGTGGGGGCATGCAGGCCGGGTGGGATGTAACACGAGGTAAGGACTATTGTCAACCCCACCCACTTGGTTGCCACGGACGCCAAACACCCAGAGTCCTCCGTCTATGTATCTGAGATTACTGTAGGTAGGGTGTTGCTGACTAGAATCCCCACTCCCCTGGCGCCAGATGTGAACCTCGAGTGGGCCACCATCTAGTAGCCAAAACAATCTAATGCCCTGCATCTGTTCCCACGAAGATGTGTCTCCTGTAGGGCACTACATCCGGGGAGTGGCGCTTCACGTGCTGTTGAACCAGTGTCCTTTTAACCTTGTTACCCAACCCATGTACGTTCCACGTCCATATCTTTATTCGTACCTGTTCACCCATTGCTGTACAGGGGCCTGTGAGACCTCGGATCTATCCCCATCCTTTGCGTGCTACCAAGATGAGACAATCATACATATGAATTTGAGTCACCATGAGCCAAACTTAAACCTCCCCTAAAAACAACCCCCCATTCCCCAGCCCAAGCCCCTCTCCCTGCCAAGTGGGCCCCCAACCACCCACCTATTAAACACGCAGAGCGCCTGTCGCCCCATAATCCCCATGTCCAACAAACGAGGGAACATAAGACTGCAAACCGCAGAAAGAGACATACCTAGTGTCCGGAGTGCACACCCCATGGTTGGAGCACCTTGGAGGACCCCACCTCCGGCCCCCCACCCCCTCCGGCCCAAACCATTAATGCTGAAAACCTTCTGTATTCACAACTAGCGCCTATGAGGCCCGATCTTGCCACCCTGGAGCAAATCACAGTCTCGGATCGACTAGCCCGGCTCCCAGGGAACATCCCGGCCCCAGGAAGCATGCCACCCCCCCCCCCCTCTCTCGTGGAGGAATCACCCCATGCTACCCATGCTGCTGTAGTCACTTATTGGAGGTCTGCTCGTTTTCTCGGGTCTCTTGCGGTGGGGTTTGTTTGTTTTGAGCCTCCTGGCCGGTGCAGTTATAGGCTGATCGTCACGGACCATTTTGGCGGCCCACGGTCCGCCATCCCTTCATCCAGTCGCTCGCCCCTGTCGGTGAGTCGAACAATTAAGCTTTCTCACTGTCCAGAATCTTAAATCGCGTCGGGTACATCATCATATACTTGATTCCTTGGTCCCAGAGGGCTTTCTTGACCCCTTCGAAGGATCTGCGCAAACGTTGGACATTGAGTGTGAAGTCCGGGAAGAAGCAAATTGTGCCGTTTTCCAATTGCAAATCTCCGGACAATCGTGATGCCTGCAAGATTGCATCCCGATCCCTATAGCTCAGGATCCTGGCGATGATGGTGCATGGAGGGGCCCCAGGCTGGGGCCTCCCCCCAATGCACGGTGAGCCCGCTCCACCGAAAAGAAGTTGGATAGGCGCTTCGGGTTAAAATGCTTAAGGATCAAGTCCTCCACTAAGCAGTCAGTAGACTGGCCTCCATTCCCTCCGGAACCCCACAATGGGAATATTGTTGCGTCGTGCCCGACCTTCTTGATCCTCCAGGCGAGCCACAATGTCCGTTTGATTTTTGGTGAGTTTGGCGACTTGCTCCTCGAGCCTCTTCGTTTTGGACTGTAAGCTCCCAATGCCACTTTCCGCCTCCGCTACCTTGTCTGACATTTTCCTAAAGTCTGCGCGGAGAAGGTTAACTTCCTCAGTGACCGAGTCCAACTTGGGTTCCATCGTGCCCGCATCTCCTTTATGATATCCTTGAGCGAGGGGTCAGGCCTGTCGTCCTCTGCCCCACTGTGCTGGGTCCCACATTGGTTTCCCTCCTCCTTTCCCATGGCAATGCTATAATTATCGGTGTGGTTTGTTTGGCCTTGCGCGGGCAGCCTGTTGCGCCCCATAGTGTAGACTGCGCCTCAGTAGTCCAATCAGTCCCCTGGTGCTCGGCGAGGAAACCTCACTCTTATGGGCCTCCCAGACTCCCCCGCCGATCGTAGTGTTCTAAAGCCTCTTGTTGCACGGCAAGCACCCGATATGTGTCAAGCTCATCAATCAGGTAGAAGCCCCTCGTCTCACGTCGGGCCCCAAGGTCAGACAGTAGCCAAGCGACCTGCGTCGCTCTTCAGCCAGACTCTAAGGGCTCAATCGCACAGGCATGCGGTCCTAAGTATAATTTAGGCACGGTCTCCCGGCAACACGGTGCGTGCCACTGGGTGGCCCTTCCACTATGGCACCGCCACCGCGCTCCGGGCCGCTTACTACAGCGCAGTCCTCCTCTGGGTTCCGAGATGCTGCTTCTGGCTGATCTGATATGTGCAGGTTAGGGCCTCAGGGCCGGCCGCTGGACAGGCCCGGCCCCACCCACAGTCCTCTCTACACGTTGGACACTGCCCTGCATCACTCTTGGGCTCACCACTGACTATGATGGGGCCAGACGCAAAACAAGTCTCCACATCTGAGGAGCCCCGGCCGTGCACCCCTTAAACCAGGCTGGGAGGGGCACCAACACCAGGCCTTCACTTCGCTGGGCCCTTGAGCGCCTCAGGCTCAGCTAGAACAGTCTCTGTAGACCCCAAGGCCTAAGGCCCCTCACTGTCGCCACTCCCATCTATTGCCACTGAGCCTTGCTGCTGTGCCTGTTGACCCCGCCTACAGCCGGGCCCACTCCACCCGCAAGGCCGGCCTTGGCGCTCCTGCAGCAAACGCTGCACTGCCTCACTTCGCCCCCAGGCCACGGCCAGGCTTCAAACGCCTAGCGGGCCGTACCCGACAGGGCAGCTCGAACTGCAAGGACACCAGGTCCTCCTCCGGCCAGCGCCTGCCCCTCTTTGTCCACAGCGCTTCGCGGTGGAGGCGTCTCGCCACCTAGGCCACCCGCCAGCAACTCAGCAGGTCCCACCGCCAGTCGCGGACTTTTAGCTGCGGCGCGCTGCGGGCGCCATTTTCACGTCTCAGACCGTGCAGCCCGGGCCGCCGCGCACTTGCCGGGAACCACATGCGCTCGTCCCCCGTCCTCTGTCTCAGCTGCAGGAGTCGTCCGAAGCACCCCGCGACAGCGGTAGCTCCGAGCCCCAGCCGCCCGTCAGTAGCTCCCCAGGCCCCACCAACAGTCAAGGACTTCTAGCAGCCACGCTCTGAGGCAGCTGGCGCCATTTTCTTACAGCAGGATGTTTAGCCCCGGGCAACTAACAACGGCTGGCGAACACTTGAAATCGGCCCTTCACGCCTCTAACTGCTACCCGCCAGCGATACTCCACAACACGAGCCAGTAAGTGTCCTCACAATGTCGGGTGATAACAGATTGCAGGTGTTTTGCTGCGATCTACTAGCACAGCTTCCCTAGTGTGCGGCCATCTTCCTTGGCTGCAGGCCACGCACCCCCGAAATTGAACCACATTTGAAAGACTTCATGCTTCCCAATTAAAGTTCGATTTTTGTATATTTTGTGTTTGTAAATTAACTGTAAAACATAATTTATTCCTCTGGTTGATGTACATGTTTTTGCATTTTTGTGCATTGTTTTGGGGTTAAAATCGTTGAAAATGCTTAGGTCCCAGCCTTCCAGGAGTGATTCAGTGGGTGTCTATAAACATCAAAAGATAAAGAACCATTGGCCTGGATGAATATGGCACGGTTAAGCCATTAGAGTGGTTAGGAAACGTTATGGTACATTGATCAATTTCCCCTGTATTGGATTACAGGTTCTGTAGACCTGCATTGCAATGTGATTTCACAATTCACTTTTTGATGATTATAAGGCTGCCTCCCAGCTAAGTGATTGTAACTTACTGGAACTGCATTCTCCATTGTTGCTACAAAAAAGATAATTTTGGTTTTATTTGCTATGGGGACTAAATGTTTTGTTGCAAGGTAAAGAAAATTAAATTCTAGGAGTTATATTGTAATATTTCTTAAATCAGACACCATTTGGACATAATGGTATGTTAGGAGCATTGTACCTACCTTCAATGTCAAATCATAATGCTTTGTTTCACTGAATGGAGTCAATGAATGTTTTAACCAACACTCTTCCCCCAAGAAAAGAACAGACCTTTCAACTTTTAGGATAAGAATACAAATCCACACAACTGAGAATTATATTTAAGCAATTGAATCTATATGTAAAACACTAAAACTACACTTTCTTTTCAAGAATAATAAAAACTAAATAACATTAGGCTGATGGAAAATATATGCACAATTGAAAACAAGTAGTTGAATGATACCTGTAGTTCTTTCACAATCATAAAGCAAAGTAGTCTGTCCAATCCATTCAGGCCAAAGGTCCCCAGGGAGTCTTGAATTTCTGAGAAAAGACGTCCGCTGGTAACTTCTTGATGAGTTTTCATATCATACCATGTGCTCATTTGGTCAATGTAACAAGTGGCTCTAAGGAAATAACCAGAATACACATTTTTACACAAGCTTTGATGCAAAAAAAGGATAAAATGTAGCTAATTCTCGGGGACTTACTTGGGATCTGTAATCCTCAGTATTTCCCGGGAGAGGCGGCCGATGAATGTTATAGATTCATCCACAGGTGGGAATTTAGGGATAGGAATATGAGTAGACTGATAAATACTTTCCCAATCTTGAATCTGAAAGAAATCCAAAGAGAAACAGTTATAAATAATGGCATTTTACCCGACTCCTCCTCTATCAGAATAACCAATAACTATTTATATGACAAAATACAAATATTACATAGTCTGTTTTGAAGTTCCCAAAGCAACACAGACCACTGAAAGTTCAATTAAAGAAAAAGGCCTGGTCACGCACTGGAACAGGAATTTTGCTCACTGCACTATGCACCAAGACCACAATGGAGTCCATGTCAGTTTGTTCACATTGGGCACCAGCATGCTGTGTGAGAGCTTGGTAACAAGTGCAGTTGTGGCTTTGATTCTTTGAATATTGTATATTTTTAAAAACGTATTTACTCTTTCTAGTCAACAAATTTAGGTGGCGGGACAGCCAGTTCTGGTCACTGGGCCCACAACCTCAAAACCGAAAACATGTTGGTGGTATTAATGCAACTAAGAGGAAAGAGTTTAAAAACAGTGTTCTCTAGAATGTATTTCCCATTGTTAATTAAACCTTAACAAGAGGTAGAAATTGAAAAATTAAGTGGTGATCAGCACAGATCCTAGTTACTGGCAGGGCACAGTTTACTAATATCACCTTCATAAAGTTTGGGCCACATCCACATTTTGTAATACCATCTAGCTAAATCTCAATCTACTTGCCCAATAAAGTGGAACTCTAACACATGCTTAAATAGATTACATAAATGAAACACCTTTTTAATGGAATCAATACCTTTGTTCTAAGGAAGTTATTGCACTCTTGCTCCACGTTGTAATTAATGATTCTGGACACTTCTTCCTGCCAAATCTTCAGCCCATAAATACTGACATAATCTTGAATATACTCAAAGGAACGGTGGAATCCATCCATGGTAGCAGCCATATCTTTGAGCTTAGGCATTAGTTCGCTAGACTGCAAAAAAGAATAGTTTAAGAAAAAAAGATCATACCCCCTGATTATTTGAATATTTTAAGACTATATGCGACAATATGCCATCAATTTATTTTTTTGAACACATACACAGATTGGATTTAGAATGGTACAAATTGTTAAACTATAGACAATGCTTCCTTGGAAATGCTACAACCAAAAAAGCTACGTCCTTAATGCCTGATCAGCTATAAACTCGAATCCACATGCTTCTGGTAAAGAGGAGTCGAGTAGTTTATATTTTATGTGCCACAAGCGTGGGACACACTTGTTATTGACAACAGCAGGGAACGAAATGTAGTAGCCCCAAGAAAGAAACTGAAAAGCAAGTTAGCATATTTTATAATTTTGTGAGAAAAAAAGACTGCACTACTTTGGAAAAACAAACCAATAGCACCACTGTCCCCAGTGTATCTAATGTAACCCAGTTGCTGTTCTTCTCTCAGCAAACCTTTCAAGATCATGAGAACCTCCACTTGTATTATTTTGCCACTTTGCTCTGAAATATCTCTCAAAACTCAAAATAGAAAGAGTTGGCTGAATAGGACATTCCTATCCATCAAGGGAGGTAATCACATCACAAATAAAATATATAAGTAAATGGACACCCACAGATATTGTAGTGAATGTGGTGAAAGATGGAAAGTTGGTCTGTATAACAGTCCTGCACATTAAGAGAATGCAAGAACACACTGGAAGATACCTTTGCTTTAGGGTTAAATATCAGACCCTTGTGGAGAGCAAGAGCAACTCGTTTAACAAGCTCCTTCCTGATCCCATCTTCTAACAGCTGCTTTGGGTCCACCTGAAATAACGTATGGAATTAAAGTTACAAATATGAAGAAGTATTTTGTTCAAGTACAAGCATAAATCAACTGAATTTTTACGCTATGTGCAATAAAAAGGAGGGTAAAACTTTAAAAACATTTTTGTGCAGAGTATCAACATTCTGAATATCAACTCAATGAGGAAGGCTTTTAGGATATGGTTTTTCAATAACAGAACAATTTAATCCCAGTGCCAAGCAGCTGCAAGGTGAACATGTACTCTACAGATGCATTAATACATCATTACATGTGTTGCACTACAACAAGGGTAAACAAGGAAATTGGCCAACTACAGTAACAAAGGAAGGTTGATTAACAAAGCTATTCATTGTGCAGATGTTTTAGGTAAAAACGAATTGGATATAATTTATAAAGAACCACTGCAGATATATATGGACACAAGTGATGCTTCAGAAGCCACAGCCCAACCTCATTTATTTTAACATTGATGATACAAGTTGCAGGAAACCAAATTGTTGAATTTAAGAGAAGAAATTCGGGCACACAAGAGACATTTTGGGCACAATATCTTCAAAAGAATATATTCGCAATGAGAAGCCATGAGCACAATTTTGAACGTCTCAGTGAGAAAGAATAGGTTCTACCACTGGAATATTGGTGGGCTGTGTCTGAATGGGAATTGGAAACATATGTAGCTGTATCGGATGAGGAGAAAAGTGTGACCCTCTCAAACATGTACACATCTGAACCACGAGCTTTGTAGTAGTCCACATTTTAAGAAAAAAATTAAGCAGAAATATTTCTTACATATAAACACAGCTGTCCCACACACCATATAATGGAAGCATTACCTTGATTATACCAACCAAAGTGGTTTTCATCATTAGAATTCCTTCAGTAAAAACTGAGATGGCGTGAGTGAGCCTGGCAACCTATTTGAGCAAACACAAGGAAGAGAAGCATCATCAGTCAATTCCCAATTGATCTGATCCATTCCAAGTACAATGCTTTAATTGGTGTTTATGAGGCTATGTTTAGGATTTGCTGAATACCACTGATTAATAGAGGTAAAATACCTAAGGAAATATCGGATTTTGTATGGCATGTGCACAGTATCTGTATGCATGTATGTGGTATTTGTATGCCGTAAACCAAGCCAAAATGCAGAATACAATACATATCAAACATGGCTACATGTTTTTCACAGCACATGTATACTGAAATGTTCTTGTACAGTGTGCGTTTTCTGTTTTTGAAACGGTCTCATCTACATCTTTTCGTTAACTTAAAGGGTCTGCTCCCTCAATGTCCCACACTTTTTCCTAAGATTACAAATGTTCAGTCTTCAGATCTCTTTATAGGACACCCCTCAAGATATGTTCTGTACTTAAGGCAGTAACCAGAATGATGGCTGTTGGACTTGGCCCTTTTTGCAGGGTCATCCCTGAGCTTTTTGCCTTCCTCCTATATTTATTCTGACCTGTTGTTGGCTATTTTATGACTCTGGCACTTTACCACTGCTGATCAGTGCTAAAGTGCATATGCTCCTCCTACTGTAAATTAATGTATGTATTGATTAATGGTTCCATGATTGGATGTTTGGTTTACTTGTCAGACCGTAGTACAGTGCACGGAGTGTGCCTAGGGCGTGTAAATCCAAATGCAGCTAGTGGGCTTGCAGCACTGGTTGTGCCACCCACAGAAGCGGCCTTGTAAAACATGTCTAAGGTCAGCCATTGCAGAGCCTGCGTGCAGTCTGGTACTGTCATGCTGACTGGGCAAGTGCACCCACTTGCCAGTCCCTAAACCTTCCCTTTTCTTCATATGAGTCACCCCTATGGTAGGCCCAAAGGCAGGGTGCATTGTTAGTATAAGGTAGGACAAGCCCTGATGTGTGTGGACATGTGTGTGGCATGTCCTAATAGTGAATTACAGCCATTTTCGTTTTTCACTATTGCAAGGCTACCTGTTCTCCGTAGGCCAGAATGGGCTGTTAGAATTGTTACATTCTATAATCCTAGCAGACTCAGAGAACATGGTAGTAATTAGAGTTTAGTATGTGTGGACTCAGAATAATAAAATGCATCTTTTAGTAAAGTTTATTTTAATATTCTGTGTTTGCAAATAACACTTTTAGAAAGTAGGTATTTGCTTGCCTAACCATTTGAGCCCGACTCTGCGAGGCTGTGTATTCCTTGTCTGGTTTTGTGAGTGACATTGCTGGGGAATTCCAGGAGACAGGCTGGGGCAGCGTGGTGGTGAATAGGGAGATCTGCATCTAGATGGGAGGGAGGAGTTGCACCTGGGACCTGAATAGGGCTGGGCCTTCCCTCTACAATGCTGGCTCAACCCCCTGTGGTGTGTCTAATGTCTCTGCCCTGCACACTGAAAGAAGAGAAGGAAGACTTTCAACAAAGTGCTCCTGGACTGTACTTGCCTTCCACAAACCTGGCTCCACCTCCCGTGGGGCGTCTGATGTGCCTGCCCTGTGTGGTGAAAGGGCAGGAGAAGTCTGGTAAACAGAGTGTATCAGAACTGGCTTGAACTGGGCACAGGCCCCTCTCCCCTCAGAGAACAAAGGATTTTGGGGTATAAGTATTGGGACCATGATCCTATGAAAGTAGATCACTCCTGGAACTGACAAGAGAAAACCTCTGCTGAGGAGAAGGAACCTGAAGAAACTGAGGAGAGACTATTCCCAAGCTGAAGTGGTGCTTGGGGGATTGGCCTGCAGTGGTTGCCTGAATGCCAAAGAGAGGAGAAAGACTTTGTGGACTTTTCTTTCAACTTGTGCAAAGATCTCCAAGGGCTTGGAAGAGAGCGTGCCCCCTGACCGAAGTCCCAGGACTAGTGGACTTCACCAGCCTTTGTGAATTGCTGCTGGAAACGAGTGGCTACAGAGGCAGGGAGCTGTGACAAACTCTCACGACCGGACCAGTGTCTTTTAGGCACCGCACCAAGCAACGTCCACCTTGAACAATGCAAGCTCTGCACTCATTGACCCCGTCAACGAGCCGTAGCCTGCACCGCGACTGGAAGGGCACCACGACGTGCAACGCCTCATTACACCGAATCGAACTGGTCTGACCGACGCGGTCACTGCTGCGGACTTACAGTCCTGTGACGGCACGGGAGTTGGGCACCGCCTCGCACGCTTCGCGATGCACTGCCCGACTCACTCCGCTATCCAGACTGACCGACGCCAGCTCCCGAACTCTGGCTCTGTCGCCGCACCGTAAAACGGGAAGCACCGCAATGGGCAACGTTCGCCTAGAACAACGCAAGCTCTGAGCTCACCGACTCAGTTTCGACGCCGTCAACGAGCCGTAGCCTGCACCGCTACTGGAAGGACACCGTGACCTGCAACGCTTTCTTTTTCTACACCGCGGCGAACCTCGGAACCGGCTCGCACAGACCCTTGAATTAAGCCTTTTTAACCTGAACTCTTGAAACTTAATAGTACTGTGGATTCTTTTTGTCGTTTATTGGTCTTGTGATAACTCTATATAAAGTATACTTATTTTTTATATAAAAACCTTGTGTGGTGTCCATTTGTAGTGTTGTCACTGGGTTATTGTATGTGGTCACAACTGCTTAACTTACATCGCCTTGACTGCTCGCGCAACTCCACCTAGAGGGTGAGCAGGGGTTATTTTGAGAGAGTAATTCCCTAATTCCCTTGCCCTCACTAGAGGAGAGGGTCCCTGCTTGTCACAAGTACCTACCTGTGCCAACCAGAGACCCCCAATTCTAACAATGGCATTTGGAAATCCATTGCTGAATAACATCCCATCAAAACGACACATATAGGCATGTCAACACATATTCATATAAGAATCCAAGTGGACTCTGTATTCTCAAATTGTTCTGGTGCCCGAGTCAGAAATCCTCTGACAGTACCCCAATTCCTAGGTATGCATGGGCAGGTTCCTTCACCTCGTAGATTGAGTCATGATAAACAAGTACATGATTTTATCTTTGGGGAGAGGAAATCCCCTATCTCGCTTTCTCTTCAATTTCAAGAAATCCATTTAGAGGTGAAGTCCAATCTTTAAAGTAACTGTTTACAGGCGGGCTATCTGCACTATGGAACCCCATGTGGAGCTACATATCTTCAAAGCGGAGAGTAGCTAATCAACATAAAAGAGCATTCGTGTATTAAGGGTGCCCATTAGTGTGTTTTTGGGACATCGTAAGACTCTTGTTCTGGTTTCCAGTAAAGAAGAAATTGAGTCTACTCTGCAAACTGAACAGGGGCAACATTTGCCATTTTTCTTTGAATATATATAAAACATGTGCTTCATTTAAGTTTGAAATTTGATTTTTTATATATTTTTTATTTTTCTCATTTTTAAAATGGGTGTTTCTATCTTGTTGGCCTCAGCACACCCCAATCATTCTCGGTCTCCTTTCTTTTTATCAGCTCCCTTTCTTATTCTATTTATTTGCCCTTCTAGCACTTTTAGTCTATAACTCCCCATTCATCCCACTCACGTTTTTTCGCACTGCCCCCAACTTCTCACCTCAGGTGGAGGATAGAAAAAGAACACCTTGAAATTTGGGATTTCCAAACTTACTGCGTCTTTCTGACGAAATGTACCCTGAATAACCATTTGTTTCTTCTGCTGTGGTACACTAACAAAGATGCCTTTAGTCCATAATTATTACTTAATTTACAGAACATCTTTGGGATGTATTTTTGGCACCCATGAATAATTTTTTATTAATCACACCCTGTAATTTATTATATTATTATTATAAACACAATACATTCTTGATCATCAGCACAAATGATTAGGGTATAGCCCCCGACTCAGACAAGCCCCATAAGTAGAAGGCCTCAACAGTTGAGGTAGAGGGAAAATGACAGACCCAAACTCCTTACCAAAAAAGACCTGAAAATACGCCTATTGAGATACATCAAATGATGAGGGATCGCAACTTTAGCATTTATAAACAATATTCAGGCCATGGGAAAGAGTTGCAACGAACGAAGATGGCATCTCCAGTTTAAGTCAAGACCTGATGGCCTCCCAATCCTCGCTTGGAGTTTGTACAAGACTATACAAAACTCTTCAGGTCTGTCCCAATTATGGAACAGAACATTGCAGTTCTAACAGAGTGGGCGCATAGAGTGGCACTACTGAGGGATGGCCCCCAGGCACATCCTCATGAAATCTTGGCGAAGGTGGGGTCCGGTCAGCCGAAGGACAGAATCATCAGGGAAGCAAATAAAATGGACACCCTCTTTAGAGAAAGCACAGGATCTCTCGCAAAACACCCTCAACAAACAACATGCACTGGTTCTTATTGCTATTTTTGACAGTTTTACACATATTACAACTTGGTCAAATAGATTTTTTTAAGCACGGGGCAATTAAGTAATTTGCCCAGAATCACACGACGCCGAGACTCAAATCTGGTTCAAAAGTAAGAAGCTCTGGCCACTAAAGAGGAGACAGACCTGCAATAGAAGGACCTTTCAATTTGCCCTGTGGCTCTAACTTAACTATAAGGCACCCACAATATGCACTGTAGATGAAAGCTTCGATATCTTATTGGATAGCTCCCAAACAACATTGTCCCAGAAGTCACAAGAAAAGGCAGAGACCGCTCCAGAGACGTGGGAGAGACTTCAACCATGAAGAACGCTCACCAAATTGCTTGAACATTATATCCATATGTGACAAACGACTGCTGAGGCTTTGGAGAAAACAAAGAGGGACTGTATGCTCTATGACATATTTTACAGTAGGAGTTTTTATTCACAAAGTCTTTGGGGTGGAGGTATGGGATGGAACGGGAGAGTGGTTGGCCAAGACGTGCCTCCCCAATACATCAAGTATGTATATAACCTTGGCTTGAGGGAGGCTGATGGTTGATAGTCATACTGAACGATCTATGCTATTTAGGTTGAGGATGTTGTAAGGGAATAGGGTTGGGTGGGAGGGTTGGATCACTCACAGACCTCGAAGATCAGGAAGGGAGACTCCATAAGTACCTTTTGAGAGCAATCGCCTAGACTAGGTAGATCACTGATAATCAAGTGATCTGGTATTTTGTCACCTTGGTGAAAGTATTCACAAGGAATATCAAGAGGTTGCATTCCCCAATTAAGAACCACAAAATTTAGAGGGCAGCTCAGGACTGAAAACATTTTTCAGTGAGATTGGCTCAGTTTGTCATGTGCAATCATATAAAGGGAAACATGTGAAACTCCAATCTAGGTTATTTAGTCTTTTAGGTTAAATGGACTCCATTCAAATCCACGGTCCTAGTATCATGTTTCCATTTCTTTATTCAGTACACCCTCTCATCAGTTGCAAATGTACTGCCTCCTGATCCCGTGTTCAACATGGGTCTTATTTTTCTGCTTCTGCTCTCCAAACGCCAATGCATCTAGGATTGCATCCTTTATCTTCACCCATCTTGGATTTATGCTGCTGCTTTGTTGTGTGATGCAGGTCTTGTCTATTTGCTATGTGCCAGTACTCTGCAATTAATTACCGGCATCCGATGGACAGCATCTGAGGTTTCATATGGCCACTGCAAGTGTACAGACCAGTATCATACTATGAGTCGAGCAGCAGCGTGAAATCAAGCAACTGCATTTCAAACCCCCTCATTAAGTCACATACATAAAGCCCCAACTGGCCTCATTTACTGGCCCTTACTCAGGTCACCCAGATGAAATACAATACGAGATTAGCCTGCGGGAGATTATATACAAGACAGAAGACTTGCTTTACACACTTCTCTGTACTACTGATGGTAGGCATTTAGCCACCTAGCTGCAAATTTGGATTTGAACTCGCTTCATCCTTTTTATTTTCTTCCATACCAGGTACCTTCAATGTTTGATTTGGTATGCCCTTTAAAAATAAAGTACAAATGTAGGCAGGTTTTTCTACCGCCCCCTCTCCCACTCCTGCCGTGACTCTTTTTTTTTTTTTTTTTTAATTGCGGCGAAGATAGCAAAAAAGGCACAAAGTATACAGTCATCAAACCAGTTGACATGATAGGAACAGGTAGGCCATGGCCAAGGTGAGTACACAGCCAAGTACGGCCCACATCCCGGAGGCAGGGCGGCGTCAAAGTGAACCCATAAGCGAATAGAAGGATCTGCACTTGTGCTCCAAATAACAGATAAACAGTATCAATGTCTATGCCATTTTCTTATGTTGCAGTTCCAAACTATATAACGGTAAAACACTAACAAACCCCCCCCCTCCCATGAGTGGCAATTCTAGCGCTGATCCGATCACAGAAGGAGATAAATAAATGCATGCAAGGGCCAATTAGAACGCGGTCATTACAGTACAATGTGGTCAAATGGGAATTACAGCTAAAGACAAACGTATCCAACACGGAATATTGGCATGGCCCAGGAGACTACTACATTACCTCCCGACACCCCGCTCCCGACCCCCTTCACCAGACTCCGAGGAAGCGGAGGAAAACAACTCAGCGCTGGTGGCGTCCGAATCATCCCCCTCCATCCCCTCGATGCACATGACTCTCCAGGCGAGTAAGTCTTCCTGGAGCTTCTCATCTCTACGAGTGCGCTGCATATGTGTCTCCTCTCCCAAGGCCCATTCCCTGGCATCCCGTAACCAATGAGGTATTTCAGGTGCCCTCTGGCCCATCCAGGTAATGGCCACCCGTCTCCTCGCCAGAACCAATAGAAGTTGGAGCAATTTGTAAGATAGACCCTTCCTCCTTGGCTTGGGAACTAACGCCAGTAAACAGTGAAGCGGGTCTAGTTGCAACCGAAGATGTGTGATCCGGGTAATGCGAACCACCACCCCATGCCAAAAATCATGAACCAAGGGGCATTCCCACGCCAGGGGATGGAATCCCGCCCTCTCTGCGCCACATCTAGGGCAATTATGGCTTCTATCTGAGGAAATACGGTGGAGGGAGACAGGTGTCATATAAGTGTGATGAACAAAGTTAAAATGGATTAGTTTGAAGCGCGCATTGCAGGATACCTTACGAGTCAGTAATCCAATCCGCTTCCTCTGGGCCGGATCCAATTCGATCCCCAGGTCTGCTTCCCAAGCCCCCCAAGCTGGCGCCACCGGGGGAGTTGAGTCCCTGCGCATGGCAGAGTAAAGTAGGGAGACCAGGCGCCTACCTCTACCACAGGATAAGATGATGTCCAGGGTATTAGTGAGCTGGGGTTCCTCTGGGAACTGGGGCCACGTCGTTCTGGCCACATCCCTAAGGAATCTGTAATGCAAGTACTGGCCCTCACTGAGCCCAAAGGAGTCCACCGCTCTCTCAAAGGACACAAAAGAGTCGTCCGGATAAAGATCTGCGAGGGTTTCGCAACCGCCCAGTCGCCACTCACGGAAGGACATATTCGCCTCCATTGTGAGTATCGGGGCCAGGATCCAAATGGAGAGCTCCCTGTGGAACGGCGCGCGTCGCAGAACCCTCTCAACGAACCGTTGCCAAATGTTAGCCGTATGCCGTACGGCATAGGGCACTGCCTTGACTCATTAAGGCTACATTGCATCTACATGTTCCCATACCTGACTTGCCCATGTAATTTTAAATAAACATGGGTTTTAACAGTTGCTTCAGTGGCTAGGGAACCCAAACACCACTGTCTCACCCATGTTTTGCGCAGAGGTTGCTATGTCACATTTTCATGCGTCATCATTCATGTCTGTACATTTTTCAATTAAGTTTTATTTTATTAGGAAATCCATATGTTTACTTGCATTCCATATGTTTACTTGATAAAGCCCACAGTGCTACCACTGCAAGGGTGAACACATTTTGGCTGGAAATCTTGGTATATACAACTTAAATATTTTTATTGTACACAAATGGAACTGGAACATCTTGATGAATTAAACTGGCTGGGACTTTCTGAATTGCATAATACGAAAGTAGAAGAAATCCTGTCACGAAAAAAAAAAAATCAATGCATATGGAAGGCTGACTTATCTTAAAAAAAAGATTGATTTGTTTTTATGATGAGACACATTTTCCACCGTATACTTGCCTCAATAATTCTTTTAAATCTCTATTTAATACTACTGAATTTCCTTCACTATTTCTTTGGGTAGCACAGTCTCTATATGTAATTTGTGTTCAGATTTCCTAATTGACTCAGACAATACTTAGCACCACTGTCTGCTCCCACCCCATGTTTTCTCAAATAGGAAAAAAAATAAGCAGCAGTTGTTCCTTTTCCTGTGTATAGCCTGTTTAAAAAAGGTCTCTCATTTGAGAATGCATTTGTTCCTAATAGGCCACAATTACCCCATTTGCACCCAATTGCAGAGGGTCACAAATAGCAATCTGCCAAATTGATATTCAATAGGCAAGTGGATCCGCAATGTCCTGCAAAACGGCTATTTGTAATGAGACTTCTTTTAAAATAGATCACAAACCAGATGGCGTTGAATATGCACAGTGATTTGTGAATAGCTATTATTACATTGGGTCCTAGGTATCATTCAGGTTGGCATGTTTGACGTTTATGCACTACAAGCAACTAACCCGAAGATTTCTTGCCTAGATGATCAATTAATTGGAAGAGGTCAGCAATTAGCAGCAGATGGCTCTCTCCAGTCTTCCAGACACGTGTGCACCAATTTAACAGAGACATTGGTTGTGTTTAATGGGCCTAGCATCTGCAACAAACTTTCACTAGCCATTATTTGTATCTTCCTCTATGAAAACACACCGTAACCTGTACACTTAATTCACTACCAAAACATAAGTGTTATATTTGTACAAAATTATGTTATATATTTTCATACTTTAGGTATTCTTTATCTTGTCTAATAACATGATTAGTATGTGAATGTAAAGGAGTATGGAGCTGCTACAATAATGAAGGGGACTGTAATATTTAAAAAAAAAAATTTTGGTAGAGTTATATATAGCACGAACTTGACCCGAATCGGGTATCAGAGCGCTTTACATAGCACCAGTTACGTTACATGAGGACACTCATTCATTTTTGTTAGGCACGGGGAGATTTAGTGATTTGCGCAGAATCACAGGATGTTTGAGCGTCATTACCGAGACAGCTCAGTTCCCCAGGTCTGAGGTCGAGCGCCTTAGCCGTTAAGCCAAAACCTTCTGAAAACATTGGGTCTGAAACACGCTTGTATCACTATCTGAATAACCCTTCCTGCTTCAGACTGTGCTATTGCAAAGAACACGTATTCAAACTGTCTCTGTTGCATCCATCAAGAGATAAAAATAGATGCTTTCTTCACTGCAAGAAAGCATTCTTCCTTTTGGGTGTCTGGCTAAAAGTCAAACATAAGGTAAATTCCACGACCAAAAACTTAATAAAAAGTATTTATTTTACAACTAATTATCTTTTTTAGTTTTACGAAAAAAAACAAGACTGGACAGTTTTTACAGTACACATCTCATCACCACCAAATATTACAAAACACATAAGAGAAGTAAAACAGAGTAAAGAATAATGAACTGATAAAAGTCCTACGGGTTTGGAAAATGGACAAGAAAGCTATTCTGTTCAGAAATATTAAAAGAATCTTTACCTCATACCGTGAACCAAGTTGAGCGTAGTCCCTTAACTTGTCCTTGTCCAGACGGGTGGGAACCTCAACAATATTGTGAGTCTGGAGCTTTATGATCTTGGCAAGAGATGTAAACATACTTTCTGGTATGATCTGTAGAACCTTTTTCGAGAAAAAGATTGGGGCCATAAATGGATTCATAATATTGAAAACATGTGACATTTTGATGACCTGTCCACATTAGAAAGCTACACCTTCCATAGATGTCTTGATGTTTATTTATATGTTGCATATTTAACATTCTTTAATGCCCCTTTGATTTTAAGAACTTATGGATCCCTTAATGGTGTCTTCCAAGCCAATTACTGCTTTATTCGACAACACAAGTCATAAAAGCATATAGCTAATACAAACCTACTCAGAAAATGCTACCTTTATAGGGCATGATAAAACAACGTAGACTAAAATAAAAGCAATACATTACAAAATGTCATCAGTAAAAGAGATAAAAAGTTTGTTAAGAGACTGATTAGACAGCTTCCTCCTCTATTTACATACAGAAAACAGGTCAAATAGAAATGAATAGTAACAAGTTCCTTTGGGATCTAGAGGATCTGAAACACTCTGGGTCAGCGGAGAAACCTGCACTATGCTGACATGATTTGGTCCAATGATTGGGACATTGTGAATGCACGCAAATTATGCTACATGAAAATTGGGTGTTTCTCTCCACTTGCCATGACGAAATAAAAGTCAAGCCTGTCTATCAGTCGGTGTTGGGCTCTGTTTTTGGTGAATGAAGGTTCGTGTTACCAGGATCTCCATTCCTGGCTTTGAGAGCTCGCCCTGCAAGTCCGGGGGCCCTGGTAAAATGGAGATGCTTTTCTGATGTTTATTGAGGGGCATGGACCCCTCGTGGATGCGCCAGCAAAAGGACTTCCATTGCTATTTGGCAGCTTTCCGTTCGAGAAAGGGAGAAGGGAAGGATTTTTCTTTCTCTGACGGCACCGCAGGACTAGCAAACACTCTGGGTCAGCGAAGAAACCTGCACTATGCTGACATGATTTGGTGCAATGATTGGGACATTGTGAATGCACGCAAATTATGCTACATGAAAAATCTGCTGTGTCTCAAATAAAAAGAACATTGCATTTTGGGGGTTCCAGTATGTGGATTTAAAATAAAAAAGACTCCAATTAATGAGTGACCAATACTCGATCTAACTGAATTTTTATCTACCCACTGCCAATAATGGGCTTTCAATAGCCTTGGTTATAAAGACGGGCTTGAGAGTGGATTAAGCCAATAGTCCCCAAGACTTATGTCCACAGGCAACTTGTGGACCGGTCTCAGCCATGGAATTTTATTAAATTTGTCTGTAGCCATCATGTCCCTTAATGCGTCACCAAAATATGACAGCCGAGGCTGAAACCACAGCCTTTTCCAGAATAACAAGGCCGCAGTATGGCTCTATTGGCCAATGGACGATGTCCCATTCCCATCATCGAAAGACTTAACGTAAATTAACCACATTGCTCAAGAAGCGACTTTCTGATCTAATCACCGAGGAAAGGTCATAAAATACACATACACAACAACAGTGTCTTACCGCTTAAAAGCATTAAAATAGGACGGGGTGAACTTACATATGTTCTTGTTTCGGTTTTAAAATTTCCCTGTGGAAAGCCAGGTGTCTCCCAGGCTTGAGGCTATTCTGTTGATGGTAGCCTCCACATTAGCTCCTGCATGGTGATTCACGAAGTTAGATACTGCTTTAAAGAGCACTTATTGTGAGGTGAACCCCACGTACAGAGAGAGGTCTGTTCAGATCAGTCACATGTTTCTCTGGCAGTTGTGCCCTTTCGAAGTCTAGCATACATGATGCAATATGCTTAATTTGCTGATTTTTGCAATTTAAAAAAAATGAATGGTGCATTTTTATTGCATGTTTACCTTGTATTAAGGAAAATGCTACTTACCAGTATGCATCTGTTCTTGGCATGTAGAGCTGCAGAGTTACACACTATGCATAGATGGCCACCTAGTGTTGGGCCCGGATGTTTGCAGTTTGTTTTGTTGTAGAAAAGTCTTTGGAAGTCACAGGATAGGGGACTCCTCCTTTGGATGATACTGCGCATGGGCATCGTCTCCATCCCCAGATTGTTTTTCGCCATTAGGGAAGTGATGGAGCTGTACAAGAGGTAGTGATGTCCATGTGATATGTATCTAATTAAGATAATACTGGAACAGATAAAGGTAGCCGGGGAGGCGGGTGGCCGTGTGTAAATCTGCAGCTCTACATGCCAAGAACAGATGCATACTGGTAAGTAGCATTTTCCGTTCGAGGCATATGAGCTGCAGATTACACACTATGCATAGATTGTACAGCAGTACCCACACCTAGCGGCGACCAGCAGTATCTGTTGCAGTTGTATGAAATGGTGTTTTTAGTACAGCCTGGCCCACAGTGGCTTGTTGTTTAGTTTGCACATCTACACAGTAATGCTTTGTGAATGTGTGCGGTGTAAGCCATGTAGCTGCTTTGCATATATCATCTAGGGGAATGTTCCCTAAGAAGGCCATTGAAGCCCCTATTTTCCTTGTAGAATGGGCTTTTGGAGGAATTGTTAATGTACATTTGGCTTTGTGGTAACAAATTTGTATGCATTTAACAATCCACCTCCCGATCCCTGATTCTGATATGGGGTTGCCTTTATGTGGCAGTGAAAAAGACACAAAAAGTTGTTTTGTTTTACGAAAAGTTTGTGTCCTTTCGATATAGTACAGTAATGCTCTTTTGACATCTAAGGTGCGTAGAGCTCTTTCTACGACTGTTTGAGGCTGCGAGAAAAATACGGGCAGCTCAACTGATTCATTTAGAATTTAAATGTAGTGTATTTTGTAAAGCGCACAGCTGCCCCAACGGAGCGTCCCGGCGCTGTATAACGCTGTGGAACCCTTCCTGGCTCTCCCTGTGAGATGCCCCTCCTGGGCACCCCCAAGGTGAAGCCAGGCATCCCAGTGTTGTAGGGGCCGTTGTGGAGATTAAGCAAGCTATTGCCCAGAGTTGCAGCGTGGGACCCATGATTAGAGTAGGCGCCGAGGGGAGAATTATCGAGTCCGCAGACATTGACCCCAAGAAGCCTGCCGCATCGGGACTTGAACCCTGGTCCCCGGCCTGATCTCTGCTTCAGAGTCTGCCGCTCTAACCAGTGAGCCACACTTCTCCACTCAGTTGAGCTGAATGGTGAAATGACTTTAGGAAGGAATTTAGGATTAGTACGAAGAACCACTTTGTTGTGATGCATTTGCAGAAAGGGTTCTTGAATGGTAAATGCATGTAGTTCACTAACCCTTCTGAGAGAAGTAATTGCTACTAGGAAAGCTACTTTCCAGGTTAGGAATTGCAATTCACATTTATGTAATGGTTCAAAGGGAGGTCCCATTAATCTTGTGAGAACAATGTTTAAGTTCCACACTGATGCAGGTGGCGTTCTAGGAGGAATTATTCTTTTGAGTCCTTCCATAAAAGCTTTATAGCTGGTATTCTAAAACGAGATAGATGTTGTCTATTTTGTAGGTATGCTGCAATGGCAGAGAGGTGTAGTCTGATAGCTGATAGGCTAAATTACACTTTTGAAGGTGTAATAGATATCCTATGATATGCTGAATAGACACGTCTAAAGGATTTATTTGGTTGTTTTGGCAGTATATGACAAACCGTTTCCACTTAACAGCAAAACATGCTCTGGTAGTGGTACGTCTAGCTTCTTTGATAACATTCATACATTCTGGAGGAACGTTGAGGTAACCAAACTATGACCTCAGGAGCCAGATCGCTAGGCTGAGCTGAGCTGGATCCGGGTGTCTGATCTCTCCATGGTTCTGTGTTAATAGGCGTGGAGATAGGTTTAGTTTTTGGTGTGGTACTACAGACATCTGCAACAGCGTGGTGTACCATAGTTGTCAGGCCCAAGTTGGAGCGACTAGAATGAGCGTCAGGGAATGTTGTTGTAGTTTGCGTACCACTAACGTAAGTAGTGGGAGAGGAGGAAAAGCGTACGCAAATAGTTTTGACCAGTTGATCCATATCGCATTGCCTTTGGACAATGGGTGTGGGTATCTGGGGGCAAAGTTTGGGCATTTTGCTTTTTCGTGGGTGGCAAAGAGGTCTATCTGAGGTTGTCCCCACATTTGAAAGAACGGATGAAGAACTTGCGGATGAATTTCCCACTCGTCGATCTGCTGTGTTTTTCGACTTAGCAGATTTGCCATAGTGTTTTGTACTCCTGGGACGTGTTGTGCTAAGAGGAAGATCTTTAGTGGTATAGCCCATCTCCATATCTGCTGTGCTAACTGAGAGAGCTGCAGAGAGTGTGTTCCCCCTTGATTGTTTATGTAGTACATGGCTGTCATATTGTCTGTGCGGACTTAGACAGCTTTGCCTTACACTTGAATTTCGAAATGCTTTTAGGGCTAGAAACACAGATAGCAACTCCAAATGGTTGATGTGGAGTAACTTTTGTTGGGGTGTCCACCTACCTTGCATGATGTGATGCAGTAGGTAAGCTCCCCAGCAGGAGAGCGAGGCGTCCGCTGTCATGACTATTTGAAGAACTGGCTCTAGAAATGGTCGCCCTTTGGTAAGGTTTTTGGTGTTCCACCATTGTAGAGAACGATGAGTCCGACCGTCTACCAACACTAGGTCTGTTAGTTGACCTTGAGCCTGGTTCCATTGGCGTGCTAGGCACTTTTGAAGTCGACGCATTTGCAGTCTTGCGTGAGGTACTACAAATTCCTATGAGCTGCATGAACACTCGAGCTGGTAGCGAGTGTTGCGGTTTGAATTTTGTTAGGAGAGTTTGTACACTTGTTATCCTGGCTGGAGAGGGATAAGCTAGTGTTAGTTGGGTGTTTATTGTAGCGCCAAGATACTGTTGTAGGTTCGAAGGTTTCAGATGCGATTTGGTGTGATTTACTGTGAATCCCAAGTCGTGAAGCAGTTGAATAGTAGCGTGAGTGTGTTGTACACACTGGCTGTATGAGCTGGCTTTTACGAGCCAGTCTTCTAGATATGGGAAGACATGAATATGTTGTCTTCTTAAGTGTGCTGCTACTACTGCTAGGCATTTTGTAAACACCATTGGCGCTGTTGTGACTCCGAATGGGAGTACTTTGAACTGGTAGTGCTGCCAGTCTAGCACAAATCTGAGATATTTTATGTGTGCTGTGTGGATAGGAATATGGAAGTAGGCGTCCTTGAGATCTAGAGTGACAAGGAAGTCGTTTAGTACCAGAAGTGGAAGGACTTGTTGGAGTGTGACCATATGAAAATGATCCAACTGTATGTAAATATTTAGAGGTCTGAGGTCTAGGATGGGTCTTAGAGATCCGTCCTTCTTTGGTTAGGAAATATAGGGAGTATACTCCTTTGTTTTTCTGATGCTCCCGAACTATTTCTATTGCATTTTTCTGCAGGAAGGATATTACTTCCTGTCTGAGCAGTGTTAAATGTTCTTGTGACATTGGACGCTGCTTGGGTGGTATGTTTGGGGGGGTGGATGTTAGTTCTAGACAGTAACCTGATTGAATTATTTGAAGCACCCACCTGCCTGATGTGATGTTTCCCCAGGCTGGCAGGTATTGTTGAAGCCTTCCCCCGACAGGAGTGGAATGGGACGGGGGAAGGGGGAGGGAGTCATTGGGCAGGGGTAGAGGCAGAGCGGGAGTTGTTATTTTTACCTCTGCCTTTGTTATTGTTGCCCCTGTAACCACCCCTTTGGTAGCCCTTGCTGTAAGTGGACTGTGTAGGGGCTTTGCGTGAGGTAGAAGGTGTGTCTGAAGAGTATCCCCTGGTGGCACCCCGATAGGATGAGCGTCGAAATGAACGTCTGGGAGCCTGCGACTGAAGGGCTCCCATAGATTTGGCGGTATCTGTATCCTTTTTATTTTTTTCAAGTGATACATCTACGTTAGGTCCGAATAGTTGTTGCTCATTAAAGGGTTGATTAAGAATAGCACTTTGTACATCAGGTTTGAACCCTGAAATGCGTAGCCAGGCATGTCTACGTAATAAAACGCTGGTGTTAACTGTCCTAGAGGCAGTATCTGCTGCATCAAGTGCACATCGAATAGAGGTGTTAGTAATATTTTTCCCCTCTTGGATAAGCTCATTTGCTCTATCCTTGTACTTATCAGGGAGGTGCCTCATTAATGATTCTAATTTGTCATAATGTGCCCTGTCGTATCTGCCTGTGTATTGGCGATACGCCACATGTTTGCTGCTTGAGACGCTGTTCTTTTCCCTGATGCATCAAGTAGCTTAGACTCTTATCTGGTGGTGGAGCTTCACCTGATGTTTGTAAGTTTGCTCTCTTGCGTGCATTGAAAACTACAAGTGAGTCTAGTGGTACTGGGCCTTTAATGTATGCTGGGTCTGAGGGGGCAGCTTTATATTTGTTCTCTATATGAGGGTTAATGACCTGAGTTCTGACTGGGTCCTTGAAGACTTCAGGAGCATGCTTAATCACTCCTTTAAGGATCGGTAAAATGGATGGGGACCTTTGTGCATTATCAAGTTATCCATTAGGAAGTCTTCATCTACAGGGTCTGTATGCATGTCTATCCCATGATATTGCGCAGCTCTGTGAATTAATTGATTGAAACCCATAGTGTCTTCTGGTGGGGAAGGCCTTGAGGGGTATATGTCATCCTGAGGGACATTTGGGACATGTGGGGTGTTGTAATCATCCCACTGGTCTGGTGATCCTGTAGGAGTAGCTGGATCAGGTATGTTAACCCCCATATCGTCAGAGCTATCATCCCTGTTGTCATCGTCTGGTATGATAGAGGATGCTGGGGAATGTTGTGGTATGGGGGGATGTGGTGATGGTACAGGTGAAAGAGAAGGGGAAGGCAGTCTTAAGGGAGAGGAAGCCATGTCCTTTTTCTTTGAATGCAGAGCTGGAGCTGGTGTGTCCAGTGGTCGCTTTTTTGAAGCCAAAATTAGCTGTCCAGTGATTGGATCTTTAGCTAGTCTTCTGAGCAGGGTCTGGATAAAGTAAGTCCTCTGCAGGAGGCCGATCTTTTGGTGCGGAGGAAGGCTTCGGCACCGAAGCGGTTTGTTTTGTTTTTTTGGAAATGTCTTTAACCGGAGAAGCAGGAGTCTTTTTTGGCTCCGAAGCTTTTTTCGGTTCTGAGGATTTTTTCGGCTCCAGTATATTTTTGGGATCCGATGTTTTTTTTGGTTCCAGTGGTTTTTTCGAATCCGAAGCGGGTTTGCTGGGTTCCGACCTGGGTTTCAGTGCCGAAGGAGTAGTGGTATGTTTGGCACCGATGGTTTGGATGTCGGCGTAGCCGGTGAAGTTGTCTTTTTCGGTGCCGGTAAATGTACGCCGGCACCGTGCGAAGGCCGACTTGAGCCTGAGTCGCCTGAAGGCTCAATTAGCTTCTTAGTCAGGCCCAAAGGTGGGGCAGTAGAAGCAGTGTGTCGGTGTGCACCCGAGCCCGAGGGCGAGGGTGTGAACGGGGCCTTCTTTGGGTGTGTCGAGGAAGGGTCGGGGTCGACGATCTTACTTACGACCCACTGTGCTGGAGTGACGTCCTCGACTTCGGAGTCTTCTGCCTCGGAATTGCTGTTGACATCGTGTTGTTCTGGAACGTTTCCGCCTTCTTCAAAGATGTCGTCCGGAATCGAAGCTGAAGATCGAGCCATTGTTCTCCTCGCTCTTTGGTCCCGGATAGTCTTTTTGGAGTGGAAAGAGGCACAAGCGGAACAGTCTTTGGCCTTGTGCTCCAGGGAGAGGCAAAGGCTACACACTTCATGAAGGTCGGTGTGGGGAAACTTCGACCCACATTGAGGACACTTTTTAAATGGTGTCCTTTTCATGAGTTGGAGTCGAGGCCTAGTTAGGCCCGAAGGCCGTCGACGACGACCGGAATCGAAGTCTTTGGTGTTGAAGAGTAGCGTCAACTGGAAAAGCGTTCGAAACTTAATTTCTGTAAGTTGGTGAGGATTGCGCACCAAAGGAAATCGGTTCCAACACGGAGCGCTGGAAACACATCCGAGCCCGGTGGCGGAAAAAAAACTATCTGGGGATGGAGCCGATGCCCATGCGCACTATCATTCAAAGGAGGAGTCACCTATCCCGTGACTTCCAAAGACTTTTCTACAACAAAACAAACCGCAAACATCCGGGCCCAACACTAGGTGGCCATCTATGCATAGTGTGTAATCTGCAGCTCATATGCCTCAAACACATAGTTTCCCTTTTTGCGGTGGTATCTTCCTGTCTGAGCTTGGCAGAACTTTGTCCAAATGAAGATTAAGGTGAATAATGCTCAAATCTGAGATGCATACCCTCATTTTTTGACAATGGGTGGGACAAAGATGATTACCCTTTAGTTAGTAATAGTGATTGCGTTTGGTGGCATTTTAGGAGTGTCTCGGTTATAAAGAATGAAAATAATGTTATGTGATTTAACTGGTTAAAAAGAGTGCAGGCTACAAATGTAAGGATCAGTAATGGGTTGAGGTGATGGAGCCTGTGCCACAGTTGGACATATGTACCATTGCTGGTAGTCCCTCTTGTTACTTCATGTCTTCCGTAGATCACAGGATGATGACAGAGTATGCTCCATGGTAATGGTCACTGGCAGGTGGTTGTGCACTGCCCGGTTGACCAGACTGATGCCCATGTGCTTAGCATGTATTCACTGCAGTGGCGCAACCCCTGGCCCTCCAGTTCAATGAGTTGTGTACCAGTGCAGTTGTGACCAGGTTAGTAGTTTCACCACTCCCATCAGTGGCAGCATTTTGTACCTAAACTAACTCACCATTAATGTCTCTTTTGAACTATACGGACTAGCTGCTCTGCGGCCACTGGTTTTACACTCTTCCACTCCTGTGCTAGGTACTTACGGCCATGTCATTACACTGCAGTGCATATACTTGAATAGACTTTGCTTCTGCTGGCACAAACTGCTTGAGTTTTTCAGTGGACTTAAATATATTTTTGTTTTGCTTTTTATAGGGTGGTGTGTTGTAGGTTTCAGTGTTTTCTTCTTCCTCATAGTTAAAAAAATAAAATTAATAAATTACTGGTTATCTTAAACGGAGAGTCATACATTCATCAGCAGTCCTGGACAGTGGATAGTTTGCTGGTGAAATCTCATTTGCACTCTAGGAAATCTGGTTTCTTCCAGGGTTATATGTGGGTTTTTTTTTCCTCCAAAGAGTGTAGACCTCAGTAATTTATTTTCCATACCATTTGTAGTAGATGCGATGGAGCTACAATTTATTTTACCAAAAGTAATGCAAAATTAAACATTTAAAAATATATATTTTTAAATAATAATTTACAAAGTGCTATCTACATGGAAATATACCAAAAATTATAATATGGGAACCTTACGAAAGTAATTAAATGTATTTTAAAAAACTGACTAAAAGTCCTGTAAGTAAATACTTATGTATCTAATTCATGGTTAACCTCATTACGTTCTCTGTGAGCAAGCTCCAGTGCTACATCCTCCTCTCCTCCTGCTTACAACACTTTTTTTATTATAACTTTGCAAGAGGCTGCACACAAGCCACACTACTCTAGAGCATAGCTTAAACAAATAAGCAACGCCAATAGCTCTGGCGAAAAACTTATGAGGTCCCAAAGACGAGACCTATTGGCTTTGCCAATGCTTATTCTGCTTACATTTCAGCCAGCCTTCCTGCGCCAAAATTAAATTCAATTGATTTTAAACATTTGTGAAGGGTGATGATTTTTTACTGGGTAGGAGAGCCCATTGTAGTCTATGAAAGATACTTTGCCTGCTCGGAGAGTGAAGCTGAGACCACAGAATGTGGTAGCTCGAAATGATGGTGCTTTCTGAAGAGACTGCTAAAAGAGAGTACGTGAAATGCCGGCCTGTGAAAGGCAGAGAGATGAAGGGCCCGGTATTAAGGGCAAACAAAAGTGAGCTCCACATCATGGGCCAACATTTGGGGACAGAAAAGAGGAACATTTCCAACAGAAAGTGAGCCAATCTAATTTTGCCATTAATTTACACTTAATTGGAGGAACTAAAGCTGCTTTCTTCATTATAAAAATTGCACTCCCGCCTAAATAGGAATCTCTGATCCATAATATTTAATCCCTTCATTTTGACATCTTTAGTGCAGCGATTTTTCCTCCTCTTTTAACTGTACTTTCCCATAGCAGACTCCCCTTCAAGGGTCAGACTGGCTTATAGGGCAATAAGGTAATGGCCGATGGGCTGGTGTATGGGCCAATTTTTTTGCTCTTTGTGGGCCTGTTTTATAGTCTGGTGGGCCGGTTATTTTCGGCTTTGCCTGCACAGACACACCCAACTAAGTTTTAATATTTAAAAAGCAGGTATAAAATTAAACAGCAAGTAGTACCTCTTGTAAGTTAATCTACCAATTGAAGAAGTCAATGTAAGCAAAAAAACAACTTGTTTAAGCTGTCAGCACAGATTGTGCATCACACTGGCCCCTCCATAGGGAGTCTGATGGTGTTCGCAATTGAGTCACAGGTGGGCAAGGTATGCAAACGTCACACTCAAAACTGAGCATGTTGTACTTAGCTCAGTTCACAAAGTATGATGACTTTACCAACTGTGCCATACTTCGTTTGAGGAGGTTTTCCATATAGAAAAAAGTTTTGTGAGATAATTTTCAAGTTAAAAGTGGGATTTTGTAGGCCCCAGATTTAGAGGATGTTTTCATCACTAGTTGCTTTAAAAAAATTTTTTATACTTGGGCCAGTATCTAAAATGTTCAAAGTTTTAAAAACAATGTAACATTAGTAATGGAGGAAAAACCTTTGTGGCTTTGCACACTGGGAAGTACCTGGTCAGTAATGGGGCCGTGGTGAGCTTCAGATTTTCACACAATCATGCTGGTATATCATGTTAATTATTATATGAGAAGCAGGCATGAGGAGGGCTTAAGAGCCGGAGAAAAGGTGGAGGAATGCAGATTGTGAGGGGTATCAATGCCCCACTCTGCATCTCCAGCAGAAACCCCATTGGCGAGTTCCAGCTAGGACTTGAAATGTGTAGCCTGTTCTGGTGACTCTCACTAGTTCAGTCTGCACATATGGGTCAGCCCGGTCCCTGCTGCAGAGGGCGTGACTCTCCTCTGATGTTAACCATCTTCATACAGACTGTGATACCTTCTGAAGTGTGGTGCTTTTGATATGGATGGTGGAGTTTGGTGCTCTTGAAATGGATAGTGGTACCCTGCTCCTAGTCTGGAGGACTCTCTTACTGAGTGGGGCTCCTCTGTAGACTCCAAGGTGCTAACTAGGACTGCAATACTCTCCTGTCTGTAGAATGTGCTCCTGACTTTCATACCCTCTTGGTCTGCAGGCCTTTCATATAGGCTGTGTGGGACACTGATAGAGACTGTGGTCGCATTCCAGTCTACTGTGCTTCAGTTCCATTACTATCCTCATGTGAGGGGCTTAGATATGGACTCCCTGACTCTTCTATTGTGAGGTGCACCCACCATAGCATGGAGGATGTCTGATATTAGCCAAACACTGTACATCACAGCACAGCGACACCCCTAAGCCATGATCTCTAAAAAGAGTAAAATTCCTTTGGGACTGTTGAACAAATTTAACAGATTAGTACCTTTAGCTTGCAAGCACATGTTGGCAGCCTTCAGAGTATTTCATGTTGTGCTTTTTCCTAAAATCGATTACATTGAAGAGGAATGCATTTTGCTGTGGAAATGATGACTATATTTAAACAATTTCTATAATCCTTATCTTGGCATGTATAGATTGCTTTGACAAATGATCATTTTCTACAGCACGTAAAATACAAAGTAGTCAGCAGAGAAGCTTGCAGTTAACATGTAAAACAACCCTTTAAATGTAAAGTTTGCTTAAGGTTGTCTCTTCCCTTTACAAAATGTGCATGTCACATTTACTTGAGAAGTTTGGAATGCCACAATACCTGCAGCGAGCACACATTTAAAAGGTACCCATCTGTGGTGTAGGCATTGAGTTCATGAATCTAATATAGTTTAGATATGCTGCTGATCATTACTGACTCTGGGAGAGTGCCAGTGGCAGAAATACGCTCCAGGCTTCAGTGGCACTTGGACCGGAGGACAAGGGGCAACTGATAGAGGCCCATTTGTCATACTTGCACTTGTGACCTCTGCAGCATTGTAATGCAACTGATAGCTTCTCCACTTGTTAGCTGCCATAGTGGGGTTGTCATTACACTGTTAGCAGTCTTTATATATTTCATCTGTATTTCTTAAGGAAAACCGGTCTCAATACAGTCAGTTGTTCAACTCCTCGTCTATTCTGTGAGAAGTATGTGTGTGTGTGTGTGTGTGTTGGATGACATTATGATTAAATTGCCTCTTACAGATTCCATACAATGCTCAATCCGCCATGCACTTGCCCAGAGCTTTCAGCATTGTTCCACATATTTAATTATAAGAGTAATCTAGATACTTCATGTTCACCTTCGTTACCTTTTATTTCCAGAAATGCTTTGTTAGGTCTGGTACATCAGTGGGCTAATATATCCACTTCGGGAATCTGTGTTTGATCTCGAACAAACATTTACATAATGGTGTGTCACTCGGTCTTTCATTTTTCTGAGGTCATTAAAACTAGTGCCATTGAGTTGAATAACAACATTTTTAGTTTAAGGCCCCCTCTGATGAGTATGTGCTTTACAAACATACATGGTGTGACAAGGATACAGAAATGTATTTTAATCTTTTGCTTTTCAATTTCTCTGCAATGTTACATTGTCATTATTACCTCTGTCCCACCTTGACCCTGTACTTTTCACACTTATATTCATTCTGTTGACCTCCTTTCTTTCCTTAGTCCCATCTTTTTCATTTCCTTTTTCTCATCCTCAGCACCTCCATCCATGCCTTCTTTCCTTTTCCTTTTTCCATTCTTGCTCCCTTACACCCTCATTCATTCCCAATCCTTCCTTCCTCTCTTGGTGCATTTCTTCCTTCTTCCTCCTTTCATTCCTTATTTTCTTTTTTTTCTGCTCCTTCCTTCATCCCTTCTTTAATTTCTTTCTTTCTTATCCTGAACCCTTCCTTCAGCTCTTCTTCCTCCTTTCCTCTTTCGATTCATCCATCACACATCATTCACTTCCTTTCTCCCTCTATCTCTTCATTTCTTCCATCCACATTCTTTTCTTATTTCCTTCTTCTTTATTTATTCAATCCAGTACTCTCTTTCCTGCCTGCATTTGTTGCTGCTTTTGGTTATATATTCCTTTCCTTCATGCCTTCCTTTCTTTTAAACAGCACAGTGCAAGTACATTCACTTTAGTTTGTAGCTGCCTCAAAATCTTCAAATGACCTTTCCTAAAGCTGCATTTTGAAATTTACATTAAGGTATGTTATATTGATTTGTATAGCGCACTAAAGACCCGAGAGGGTATCAAGGCACTTTGGCCCTGAGGTGCTTATGTGAAGAGCCAGGTCTTCAGCTTCTTGTGAAACTTAAGGAGTGAGAATGTGGCTCTGACGTGCTGAGGCTTGTGGATGTGGTTGGAGCCAATAAAGGAAGTGGGTGGGGCCACAGGATGTAGTGGGCAGGCGGGGGAAGTGGGTGTGTCCTCCTAAAAAAATGAGAGCACCTGCACTTCATATTTTACAAATTAAGTACTGGATTGAGCCCATGTATCTATTTCATACAAGATGTCAGCCTGTATGCCATCCAAACCAGGGGCTCTACTTCTGGTTATAGCACTAAAAGCGGACATAACATCACTCATCGTAAAGAACGGGTCATCTATATGAATAAAATCTTCACTTGCCTCAGTCCCCCTAAGAAAACTCAATTCATGCGATAAAACTGAGCCAGAACAAAGACTAGAAAAATGCTCAATCCATGATTGCGGAGCTATAATAATATGTATGGGATCCAAAACCTAGTGGAATCCTTGAAAGGGCAGGCGTGTTTAACATCCTGCCACTAGCATCATCCCAAACCTTCTTAGCAAAAGCTGAGCCCTTTTATATCTTTTCCTGGCCAGGTGAATTTCACCCACTGCCTTAGTTCTTAGTGCCCATCCGAGATGTCTACGAAGATGTCTGCATTCTCTGTTGAACCACTTGTGCTCTTTGAGGGATTTATTTACAAGTTTATGCAGGAAACCAAAAAATAATACAATATTAGTTTGAAAAACACATTATGCAGCGCAATCGTGGTCATAAGACTACCTGAGGGTGAAGAGGCCAAAACACTTAATGCGGTCACAGATTCTTTTTGATCCATACTTTTTTGGTCTAAGATCAACAGGACTCAAAGGCCTGGGACCATTTGAGCCGTTGCATTACAGTTGTTAGTATCACACTCTTAGTTGTGGCTGTTAATGAACAGTTAATTCTTAATTTGGGGGCAAAGAGAATTCAAGGAAAGGCTCAATGGGTCATGATCACTCTCAATCCTATTTATAACAGATATATTAATGTGAGAAGACCAAAGATGGAGATCTAAAAGGATATAACCAATTAGACTAGAATGAGTGTGTTGTTACATGCACCAGCACCCTATGAGAGAGGCCTCTGACATTAGTGGCTCTCAAACCAATATGTTACGTTAGTGCTTTCAGTTACAGAGCAGCCCCCGTCCACCTCAATACTGGGAGAAGATCAAGCTTTGGTACACCCCATACCTCATCCTCATAACTACATCGCAACAGTCATCACTACCTAAATGTTCAAACGTGGTAATAAAAACACACCCTAAAATCAAACCTGGATTAAAAGTACAAGCTGACAAGAATTCCTACAAAGCTGAAATAGTGTGAGAGCTTAGGCCACCCCTAACACCTCTGGAATATATATTAAATATATTAATCTCTCTCATCCTGCCACGAGGCCAACAGCCAGAATATCTGGGGTGTCAATTTTGAACAACTGGATTTTACAATCCAGAGCCATTCTAACCCAGATGGTAAGACCCCCAGTAGGCCAGCAAGCCAGTCCACGGATAGCAGGAATACAAATAATTCAAGTAACCAAGTTTAAAACAGGTTCCACACTCAAGGTTTATTGGAACAAACAGATGCCATTCAGATCAATAAAAGAATTCCAACCAGGAAGCAGGATTTTAGATTTCATGCCTGCGACATTCCAAGACTGGCACCTGTTTAACTTTATATGAATGGACTGTACTTAAAGGTGTACCTCCTACCTTTCTAATCATCAGTATCTGGGGTGATCATATCATGGTCACCAGGTCTTCAAGATGGGGAATGTGGCGTAAAAGGTGAGATTTCTGACCCTGGAAAGGATTTATTTAAACAGAGGCCAGGTGTCTCCATATTACTTTCTTTTACCTTCTGTTCTGTCCTTTTCAAAATCTGATCCTTTGGTATCTATTACATAGTGTTGATTTCTCAATGCATGAAGTCAATTGTGCATGAAGATCTATAGCCCTAAAATGTTTGATGGCATGCAACGGCCTTCAGGTTATTATAACATGAGGCTAATGTTTCTCTGTAACACTTGCTTCAAATATGTTACTAAACAGTTATGTACTGATGTATTCTGTTGTCTTATTAAATCTGAGTAAACAGGTTTGATTAAAAAATAAAAAAAGGAGAGCAACACTTTCCACTCTATCCATCATGAAAATGTTACAAACCTCTAATAATCCTTTTATAGTTTTTAGTGTTGTAGATCACAAGCCACAGACTCTTGTGCGATCCAGAATTCAGAAAAAATGCACCTTGTTTTTATTTCAATATCTTTATTTCGGTTTTAAGAATGGATGGATTGACTAGGTTTTCCCCATTGAAAATGATGTACCTTTATGTGACATTAAAAAAGCACCCCTTTACGACTTCCCTGTCAAGGGAGAGGCTGGAAGGTTGCTTGTGACTCTAAACACTAGAAGTGGCAAATTATGTGTTACAGGCCAGTAACACTTTTCTGTTTTGTAGCATCTGTTATTGTGGATCATATGCCCTGCATCAGCAGTACCCTCTTCATCTAAAAATGTGGCTGGTGGAACATAGTAGTTTATGCTGTGAATAAAGATCTGTAGGTTTTTAATCGTTTTTATTACAGCATTTTGTACTGTTGTAGTCAAATAATTCTTCAGCGGGCATTCGCACATGTAACCATATTCCTCAACCACCCCTTTTCCATAATTGCAACTGCCTCCTTCCCCTCTGACCCCCTTACGGCCTACTTGACGCACCTGGATATTAACATTAAAGGCTGTGAGCTTGAAAGGATGCTATCCTCTCTGAGGAAATGAACCCTCTTCCACTGCCGGTTTACTTGGTGAATCCTGTCTTGATCTGCTTAGTATTTCTCTTTGGTTAGAAGTCCCAGTACTTTAAGTCTGAGCAAGCAAGTTAGGCCCCTAAAATCCTGATTTTAGAATTCTAAAATCGGATTCCACTGCATACTGAAGAGTCTCTTGTCAAATCTGGAGGGGATGGAGAGAAATGTTTGTTATACGGTCAAGCACAAAACCTCCCAATGCAAATATAAGTTCAAGAAAAAAATTTTGTGTGATGTTTCACTGGACCAATGGATCTCAATAGAGACAGTGTAGTCATAATCATGTGATCATTAAGGGAATTCTTTTTAGGATGTGCACGCCCTCACCCACCGAAGTGGCATGCTTCATCATCGGTGTGGTCTCCTCGCTGGGTGGTTGCTGCAATACCTAGCAGGTAACAATGAGGGGCTGTATTCCGGTGTATTCTGGGCTCTCTGCCTGGTGTTGGCCACAATATAGAACAGTACCCTTTCCAAACACTTTTGACAGGAGTGGTAGATTGGGAAATAGGTAAATTAAAATAGGCTAAGGACAATCTTGTTGAACAATATTTATTCTCAGCAGTTTCCCTGCCAGGATAAAAAAATGTAAGTGAACCAGTTGGGCATTGTGACGGGCTGTGGTTCCTTCTAGCAGTCAACATGTGCATGCCGCCCTAAAAGCCCCCAGTGGATCTGTGGCAATTTGGGTTTCAATAGTATGAAGTTAGATGTCCTTGTGGTGTGCAAATTATACACCTAATGAAGATGGTAAAAAAGAAATATTAAGTCTCAAATTGGAGTCCATATGGCCTATTATGTCTTATTCTTGGGTCCCCTGGAGCCCCTGGAAGCTGCTTCTCATTTGTCAGCAATTCTGTCTTGAAGAACCATGGAGAGAATCCTACTCTGCCCCTGAGATCCCTGTTATACTGAAGAGTCTCTCCTAATCCTGCAAACTATATGCCAATTTGTCATGATCTATGAGCTTCCAGAGTATTTGGATTCACAATTCAGGAATAGGAGCTTGTGTCTTACCCAAAATAGGAGAGTCATCTGCTCAATAAAGTTTTTGTAAAACACCTTGACCAACTTGTATTTCTTCTCTAGCTTGTACATTCATAAAGTATTGTTTTCTGACAATGTGTACGGAACCATGAAGTAGCCTTATAAATGTTTACTAAGTATATGTTACCAAAGAACATTATAGTGGCTCCAATAATACAGGGTTTATACGCAATTGGGATCCTTACAAGGGCATGTTTTGCTCTTTTATAAGAAATCTGAATACATCTAACAAAGCATGTATAATAGATTCTGAGATAGCTTTAACTTGATCGCACTTTGTGACGGTCAGAACCTTTGTTTTACAAGAGGGACAAAATTGTAAAGAAGTATTTTCCCATTATTACAGTTGTTCTTATAAAGCCTGCAACTTTGAGATGGACTTGAAAGATAGCACCTTATCTACTAAGTATGTAGAAGTTGCTTTCCTACTTTTTTTCTATATCAGTGCCAGTACTTGTTGCTGTTCATTAAGTCTCTCTGTCTATAGTTTCTTGACCAAGCACAGAGATTTATTTCCAAGCCCAAAGAAAGAAAAACTAACTTCAGGCAAGTCTGTGTCCCAAAGCATTGAGTATATTACGATCACGTCCTTCCATGCACGCTTGAAATCAAAACAAAAACATTGGATAAAAACTAGTTTATTACTATGAACCATACACTAGATGCAGGAGAGTGCACAGAATGTGATCTACAACTCTACATGCTGCAAAAGCACATAAACCACTATTCTCCTAAGTCCATCCTTTCAATCAGATCTTTTCCACGCCCCAATTCTTTAAGTCCTTTCACGAATATGGCTATGACCATTACCTCCTTGTCTGTCTTCCTGACGCAATTTTTACTGAGTCAGCAATTCCCCTGTTTGACAAAACACCCTTACCTAGCTTTAGAAAAGAAAGTTCCTCCAATATGCCCTAATTCCCAACATGCAGAACAAAGGAACTGGATATGACCACTCCCCGTTTTTTCCTTTATACTAAGACACCATTGCCCGCTGCATTCAGTTAAGTCTAGATTCAGATTTATCTTTCCTTTGTTTATGTTAACATACTCTTATTAAATTCACAACATCAATATTGCTTTCGGTGGTTAATTTGTTTTCACGGGAAGACCTGGACTCGGAGTAATATAGATTACCGGTAAGCAACTAGGTAAATATATTAGATGGGATCCAAAGCGGTAGCAGAGTCCTTCATTCTCACATGGCCACAGAGCATTCAGTGACTACCAGCCAATGCCTCAACATGGACTACCAAAGCAATCACAAGGAGATGATGGACGGAGTGCTGAAACTTTTCAGGCACTCAATCAATGAGATAAGTTAAACAAACAAGTTATTATGCTGTCTGGGTGGAAGAATTCAGAAGCAGGAGTCAGTCCATGCCACTTAGACAAAATGGAAACACCACATGGATCTGACATGCTGAAATAAAACAAAACTGCATGTAAAGATTATTGTTTATCTTTTTATTTAAAGAATTGAAGCATTCATAGAACACACTGTACATTGTGCAGCACTTGCATACACCGCATTTCACTTAAGTGACCATACTGCATCTTGCTGCATGATAAAGTTAGGCTTGGGTTTTCCTGGGTTGCATTCAAACACATTCAATGATATTGCTCGTCCAAAGATCAAGAAAAGTATTCTCAATTTAATTCCTTTAAACTATTTCAAGAAGTACCGTTTTTATATTTGTAAAATTGGATCAACGTGCAGCTTTCCATTGAATTTCTGATAAAAGTATTAAATAAATGCTATAACAGCATTATTGGGTGGACTATCCACAAGATCATGTAAATCTAAGCACAACTTATCCAATAAAGACAACAGACAAAGGGTCATTTAGACCCTGGCCCATGGCCCACTAGTCCACCAGGTCAGAGGATGCCGCCACATTTAAAGATCCCTGACTGCTCAGAGGGGAGGTCTACGACTATAGGGCATCCACCACTTTTGTCACTATAAATGGCGAGTAAGCAGCCAAGCCTCACTTGGCATTTGTTTTTTTTCAGAGACAAAGCCCAAAAGCAGAAGGTTGTGTCTGAAAAACAAAATCTCAGTGGTAGCGAAACACAATGAGTGCTCTGACGGCATGCTAGCGCCAATGTGAGCTTTTGCTGCGTTGGTCTGCCATGCCTTGTGTAGTAGATCTGGCAGCGAAAATGAGCGATTGGTGGGGTGTCCATAACTGTCACCTGGTGGCATAATGGGCAACAGGTAGTCAGGTCAAAGGCTTCCACCTGCAGAGCCAGCTGAGTCTCTACAGGGGAAACCATGCAGTTCTGCAACTCTAAATGAAGGTGGAAAACAGCAAAATATGTGTATATGGTATCTGTCATTTTTGGCAATTAAGTTATCCTTCAAAACTAAGAAATGTGATTGCCAGAGTAAATGCATTAATTTAGATTTTAACATAAGAAGATTTTTTAAAATTATTATTAGTATGCAATACAAGAATTCTCACTTACTTTCCGCACATAGGACACCAACTCCCCAGAGTAATACTGCGATACACTTAAAAGGTCAGTGCTATTTGCCTGATTGATACGAAGCAATGGCAAGTCAAGAGCTGATGCAAGCTGAAATAAAAATTAGAAATTACTTTAAGCTGCACACTTGGTAATTTGTCACATGGTTGGTGGAATACAGCATCAATGCTTGAAGAAAGATGTTACATATAAATATTTTTTTTAAACCATCAACATCCATAAATATCAGGCATTCAGGCACCAACTCACAAAAAATATGAAAATATCTGAAATCTATGCATCGATTTGCTAAACTTTAGGACGATTCACAAAAGTCCCTATCTGTAAACACAAAAATTTATTTACATGCATAAGTGTGTTGATGGACCTACAAAGGCGGACAAAACACATCATTGAGTGTGGTGTAAATGTGCTTTTGAACATTTGGTCGCTATGTTTCACTACCTGGAAATTGCTTTTCTATTTAGACAAAGGTTTTACCCTACAATCTTAAAAAATATGTGGGTGCTTTCCACTTTAATTGTATGCATTTTATGGGTATGTCACCTGGTGCCTGTATACCAGATATTAGAAGCTTATTGTGCTTGGACAGGGAGTACATGTAACTTAACTGGCTGCATTATACCAGATATATAACAGATATAATGATACCACTTTGTGGTAAAGTAAACTATTTCGTCTTCACTAGTACTTACAAACCTTACCAAAATATTAAAATAATATGTATGCTAAAGTAGTTTACAACAGCAAAACAAAACACATAGGGACCTATTAGTATGTTGAGCGGATCGCCACCGCCAGTATGGCGGTGGCGATCCGCCCAACAATAACCACCCCTGCATGCAATTTACCCCCGCCTGATTATGCAGGCGGGGGCACCGCGGCGGACGGAAGGACAGTCTGCTTCTTTCCCACCCGGTCGATGAGTCGACTGGGCGGAAAAGGTTAGAATATGGTGGCTGTGTCTGCTAGACACAGCCATCCATATCACAATAGGAGCGGGAAGCAGCCTTTCCGTGGCGGCGTTGCGGTCACGGAAAGGCATGCGGATTGTTCAGTTGGGGCCCGTTGCTGGCCCCCACGATGTTGGTGGGATGGGAGGAACCATGGGGTGTACCTATGGTACCCCCATGCAATAGCATGGACGGCATGGCAGGTATTGCGTGGTGCCTGCCACACAATGCATGCAAATGCACACATGCCTTTTTTGCATTGCGGCGGGTGCTGCTAACAGCACCGCCCGCCGTAATGCAAAAAATGGGGGATGCACCCGCCAGTGTGGTGGGCGCTCGCTAACTGCGCATGTGGGACCGCCGCACACATGACACGCGGTCCCATTTCCCAGGGCGATGGCGGGCGGACTTCGTAATAGACCCCATAATATCTATTGGACTATTGGGAGAAATATATGAATTTGGTTTTAAGACCTTAGCTAGAACAACTACCTTTATTAACTAAAAACAAACCACAAAAAAAACTATGAACCGCAGGATGTCCCTTTGTAAGAAAATTTAGAGCAAACGATCTTGGATTCCTAATGCAAAATTTACAATGGGTAGTATAGAAAAAGTAACTCATGTAATCTGAGTGAGGCTCACTAAACACTATTGTTCTTCAGAATTATGATGTTAGCGGTTGTCAGAATGTACAAGTTACTTAATTTCAGTAACGATGTATCTGGTGGAGACTATTCTAGCCGCAGCTTCCTTAACATAGAATTATTCCCAGGCCTGAGACTGGATCCGGAAAACATTTTTGCCACAGCATCCGTGCGCGCCGGGGGGACGGCATCACACGGCTCCACTCAGGCGTCGCCTGTGTACGTGACGTCAATAAGGTCACATAAGTCCCACCCCGGAGCACTTACATCAGTTTTGTTTCTGAGAACTTTTCTCCGCCACAACGTGGAGCCATCAGACAAAACTGTGGGAGTATGGGAACAGTGTGTGAAAAGCAGATACAATTGGAAAAAGGAATGGTGACGAACCACACCATAAGGAGCAGTGTCAACACTACAGTAACTAAGGGCAGGGAAAGAAGAAAGAACAGAGCACAGCCCTGAGCAGCCACCCTGCCAGTATGTAGACATAGCTCTCCCTTGAGACAAAGACATATGCAAAATGTCATGACAACAAGTAGCAGGACTACAACCCCAACCAGGAAACAATAAAGGAGAGCCAGTTCCAAGACAAACAGGAATGACAAACCTCCAAGCAACCTAAGCCCGGAGGGCGACCACCCCCCAAGGAACAAAGGCATGGCCAGAGGACCCCAACCCAGAGGAACAAAAGGGGAAAGGGAGGGGAGGGAAGAGAATGAAGGCAAGCCCCCAAACCAGAGCAGAGGGGCACAAGAGTACCTTCAAACCCATCCACCAATGCACCAAATAAGAGGAAGGAACAATCAACAAAACAGATCAGCCAGTCAAAGAGTGAAAGAATGCACTAACAAAAGACATAGCCACCCACCGGGAGGCGAGTGCAAAAGACCAAACTAAAGGTCCTCGCAGAACGGGGAGGAAGGGCGGGCCGTGAAGGAATCTGCTGCTAGAATCGTCTCTACCAGATACATCATTACCGAAGGTAAGTAACTCGTACATCTGATAAAGACTACTAGCTGCAGATTTCCTAACGTAGAATTGATACCCTAGCAATGCCCAAGGGGAAGGAGGGTCTGCAAAAGGACCCCACCAGCCTGGACATAAAAGAGGGTCCTACTGGGGGCCAGTCCAAAGCACAAGGCGAGGAACCTCACCCCCCCAGGCAAGGGGAACCCCCACAAGCAGAACACCACTGAACCCAAGAGGGGAGTGGGAGAAGAAAATAAGAAAAAAATCAAAGCCCGTTCACACTCAACAGAGGAAACAAGGCCAAGGCAAGGGGAGGCCGAAGCACCCCCACACCCCTTCAAGGTAACAGAACCACCAACCAAGGCCAGGGCAGGAAGAGGAGGAGATCAATCTCAAGGCTCCAAGGAGACGAGAGAAAAGAGAACGAGCCTCTCCCAACGGACACACACCCCGCGAAGAGGGCAACTGAACCCACCCCAGCCGGAAGGCCATAGGGCAGACAGAAAGACACAGACAGCCAGAAGCAGTCGGAAGCAGGAAGAGGGTCCCGAGGCACCTAGGAAGACCGGGCAGGCTGTGCCTGAAAGAGGGAGGAACACAAAAACCATCTCAGTCCCAGGACAGAAAACATAAGAGCGAAGAACGGCCCAGACACACCCCAAATAGAGGTCTGCACACACAAGCCAAAAAGAAGCAGAACCAGAGCCATTAATCCAGATCGCAGACAGCAAGGCAGAAGTGGCGAACAGTGCAATGACCCCGGAGAAGGACACCCCGGGGCATCACCAAGGCAGTTCAATCCAGCAATAAGGGAATTGCACCCGCAATGTACATAAAAGCCATGGAGAGTGGAGGCCCGAGGGCAACCACAACTCCCCAGCACAGAACAAGCTATATAACAGCTACCACCACCCCACATAGTGTATGTTAAGTCACAAGACATGGGAACCCTCTTAGGAAGTAACTTCCGCAGCAGAGGACAACAGAAAGATCCGCGGGTAAAACCTCGGCCGAATGCTTATCAAGCAGCCAAAGAGAAAAAACAGAAGGCATACAGCCTGATTCATCATTCTCCCGTTTTGCGAGCCCCTAATAGCGATTTATAGCGAATCGCTATTAAGGACTCGCAAAAACGGGATTCATGTAGAAATTGCATAAAGAAATGCAATTCCTACATAATCCTTATTTGCGATTAGCAAATTGCTAATCGCAAATAAGGAATAACTCGCCATTCATTCCTATGGGCCAAAAGGCCAAAAGGCCCATAGGAATGAATGGGGAGTATTCCTTATTTGCGATTAGCAATTTGCTAATCGCAAATAAGATAGCGATTTGAAGGGTGCCAGGGGTGTCCAAAGGGCACCCTGTAGCACCCCTCAAATGAAATTTTACACAGGTGTTGCACACACACATGTCCAAAGGACATGTGTGTGTGTAACATGCAACTCAGAAAAACGCATTTAAAAGCATTTTTCTGAGTTTTCGCAATTTACCACGAGGTCTGACCTCGCGGTAAATTCGGGCCAGAAATTGCGAATTCGCAAAACAAAATTGGATGATTAATTGCATTTAAGGAATCTCAAATAGAGATTCCTTAAATGTAATTCCTCGTAAAATTGCGAGATCGCAATTAGCGATTTTTGCATTTGGGATGATGAATCCCAAATGCAAAATCGCACTCGCAAAGGGCCAGATTCTCAGAATCTCAGAATCTGGCCATTTGCGAGCCGATTTCGGCTTCATGAATAAGGCTGATAATCTCAGGGCCAACCTGGTGTAGATAACCCAAGCAAAAACACACAGTAAATAAGGGCCGGCCAGCAGCCAACAGAGCCACAGTCCCAACAAAAGAGGACTCACAGGCACATGAATCACACAGATCACACAACTGGGGCGACCCGCCCCAACAAAGAGACAGCTCCCAAAAACCAGATCAACTCACAGATCACTGAGGGGCAGAAGAAGGGGGAGGAGGAGGAAGACGAGGAGGAGGAGGCCGTAGCCCCGCCAAGAACCTCTGGATGGGGGAACCGCTGGGGCGTGGAACATAAGAGTGCCATCAAAGGGAAGATCCACCAGCAATTCTCGAACATTTTCTGGGAACACACTGTCCCGAAGCCAAGCATGGCGTCGAAGGGCAACCGAAGAAGCCATGGCAGAACCGTCTCAGGTGAGGACAACACCATCAGGCGCCCAACCTCCAGGGAAGAAGGGACGTCCGAAGACGAGTCCACAACCTGATGCCTGTCCGATGCCGTAGAGTCTGCAACCTGGAGCAGGGGTTAGTCGTCCAACACCAAAGGAGACTCTGGACAGGTCTCCGCCACATCACACGGAGCAGGAGACCGGGGCTGGCTGGAGTCGAGGTGGTCAAGAGACGGCGCGGGAACGACGCCGACTCAACCTCCGACGAGCCAGCTGCCTGCGTGGAGGGACGAGAGGCACCCTGGGAGTGACAAGGAGACCCTGCCAGCCTCGACCCACGAGGGGACGAGAGGAGCCCGCCGAACCCCAAGGCCGACTCGACCTCCTGCGAGGCAGCCGCCTGCGAGGAGGGACGAAAGGGGCACGGGGAGGGACAAGGTGTCCCCCGCCAGCCTTGACCCATGATGGGACGAGGGGGGTACGCCGACCCTGTGGCGCTGCAGGGTCCAGCAGCATCGCCACAGATAAAACCGCCACCTGTCCAGAGGGCCGAGAGGAGCTCGGGTATGCGACTAGAGCCCAGGCGACCTCCCACCACACCACAGGGACTCCCGCAGGAGTTTGCGGCGAAGCAGAAGCGCTGTGGTTCGAAGGACGGACCCCCGAAGGGCCGCACCCCAACGGCACCACATCCTTCAAGTCTGGAGCGGAGCCAGTCGGCGCCGGGGCCGGAGACGCCGGCGACGCTGCGGAGGGCCCTGCACCTTGCAAGGGAACCGCCGACGTCCCAGGAGTGGAGGGAGGAGGAGGAGGAGAAGCCAGCGAGGCCTGCAAAGCCATCGCATATGTCTCCATCTGGGCTCTCGACGTCCCCTCACCGGAAAATGGTGGAATAGGGGGACGATAATAGGCTGCATCACCCGCGGAGAGCCCACGCCCCCAACAGGCCGGAAACCAGCCCTCGGGGACAAACTGCGACACTTACCAACAGGGGAGCGATGCTCTTGCGGCACAGGGGAGGGATGAGGATGGCGACGATGATGACTGCGTCGAAAACCTTCCACAGTAGCTGAGCGAGGCGACGAAGCCAATCTGGACATGCGAGCCGAGAGAAGTTTCATCCGGCGCTCCCACCGGGACTTCGGCTTTAACCGTTGGTACGCCTCGCAATCAGTGGAGCCGTGATCTTACCCCAAACACCACATGCAAATGAGGTGAGGGTCCGTCGCCGACATCAGGCGTCCACAAGACAGGCACTTCTTAAAGCCCGAGGGCATCCGTACACTGTTCCCACAAACACACGCAATAGCGAAGGAAAAAGGTCTAAACAGGCCCAGAAGCATGAACCGGATCCGCGTTGCTCGCGGAAAAGGAAAAAACTGAGGTAGGTGCACCGGGGTGGGACTTATGTGACCTTCCTGACTTCACGTTCGCGGGCGACGCCTGGGCGGAGCAAAGTGATGCCGCCCCCCCCCGGCGCGCAGGGATGCTGTGGTAAAAACGTTTTCCGGATCCAGTCTCACGCCTGGGGATAATTCTATGTTAAGGAATCTGCGGGCTAGTACTCTCTATCAGCTACTATAGTCACACATATTGCATGCCATATTATTTTTTACACAAATATCATCCCACAGTATGAGGTATCGGATTATTAACTCCAAAAGGGCAATGTTTTCTTAAGAATATTTAAGGCACAATAGTAATGAAAAAATGTATACAAAAATATTAAGAAAAACAGGCAGATATGAAGAACGTTTTTGAGCAATGAGACCAGTTACGTATCGGGAAATGTTAAGGACAGGTAAAAAACAAGCATTATGGCATATGGAAACGACATGCTGGATTAATGAAAATAAACAGGGTGGTGGTTATGGTTCTCTTCCTCTTCTTTTTAACCTGCCTCTTCTATACTGCAGAGGCAGAATGTTTCTAGGGTAGCTTCTTAACGTTACCAAAATTTACCACCAGCCTCAAGTCTGAAAACTGTCATCACATAATTAAGCTGAGAACAGATGAGCATGATTTTGTTGCAGTCAACATCAATTAATAGACTCAATATCTTTATATCTAGTAAATCACGACAATAACTTCAGGAGGTGTCAAACAGCCATACTCAAAACAAACGTTTTGCACAACCAAGAACAAACTATTTGAGCCAAAAATGAATTTGCTGGTGAATCTCCTAAATTTTAAATCACAGATCGGGATTTATTGATTTTTATTTCTAAAAACTTTGCTCTGAGCGCAGAAAACACAATAGTATTGTGGATTCAACAACAGGCATTGACAAATCTGAGAAATGCTCTTCACATTTGTGAATCTACATTTACAGCCAATATAGTATGGTTTAAGGGTGCAAATTGAGTATGTAGGTCAAGGGGTTTCCCCACCTAAAACAATATTTTCAGGTGGATGAATAGAAAAATATTAATGAATGTAACTGTGAACTGAAGGTTTTTCTACTAATGTGAAATCTAATCTTTAACATAGGCACTACCTTGCATAATTGGAGGGAATTTAGTAAATTGTATAATAAGTATATATTTATGAAAATCACAGGTATTCTCTTATCTTTGCGATGTGCCCATAGAAGGTATGCTGAATGTGTAATATATAAACAAACTCATGTAACTGATATTTTATAACATATATCATATTCAATGTATCCTGCTAAAATGATGCATATATATGAATTGAAAATTATGAGGCTGGGGTAAATAATTAATGAATTTACTTACTTCTGAAAATGTAAGGAAAATGCTACTTACCAGTATGCATCTGTTCTTGGCATGTAGAGCTGCAGAATTGCACACTGTGCATAGATCGCCACCTAGTGTTAGGCCCGGATGTTTGCAGTTTGTTGTTGTCCTGAAAAGTTCTTTGGAAGTCACGAGATAGGTGACTCCTCCTTCGGACCACATTGCGCATGGGCATCGGCTCCATACCCAGATTGTTTTTCGCCATTAGGGAAATGATGGAGCTTTGCAAGAAAAGGAAGGATGCCCATGTAATTTGTATCTAATTAAGATAATACTGGAACAGTAGCATTTTCCGTTCGAGGCATATGAGCTGCAGATTGCACACTGTGCATAGATTGTATAGCAGTACCCACTCTTAGTGGCGACCACCCCTATCTGTTGCAGTAGTTTGGAATAATGTTTTGAGAACAGCCTGGCCCACATTAGCGTGCTGTTTTGTTTGCACATCTACACAATAGTGTTTTGTGAATGTGTGTGGTGTAGCCCAAATAGCTGCTCTGCAGATGTCATTAGGGGAATGTTTCCTAAAAATGCCATTGAAGCCACTATTTTTCTTGTAGAGTGGGCTTTTGGATGCACAGATAACGTACATTTAGCTTTGTGGTAACAAATCTGTATGCATTTGACAATCCATCTAGCTATCCCAGATTTTGAAATGGGATTACCTTTGTGTGGTGGTGAGAAAGACACAAAAAGTTAATTTGTCTTACGAAAAGGTTGAGTTCTTTCTATGTAGTATAGCAATGCTCTTTTGACATCTAATGTGTGAAGAGCTCTTTCTGCTACGGACTGTGGTTGCGAGAAGAAGACGGGCAGTTCCACAGATTGATTGAGATGGAATGGAGAAATGACTTTGGGCAGGAATTTTGGATTAGTAATTGGAACTACCTTCTTTTGATGCATTTGCAAGAAGGGTTCTTGGATGGTTAGTGCTTGTAGTTCACTAACTCTCCGCAGAGAAGTAGTAGCTACTAGGAAAGCAACTTTCCATGTTAAAAATTGTAATTCACATCTGTGTAAAGGTTCAAAGGGAGGTCCCATTACCCGTGTGAGAACAACATTTAAATTCCACACAGGCGAAGGTGGTACTCTGGGAGGAATTATTCTTTTAAGGCCTTCCATAAAGGCTTTGATGGCAGGCACGCTCATCAGAGATAGATGTTGTCTGTTTTGCAGATATGCTGCTATTGCAGCAAGATGTAGTCAAATAGACGTATAGGCTAAGTTACATCTTTGGAGATGCAATAAGTACCCTATGATGTGTTGAATAGACACATTTAGGGGATCAATATTGTTGTTGTGACAATATATCACAAATCGTTTCCACTTGGCAGCATAAAATGCCCTAGTGGTTGGACGTCTAGCTTCTTTAATGACATTCATGCAGTCTGGAAGGAGGTTCAGATATCCAAATTCTAGGACTTCAGGAGCCAGATCGCAAGGTTGAGCTGAGCTGGGTCCGGGTGTCTGATCTCTCCACGGTTCTGTATTAAAAGGTGTGGAGACAAGTGCAGTTTTTGGTGCAGTACTACAGACAGTTGTTGCAGTGTAGTGTACCACGGCTGTCTGGCCCACGTTGGAGCAACTAGGATGAGGGTCAGAGAATGCTGCTGTAGTTTGTGTACTACTAGCGGCATGAGGGGTAGAGGTGGGAAAGCGTACACAAATCTGTTTTACCAATTCATCCATATCGCATTGCCTTTTGACAGTGGGTGTGGATATCTGGCGGCGAAGCTTGGGCATTTTGCGTTTTCGTGGGTGGCAAATAGGTCTAATTGAGGTTGTCCCCACATCTGAAAGAATAGTTGAAGAACTTGCATATTAAGTTCCCACTTGTGCGTCTGTTGCGTTTGACGACTTAACAGATCTGCTATAGTATTTTGTACTCCAGGAACATGCTGGGCTAGGAGGAATACGTTTTGAGGTATAGCCCACCTCCATACGTCCTGTGCTAGTTGAGAGAGTTGCAGGCAGTGTGTGCCTCCCTGCAACTGTATGTAGTACATTGCTGTCATGTTGTCTGTGCGGACTAACACAGCTTTGTTTGCTACTTGCTTCTGGAACGTTTTTAGTGCTAGGAATATTGCTAGTAACTCCAGATGATTGATGTGGAGTAATTTTTTGTTGTGGTGTCCACCTGCCTTGCATGGTGTATTGCAGTAAGTGGGCTCCCCAGCCGGAGAGTGATGCGTTCGCAGTCAAGATCATCTGAGGAACTGGCTCTAGGAACGGTCGTCCCTTGAAAAGGTTTTTGGTGTTCCACCACTGCAGAGAGCGATGAGTCCGACAGTCTACCAACACTAGGTCTGTTAAGTGACCTTGAGCCTGGTTCCATTGACGTGATAAGCACTCTTGTAGCGAACGCATCTGAAGTCTTGCATGAGGTACTATGAAGATGCAAGAGGCCATCATCCCTATGAGTTGCATGAACACTCGTGCTGGGAGGGAGTGTTGTAGCTGAAACTTTGTTGGAAGAGTTTGCATGCTGGCTATCCTTGCTGGAGTGGGATAGGCTAGCGCTGTTGAGGTGTTTATTGTGGCACCGAGGTACTGGTGTACTTTGGATGGTTGTAGAGGAGACTTGGTGTGGTTTATTGTGAACCCCAAGTTGTGGAGCAGTTGGATGGTGGCATGAGTGTGTTCCACGCATTGATTGTATGAGCTGGCTTTTATGAGCCAGTCGTCGAGCTACGGGAAAACATGGATGTGCTGTCTTCGTAGATGCGCTGCCACTACTGCTAAGCACTTGGAGAATACTCTTGGTGCTGTTGTGACTCCGAATGGGAGTACTTTGAATTGATAGTGCTGCCCGTCTATTACAAATCTGAGATACTTCATGTGAGCCTTGTGAATGGGAATGTGGAATATGCGTCCTTGAGATATAGAGTAGCCAGGAAATCGTTTTGCAGCAGGAGCGGAAGAACTTGTTGGAGTGTGACCATGTGAAAATGGTCTGACTGTATGAATATGTTTAGCGGTCTGAGGTCTAAAATAGGCCTTAGAGAGCTGTCCTTCTTTGGAATCAGAAAATATAGAGAGTAAACCCCCTTGTTTTGTTGGTGCAGAGGAACTGGTTCTATTGCACTTTTTTCTAGCAGGGATACTTCTTCTTGCTTTAACAGTGATAGATGTTCTTGTGACATTGGCTGCTGTTTGGGTGGTATGTTTAGTGGGGTAGATGTTAGTTTTAGACAGTAACCTGACTGAATAATTTATCGCACCCACTTGTCTAACAATGTTGATCCATGCAGGCAGGAATTGTTGAAGTCTTCCCCCCACAGGAGTGACTTGTTGGGGGGGGAGGGGAGGAAAGTCATTGGGTAGGGGTAGAGGCAGAGCGGGAGTTGTTGTTACCCCTGTAACCCCCTCTCTGGTAGCCCTTTCGTGAATGTGGATTGACCAAGAGTTTTTTAGGAAGTGGAGGGACTTTCTGAGGAATAGACTCTTGTGTTGCCTCTGTATGATGAGCGACAAAAGGAACGTCTGGGAGCCTGCTGCTGCAAGGTTCCCATAGATTTTACTGCATCAGTGTCTTTTTTCATTTTCTCTAAAGACACGTCAACATTTGGGCCAAATAATTGCATATCATCAAATGGCTGATTAAGGATGGAGTTTTGTACCTCAGGTTTAAAACCTGAAATACGTAGCCAGGCATGTCTACGTAGTAGGGTGCTGGTATTGATTGCCCTTGAGGCGGTATCTGCAGTGTCTAGGGCACAACGAATGGAAGTATTAGTGATATTTTACCTTCCTGTTTAAGTTCATTAGCCCTATTTTTGTATTTGTCTGGTAGGTGCTGCATTATGGACTCTAGTTCATCGTAATGAGCCCTGTCATATCTTGCCAGCAACGCTTGGGTGTTGGCAATGCGCCAGATGTTAGCTGCTTGTGCCGCTGTTCGCTTGCCGGAGGCGTCAAGGAGCTTAGATTCTTAGTCTGGTGGTGAGGCCTCACCCGATGTCTGGGAATTAGCACGTTTACGTGCATTAGACACTACTAGAGAATCTAATTGTGCTGGACCTTTAATATAAACTGGGTCTGCAGGGGCAGCAGTTTCATATTTTTTCTCAATGCAAGGATTGAGGACCCTAGCCCTGACAGGATCCTTAAAAACCTCTGTTGAGTGCTTGATGCCACCTTTAAGCATTGATAAAATGGCAGTAGACCGTTGTGTGTTATGAAAAGTGTCTAGTAGGAAATCTTCCTCCACTGCATCGGTGTGTAAGTCCACCCCATGATATTGTGCAGCCCTTTGGAATAGGAGGTTAAACCCTAAGGTGTCCTATGGTGGGGAAGGTCTGGAAGGGTATACATCATCGTGTGGGACGTAAGGCACATCAGGGGTGTTGTAATCATCCCATGGATTAGGTGACTGAGGGGGGACTATTGGTACCTGCAGGGCGGTGTGCACCCCCACGTATGTCGTCAGAAACTGTTTCTACATCATCATCTGGATTAGTAGATGGTGTAGGTGATTGATGTGGTGGAGGAGGTGTAGGAGGAGGAACAATATGGGGAGGTGGTGGAGAAGGGACCCTTAATGGAGAGGTTGCAATGTCTTTTTGGAGGGGGAGGAGGTGCTGGCGCCTCAAGTGGTCTCTTCTTGGAGCCGAGAGTCAATTGTCCGGTTTTAGGATCCTTTACAAGAGTTTTTAGATTGGGATCCGGTGTAAAAAGTTCTTCTGAGTGGGGCAAATCCTTCGGCGTCGAAGTTTACAGCTCCGTAGGTTTTTTCGTCACCGAGAGTAGCTGGTGTCGAGTCTTTTGGCTTAGGAGTGTGCCCTTTTGCAATGTCTTTACCAGAACCGGTTTTCTCAGTTCCGGGTGTTTCTTCGGCTCCGACGCGTGTGAATCTAGCGCTTTGGGCGATATTTTACTTGGCTCCGAGTGCGGTTTCGGCATCGATGAGCTGCTGCCAGTCTTCGGCGTTGTGTGCTTAGGTGTCGGAGCAACAGTCAGCGTAGTAGAGGAAGAATAGGCTGGCTCGAGCCCGAGCCGCCTAAAGGCTTAGTAGGCTTCTTTGCCAGCCCGAAGGCGGGGCGTGGGAAGCAGTGTCTCGGTGTGCACCCGGGCCCGAAGGTGAGGGTGTGACCGAAGCCTTTTTTGAGGGTGTCGAGGAAGGATTGGGGTCGACGGTCTTACTTACGATGCATTGTGCTGGAGTGATGTCCTCGGCGTCGGAGTGTTCGGCATCTGAGGATCCGATACTCTCTTTGGCGTGCTGGTGTTCTGGCACGTCGACACCCTCTTCGAAGATGTCGTCGGGGATCGAAGCGGACGACCGAGCCATAGTTCTCCGAGCTCGTCGGTCCCGAATGGTTTTCTTGGAGCGGAATGAGGCACACGCCGAACAGTCTTTGGTGAAAGGCAAAGGTTGCACACCTCATGTAGGTCAGTGTGGGGAAACTTCGACCCACATTGAGGACACTTCTTGAATGCGTTCTTTCCATGAGCCAGAAAGCAAGGCCTAGGTAGGCCCGAAGGCCTTCGTCGATGACCGGAATCGAAGACTTCGAAGTGGTAGAGAACCGCGTCGATGTAGCGCGATCAAAACAATACCGTCAAACTGGGTGAGGATTGCGTGCCGAAGGAAAATCGGTTCCAAACTGGAGCGCAAGAAACACATCCGAGCCCGATGGCAGAAAAAAACTATCTGGGAATGGAGCCGATGCCCATGCGCAATGTGGTCCTAAGGAGGAGTCACCTATCTCGTGACTTCAAAAAACTTTCAGGACAACAACAAACTGCAAACATCCGGGCCCAACACTAGGTGGCAATCTATGCACAGTGTGCAATCTGCAGCTCATATGCCTCGAACACTAACTTCGGATAAGTTTGTTTCTGAATTAAAATGTAATTAAAGAAACCAAGCTATTACGTGCAGGAGCTGGCAACAAATACCCAGGCCACAAACAGTTTTCATTTCAAACACAAATAGAATTTTAGTTTATATGCATAACACTTACCTTTAAGAAGGTAGCTCTAAGTTTGGTTACCATAGAAGGATTGGCTCTTATACTTTCTTGCATCATGGCAGTGTAGCTAAAAATGTTTAAAGCAGTATGGTTACAAGTAAAAATTATGTATTTTTCATGCAGCATAAGTAATACAACTTAGGTTTTAGAGCACACAGAAACATTTGTAGGTGGTATTAGACCAAAAAACACAATGGAAAACACAATACTTCCATTGCCAATGTGATACTTTCTTAATTACCATAAAGAAATAACATCCAATGCTCTGCTGTTAAACTTCTGGCCTGGAACAATATGTATATGTAGAGGACTTGATCTTTGGAACAGTTGAAGACTTTGGTTTAGGGTAGTTTGACAAATCCAATCTGGAGCAGAAGTATGGGTACAAAAGAAGAAGGGACATAGGCCAAAAGATGGAGAAGGATGCCGGCCTGGATGTAGTCACTTCATTTATTGATTCAGGGCTTATGCTGTTTACAAGACAGGCAGAAGTAACATACGTCACTGTTAGATTGTTAATGGAAGCTGGAAGCCTATGAGCCTGTCTCTACATTAGTGTCAAAACAGTAAAAATGCAAGTCTGTGAGCCAGAGAAAAAGGATTTGAGCCATCAAATAAAACACTAAGAAAATATACATTTGAGGATTTATTGCATCATGGATCAGAAATATCTGTAGCGGCAGCAGCAAAACGTTTGTAGAGTGTGTGGCTGTAAGGAGGTACCACATAGCTTGAACCAAGATTACTTCTTCAAAACTATCTGAACTTTTCCCCTGATCTATCAGTTGGAAAGAAAATTCCTGGTCTTAGGCTGAGGCCAGTAATTCATTTTCTTCTCAAGGTACTGACAGACTACATATGAGAATGTTTTCATCTGCTTATGTGGAATCGGCAAGACCTCTGCCCTCTTCATTGTTCTTTTATTCTGCCAAAAAGACTGATACTAGGTGAATTGTTCTTCAGATTTGGAAATTTGTGTTTAACTTGCCCAATTTTGTAAATGTTAGACTAATTACCTGGCATACTTCAAATTAATTGTTAGGTTACTTGTATATTGTAAGTTATTTCAGTTCCTTAAGAATTAAAGGGCTATAGCAATCCCTGCAATAACATGTTTTAATTGGGATTGTGAAATGGGCACAGATGTTGCTCACTCACAAAGTGATAAGGTTGCTTCAGAGCACAGCTAAAAACAAAACATGATAAAATATCTCGGAGATCCCAGGCTGGCTGGAAAGCGGTTATGCCAAGGAACACTTTATTTAATGCATCACAAATACGTGCTTTTTACATTAAATGTCATTGCTGATATTACCCTAAAGCTTTCTATGTGTAGTACAACCTTGCAAGTCATCCTAAACCAATCTTTAGTTTACTTAATTAGCATTTTTCTCATGGAGGTATGACTGTATGGTGAAAAATGCATGCATTCTTTTTTAGGTGTAGGCTTGTGCTTTGCTCCAAGCTTTGACTCCAGCTTTGGTAAATGCACCAGTTTGGATTTAAGTAAATGGTAGAGTTATGGCTTTTGTTTCTCTAACTAAGTGAGAATGGTCGGTTGTGGTGCACTCATGTGCAGTACTGAATTTATACTGTTGAGGTACTTAAAGAAGCTACTGAAAGCCTGGCTTATTTTTTCCTTTTCTGACTTCTCTGGGGTAAAAAAAAAATCACAACTTATCTTGGTGATTTTCACATTTTAAGCTTGCGGACCCACCCATCACCCTCCCCCCTTCACACACGAACACACTATCAGGCCTTGTGATTACCAGTGTCTGCTGAGCAGGTCTCTATCTTAAAGGTATAATCACAGATCTCCTGACAATGCTGTATTCCAGCCTTTTGGGAGGATATCTATTTCAATACCAGTCTACTCTACATTAGTGTCCTGAAATATTAGCAAACTAATACCAGTGATGTATCACTCCATATTGGTTTCTAGCACATGTTTGTCCATAGGGTCGAAATGTAGACAAATTAACTAGTGGACTGAGATAATTTATTATGATGTACACATTGTACACTTATTTTGAATCATGCTGAGAATCTACAAATGTATCAGCCTTGTGTAATATGTGTATATATTTTGTTTATATTTTGTTTATATGTTGCATATATATTCTATGTACAGCACCAGCACACCATCTTTAACCAATGTCATCATTCACCCTCACTGTGTCGTTCAAGTTGGATGACCTATAATGGGATATGCCAAACATGGTCTTTTTACACATACATTAACAAGTCAAGTCAATGTATGCTTTATTCGAGGTTCACTCATAAAAGCACATACAATCTCCAATATAAAAACATTTTCTAAAAAGCATTTCAGTTAGAAGTAAGACTTGATTAACAAACAAATAGTTTAAAAACGTAAATGTCGTTACAGAATAAAAATTTACAGATAAAAATGTTACAGATAAAAATGCAGACAGACTTATAATACAATAAAAAAGACAATCAGCTGCCTAGCGAACTCTGTCTGATAGACCATGCCCATCCAAGAAAGTTGGCAGTAGCTATTACTAAAGGCAGTAAAGTGCTAGTGCGTATGATTCTTAAAGCTACAACACTGCTAGTGGTACCTAAATTCTTGCACATTGGTGTTAGCCAGATGCGCCTGGGTTCTGCATAGGTCGTGCAAGCAAACAGAAAATGGCCAATTGTTTCCTTGTGAGCTCCTCAAGCTGGACAGTTGCTGATAGATGAACCTCCCCACCTGCCTGTCAAAGATCTAAGGGGAAGTGCACCTGCTCTAATTTGGAAAAGGAGCTTCCTGTCCCTCGGTGTGGTTATAGCGTCCCAGTAAAGTTCTAGGCTGGGATTCAGCTTTGCTTCTAGGAATCCTCCAGCCATAGACGCTGCACTAGTACCACTCCAGTACCGAGCGGCCATCTTCTCCCAGTAGATTTCTTTTAGGATTTTTTTAATTAAGAATGAGGCTCCCACTGGGTTTCCCCAAAGCATTCGAAGACCGAGATCACCCAGCGTTGCTCTAAGTACATTCAACCAGCCAATTTTGTGGAACACATCCGCTTTAATAATATCTAGAAACCCCTCAGCATAGTGTAAAAGCTCAGGTGTAGTCCAGAGCCTCCCCCAATATAAATTTGGACGAAGCCTGGCCAAATATACAACAGCCTTCCTGCCCAGATCGTACCGAAGTGGCAGCAATGAAGTACTTTTAGGGAGGCCAGTAATAGTCCGGAAGAACTTATTTTCCGAAATTTGGAGTGACTGAAGCTTCTCAAAGCCCCACAGCTCAGCGCCGTAAAGTGCAGAGTCGAGGGCTTTGGCCTCGTACACCTGCAGTGCTGGTTTTATTGGTTTGGTCATAGATTTTCTATGCTCTGAACCAAGAGCACCAGCCAATTGTCTGTGCCCTAATACTGCGATATCTATATGCTGGGACCATCTAAGATCATTTGATACATGAATCCCCAGATACGTAAAGACATTAACTACCTCTAGAGGGCGATCATTCATGACTAGTTTTTATCTAAAACTTCGGTCGGGATTAAAAACCATGAGCTTAGTTTTAGCCACATTAACTTCTAAGCCATGCTCCCCACAGAATTGGTCAAAAATAGATAATGCACGCTGTAGACCACTCGGAGTCCTTGATAAAATTAGAGTGTTGTCTGCAAACATTAAAATCGGTATCTTAGTACCAGCTAATGAAGGAGCATCCACATTTGCAAACATATGAGCCACGACACCATTAATATACAAAGTGAAGAGCGTGGGAGCCATCGAACACCCTTGCCGAACTCCCCGCTCCACCGGGAAGTCTGCGGTGACCATTCCCGGCCCCCCCACTGGATCTTAGCAAAATTTGCTTCGTGGAGCCTCATTAACATTGTCAATAGTTCTTCTGTTAGGCCCAAGTTCTTCAATACCAACCACAGCTTGGACCTAGGGACTAGGTCGAAGGCAGCCCGCAAATCGACAAAAGCCGCATACAGGCTGCCCTTGCCAGGCAACACAGTCCTCCACTTCAATAAAGTAAAACGGAAGACCTGGTACACCGTACTGGTAGATTTTTGAAACCCCGCTTGGAATGGAGACAAAGCGGTATTCTCCTCTGCCCAGTCCAGGAGCCTATTGACAACCATCCTCCCAACCAACTTTTGGATGGTGTCAATTAGGCTTATGGGTCTATAGTTCCCTTGTTGGGATCGATCTCCTTTCTTAAATACAGATATTATAACTGCACCTTGCCAAGATGTTGGTACAGTTGCACCCTGTGCAACTGTATTGGCAAGAAGAAAGATGTACTTACTCCAGCGCTCTCTATCATGAATAAAGACATCCGCCGGCACCCAGTCTAAGCCTGGGGCTCTACCACTAGTCACTGTACTAAGGGCAGTCATTACTTCATTGCTGCTGAAAGAGTTTTCTTTATAATAAGCAGGCCTAAAGCCGGCCATCAGGTTGACAAGCTGTTTTTCAGCATACTGGGGCTTAAAATAGTTGACCCAGCCCTCCTCAGGTACGTTGTTATTAGGAGGGTCGGATACTCCCCCCCCTACCCCACTTTACGATATTCCAAAAGTGCCTAGAGTCTTTTCTATCACTAGCATCCTTTAACTCTTGCCAGTGGAGCTCGTCCCATAGTTTCTTAGCGTTAGATATACTTTCCTTATACTCTTTTCTGGCGATACGAATGGTTGTCAATTGTCTCCCCTTGAGCGCAGTGCCTAAAGCTAATCGGGCATTCCTGCACTGAGTGTTATACCACTTGCCGGCTTGAGGGTTGCCCTTCTACTCCTCTTTGCAGGTTTCAAAAAATGATTCCTAATGACAGAGAAGAGGTCATCATGGATTTTGGTTACATTGTTCATTCCTGGTTCGGTTGTGTTAGCTTGCTCGACAGCCATTATGGCTTTATACACCTCAGCGTTAATATTATCCATGGGCTGTTGGCTGGTCGCAACATATGCCCATTTTAACCTACGCATATCATTTGTAGGGACAATCGAAGGGGCGCTATCCACCTCAAGATTCGGGATCACATTGTCAGATGTCCACCATTTGTGCTCTACGCACAGCGGATTGTGGAAACTTTCAATCCTCCATTTGACTTCCATGTCACAAACTAGGTTCCAAAGTTTCATGCTACACAAAACATAGTCAATTCTGCTCCTATGATGTCCATTATCGAAGGTGCTTGCCCCTTTCTTGTCGCTCATGGTCCTCCCATTTAGTGCCCGTAGACCCCTTTCGTAGTATATAGCATTTAAACAGATAACATCCTCGGATCAACAGGATTCAAATCTAATTTCGGGACTCCCCATTGCCTGTCCTCTTCATCCCCAGCAAAATCATCATAAATGGCCAGAGGTTTGAAGGTTCGGTTTAAATCACCAGCTATAACAATATTGTTGTCCAGAGAGTGGGTTTCAAGGAGGGAACCCAAAGCCGCTAAAACTTCTGACCTCCCACCCTTGTTACCCCTGGCATAGACATTGTAGATGTCAAGCCATCCCAGAGGGCCCAGGTCCAATATAATAAGTTGGATGTCTTTACTTCTAGTATCTACCACCTTGACAATGAGCGACAAGATCTGCCGGACCCAAATGGCCAAGCCACCCATAGGTCGCCCCTTGGGACCCTTTGATGCTGGAACAGAGTAATTCAAATATCCCTGAGCAAAAGAAGGTTAACACAGCCACGTCTCCTGGAAAATACACACATCAAAGCTATTTACAAAATGTAGCCAATCCTGGGATTCCTGCTTGAAACGCATCCCAGCAATATTCCATGAGACTAGCTTGCCCACACCATCCCTAATGCTGTCAATTGTTCTTGGGGGAGTGGCTGCAGGGGAGTAGTACGCAACCCCAGATCTAATTCACATGAGGTACCTAGGTTCGAGTTTGCTGTAGAACTCGTCCCACTCCTCGGGCCTACCTTTAGATTGGAGTTCGAGGGGTAGGCAGCACCCGACACTTCCCTACCAGCTATCTCTGTTACACCCGTGGTTTTCTCACCGTTCAAGACCACCAAATTTCCCCCATTTCCTATCAATGGGTCTAGTGCGTGTCAATCGTTGTTATCCAACCCGAGCAATTTCTCTCGCTTACTCTACCCATGGTGTTAAGGGTGTGCACCAAAAGCTGGGGGCACGATATCCTTAGCTGGATCTGTGATTGAGCCGGGGCGCTAGTTCTGAACTCTAGTGCAAAGAGATTATCAGCAAGGGATCCATATTTCAAAATTAACTCGATAGAGTCACATTTGTAATTTGGGGAACTAATCCTTTTTGCCTCCAGAATATCATCCCTAATCACTGAGGGGCAGCCTCTAATGTGGCGCAGCCAGTGGATGGTTTGATTAATTAGGGAATCTGGGTACTCACAATGACCATATCTCGCTTTTTCGAGTTTAGGAACGTTGGTCATATATATTTTATTATTTTGGGAATGAGCATTACTAACAAAGTTGGTCCATTTCTTCCCTGGGGCATTGGCCTCAGCAACTTTCACACTCTGTTACCCTGGGTACTATTTTTTGCCCTCCTGCTACACTAGCAAACTTCTGTCGTAACTCGGATCCACTCCCGCTACTCTAGAGTTTTGTAATGTTGGCCCTTCTTTTGTACCTTTCAAGGGTAAACGGTCAATACTGGAAACAGTAGCATGCGCCATGCATAAGTCACTATGCTTGTCCCTAGTCTGGGTTTGGTGTACCTTGCTTACTGCACTTGATTTTATGGGGAAGAAATTTTGTGCTATTGATGTGACATTAGGCAGGGCGTTTTTTACTCCCTCAGGCTTACCATTAACTAGATCAGTAAGATTTATAATTAATGACTTTAATGACTCTATTTCATCCCGCAAAAGGATGACAAGGTTAGTTAGGGTATTAACTTCTACAGACACTGCTTTATCCCTACTGGTGCTGGTATTGGGCACATCGTTCAGACTGGCTACCTGTTGTATCACAGGGGCTGGACACATCCCTGCAGGTTCGGCTCCTAGAGAAGTTTGTGGGGCGGGGGCTCGTTGTGGATGTCAGTCAAAACTGCAAACCTGTTTCCAAGAGGTACCTGGGGGGCAAAGGGCGATGACAGGTTCTCACTCGCAGCATTAAGGGGGATATCCAAGCCCGCATTACAGAGAGCATCGTTAGATGTAATTGAACAACCCCCATCATAATTATTAGGACAATCTTTAGATTTTCTTTTTGCCCAAAACATTTCTGGAATTGTTGGGGGTTCAGTAGCATCATTTGCTGATCCTTAAATAGCACCCCCCTTATCACTCATGCCATCGCTGCCAGTATAGCCTTGGTCAGCCACAAGGATCTCCCTACATTCATCCACAAGTCTGTTGATACGATCAATTACGCAATTTGCAGCGGCATGGCTATCCCCCTTGGTTGGTTTCCTTCCTTTACGATGTTTCGGGGGGTTGCCTGCCCCGTTACCCCATGAGATTTACGTTTCCCCATGAGACCTATAGATACTAAATACAGTACTCCTAGAAGCCTGGCCCAGACCTTTAACAGGAACACCCTCAGTCCTCAATTTTGTTACAAGTACTTCTTACGGTTTTAAACCAATGGTAGTTCTTGTGTAGCGGACGATAAGGACAGGGCCCAGCCCTGCCTCCTCCTGCCCCGGATGGCCACAGACGACCCGCCCTTTGCCCGGGCTTAGCCCTGGTGCGACCCGCGCACGATCCCGCATCGCGGGGGTGTCCGGTGATTAAATGCGCCTCCGGGCGGAAGTTGTGTGCTGGTTCCGCTGTGAATTGTGGGGGCTGTAGTCCCCCACCTCCACTTGGCGGCCTCGGGATGGAATCAGCGGCAGCGGGAGGGGGGAGCTGCTAACCCGGTTTCAAATGCCCAGTCCGGTTGGATAGCTAGAAGGAGAACTAATGTGGTAATTGGTGCTCACAACGCTGCTCACAGGGAAAGTCGCCCCATACATTAACTTTATACATTGAATAAACTAACTTTATACTCACAATTTATTGTTTTAAAATTACAATACTTTGCCTAGGAGGTTTAGACTTAAAACCTCTCCTCAAGGGAACCATTGATTTTCTTCTACATTAATTTGCCCAGGTTCCCAGGGTTACAGAAATGCCCCATGAAAGTTTGTTCTCCCTCTAGCCACAGGCAGTTCGGTTCTCATGTCTGCATTTAGTGACATGGAATTAAGTTCTCAGAAAAGTTATCTCCCTTGGCACCCTTAAAAATGTTTCTAAAAATGTCTTTGGCGTGGTAAACAGGGGCCGGACGATTCAGTTCCCACTCACCTGTCAATGAGCTGCCAGGCATATGAAAGGTCTCCAACTATTTGCATGGTGATCAGGACCTCCTCTTTAATATTAATAGTTCGAATCATCTGGTGGAGAAATCTACGCGTGTCAGCAAGAAACTGACATACTTGCAGATTGGATTCCAGTTGGTGAAACTCTTGAACCTGTGCAAAAATGTTAAATGAATACCAAAATTAGCAAACATTAAGACTTATCTAGGATATGTTGTTTAAAAATATATTAAATCACTGGATTCAATGTAGGTATTGCATTGCTACTACTTGCAATAAACCAATCCCCTGAAGTTAACAAAACACAGCTGATGTAACCACAGGGAAATAATAATTTCCATGTGTCACATGAAGTAGAAGCTGAAACTTAGGAACGTAACTCTAGATACTCCCAGTCTGTGAACCTGATATTTTTTTGCCGTATGCACCTAGGATTGGGTACAAAGCACCTGGGTTGGAGTGAAGCAAGACAAAATTGGGCATAGGAGACAGGAGATGTCATGAAATGCAAATTGTTTTACAAGCATGACTTGGAAAAGCTGTGCCACTTTTAAAGGTGCAGATTTTCTCCTAACCAACCTTATACTTTTCTACTGGTGAACTCTACAATCATCGAGCACATAGGATTAGGATTATATGCATTGAATATTTAACCCCCCAAGCCATTGTTAGGGAGCCTACTACTCCTAGTTAATGAACCTTCTGCCCCTACAACCATGCTATAAGACCTAGGGAAGCGGTAATATCATTTCAAACAGGCATTCTTATTTGCACCTGTGAGAAAATCCCTCTTATTGCATGATCACCCCCATGTTTTTGCTGATAGGTTTTTTTTTGTGAACTCTGCCCACTGGGGCCCTGTTGTCCAGACTCCAGTTTATGTACTCCAACCCCCTAAAACATGGTGAAATTGGCGAATCCCAAATCGGCATATACTTTTTATTAAGACCACAGAATATGGTACAGCAAAATACACCAATGGCGTGGATAGTTAAATGTCATCTGTTGATTGCAGCACATACTGTGCCACCCACTAGGCTGATCAGGACAAATCTGTCTTTATGCCAATATGTGTAACCAGACTGCTGTACCTTTTAATCCTGAAGGCGATTCTGTCAAAATTACAATTTTAGACAGGAAGGGACACTACTTTTAAATATTATACAAGTCACCCGCAAATAGGCATTTTAGCTTACAAGGTAGATGAGGTGCCAAGTACTTAAAAGTGGAAGATTTCTATTATTAGCTCCTACAGATACTAGCCCCCTAATGCTACTTTCATTATAAAAAGCTAGATCCTAAAAGAAAAAAGAAAAATTAAGATCAAATACTATTTTTGTTCACTCTAGTTTGGATAAGCTACAGAAATGATTCAACCACTGTTTTTAATATTTCTTAAAAATCCAATTCAATGGCGAAGTTGGATTTTTGGCAACTATACTGTAAAAATAACTTTCAAAAAGGAGGTGTGAAAACTGCTTCCAGAGTATAAATAATGGCTTATTCTTTTTGGCAGGAAGATATGGGTGCAAGATGTGGGACTTCTCTCATTAACCTGAAAGGGACCAGGGTGAGGCCTGTCCGCTCACAGTTCAGTGTAAAGGGAGACCTGGGAAGGAAAGCCATTTGATCCCAGGGCTAACTGTATCCAGGTTGGCACCATGCCAGTAAGAGGGGAGCTGGAACTGGAATCAGTTCTGTGGGGTTGACGAAGATGAGGTTGCTCATTTCTAAAGACACTCCCTTCGCTGGGACACCAGTTACCACCAAGGGCAGAAGAGTTCTGTTATGTCAGATTTCACTAAGAATAGTACACAGTGGATTAGTTTGTAGTAAGGTTCAACAGGATGTCATGCAAAAGAGGGAGGGGTTGCCCATGGGAACTTTGTGCATGTTGATTAGGTAGTGTCCAGGAGTCATCCTCATCCAATGGTTAGTGAATCCTAGAAAAGTGGCCCTTCACCCTCAGCTTATCAGAACAGGTGCTGAATCTGTGAATGAACAGAGGAGGACTGGACTTGGTGTCTGTGAGAAGTGTGGAAAGCTGAGGGGTTAAACATGCTCCCACTTGGACCAAGGACAGAGAAGTCTAAAGTGACCCGGACTGGATTCTGCTGTAGTGAACCTTAGCAGAAGCCAATGCTAAGAATTACTGCTCCAGAAAGTCAGAAAAGCTGGGACGTAGAAAATGTTTGTACTTTCAAGTCCTCTGGAGTTCCGCAGGTCGTTGAGGCAAAGGTGTCTGATTTCGAGAGGACTTTGTCAAATACAGCGTCCAGGCATGCCCTGCTGGAGGATTCTGAGCTCCGAAAAATAGATCAAATCTGAAGGTAGAAATCCTGATAAGGAGAAGGCACAAAAAGTATCAACCTGATGAGAAGAGCTTGGTGAATGCAAAATTTAAATTTTCCAGCTCTGAGATTTTTCTGCCAAACCTAAAATGTTCAGCAAGTACTCATTCAACGGATATTTGACTTTGAGAGGACCTTGCTTGACCAGCCTGCCAAACTTGCTCTACTGGAAGATTATACCTTTCATTCCCGAGTCAGAAGGCAAAACCGTTGCTTGCTATATGCAACCTCCACTCCATCGCAGCCGGCCTGAAATGCACCTAAAACAAGGTCAGCCACGAACACAGACTTCTGATTGGTGAGTGACGAACACCATAACAGTTCCTGTTCAGACTTTTTCATTTACATCATTTTGACAGGCTCTATATCTAATTCATGTCTTATCAGACTTTTCTATTTCTTTCATAGAAAATTTAAAGTTTTAAAACATGCTTAGAAATGCTAAAAATGTCTGCACTCTATGCACCTGCTTTATCATTAGAATAATCGAGCTAACGCATGTTGTTGCCATGACGGTTTTGTTTTATTTCCGATTTAGTGTATGCTAGGTCCATTACTATAGAGAAGATTGATAATCAGATACTATAAAAACCAAGATATCAGAACATAATTAAGAGAAGGTCTTAGTTCCAAATTTATTGAGGCCAGGGTCCTGCCAATTTGCACATTAACTTTAGATGGAGCAGCAGCAAGTAGAACTGGCTTTCAGCCAGCTGCTGTTTATGTTCCATCTTTAAACAAGCTGCGAAAGGACATGGGTAGGTATGCGAACCATCTCTGAAACTTGCAAACAGGCTTGCTATTTACTGCGTTAGCTTAAACTTGGTGCAGAGATTAGAAATAGCTCGAGGGGGGTTAGAACTCAATAACAATGTTAGAGTTTTTCTTGCTGTTTTGGTTTTCCATGATGTGCTTCACTACATTACTTTTCATATGCTATAGGATACCCTTCTATATTTTATGCAGGTTACGATTTTACCAAACTTTTTCAAATATATATCCTGTTTCCTATTGCCATCCTGGAGTGTATTACTCATTATTGAAAGAAGGTTTGGAGTTCGACTGTATCCCTGAACTCATTTTTTTGGGAATGATCGTTACCATAAAACACTACCCTAAGACTTGTCCCTCTCTGTAGGGTTACGCCCAAAATTTTTGCCTTCACCCCTCCTATTTTCTTAACCAGTTGTTTTGGCTTTTAGGTCTCTGTACAGTTTACCACTGCTAACCTCTGCTAAAATGCTTGAGTGCTCTCCTTTAAACATGGTAAATTTGGCTTACACCCAATTGGCACATTAAATTTAAGTATAAGTGCCTAGTAAAGTGGTAATACGTGTACCCAAGTTCTGTAAATGAAATGCAACTAGCGGGCCAGCAGCATTTATTGTGCCACCCACTCAAGTAGCCCTTTAAAACATGCTTCACGCCTGCCATTCGAGCATGTAGTGAAGTTTTGAACTGCTAGTTTCGACCTGGCAAAATAAATCTTTTGCTCTGCTTAACCCTCCTTTTTAATATGTATCAATCACCCCTAAGGCCGCCCGAAACAGCCCAAAGGGCTGGGGGCAGTGTATTTAAAAAGTTGGGCATGTGCTTTTTAGTTGTATGTGTCCTGGTAGTGAAAAACTCCTACATTTGTTTTACACAACCGTAAGGCCTACCTCTGACCCTAGAATGACAGTGGATTTTCTTAATACAATTGTGAAAACTTTTGTTTGGAAACAGATAGAAATGTCATGTTTCGTCTCAAATTAATTGTAATTTGAAACCCTTCTTAATGGTAGTTGGTATTTGAGTTGCAATTCTGAAATTGCCACTTTTAGATTGTTATCATTTTCTTGTCCTAAACATTTCAAGCTTGCAGCCTGTCTCCTGGGTCACATGACTAGGTGTAGCTGGCAGTTAGTCTAGGAAATGGTTAGGTATGCCACAGCTAGCCACACAACAGGGTAACTGGTTGTTGGCAGGACAACCATCCTGACAGGATGGGGGCGGAGCTGTGAACAGCCCCAATTGTACTTCAAAGAGCTGCCTTAGCACCCACACAAACTTTACACTTGACTTTTGTGACTCCAGACATCCGGCGACCAAAGCAGTGAGGCAGGAAATTGCAGACACTTCTGTGGTAGGAAAACACCAGAAGGTTCTTGTACTTCAAAGCTCAGACCCACTCTTGAGTTCACTTCTGGAACACCGAAGGACTCTCATAGGACTGCCCTACTGGGTACTTCAGAGGACTGCAGTAATGCTCCAAGAGGACTGTCAAACCATGAGAATGGACAGTGGATATAGCACCAAGATATAGCACCCAAACTCGTATAAACCAGAAATGATAAGTAAATTCAAAAAGTGAGTCAAGTGTGCCACTTGCAAAAAAACTGTACCCTCTGTCCAGGGGCACCTCACGTAAAACGTGAATCCGAAAGGTTAGTCATCCAGTTTGGGGCACCACTCCAATCGTATACAATCAGTTCAAAATTTCTCAGAGTCCAAATCCAAATTTAGAAGTCTCGATATTTTCTCAGTTCGTTTTTTATTTTCTTATATTCAAGAATCATCAGCGCCAAGAGGACTGCCCTGCTGTCTGAAGACATGCATTCAGGTGAATCGACATTCATGGAAGCTGCATCAATTCTTTGCTTCATTTCACAGCTTCTCAAAGATTTTAATAACATCGCCAAACATTTGGAATTGGAACTGGCATTTTGATACTATCTCTTATAAATCGCAAAGCAGTTGAGACTGATGTGCTCTATGGAACCCCACAAGGGGACATCCTGCACAAAGGACCTCAAAGTTCTGATTCTGGTATATGGGCAGGACGATTTTAGAGCTGGTCTTTCATCTGGTCCATTTTAGGAGGATTTGGTGGTCCAAGTTGTCATAAGCTATTAAGAGATCAAGGAGGATTGGGTCAGATAAATAGTCTTTGGCTAGACAAGATAGGGAGTCTTCTATGATATGCGTCACAATGATTTCAGTGATAAAGTATGACAGTCACTCAAGAAGTGATTTGTTTTGGCATCGTTACGCAATTGATTTTTGATCTTTCCCTCTAGGTTCTTACCTGAAACAGAAGATTTGGAAACAGCATGGTAGTACATCACATAAAATGTTACCATGGGAATTAGTCTTTTGGATCTGCCTAAATACTTATAATAATCTATACAATCTATACTGAAAGGTCAACATACTGAATTGAAACCAACAGTTCCTGTCTTACATTATAACAGTGGTATTTAGATTAAAAAATGATACATCAAGTATATGGTAAATATCAGAAATATGCCACATTACGAAATGGATGGAGACACAGAATAAAAATAGGACAAAATGGGGTCCCTAAGTCAGAGGTTTGTAAATGTTACTCCCACCACAACCCACTTCTCTTCAGATGGGTTATAAAGCGAAGGCAGACCTGTATCCACAAAATCATATCTCCGACAGAAATGCTTGGAATTCACTTGCCCATTCACTCTACATTTTTTTATGTTTCTTTTTATTATTTTCAGATATACAAAGAACAACAGTAGCATCATTGTGAACAGGAATTAGTACAGTATTAGTTCACCTGCATCCATAGTACTCACAGCATTAGACTTCCACTCATATCTTAGTAAGGCACAACATTGCATCCCATTCCCTCCACATTTTCGATGACTACTGAAACATTATGCATTCAAAAGTAAATGTAACACTTTGGGTGCTATGGATTGAATGGTTCCGTCCTCAGCCATGGTGCTTGTGTGCTGAGGGCAGAACTGTTCCGTTATAGCACCTACCCATGTGGGTAGCGCTGGCGTTCTCCCCGTGGGCCGCTCAACTACAGGCTCCGACCAGGCACAACAGAGGAAGCGCTTCTGCTGCCACCTCCCCAAACCCTCCTCAGCGATCTGATGATGTCAGCGTGTGATTTGTGTGGGTATTTATAGAGCGCAGCGGTCGCTCCGGAGGGAGCATCATGGCGCTGATTTCCAGGTAGGAGATCAAATTACTTCATAGTGGCTGAGGAGTTAGATGGCTGCCATAGTGTAATCGTCGGGAAGGTTAAATATCCAGGTTTTTAGCAATTTTCTGAAGTGTTTTTCTTGGGTTTGGAACCTCAGGTTTTTGGGCATGAGGTTCCAAGCTTTAGTGGCCAGATAATTTAAGGTTTTGCCACCTTTTGTCTTCAGATTAAACCTAGCAGGAAGGATTAGATTGTCATGGGAGGAGCGCAGGGATCTGCTAGGGTTGTAGTGGGGGAAACGCCTGGTGAGATATTTTGGGCCGGAGTTATTGAATGCCCGGAAGGCGACAATAAGAATCTTGAAAAATATTCTTTTATGAAGTGGGAGCCAGTTTAAGGATTTTAAAGCTGCGGATATTGATGATTTTCTGGGAAGCTTTAGGACTAATCTGGCTGCGGTGTGAAGTACACTTTGAAGTTTTTTAAGTGAAGCCTTCTTTGCTCCAGCCAGAAGACCGTTGCAGTAGTCCAAGCGTGCAAGTACTAGGGCCACAGTTACGGTTTTTCTAGAGTCTAACGGTAACAAGTCAATATTTTTTTTTAGAGACTTTATGATTCCAAAACATCGACCAGCCACAGTCCTGACGTGTTGGTCGAAGGACAAATCGGTGTCAAACAAGACACCGAGATTCCTTGCAGTTGTTACGGTCTGGGGGGAGGGGGCAGCGGAATCTTCTGGCCACCAAAGGCTTGGACAGAAGATGGTGTTTTTTCCCATCTGGAGAATCTTTGTCTTGCTGGAGTTGCATTTTAGATGGTTTATATCTATCCAGTGGAAGACAGCCTTCAGACAGTTTTTGAGGTTTTGCTCCGCCTTAGTAGAGTGTTCCTCTAGGGGCACGATGAGTTGCGTATCATCGGCATACAATGTTACAAGTATGCCGAATGACTCAATCAGAGATATGAGTGGAATTAGATAAATATTGAAGAGGAGAGGGCTCAGGATGGAGCCCTGAGGAACTCCTGATGAAACCCTCTTCTCTTTGAAGAGGAAAGGACCTAGGGCGATCGTTTGAGATCTGTCGGTTAAAAAGGACTTTACCCATGCTAGAGCTACCTCAGAGATACCTATATCATTCAATCTGCTAATCAGAATGGAATGGGAGATGGTATCAAACGCCGCTGTGAGGTCTAGAAGAATGAGGACGGCATTCTTCTTCTGATCCTGCAGCAGCTTTATCAAGTCCGTTAATTCAATCAGTGCCGTTTCTGTAGAGCGATGGGGGCGAAAGCCTGATTGTTGGGGATGGAGTACGTTGTGAACTTCGAGATACCTTTTGAGTTCTCTGTAAACCATTTGTTCAGTGATCTTTCCAAAAGCAGGGAGGAGCGATATAGGACGGAGATTAGTGAGCTCGGAAGGAGATTTGTTAGATTTTTTCATCAGGGGTTTAACTATTCCCTGTTTCCACAAACGAGGAACAGATCCCGTGCTAAGAGAGGAATTAACAATATTGTTAATGATTAGGTTCACCACGTCAATGAGTTGGTGGAGAATTCTGGGGGGGGCAGGGGTCAGAGGGAGATCCAGATTTGCATGCCAAGATAACTTCTCTAGTTTGCTCTTGACTAACCGGTGTGAAGTTTTTAAGACTTCCAACTGGAATTACTTTCTGAGCAGAATTGCTTGAAACCTGAGTTGCTTGAGGAGGAGGAAATTTTTTTGGGATGGCGTCGATTTTCTCCTCAAAGAAGTCGGCGATATTGTTACAAAACTCTTGAGATGGGGGAATTTCAGGTTGTAACGCTCTGGGCTGAGTGAACGTCTTCACTATTGAAAACAGAGTTTTTTGTTTCTGTTTGGACTCCTTAATAGCGTTCATATAAAAGATTTTTTTAGCTGTTTTAATGTTGGAATGGTATATTTTCCTCAGTTCAATATATGAAAGTTGGTCAGCATTGTCGTACGTTCTACGCCACTTTCGTTCGGCTTTTCTACAAGATAGATGAGTTGTAGCTAGATCGGAGGTGAACCAGGGGGCATTGGTCTTAGGTTTTTTGTCTGTTCTTCGGGGGCGATTAGGAGGTTCACGTGCTCTCATTTCCTGAGAAATCCAGCTGTGGAAAAGATTAGCGTCATGTTCAATGTCACCGGTGAGATTAGGGGCCTGAGATTGGGTGATAGGATTTAACACGAGAATTTCTTGTATCTTTTTCCAGTTGACGAGGTTATCCAAGTGTGAGCTGGATTTACAGGTGGTCTGCGGGTGTGAGGTTTTAATGTGGAGCGGGATCAAACTATGGTCCATCCATATTTGTGGGACCGGGGGTAGGGTAGTTAGAGGGGGAAAGTTGGTGTGTGCATGACATGCTGGCGTCATTAAGTGCAGCTGGGGACGTGCTTGAAGCCATTTGCTGCTAGTGCATCCAGAGATAGGATGCCTTTCAGGTGAGTCACAATACTGGGATCCAAGGAAAGGCCCTGGACTGGATCACCTCGTTCCTCTCCGACAGAACCCAGCGAGTTCGCCTCCCCCCCTTCCGCTTCGCAACCACCGAGATCATCTGCGGCGTACCCCAAGGCTCCTCGCTCAGCCCTACCCTCTTCAACATCTACATGAGCCCCCTCGCCGCCATCGCACGCAAAGACAACCTCAACATCATCTCCTATGCCGACGACACCCAGCTAATAATCTCCCTCACCAAAGACCCCGCCACCACCAGAATCAGATTCCAGGAAGGAATGAGAGACGTCGCGGAATGGATGAAGCTCAGCCGTCTGAAACTGAACTCAGACAAGACAGAAGTCCTCATCCTGGGACCATCCCCATCCGCCTGGGACGACTCCTGGTGGCCCACAGAGCTGGGCTCTGCACCGACACCCACGGACCACGCACGCAACCTGGGATACATCCTGGACTCCTCCCTCACGATGACCAAGCAAGTCAACGCCATCTCATCCACAGGCTTCAACACCCTGCGCATGCTCCGAAAGATCTTCCGGTGGGTTCCCACCGGAACCAGAAAGGCGGTCACCCAGGCCCTCATCACCAGCCGACTGGACTACGGGAACGCCCTCTATGCTGGAACCATGGCCAAACTGCAGAAAAGACACCAGCGCATACAGAACGCATCCACCCGACCCATCTTTGACATCCACCGCCACAGCCACATCTCTGCCCACCTGATAAACCTGCACTGGCTCCTCGTCAACAAGAGGATCACGTTCAAGCTCCTCACCCACGCACACAAAGCATCCACAACATGGGCCCGAATACCTGAACAACCGCCTCATGTTCTATATACCAACCCGCCAGCTTTGCTCCGCTAGCCTCGCCCTCGCCCTCGCCATCGTCCCACGGATTCGCAGAGCCACCACCGGAGGAAGATCATTCTCCTACCTGGCTGCCAAGACGTGGAACTCCCTCCCCGACCTCCTACGACTGACCCAGGACCACCTCAACTTCAGGAAACACCTCAAGACCTGGCTATTCGAGCAGCAGCAGCACCCTCCCCCTTCCCGTCAGCGCCTTGAGACCCGCACGGGTGAGTAGCGAGTCTATAAATGTACTGATTGATTGATTGGGGGGTTTGGTGCGGGGGGGGGGGAGCAGCCACTCCTGGGCGAAGGAAAGAGTTTTTCATTTTGCCCGTGCCCGTTTAGAGTGGATTCCTGCTCCACAATTGTGGGTGGGTCAATGATCGTAGAGGAGGAATTCACAACTGTTAAGGGTCACCCCTTGCAGTATAGGTGAGGGTGATAAGAGTTCCACGGGAGTGAAGACAACCTCACCTACACCCCCTAAAAGCAGGCTTCGGCGAAACTGAGAACCCTATCACAGAACACTGCTCCCAGAAGGTGAGGAGAATAAACCAGAGTGAAACCCACTCTACTCCTCGTGATGAGTCAGGCCGCCACAGATGAAAGGACAAGGGAATTCAAGAAGCTGTAAAATAAAATATAAATCTTGTTATCCCAATAAATAAGAGTCAATTAATATTATGAGACTGCACGTGAATAAGTCAAGAAACAGGAGGCAGCCCACATACCAACCAATGAACTTGCTAGAGCAATCACTGGGTGTTGGAGAGAAGGAGTTTGCGTCACTCCTACTTTTGAAGCTGTCACGAAACAGTGTAATCTCCAGTACAGGATGACATGGAGACTCAGAAACTTAACTTAACAGTTGCCAGGTTAGTGTCGCAGAAGTCCAAAAGTAAAACTTGACTTACTAAAACTAAAATGGCATCGAAATAGAGTCGGTACCAAAACTGATGTCCACAAATGAAGCTGGGAACTTGCTTTGCTGAGAGTGGCCAAAAATTAATCTCAGCGTGCAAAATAAAATATTACGATAAGGTTATGATCCAAAAAGGAGCAGGGTAAGGAACACTGGTGATAATGCTGAGGCGTGGAGAAGCAGCTGCTTCAGGAAGATAGGGACTCAACAAAGCCACAGGAGACATCATTGGCAACAAAACAAAAGCTTCTGTTACAACAAAGGCTCACAGGGGTTAAAGACCCGATCTAAACAAAACGAAGTGAGATGCAGGGCACAAGAAATCAGATGGAGAAGAAAGTACAAAAGGGAGAGGAGTGGCTAAAAAAACAGCCGGGGGGAACACGAGGACGTGAAAGGTAGAGGGCGCAGAAGCCTTGTAACTCACGAATTCTAGACGAGCTTCAAAACTGGGCGAAGACAAAGGATCCGGGGAATTTCAGGAACAGCAAATCTCGAAGAAGATTTCAAAGGTACTCGAGCACAGCGGAAAGCCAAGCGCTCTCTTCTTCCGTATGAGTAATTTTACGTGCTCTAGGGTTCGCCTCAAAAGTATCTATCTGGGTCACATCTCGAAAGGTAAGGGACCATCTACAAGTCTCCGACTCCATGTATTCAGGTGCTTTCTCACAGTCTCAATCCTGTGACTATACATGTAGCCTGCTTCCTGACAACAACACTAGACCACCAGGGATTTTTCTTTCTGTTATTGGGGGATCGGTCACTAAGGCAAGGGTCGCTCTCCTGGGGTCATGTTTAGTCCATGTTTCAGCCCCTTCCGTGCCCACTCCCCCTGGGCTGGTTCGGCCATTCTTTAGGAGGCCCAAACCAACTTAAAGCCAGGGAATAACTTATATTTATAATAATGGGGATCGACCCCTTGGACAAGGGTCGCTCCCCTCAGGGGGCCTTGTTTTCTTAGTAATTTCGCCCCCCCCCCACCCCACCCAGAGGACAGATCGAGAGTTTTTACGCCGACTTGCCATCTGGGACGGCCAGAGCCCACTAGACACCAGGGATTGCATGCTTCGTATGACGGGGAGTGGCCCCTTGGGCATGGGTCGCTCCCCTTTATTGGGGAAATGTTTTGCCAGTTATCTGCACTTCCTTGGGGCATATCGTCCATATGTTTAGGCCCATCTGGGATTTTATTTATTTATATGTCGGGAAGTGGGTCCTTTGGCAAGGGTCACTTCCCTTTTTTAAGCCATGTATTTTGGCCGTTTCTGCCATATTTTCAGGCCCAGGCACGGAAAACCACTAGACACCAGGGAAAGTTTGTGTGTGCGTATGTGTGTGTATGTGAACTATAGTTCAGCTGATGGTCTAGGTGTACTTGGTTATGTGGGCTAGTGCTTAGCTGGCAGTGTGTATAGACTGCCACTTCGCTGGCAGTGTGTGTGGACTGGCGCATGGCTGGTGGTGTGTGTGGACTGGCGCATGGCTGGTGGTGTATGTGGACTGGCGCATGGCTGGTGGTGTGTGTGGACTGGCACATGGCTAGTGGTGTGAGTGGACTGGCGCATGGATGGAGGTCTGTGTGGTCTGGCGCATGGATGGTGGTTTGTGTGGAATGGCGCTTGGCTGGCGGTGTGCATAGACTGGTGCTTGGCTGCCGTTATGCGTGGACTGGCGCTTAGCTGGCGGTGTGCGTGGACTGGTGCTTGCCTGACAATGTGTGTGGACTGGCGATTGGCTGATGGGTGTTGTTGAACTGGGGATTTTGCCGGCTGTGCGTGCCCACCTACTTCTGGTTTGCGATGTGTGTGGTTGGCCTTTAGGTGGTAATGGGCAGACATTGGGTTTGTAATGTTAACTGTTTTATTTCTTGTCATCATTTGTGATTGTGATGTTTTATTTCTCTTTTTTAATCTAGTGTGAAGGTTTACATTTTCTGTGCTCCAACTACTGCTTGAGGTTTCGGCACTGGCAGATTTGCAGTTTTTGTAGTTGCACGTGTTTGGTAAAAAAAAGTTTTGTACTGTTTCCTGTAAATGTGTGGGAACTTGGTAGAGTACTTTTTAACATAGGTCACCATTTATACATAGAAGACCTCTACACTGGTGTGCAATAGTTCGGAGAATTGTTAAAAGTGGACACTATTGCTTGTGGCTCTAACTGTAAAGTTTACCCAAAAGAGCTTGTTTGCAAAAAAAAAAGTGAGAAGGGATAGTGCCTTGTGTAGTGATTAACGTCTAGCTGTGAAGTTTTCTGACAGGAGAGATGTCTACATGCTGACTACCATCCATGACGAAAGTACTTCACCTATAACTGTTTGGGGTCAGGTTGCTGAAGTGAGCACGCTTGTGTGCATTTATACAATAATCACATGGGTGCTGTAGATAGAGTAGATCAGAGGTTGGAACCTTTCACTGCTGATTATAAGGCTTACATTTGGTATAAGAAGTTGGCTATCCATTAATTCCATTAGGCAACCATCAATGCTTTTATTGTATTAAAGGATTGGTCTCCAGGGTCAAATATTACATTTGTTCAGCGTCAACAGTTTGTGGTAGGCAGCCTTGGTGTAGTGGAACAGGAAAGAGTTCCAAGAGTTGCAGCGGTGGAGGATGTGGCTAGATTGAAAGAGTTCCTGAGCTGGGTCAATACTCTTGACCCTTATCTAAGATTCACTCACAATCACAGTAAAGAATCAATTGTCTTCTTGGATGTAGTGATAAGGATCGAGGGAACATCTCTCACCACTGTGACCCATCATAAACCTACGGCAAGGAACAATCTTCTGCAATTCAGCAGCTTCCATCCTAGGCCACTGCGTGAAAACCTGCCCTACGGGCAATACCTCCGCTTGAGAAGAAACTGCAGCAGCACTACTGATTACAAAACACAGGCAAAGGACCTAACCGTTAAACTGAGGCAAAGAGGCTACCCTCAAGGAATTCTCAACAAAGGCCAGACTAGGGCCCGGAATCAACCTCGAGATGCCCTCCTCGAAGAAAATGTGCAAACAGACACTGACGTACCACTAACATGTGTGACTACTTATAGCACGCTCTCAGATAATGTCAAAAAGTCTATAAATAAGAACTGGAGAATCATCACCAGTAGCTTGGGCGATTGGGAAAAACCGCTTTTTTCCTTTAAAAAGGCCAGGAGTCTTAAGGATGCCCTGGTTCATACAAGACCTTTATCATGCCCGTCACCACTTACCAGATCTGTCACTGACCCGTGGCATCTACCCCCCATCACTGGGCATTTTCCATGTACTGACTGCAGTGTCTGTCATTTGACCACCCACACCAAACAGCTAAATCTGGAACCGGGCAAAGTATGGATCCAAAAATCTCATACTAACTGTAACTCCACCAATGTAATATATTAACAGCAGAAAATCACTTTCTCAGGTCCTTGTTGGGTGTTCCACAATCCACACCTGTCCTTTCTATACATACTGAATTAGGGCTGGGTTATCTCACTGACTCACTCCAACTAGCGCCCCTCATGTGTTGGACCAAAACTTGGCTGAACACGGACATTGCTTTGAACCATAAAATCCTCAGTGATTGCATGTCCTTGGATAACGCCTTAAAAATTCCATGGCTGAAATACATAAAGGGGGAGATGGGTAGACTCGGCAGACCAAACCTATACAGCCACCCAAACACTATACTCAAGGGAGACTTGAAATGGATCAAAGAAAACTTCATAAGGAGGGCAGTTCAAACACGGGAGGAGAAAGAACTAATTAAACCAAGAGTTAGAGCTAATTTCCTACTCCTGACTTTGCCCCAAATTGAACCTTATTTAATAATCGTGAGCAGACCGTACCATCGTCACCTGCTTATCAGATTCAGGTTCAATTTAATCCAATACTCCCTGGGCGATTTTCCTGTGTGGGGTGTTCCTGATGAATCTACCCCGTGTAGCTGTGATAACTTCTCTGAGCAAACCCTCATGCATTTCATTAGGTTTTGTAGCCACTACAAAGCGAGCAGGTCGAGGTTCTTGGCACCCATTTTAAGAGATGCAGGTTTTGTCCAGGTACGGCCTGCTTTACTCTACCTTCAGCTATTAGGCAGCACCAGGACAATTCTCGGGGTTGCTAGCTTCCTGGTCGCTGCTATGCGTATTAGGACCAGGATGCTATCCCCGAGACAATTGGAAGGGTGATTTTACCACTATGATTTCCGGTTTGCTTTTAACCTCCATGAATTTTACTGAATTGTTCTGCCTTTGTAACTCACATGAATTTTATCAAATTGTAATGAATTTTATCAAATTGTAATTAATTTTTAAATACATGTTGTCTTGTTGCTTTTATGATTTTAAATGTAATCGAATAAAGCTTGTTTTGACTGATTGACTGAATATATCTGATTACTTGCCCGTGTGCCAAGAGATATGTGGGCATGACAACCCGAAAAGTCAAGACACGCATTGGTGAACATCGCAGCAATGTTCGCTGTAAGAAAGTAACCACTAAACTCAGCGAGCATTTTCTGCAGGCACATCATACCCCCAATGACATGACCTGGACAGTGATCGAACAGGTCAATAATCCCAGGAACAGAGAGAACATCCTGTTTGAAAAAGAACAGCGCTGGGTCTATAGACTCAATACACATATCCTGGGACTTAACGATCAAATACCTTGGGCCAGCGTTTTGAAACAGTAGCAATGATCAATATAAGGTGTTTTTGATCAATGGCACATGAGGACACCTGCCTGTGACCACCTTTTCTGTAGCTCTTACTATGTGAAACCAATATACCACACTCTACTAAAATATCCTGGTGTATTACTAACATAGCAATCCTACCAAGACAGTTATTTTTTAATCTGTTGAAACTATTTACCAACTATGAGCATCTATTGCCTACGAAATCTGTCTTGCAACTTAAAAACGGACTTCCGTTTTAAAAGCCCATTTCTGTCACTCCAGTCTCCGAGGCTTGCTTGCCAAACCTCGCTTTCAATATACATTTAAAATAACTCTGCCTCGAGCCTTGCGCGCGCAGGCGCACGGAGCTGGTATTCCAAGCCTCGTTTCCATTTCCCCGCCTCGAGCCTACCGCTCGCGGGAGTACTGAGCTTGCTTCCCAAGCCTCGCTATCAATTCAGCGTCTCCCATTGGCGGACGCCCGACGCCTCCCCCTCTTAGCGCCGGGCTTGCCCCTCGCTCAGGATCCACGAGATCCAGCGGGGGACAGCTAGGTGCCGAGTGGGTGCTGAGCGTTGCGGGCATAAGATCAACTCTTTGGACATCTTCTGAAGTTAAGTTTTTGTGTGTGAGATCCTGCCAGATCCCTTATACTTTCCGCTTTGTGTTTGTTTTTCCCTTACCTTAACAGGGTGTGCCATTGTCGCTCCCACCCCCCCCCCCCCCCCTGAATCTATGGGGCGTGGTTCACATTGTGTACAAGTGAGGATGTTTCACTTTTATGTTTTATTACTTTGCGTGCTTAATCAGTACTCAAACCCACCGCCAGCAGGGCTACGAGTATCCACAACGTAGCTCTGTTTTTTGCGCTACACCTCGGGGATTAATTCTCCGCCGCCATACTACAGGTAGTGTTATAATTACGGGCGGCCGCCTGGCTTCCCACACGGATGGACTTAGCACAGCTAGCCTCCATTTTCATTGTGCAACGCCCTGTGCCAGGTTACACTTATCTGGCTTTAGTTGAGGCCCATCACTCTGGTTTTTGGGCACAACTACTATCCTGCAATATCATCCATCTCGGCCACGGCCATTGATAGGTTTGTTAGCACGTATCACGCCACAATATTAGTGTAATGGCCATAAAAACATGATCAATAGTGATTGATTATTTTTGTTTATATGTTTTGTGTGTTTTTGTTGTCTGTCTGTCCATCATTTGTTTACAGACTTCTGGGCTCCTCGCAACAGAGGTAAATCCCCTAGCCTTTTGGTTTGTATTTTTAACGCACCATTTTTACACATAGTGCTATTTTTATCTTTCACAGCCTTTGGCAGGGTGGGCCTTAGCGCACCCATACCTGTTGAGGCAACACTCGCATACTGGTCCTGACGAAAGCCCTGTAAATTCACACACTTAAAGGGCAGAAACATGTTGACCTTCTCCTACAGGGAAACACCAGTATTTCTTTTGGTTAGTTTCCCTGCACATAGTCAATTTAATTTTAATATGTCAAGTTGACCAGCTAATAAATGATTTTTTGGGACAACCGCTGGCATTTTTAATCACACTTAACTTTTTTCACTCTTCACTCTCACAAAACCTGCTCCGCAGTCTCCTGGCGTCGCAGCACACTGGGGAGGTACTCGATCTCCCTAGTGGACCCGATGATGAAGCATGTCACCACTAGGGTGAGTGAGGGTTTCCTGAAAAAATCAAGTATTTTTTCTTGAAAGCTGGTCCAGTCCTTTGACCACTTACATCTGGCCTCATATTTTACGTGCTATATTCACTTCTTTAACGCCATACTGACGGACACTCTTCCTTTGTTTATTTACTTATAGATTGAAAGATTGCCACTTTCCTGCTCACATTCCTCCCACGGCCAAAAAAGACTTTCCCAGCAAGAAATGTAGAGTCTGTTCCAGAACAGATATTCGGGCTGTCTGTGCCCCTATGTTTTAAATGGTACCACACACAATGGAGTTTTTGAGGAGAAACAGTGAGTGTAAAAGTAAGCTAACTGGTCTGTATCGTGTTATATTTTTTGTTTAGATTAACCGGTTAGCATTAGTGTGATGTATTTAGTTAGAGTTGTTGTGTTAGTAGTTATAGTTTTATATCTACTTCCATTTGGCTTGTATTTTCTATATATATATATTTTTTTAACTGTGATGGCGGTGTGCGTGAACTGGTGCTTGGCTGGCGGTATGCGTGGGCTGGCATTTGGTTGGTGTAGTGCGTTGACTGGCGCTTTGCTGGTGGTGTGCGTAGGATGGCGTTTAGATGGCGGTGTGCGTGGACTTGCGTTGGTCCGGTGGTGGGTGTGGACTGGTGCTTGGTTTGCAGTGTGCTTGGATTGGCTTGGTGGTGTGTGCGAGATGGCACTTGGCTGGAGGTGTGTGTGAGCTGGCATTTGGCTGGAGGTGTGTGAGTAGTGACTGACCTGCTGCTAGCCAAACTCCACTGCACACACTCTGTCAGGTGCCAGTGTGATTGCTAGATCAGTCATGTGGGTGTACGAAAGTGATGTGCCCTTGAATGGCACTGTCTGTTGATGTGGGTGCTCTGATGTGCTGGGCTCGCGGCTGGTGGTGTGTATGGTCTTGTGTGCCATGTATGAAAGGTAGATAAATGGCCTGTAAAGTGGTTGGTGCCTTGTCGTGGCTTTACAGCTCATGAGCCGAGTCATTAGTTCCGATTTTTGACCTTTCAATTATGAACAGTGCAATTCATTTATGTGAAATCTCTTGTTAATAAAATATACATTTTTAACCTTTCACTCACTCTTGTGCCAAATCCAACCTGCATATGTGAGTACTTGAGGAATAGATGGTTGTGCAGTAATATTGGTCTTTTCTGTTTTTCTCTGCCAAGGTGTACATTGTCTCTAGGAAGTATCTACCAACTCTAGATATTAGACAGTGACACACAGGACAGTGTGCCTCTCGTGGATCCCAACAAGGTTTCTTACCCACAATGCCCTGAAAACCTTCAAATGTGACTAAAATCCCACATTCTCCCTGCATTACTGTGCCATATACTTTCAGAATCAGAAAGAAACCACAAATCTCCTACCACCCAGTGTTCGCCCTGGCCTCTCGCTATAAATACTACCTCACTTGTGTGGGTGCACCAAGTGTCGGCGACAGGGAAAGGCCCAAAACGTATTGAGGCAACATCGAATTTATCCATCACAAAACTACCTGGTTTTGCAAGGGGGTCACGTGCGTTTCTGGCCCTGTGTTTTAAAGCCGTCTTGGGGAACTTAGAAAACCCAGACATTTCTGAAAACTAGGCAAGTTCAGGGAGGTGTGGCTTGAATGGATTTCCCAATGTTTTCTTACCCAGAATACTCTGCAAACATCAAATTTAGCTTAAAATAACATTTTCCCCACAGTCTACCTCACTTATGTTGGAGGGTCAAGTGCCAGTGACAGGGAAGGGCCAAAAATGTGTAGAAATTGAGAGAGCACCAAAGCATGTTCATAAGCGGGGTTTTCTTTGCTTTATACGTTTTTAGGCTGACTCTGCTTTGGGCACCCACACAAGTGAGGTATCGCTTTTATATGGAGACCGAAGGGATTGCTCGGTAGTCGGAAATTTGTGCCTATGCAGTGATCCCACAAAGAAATGTGATATATTTAGCTAAATTTGAGGTTTGCAGGAGATTCTGGGTAAGAAAACATTGGGGGATCCACACAAGCCCCAGCTCTCTTGACTCCCCTGGCAGCCTAGTTTTCAGAAATGTCTGGGCTTGGTAGTTTTAAATACAATACAAACAACCTCTTATCTGGCCTAGGTAATTTATACAATGGTAATTACTCAAGTCAATAGCACTTTATTTCGATTAATAAAAATCATAAAAGCGATCACACAATTATATTACACACAGTAGTGATAAAAAATACATAAAAAGATGTAATCATACATAGTATACAGTATTATACATGATAAAAGACATAAAATCAAGTGTTGGTGATGCGGTCATCCACAGGTAAAAAATCTCACAATTCATTAGCAGAGGGATATAATCTGTACATTGAAAAAAGGGGTGTAATCAGATCTCCAATTGCATAAGGGCATACCTCCTATTCTTATTACGAACAGCAGCCACCAGGAAGCTGGCAACCCCAAACATCACCCTCGGTGTACTTAACATTTGTAAGAACATCAGTGCTGGTTTAACCTGGGTGAATCCCGCTTCTCTAAGTATAGGCAGTAGATGTCGCTTCCTGATATCCGAAAAGTGCTGGCAAAACATGATAAAGTGCAAGAGGCTTTGGGGGGAGACACTATCACAGCTACAAGGAGGTGTAAGGTCTGGTTTCCCCCACACACATGAGATACCCAAAGTATATTGAACAATGCTCAGTCTAAATCTGATCAGGATATGTCTATGCTGTGGGATGGAAACAATTCTGAGGTATGGTTCTATTTGTGAAGTAGTTTTCAGAATATAATTTGCTCTCACAAGGGGTTTACACATTTCCAGCTGTTCTCGTTCTTGCTCTACCATCCTCAAAAAGTTTGTCTTCACCCACTTCAAATCATTTTTATGCAACAAGTGCGGGGAATGAAAAAGCTCTGGTCGTCCCAGTTTGGCAAAGACATCTCTTATATAGCATAGCCAGGGTATTTTATTTGCTTTATCAAGTGCCATTACGTCTTTTAGGATGGCATGGTTCAGTGAGATCTCCTTGTTGGTCCAAGTCTTAACCCAACACGCTATAGGAGCTAAGTGAATAAGGCCGGAGATAAAGCTCAGTCCCAACTCGGTATGAATAGTATAGACAGGCGTTGATTGGGGAACTGCTAAGAGATTCCTTAAAAACTTATTCTCTATTTTTTGCAGTTTTTCCTGTTGCAAATATCCCCATAATGAAGCCCCACACAGTGCAATAGATATACATTTTGATTTATAGATGGATAAGAGTGCCTCCATAGACCTGGATCCTAACCGTTTAACAAAGTCCATTAAAGCAGATGACGATCTGGCAACTGCAAGGCATTTAGCATTAATTTGGGGGGCCCAGCTTCCCTTTAGATCAAAAATTACACCAAGGTACGTAAATACAGGGACAATTGACAAGGCAACACCATTACAAGAGAAAGACTGTATTCTATATGTTTTTGAGCGCTTTCCTACCACCATGACGTGGGACTTTTTACTGTTCACACTCAGATCTAACGATTCCATGAAGCCACCAAAGGAGTCTAAGAGTCTCTGCAGCCCCAGTCCTGTACGTGCCAACAATACCGCGTCATCGGCATAGAGCAGGACCGGGACTGCAGAGTTTCCCACAAGCGGAATGTCCTGAGTGGCTTTTATCAAATGTTTGTCAATGGAATTTATATAAAGTGTGAAAAGTAGAGGGGCCAACTTCCCTGTTAATTACTCAAACTGGACATTTTCCCAGAAAAAAACAAAATCTCAGCACAAAGGCTAAATTATTTCTTGTTTTTTTAATTTATCAAAACATTTTTTTTTCATTTTCTGTATTTTTATGTACTCTGTTGTAAATGTATGTTAAACTCATATACTCATAAAAACATTTACAAATGAGACACGATCATATCAACATTTCATTTGGAAAGAAACCCGAATTAGGTTCTCTCAGTTTTTATACAAGTTATATTATCCCCAAAAAAAGATTACACCATCATCCTTCCATTCTCACCCTTCATTCTTCTCACACATGCCATCAATCATACCACACAGAAGAATGACAATAAAAACAAATCTGTAATGGAGTCCTGCTCACTAAGCCTGCCCATCACAGTTATCAAAATCATGGTTAGGCATTCGCAAGTCCATCACATTTTTTTCAAGTTGGTTCTTTTCTTGCTTTGGTTCTTGGGTAGGACTCCCAGATGTATGATCACTGGTCTGGGTTTGGTAGGTTGCCCTATGTGGTTGCCGAGCACAGGACCAAAACACAGGTGCCCCCTTTGCAAAAACAGGTCATTTTGTGATAGGTAGGAGGGCACCTGCGTTTTTGGTCCCAGGGGAATCGACAAATCTTGGGTACCTTTAAAATCCCAAATAGCCAAAAAGGGGTAAATATATAAACGTGCAGCAGCCTAAACTTACCGATCTGGTTCCAATTTGTGTGATAGTCCATGTGGTGTATTAAAACTTCATGTATGGTGCTACTCCAAGTGATGATGCGTTGCATTATGGTGATACATGGGAAGCTGCTTTATCCTATGCCCCAGTGTACATGTTACCATTTATTAATGTATACTTTCACTCTATTGCTTCCCATTCGCGGTCATGAAAAGAACCTACCTCTTCCAATGCTTGAATAAGTTGCACAGTTTTCCTGCCAGCTGCAGTGGAGTCATCATAATTTAGAGACATTATTTGCTTTGAGATCTCCCTGAACCAAGCTTGCAAGTTTTCTGGATGGCAAACAGAAAAATAAAGAAAATGTAAAATAGTGTACCATACACAGGCTCTGTATTCGTGTTCTTAAATCTTTTGGGAAACCATGGATAGATTTCTCAACTATGATTCTAAAAGGTCCTTAGGTAATACATGTCAGCGACACAGTCCCTTTCTTAAAATGACATGCTTTACCTCATCTTGCATTCCCTAAGAGTACTCACGTGTTTCAAGATGAGGAGTTTCTATAGTTTCTTGTCATGCAAAATATTACTCTTGTCTAGAGCACACTTTGAACTTTGTTGACTCCAGTTGTCTGAAAGAGTTCAGGTTGTACATGCGTGTTTATGATGGAGCAAGGATGAAAGCTCTGAAGTTGAGGTTGAAGGCAGTGAGAATTTCCTACAGTGCCTCTCAGCGGGTCATAAAGGTGTGCCCATCAAATTCCTAGTTTTTGTGTTACAACTGTAAGTGGAGGGGGGAGTGTAAGATATGCCGATGGAGGATTTCACAAAGATGTGAGGTGAAAAGGGTGTACACATCTTACAGAGTGAAAGACTGCATAGGAAAGTGGTGTTAAGGAGAGAATAGGAGTAATTAGACACTCTGAAGACCACTACCCCTTCCACCGACAGGTGTGCAACCCAAATATTAAAACAGACTATCACTGGCACATGATATCGAAGACAAAATATTGAAACTAAAATATCAACAGATAACCCAATGCAAAATATATGTACCTTGGTCATATGTATAGCTTCAAGGCACATAGATGTAGAGTTAGGAAAGGTAAATCAAAACTTCCCAATGTGCACTTACCCTTCAATGTTCTGTCCACAATATTCTTGTGGGTCGATATTCTGGAGGTTGATAGTCAGTAGTTCAATCCACAGATCTTAGTAATGTTTCATTCACAGTTCTACATTTTGAGGATTTTTATTTAAATTGAAACATTTTCTATTCTAAATATTCATAACAAAATCATTGTTGTTGTTCTTTTATCTGATACAGCTAACAAGCATTACTAACACCAATATGCCTGATTTGTTTTAGGTGTATATTAGCTATTGTGTTGTATGTCTGGATACAATAAAAATTAAACTTACTAAGAGTCTCCCAAATACTAGTAGGTGGCACACTGTGTCACGCACTGTATTTTAGATCATGTTTTCATATCTCTTCTAAAGAATTTTTCTTATGGTTCTTCAGCCATGCCCCTTTTAGAGACTGTCCCATCTTTTTCATTCCACTTAAAATACTGGTATTGCTAAAATATCTTCAAAGGCTGAGAATAAAGAGGAGTGTTATGAATAAATTGGACTGTAAACAAAAGTGAATTAAGGTGCAGCTTCTCTTACCATTTTTCTCCACTCGAGTAAGGGGTTTGACACCCGAAAAAACATCAGCGAGTTCTGTCATCCTCTCTGAGCATTCTCTTTTATAACTTTCCCACTTGGTTTGTTTTTCTGATAACATCTGCTTGAACATCTATGTAGGAGAGACACATAAATAAACATTCAAATATATATATGCCATATACTTAATATGCTTAGGTATAAGTGAGTTATCAAGCCACCAAGGCCAAGTAGAAGAGAAAACAATAAGTTTCTCCATACCTGCTTGCTACATTCATCCTAGTCCTGCACAGAAAGCAATTAAGATGCAGACCACACCCAGAGGTTTTTAGCATGGCACCATGTTGTGTATGAATGTTTTACTATTTAAGTGTGATGCAGTCGTTCTTAAATCTCTAAATAGCCTGCTGACAATTTATAACTCCGGAAAATGTTCTGAGTATCTGACAAAAGACGTTTATGTTTTGCTCTTCCCAAGGCCCTGGAAAATATTGCTCCTCTGGTACTGCAAATTTCTGGGATCCACACCATTTAGCACTACAGGAGCACAGTTCCCGACCTTGGTCTTGCTCATAATCCTCCCTTTGCACTTACCCATTGTCCACCCTCTTCCACCTGGTTGCATTGTGGGACGATCGCCCTTCTTCTTTCAAACCTCACCTCCCCTCCCAGGACATCCATCCCGAGCAATCAGGCAAAGGCTGGAAGGTTGACAGCATCTTCCTGCAGTATCCTTGTTGCCTAGTGCTGGAAGAGGGGCTTGGGCCACAACCCCCTATCCCATCATCTAGACCACGGGTTCTCATCTTATCCCCTTCCTCTCCCTCTCCCTTTTCTGTGAAATAATACCATCCACCTAAATAGGTCCTTGGGATCATCATTTTTCCATCACCCTCATTACTTAGAGTTGGCTCTACTTCATACCTAAAGTCCTAATTGCATTCCTGAGTGATATATTACTTTTAACGCCTTCAATGCTACAGTGATTCATCTTGGATGCGGCACTCCCTTGAATCCCATTGTTCATGACGAGCTGAGCTCGTCATGAGCACACAAGCAGTGTACTGCATGATGAGCTGAGCTCGTCATGAGCATGGAAGGTGTTAAAAGTAATCTACAAGGAACCTAAACCTGCCTGGCAAGAATTGAAGCTTCTTAACTATTAACCACCTGTACAATTGGACAAACTGCTTTGATCATCTAAGCGGTACAAAAGGGGTGGTGATGGACGGAGCATCTGAACCAATCAAACACTCACACCCAGTCAACAGATCTGGGTTTAATCCATCACCGTTCTTTAGCCCACTCTGCCACCCCAGTTCAGACATGGCTATATGCAAATCAGTCTGACCCTGTGCCTCATGGGAACAGTCCAGCCCGAACTGCCAAGCCATGCCTTCCCTGGACCGTAAACAAGCTTCCGAGGACTGGTTTCTGGCATTCCAGCCGTCTTCAGCCAGGCTTGCTACCATGGATTTCATGAAGGAAATCGTCATTAAATGAAAACGTAATCATGACTGTATTATGAAAGCTAATATGCCCATCAGGAAATGAATATTATCCATTGCTTCTACTACACACAGAGAATTGTATTTGCCCTCACATTATAATTTTTTTCCCTTACAATCCCAGTTTTCAAAAGCATACCTTTTTAATCAATAGGCCACGGATAAAACACTATGGGCCCGATTCACAGAATGAACTTAAGACTTAACCCTAAACTTACTACTATTTTGGTATTCACAGAATGCACTTACTACTTTTGGCATTTACAGAATACACTTACTACTTTTGGTATTCACAGATTGAATTTACTACTTTTGGTATTCACAGAAGTTAGGATTTTGTCTTAAGTCTGTCTTAAGTCTGTCTTAAGTTTGTCTTAAGTCTGTCTTAAGACAAACTTAAGACAAAATCCTAACTTCTGTGAATACCAAAAGTAGTAAATTCATTCTGTGAATGCCAAAAGTAGTAAGTGCATTCTGTGTATGCCAAAAGTAGTAAGTGCATTCTGTGAATACCAAAATAGTAGTAAATTTAGGATTGAGTCTTAAGTTCATTCTGTGAATCGGGCCCTATATTTCTAATAACCAAAATGACACATTCAGGCTCAGAGTGTGCCGAGGCAAAAATAATCTGCAATTCAAGGCACAGAAACTCATCTCAAACACAAATATATGTAAGGTTACCTCCTTTAGTGCAAACTCGAACTGGGCCGTGTCCAGCAAAATTTGAAAAAGGATCTTTGGGCTGGTTTTGGAATCCATCAAAATCTGGTCTTTTACCTGTCGCAGGCGCTTGTTATTAGGATCATAAGCTAGAAGGAAGCAACAACAAAAGTCCTGAAAATACAGACAAGTGGAGCATATTGTGTACTTAAAAAACATTATTCTGTCAAACAGAAAAAAAGCCTGACTGTAATTTCACTAGTGTCACAAGCATTAGTCTATGTATTGTTGATATAAACGCACAATGAAACTTCAATTGTCAATAGAATTAGTACTAATACCCACATCCGGAGTAGATAAGGTTAACTTTATGTTAACTCTGCAGAAGACCCACTCCAAAAAACCAATGAGTACCTGCAACCGGTTTGGGTGATGGGAAGCATAGTATAAAATATTTAACCCACAACAATGTATAAATTAACACAGTTTATGGATTTGTAACACGGCACAGCCCCCAGCCTACTGCTCTAAAGTTATAATCAATGTTAGAGGGATTGCTGATAGGGGAGTGCAAATAGAAAAGAGCCTTGGCACTAGGGTAGCCCACATAGCCTGACAAGTAAATGAAATTACAATTAAGCCACCTTGTCTACTAAGAAGTATGTAGTGATATCTGAAGGAGACACCAGATGCAAGAGATAGCAAAAGTGTATACAGGACCCAACTTATAATGGTGGCCTTTGACTCTGCCTTGATCACCAGACTTAAATGAGCAGCTGAGGACAAACTAAAGTGGCTTGGCAGAGCTACTGACCCTGCTGCCCAGTGTGGCGTCTGCCAGTGTCAGATTGGCGGACCCAAACGAACTGAACTGTGTGCTGTACCGCTGGTTTCGAAGGCTGACAATGCCTATAGGCTAGCCCCCACTGCAAAAGCTGATTTTACTTTTGAGTTTGAACAAGTAATACGGCATGGAGGTGGAACTATCGGCAGAGAGGAAGACAACATGTAAACAGTGTTCTGCCTTAATATTTATTCCCTTGAAGGTGTGATGATATGTCCTGAAAGGTGTTTGGATATGGATGTAAAACACTGTTTTTAACTGAATACTGAGTAATCAAGTATCACATATTAGTCATTTACAAGGATGAACTGTTTAAAATATGATAACACAACAGATTAATAAACCAGACTTCTGCAAGGAGTAGCTCGTGAGCTAGTGGGCGCTTTCCTGTGTGCAGCCCAGCCTTCTAAATTAGAAGCTTTTGCTTGGTTGAATTAATACATTTATACCACACTTCAAAGGTGTGTATTCAAGATGAAAATGTGTATATTGTTTGGGGAAAAATAGTTGAATTTCCACTTTCCAATTTCCATTTCCAATTTCCTAATCAAGTATTCAAGTGGTTATCAGTAAACATATGTTATTCCAATGCCAAGATTCCCTTTATGGTGAGTGTGTGCTTTTAAAAATGCACATTTTTGTATGTTATATATTTAAAGCTCATATTTGAGTGATAAATTATGCAGCGTTGGGGAGATGTGTAATTACTTTGGAGCACTGTGACTATGGTTGTTCTGTATTACCCATGTAGAGGCATTACAAATTTATGATGACTTGTTTACCTTACTGCTGCCAGCCCTTCCTGATGCAGTGGGGTGATCACAGATGATAATCGTGAATGGGGATTCCAATAGAGCAGAGTTCTTTAATCTGTGGGGCGCGCCCCTCCAGGGGGGTGCGACACCATCCCAGGGGGGGCGGGCACTCAACCCTAAAATCTTACCTTTGTTGTCCTAGGCAGCGCAAGTCTTCACGCATTTCAAATGGGAATTTCTTTAATTAGAGAACTCCTGGTGACAGAGGGTTGGAGGGGTGAGGGAGGGGAAATCATTGGGCACGACGCGCCCATGCTTTTGTCAGCTAAGTGCTAACAGTGCACCGTCCCAGGAGGGGGTTAATTCGCGCTGAAATGCTTCAGCTACAGTGGGAGGCAGTGTCTCCTCTGCTGAAACCGAAAGCAAAGGAATAGACAGTCCTGTTCCTTTGCGTTCGATTTCAGTGTACCCAGCGCTCCTTTCTGTGTGGTCAGAGCACTGGTACTGGCTTCTCTGCCTGCTTGGTGGTCCCCTACCATGTGTGACACGTTCATTCAGCTATATCGTACCTCGAAAAAGTGTAGTTCTAGGACCTGCAGTTTCATTTGTTACTTTGTGGTTGGACTTAAAATCCCATCATGCAAAGTCCTGTTGGTGTGAGGCCACTTATCGGCTATTTTTCTTTTCAACTTTTTTTTTACAACACTTACTGTTGAGTTGGGTCATATTGCTGATTGCATCAGGTTATTTTTTCTGTGAGCTCCCTCCTATTGCAGGACATGTTTTACGTTACCATCGACGGAATATGTCCAAGTCCCATCACACACATGGCGGAAAGACTAGGATGAGCAGATAATGCAACATAGTTGGGTTGGATCAGTGGAGAAACAGAGCTTGGGTTGGGGGCATCCCTGCAGCGTGGACAATAACACTCATTTGTGTGCAGGATGTTTTAATAGGCATCTGCGGCATATCTGGGTACTGCCCCCTTCCCCTGTCACCAGGGCTATTTTGAATCCCAAAACACGAAGCATACTAGCACTTGCAGTTTCCCTATCCCACTATAAAGATGGCTTAGTGGTGTTTGCTAAAAATCAAATCTAGGTGATAATAACCCCTGTCGAGATACTGCAGCTCCCACTTGCTACCTACCTACAGTTCAGCAGGAGTAGTGGCACCGCGCCCTGGGCATAAAGGACACTTTGCTGCCCGAATTTTGCTATATTTGACTCCATATCTTTGGGTGGGTGGGGACGGGGGTTAATTCTATCCTACATTGCTACTACCGATGACGGCCGCAATCATATTGCACAATGGGAGGCAGTTACTTTGGTGTACATCACGGACAGTGCAGCTTTTCTGAGTCCTTCAGCAAAAAACACACATAAGCTTTACAAAAACACAGCCATGGGATGACAAAAAAAAAGAATAACCAGTGTCTGATATATGACAAAGCTTGATTGTGAAAGCAGGAATAGCCAAGCACAAGCAGATTAAGACTTCCTTTTAGCTTCCTTTTTATATGCTTCAAAAGTACCTTTAAGTGTTTTTTATATTGTTAAATGATCGAAAACCTAATTTACTTTATGATTTTGATAATGATATTTCTTTATATTTTTTCAGAATGTGTGTTTTACGTTCTTTGTACAATTATAACAGTAGCTGCGCCCGGCTGCGGCCCGGGAGGCTTGGTCCCTCCCAGTCGCCTGATAAATTACCGCCACCGATGTGCCATCGGTCATGCTGCAACGGCCCAATGAGCACAGCAGCTGCTCGGTGACCCTGACTCGTGAGCCAGCCAGCCAGCCTCTCAAGCCCTGACTTTGGATGACTGGTGCAGGTGGGATCCAATACCACATTGGAACCATCCATGAGCTATCTTTACCGCAGACGGTTGACGGTGTCCTGCATTGACAACGGTGAAAATCAGCCTCAGCTGGCATTAGTTACTGTTGGAAATACCACGGTCATCTGCGGTCAGAGTGGCGAGTTCAGGAGGAGCACGAGCTGCACATTTTAAGTTAAGAAATGCAGGCAGCAGCAGGAGGACCATCGGTAGTGACGCACATAGCCTAGTATTGTGAGTCTGCCTGATATGGCCCATGATATGTACGCGGCGGTCAATTATGTAGTGTACCAGATTCCAGAAATTTCTGTCAGGTGGCGGGAGGCCCAACATCTGAAAAAATTCAGCTGGGGGGGCTCAACCTACAAAAGTTTGAAGACCTCTGCAATAGAGTAATCTTGTCTGATTTAGACACTATTACAACATTAATAATATTAGTAGCTCTGTATCAGTTTCACTGAACATAAGAAGCTCTTATTACAGAAAAGGTTGCAGACCCCTGGATTAAATACTTCAAAACGTCCATTACAGTGCGATCCAGCTTATGGAAACTAGTGTCTACCATATGATATTGTTGAAATGCGTATAAAGTCTTGACAGTTCAAGAGTCTGTAAGAAGCACAGAGAAGAAAAAAAAAAGACAAACATAATTGCAGGAAACTTACGAATGTAAATCTAAGAGCAAGCATCGGAGCATGACCCCATCAAAGCGCAAGTGCAGGTGTCAATAAATGGTATCATGGGCTCACTCAACGACGGCCCGGGTTAGAGAATTTCTGTTAAGACATTTGTTTTTGTTTCTCTGGAGGGCAATTGCAGATCTAGCACTTCCACTGCCTTCCTGACCACCTTTCCATAGGATGCGATTTCTTCTGTTGGTGCCCATGTGGAGAGTCAATCTCTGTTTCAGGGGAGGGGTTTGCCCACAGGCATTTGGTGAGGTTTGTAAATCAAGTATAGCGCATCATCAGTACAGTGGGGATGGGTGAGGAAGAAGTAACTCATCACTCTCCTCTTCCTCCTCTTCATCATCATCATCATCATCATCATCATCATCATCATCATTAATGTACTACATTAGAAACCCTTGTGCGTTTCTAATGTAGGATCAGAGGCACAGCCACAGCCAAAAGGAGAAGGGAGCCTCTAATGAAAGTTGCACTGCAGAAGAGATACCTGAATAAAGACAGGCTGCATAACCGGTTGCACTTTGGTGATCTTGGAGCACAATATCTGTCAAGTTCAGGCCGACATTGTTTCAGGGTCTGACATCCGACATTCACTACCCAGGAGCTCGGACTACCATACTCTCTGTTCCCATTTCCGGGCCAAAAGAATGGCTTGAGTCTGGTCAGTCGTGATCTTTTTCAGAGAGGAGAGGTATCGGGGGAGAAGCATACAGAAGTCCTGAGTCTCACATAACCAGGATTCTTCACAGAAATGGGCCAGATTGTTTTTGCTTTTAGGGAGCTTGGTGACAAGTCACATCAAACTAATGACGTCTCTCTCCTGCATGATTTCCCCATACAATTTCTTACAGAGTTTCAGTACGTGGGAGCCACTGACTCCAATTTCAAGAGTAGGTAATTGGTCCTGCTACTAAATCTGTGGTGTTCCTTCCACTGCTGTAACTACATCACTAGGACAAAGAAGGGATTTATTAAATGTGAGGTCATTAGCAAAACCTGACGTGCACAAGGGGCAAAGCATTTTGGGCATTGAACTCACTAAAACAAACAGAAATCTCATAATGCAGATAAATAAAATGCTGAAGTCATGTGAAAGTTAGAAAACAGGTACGAATAAGGCATGCTGGTAAGATAACTTAATATGATTAGTGATTTCTTTTGTACATGAGGAATTATTTACTGGATACTAGTCCGAATCCCGCCTAGACTAATTCAGCCTTTCACTATTCCGCGGTTGAGGCTATTTTAAGAGCGTATGAAGTAGTATATAAAAAACAACCTAAAAACATTACCTAATAAACTGATTACTATTCAAGTGGGTAATAGTAACACCTGTAACTTACAGTGCAACTACATCAGTACGAAGTGCTACCCAAACAAACAACGTATTATCATTTCCCCTGTGATAGTTAGTTCATTGTATGAACTGATTAAGAGTTTGAAACACAGGGTCAACAAACTTTGTAACTTTGTAAATAATGGAAAAATCTGAAAATACTTATGGCAATAAAAAAACGCTCTTGATGCAAGTCACCTTTTTTGTGGCTTACCACCAATACATGAGAAAAGCCCACCTTTCTTATCAGTTGGATGAACAGCAATGGACTGGACGGCTCAATGCTACTTGAAATAGTTACCTGTCTCTGCTGTGTGAAGCATCAACCAACGGATGGCAACATTGCAATCTCTCAGACAATTCAACAGCTTTGGAATGTTATCCAGTACAAACTCCTCCCTCAGGAAGCCCTCCTTCAGAAACTGCTGCACTTGAGGGTGCATGCGCTCCATGATAGCTGCATATCGACTGGCCTTTACAAACAAAAGTGCTTGAATTAGTATCTACATGTACAATTGGAAGGGCAACATTTCTGCTCGGTTCTTAACCCTTTAATTGCTGCTGACGGCCAACGGTCGTCACGAGCGCTACCTCCCCAGTGCTGCGAACGACCGTTGGCCGTCAGGTCAGCATTCGTTCTCCGAACGTTCAGCACTGGGCGCTGAACGTTCGACGCTGGGAACGGGTTAATAATCAGCATATCGGTATAGGAGTCAACAAGGAGTTTTGACCAGCCATGTTAATGACAGTGCAGACAGGTTTTATGTTTTAAGTGGACGAAAATAAAGTACATGTATGTTAAGGTTCCCTAATGAGATGTATCAGATTTCACTTCAGGATATCTGCAGCCCTCTGTTAGAAACAGGAACTGCAGGTTTGATTACTTTTAGGATGTAAGACCAATATACCGTGGTTATTTTCCCGCCGTAAGACGTGAAGGGAGCCTCAGGCACACATAGTAGCAACATTTCAAAAAGAGGGAAGCAGTACATTCTTCAGGCAAGAAACATGCTAACTGTGCTGTTATTGAGCACCAAAGAAACAAGGCATTGGAGTAAAAACTGCAGCAGAGATAATGCTGGATATTCAGAACTGTTCAAAACAGCATTTTCAAAGTTAGTTAGGGCAGGGTTGTGGGCATTTCTGCACAGGGGCACTCAGCAGAAGATGAAAACACGCAATTGTTACAGGTTTCCACTGTGAAAGTTAAAATAAATTTGCTCCTATCACAGGCAAGAGTAAGTACTTTTTCATGGTCAACAAAGGGGCAAAACACTCTTAAATCTGTATGTGGGAAAGAGAATTGCTCTATAGACAAATATGACACATAAATGACCTTTGGTAATGCCGCTTTTGACTTCCATTTACAGATGCAAAATGTCCCACATGATGTAAATTCTACAGCTTAGTGCACTTTATGAAATCTCAAAAGGACACAGATTACTTCTGGGTATTTATGTGAATCCCTACATTTTTAGAAAACCACTCAAAATGTATTGTCTTGCAACTGCATTTATATAGCGCTTACTACCCCTGATAAGGCGTCAAATCGTTTTTTCGGCGAGTAGCAAGCTACTCATGTAATAATAAGTCTACAAGAGCACGTTTCTAATATTTAACACTGGCCTCTATGAATCAGACAAAAGGGAAAAGAATAGTGGGAGAAGAGTAGCTGTATAGTCATGTGATTCATCAACCTTTTGTAAAGTTTCTAAAGTGATAGATTACCAGGTAGACAGCAGAATACTTAGGAACAATGATTCCTGCTAACGTTTTAGGCAAATGTAACAAACCTAGGATTCCTATGCAACTAAAAACTTAAAGGATTTACTGAACAAAATAAAAGCACTTAAAAAAATATAAAAACTGGCAAATTAAAAGCAAATCCATTTCAATCTAATGATAGCACAAACAATCAAATCAGATGCTGCCTCAGATGCTAGTCTAATAAACCTACTAGCGAAACTCCAAACCTAAAAACAGAACTTAATATTATTGCACTGCAAACAAAAATACCTTGCTGTATAACCCCAGAGCACATTGCTCATTAGCCATTATAGAACTCACAGATTTTGACAATAAATACACCAAATCTGATCCGTACCTGTTCTTTGATATTTGCCATATCCAATGTGTAATTTAGAGCAATCTTTGCAGCTTTGTAAGGCTCCCAGGCTTCGGCCAAATTTACTGTAATTCCCATGTAAATACTTATGATCTGATTAAAAAATGAAAATGAGAACATCACTAATTGCATGGCCTGACATATTTAATGTTAAATTTTAGGCACAAATATTTTGTCAATGTTATTAGTATTGATCAAAAAACAAATGCATTTGTTTTTTGAGACAAATCGTACACATTAAAAAAAACCTCCTTTTGGTTCATTTTATGTACATTTATTGTTAACTGCAGAAATTTATAATTACTCTTTTCAACATAAAATCAGTTGCACAACAATAAAACGAACTAACCCAATTATCAGGGAAATATTTATCCACTATTTCTCTCATCTTGGCTTGATGGGTGTGAAGAATAGAAGGCTGGAAGTACAACACCACATACAGGATCGCAGCTTGAGTGGCGAGGGCTGTGCTGCGGTGCTCTGGCAGTGGATAAGCAGAGACCTAAACACAAGACAAAAAGAAAAGCACAAAACAAACATTCAATGCTTGTTTTAATTCCTGGTCTAAAAAGAGCATTGAAGGTCAAATTCGGAACCATTTAATTTTGCTTTAGACACATGTCTTGGCACCACAAAATGGCTAAATGACTAATAAGAATGGCTATTTTGGGTACATTGAAAGTTTAGTCTAAAATGTGTGGCTGGATTCCCAAAATCCAATATTTCAATAATGCTAGAGGTAATGCATAAGCTGGGCTAACATGGTATGTGCTAGAAAGGAGGATGTTGTCATTTGATGCTGGGAATTAAATGCTGAGAGTGGACAGCGAAGAAAGATAAAACACAGAAACAGAAAAAGAGAGAGACACAAAGAAAGAAAGGGGAGTTCAGACAAAATTCTGAATTTAGGAAGGTGTCATTTCTCTCTGTTTCTTCCAAATTGTTCCTAAATGGAATTCATATAAAATTACTAGAAAACTTAAAAGTTGAAAAAATGTACTGCATGAAATGTATGTAGTTGGATTAATGCAC